>NC_086317.1:418325433-418925433 GCF_036172605.1 Pelobates fuscus
GTTACTCAGGTAGCATCTTTGTTTATTAATCGGCTTTGGTACAGAGGTTGGGTAGGTGGAGTTCGGCGCATTTTCAGTTGTACGTTCAACCTCATCTGTTGTAAGCCTTTGCTTATTTGGGTAGGGTCTGTCATGTTGGTCTTCAATTTTTTTATCATTTGTTTTCTTTTAGGTCCTCCCCAATATGTACGGATATTACACTCTTACATCTACTGGACTGCATGTTTGGCGGAGGAGTGCCCTTATGGGTGTAACTTGGGATTTTCATATGACGGGTTCATTGGACGGATATTTGGGGTTTATCATGGAGCCAAGTGCATCCAGAGTGTGTGTCCCTCAGCGGGTTTATGTCTGGGTCCATTACGTTGATTACACACGTGAGAGGGAATGATCTTGGTAGGCTCAGAACGATTGATTTAATTCACTCCATTAAAGATGATTTAGCACGCTGTTTTACATTGTTTAGGGATGTTACAGGGGTGAGGTCCAGGGTGGTTTTCAGGCCTTGTTGGCAGCTGTTGCAGTATGCAAAGGGGCTGGAGTGCAGCTGGCACAAATTAAATATGACTACTTCAAGGTTTGTTTGAAGGCTTGTTAGCAGGTTAAGTTGGAAAAGGACAATGCCAAGTTAATGCGGAAAGACTGAGTCCACCTGAATCTCATAGAATTGGACATCTTTAATGTTGGTTGCAAGCAGGGATTGAGAAGGGGCTGGCGGCGGGGAGTGCAATGACGGAGTATGAAGGAGCCCAGCACCATGGTGGTAGGATACCTGGCCAGTGCATTTGAAGGCATGTGCTGATTTGGATTTGAGAGTCACAGCCTACTTGGGCTGCAGGCGGAAGGAATGCTGCCAGTGGCATACACAAGATCCATGGGGCCCCGGTGCGAGAATTGATCCGTGCCCCCCCCCTGCACTTACTCTGAACGGGCCAGTGCCGCTACACATGGAGGTGGGCACCTGGTTGCAGGGCTGCGACCCCTGCGACCGCAGTGTGCCGCCAGTTCATGCAGAACCACTATAGGCACTCAGATCACTTCAGCTCAATGAAGTGCTCTGGGTGCCAGGTCTCTCTAGTTTTAACCCTGTAGCTGAAAACATAGCAGTTTCAGAGAAACTCAGTTTCACTGAGGGTTAATCCAGCCTCTAGTAGCTGTTTCACTTACAGCCGCTAGAGGCACTTCCGCAATTCTACTGGACATCTATAGGAAAGCATTGAGTAATGCTTTCCTATGGGCGGTTTGAATGTGCGCATGTGCATTCGGAGCTTAGAGACGGATCGGGGCGGAGAGAACCCCAGCGCCAAAGGAGCCTGGTGCTGGAAAAAGGTAAGTGCTGAAGGGGTTTTAACTACACACACACACTCTCACGAACAGACGCATACACACTATCTAACAGACACACACATTTACTGACAGATGCACACTCAGTGACAGACACACATACACACTCACTTGAAAAACATACACTCTCACTGACAAACACACAATCACTAACAGACACACACTAACAGACACACACTAACACACTCAGTAACAGACACACACAGTAACACACACACTCACTGACACACACACACACTGACACTAACTAGCAGACACACGCTCAATAACAGACACACAAACACACTCAGTGACACACACACAGTAACACTCACTAACACACTTACTGACACTCACTAGCAGACACACACAAACGAAAACACACAGTAACACACTCACTGACACACACAAACTAACACACTTATTAACAGACACACACACACACACACACACACACAGTAACACACACACACACTAACACACATACACACTCACATATTTTTTAAAATTGTATTTAATCCCCCAGCCTCCCTACCTTTGGGAGTGCTGTGGGGATTCTTGCTGTCCCTGCGGTCCAGTGGGGTCCTGCTGTCCCTGGGATCCAGTGGGGTCCTGCTGTCCCTGGGGTCCAGTGGGGTCCCGCTGTCCCTGGGGTCCAGTGGAGCTGCTGGGTGGCCGGGCGGGTGCGTGAGGGAGGGAGCACTCTCCCCTGAGTGCTCTCTGCCCAGCTCCCTCGCGCTGCTTACTGATGCCGGAGCTGGAATATGATGTCATATTCCTGCTCCGGCATCAGTAAGCAGCACGAGGGAGCTGGGCAGAGAGCACTCAGGGGAGAGTGCTCCCTCCCTCGCGCGCGCCCGCCCGCTGGCAAACTGAAGCCACTGCCAGCCTCGGGGTCCCGGAGGTGGCATGCTCCTGGGCCTCCCAGGAGAAGAGGCTGGCAAAATGTGGCCACACTGGCGTGCATACCGGGTCACTGGCGTGCCCCCTGGAGGCCCGTGCCCGGTCACAGCTGCGACCCCTGCAACCTCGGTATGTACACCACTGAATGCTGCTTTGGACCCTGGGAACAGAATGTGATATCTGTCTGGTGGCATAATAACCCCCATCAGCTGACAGGTGGAAGTTAATGGTGGTTCTAACGTTAATAAAGCTGTGGCCATTGCCCTTATTCACTATACAGGTGTTTGTGTGTTTAATAGGCAATGGGAGGTATTATTTGGGTCAGCAGTCATGTGTCTTTAAACTATAATAAATGTGTTTAGAAATCAGTCTGTGTAAGATAAGTTGTTCTTGTTCTAAATTATATTTTACTATCATAAACTGTTATTAGTAGGTCACTTAATAGTTCTCAGAATAGCCCTGCCCTTGGCCACACCTCCACTCACACCCCTAAAATTAAATGTTCCTCTTGAATGTCCATTTGAATTTTTGTGAGGTTTGTATCATTACACTAGTACTGGTTAGAAACACAATTTATCGACATGCATCAAAATGCTTTTTAAACAAAATGATAGTCACTGGAAACAGCTTTCTTTTCCTCTCCCTTGCTTCTTAATATTAATTAATACAATTGTCACTTGTTCATTTCATGCACCATTCTATAAGCTGTTGGTCAGATCATGAATACAACATATACTTTGGACTTGTCAATTTTATTTCATAAGATCAAATTATAGTCTGGAACCTGGTTGTTGTTTTTTTTTAAAGAGATGTCTAATAAATAGGAACATATTAAAAAATGTGCCTCAGGCTTTAAATTCCTGGCCAAACCCAGGATTTCTAATTGATATATTGCCCAACCATGTGAAAAGAGTCGCTTTGTTAAAGCCCCATTTATGACTAAAGTGACTAACAGAGATATGCAACACCTAGAAGAATTATGAGCTAACAAGCATATTGGCATTCACATACAGAAATGGGATGAGAAATTGTTAAAAAAAAACAGTGAGTCGTGGATAAGTTTCCACAGCTCAGCTAATTTGGCCTAAATTGTGCAACATGATGGAAATCAGTTCATCATTCTTGCTGTTTAGTGAATATGCTCTATTTAAGAAAAATAGATGACGATTAAAATACCTATTTATTAAGTTTAAAATAGAGAAAGGAAAAGAATTTGAAAAATATTGTTGTAATCAATTGTCTTACATGAATTAATGCATACTGGTATGTGAATAATATTGTTTTTAATAGTATGTAATCATAGACTAAACTATGTACTGTTCCCTTTTTCCCACTTCTCTCTTCTGTATCCCAATATTATATATATATATGCATAAAATATTAACAATAAAAAATTATACATTAAAAGCTGTACAATATATTGGAACACGTTACTGCCTACCATAGGCCCAGAAACATGGAAGACCAAAGACACTGTCGGTTTTTAAACACTGTCCGACCCAAGGTGCATGTATATGGCTGAAAGGATCCTGTCATGTACTAATGGTAGGGATGAGTTTTTCCACATTTTTTTTTCCCCTTACTTATACTTCATTTAAAAAAAATCTATTTTCTTTTAAAACTTGGAAGGATTTTTACATTAAATATATTAACAATATTTTATATTAAATATATTAAATATATTTGTGTCGAGGTGACAGTTGTCCTTTAAATTACATCTATACAAATAACTCTACTCTAGGTTCTTTATGCACGTTCTTATATAGACGTAGACCAACAATAGTATATAGACGAAGGTATGACCTAGAAGAAAGCAGAGTTTTCACATAGAATCCAAACATTTTTGTATGTTGCAACACAGTTAAGTGATGTTCTGTTGGCAAAGAGAACTGGTTTTATGCATTTTTAAGAGGAGGAAATAGCTGACTTTTCTGTTATTAACCCCTACTTGATTAAAAAAAAATATTAGCATAACATTTATTTGAAACAAGTGATGCAAAGCTAGCATATGATTATATCACATCGTAATAGTTTTAAGTATGGATTGCTTTGCAGACAAGCCTAAAAATTAAAATGTAACACCCAATTTTTATTTTTCACTTATTTGTTCATCCTTCATAAAAATATCTGTAAATGGGGGCGGAGCCAACAGCCGAACTGACTGGTCGCATCTCAAGAGAGCTCCGAGACAGCCGTAATTTAAGCAGAATTTGACTAATTTACCCCACAAAACAGCTACAAACGTTCACCTGCTGCAGCAGGAGACCCACCGATGGGCAGGAAAAACAAAAAAACGAAAACCGACCTGCCCCGGCCGGGCGCCAGCATAGGGGATCTGTGGCAGCGAGCACGTTGCGCGCCACGGCCCGATTTGGAGGCCTAAATGGACGACTTCGCAGACTCAGACGAAGGTCTCTCAGAGCCTGAGGAGACAAGCCTACCCGCCATGCATGCCCCGACACAGCCTCAAGCGAAACCGGACGATGCCCCGGTCACTAAGGCTGAAATGAGGGAGCTGTTAGCGGAGCTCCGCAGAAACATCCAGGTGGATATGGTGGAAATGAAAAGGGACATCCAGGGCCTAACACACCGCATGAGCACCGTGAAGCAAGATTGCCGCACCCAATCGAGGCAAGTGTCCACGCTCCAACAGGAGGTGAAAACGCTACACCTAACGCACCTGAGACTGGAACAGACCCTGGCGACGCTAGAAGACTCACGCCGAGCCCAAAACATAAAGGTTAGAGGGGTAGCAGAGACTGTCCCAGAGTCCGAACTCCCCCACTTTCTACGGCGTTTGATTAGCAAGCTACTCCCGCCGAAGCAGGCCAAGGGGGTTGTACTGGACGGCATGTTCAGGATCCCGAAATCACCCACGGCACCACAGGCGGCACCCAGAGACTTAATTGTAAAGTTTCAAAATTGACAGGACAAGATGGCGGTAATGGCCGCTGCCAGGGGTAACACGCCACTAGCCTTTGAAGACATGGCTCTCTCGCTATACGCAGATCTCTCAAGAGGGACTGCGGCCTGGCGCGCAACTCTACGGCCTTTCACCACCTTGCTCCCCGCACACAATGTGAAATACCAATGGCGCTCCACACACAAGCTTCAGGTGAACCAGGGTGCACATACCTACCTTATTGCGAACCTACAGGAGGCAAAGTCACATCTCGTCGCCTTGGGCCTTCCACAGGACTCGCTGCAACAGCCCCGCACTACACCCAGATCCCACGAGTGGAACCCGGCTACCGCAGAGACCTTTGTCCCCAGAGACATGGCCCGCGCTACACGGACAGTAGCCCCTACCTGAGCTCCCCTGTAGAGAGCGCCTACAAAGCATAGCGCTGTCTTGATACCGTTCCACAGTTTTGTTATTATTGTTTGCACATATATATGGATGGGCCGAGTTGGCCACTACGCAGTTACCCGCCTACCATACCCAGGAGCACCGACCTGCAGGCCTAAACGAGACTACCAACTCGCCTTTTCCGCCTAATGGCCGACCGCTGAGCACCTTGGCGGGAAGACCTAATCTGTATGACAAGGCCCGGAGAGGTGATCACTCGAGACACAGGCTGAATGTCTCTAAGAGACTCCTAACCCCTACACGGTGATCCCCACACTCACTGAGGGTGATGCAGCTGCACACTTCCAACAGGATAGTGGACACTAAACGTCTGGAGTGCATTGACTTTTGTGGTTACGTTACTTTATGGTTTCCTGGTTTGATTGATTTAGTTTTACAGGGGTACACCAAGATGTAGAGCCGTTCTTACCCGTAGACCCCACATATCAACCCCCCCTTATTTTTTTTATGAGCAGGATACACGGGACACAAATTGTTTAGTAAAAACGCTGTTCAAAAGTACAGAATTTACCTTAGGCAACACCTTAGGGGGAGAGGCTACTAATCCACGGTTGATTAACCCGGAGTGGCTTAGCCGCACAGCTCCACGAATATTACTGTTTATCCGTAAAAACGCATAATCTACAAATGTATGACCCCTGCTTGGTTACTGAGTTTGTTACTACGCTGATCAAGCATACTATTGTGGCTGAATGCGCCCGTTACACTCTGCACACCTAAATGCACACACAAGTAACTTTCTAGCTCGGCCTCACACTCTTCCCTCAGTAGCCATGGTGACGAACCCGAGCTATGTTGTACTGTATACTATTATATAGGCGCATGCTGTCATAACACTTCATGTCAGACCGAAATGTTTCTCGCACAGACCACTGGAAAATTTATCAGGGCCCCACTGAGACATAGCAACCACATATTATGATCCTATAGGATATTAAGAAGGAGGCCTCCCACTACGACTCCCACTAGGCCACATGACCTTACGAGCAGCATCTAGTCCTGAATGTTTAGTATATGTGACACACTCTCTTCTTTCGGGTACTGGGCGACAACACTTTGCATGGCCTATGCATGACGTAGACTGAACACCACAAGCGGACTCACAAGCGACCTAAAGCAATCAGGGTATAAGCCAGATATATTTCTTACCAGCGAGGTTGTAGATTGCATTTCATTTCTCTATTATTTCTCTACTATTGTTATTATTATTATGTTTATTACCTCTGATGGTTGCCATGATTTGTCATATTGATACTCAGGGTCAGGGTTATGGAGCGGCTTTATTACTCCTTAGATACCTCTCTACGATGGCAAAGCTAGCCCTAACTTGTTACAGCTGTTCAAGCTCTTTAATTCACTACGAGTTAAACATGTTTATAAATATAAAAAATAGTGCATCGTTCTACTGTACTCAATTGCTTTCCATGTTATACACTCTGTTTTGGAAATATGCATGTGGATTGCCTTTGGGGTACCACGTGCCTGTATGTTAACATCATATGCACTACAAAAATAAAGAATTAAAAAAAAAAAATATCTGTAAATGAACAGCTTTAGACAGTATACAGTGTCCTCCAACTTACAACATTGCACACAAGGTCTAAAATGTTAGCATAAAAGTAAAAATGTACAGTAGATGTAACAGAAATATCATTCATTACATTTACAGAAAAGACATAGCATGTTGCCTCAACATCAAGCTTTAACAGAAGCCGATCCAGAACCTAATCTTGGGAGGGGCACTGGTAATGGGTATTAGTGGGGTAATAGGGGCTGTAGTTGAGGAGTTAGTTGCTGTAGTTAAGGGCTGTAGTTTGAGGACAGGGTGCTATAGTTGAGTGTCAGGGGATCTAGAGGATTAGAGACTGTAGAGGTGGATATGGCTGTAATTGGGAGGTTAGGAAATGTAGGGGCTATAGTATTGGGTTGATGCTGAAATAGGTGGATGGTTGCATTTAGGAAAAGAGGCTATAGTGTGGGGGATATGGACTGCAATAGTGGGTATGATATGGAAATACAGTAAGGAGTAAGGATTGTAGTAAGTAGGGATGTGCAAGGGCCAAAAATTTGGTTCGGTTCAGAAATTCGTGTAAGTAAAAAAATGTGTCTGCTTCGGCAATTCGGACCAATGGCATTCGGTTAGGTTCGGCAACTGCCGAACGTCGTCACTTCGAAACTTCAGTACTTCGGCACTTCGGACATTGACATCCAAATGTCCAAATGGCATGAATTTGTATGAGTATACATTTAGAATGAAACAAATTGCACATGTCTACTTTATATATCCTATATAATAATTGGCTAAGGGTGTTTGTCCAATGCAGTCATGCGCAATAGAGACTGTGTGAGACTGCATGGGACAAACATCCCATGCCAGGTGGCATGCCTCGCATGTCCTTCAGGGTCCACTGGCAGCCGCGATGTGACACATACAGGATATGACGTCATTGCACAGAAATACAAATCACTTTATAGAATTCCAAAACACTTTGGCGCTTCGGAGCTTCGACACTTCAGCACTTCCGAACTACCAAACTTTGTCACTTTGTCACTTCGGACATTCGTAAACACTGAATGTCATAAAATTCGTACGCATGTAGATTTGGAACAAAATGAATCGCACATGTCTAGTAAAAAGGAAGTAGGGGCTTTAGTGGGGGTATGGGGTGTAAAAGTGAGGTTAGGGAAGTAGTTGGGGATAAGGTCTGTAGTGGGAGGGATAGGGGCTATATTGGGTGAGCTAGAGGCTGCAGTGGGGCATTGGGGCTCTAGTAGGGGAGAAATGGACTATAGTAGGGGATTAGGGGCTGCAATTGGGGGAAGGGACTGTATCAGGGTATAGGAGCTGCAATTGGGGGGATGGGCCTGTAGTTGGGAATAGATGCTACAATTGGGGGGTTAAAGACTACTGGGGGTGAGAGGCTTTACTGCGGAGTAAGGGGAAGTAAGGGTTTGTAGTAGGAAGGCTGGGGACTTCAATTGGGGAGGAAGAGACTGATGTGGCATATAGGGGCTTCAGTTGGAGGAATGGAACTGTAATGGAGCATTGGGGCTACAATTGAGGGTTTACTTATTGTCTCAGTAGTAATTCCACAGTAATGCCACAGTCTGGAGTATTCACTCCGCTCACTCCCTCAACCCTTCTGCAAATTGCAGTATCAGACAAGTAGGTATGGTGGCAAACTGAGTGCCGGGTATCCACGTGACACCCGGCGCTCCTACGCTGTACACTCACTGAAAGGGAAAAAAATGTCTGGGTGCTGCATGAGCCTTGATGCTGCATTATTTTTGGCGGTGCGGGGAGGGGGGGGGGAGGGGGGTGCTCCATTGCTATCCCTAAATCCACCACTTTGTTTTAGTACACCTGACCCTTTAAGCTATTATCTTGCAATTGCCTCCAAAAAATCTGCATGTTTTTGAATTCTTGTACTGCCCCTGGACACACACAATATGTATGAATTAATTACACATGAATAGGGTACACAATCTCCAAGTTAGGTAATATCAGATATTTAATATGCTTTCAGAAATGTATAATATATTTTTGGGTAGCACAACATGCATGCCAGGAATACAGGAGTGCTATATGGTTTATTTAGTTTTACAGTCATATTTGTATAAAACTGGGCAGAGATGAATCATTCCACATTGCTTTGAGAAGAAATTACTTTTTAACCACAATGTAGAGACATGACGTTATTACCCTTGGTTATTACACTATGTGCAATTTCATGCAAGCTGAAACAGTGAAGTTTTACTGACAAATCATGAGAACATATACCCCACCCTGGTTGTAAGCCTAACAATTATTTTTCTTTTTTTTCCTTTACAGAATATCCTTATGAAATGGTTATGAAAAATCTTATTTTGTATGTTTGTTATTTTTCCATACTAAAAAAGAACATGCTGAATTTATGTTGTGTTCATTGCATAATATCATCTATCTATCCATCCATCCATCCATCCTGAACAGACAGGGGACATATAGATCCTTGTCTGTATGTGTTTGGAAGGACCGGAGGAGTCGATAGTTCACCCATCTTTTCCTGCATTTATTATTTGGTGCAGTTTGACTTGCGCTGCCACAGCACTTCGCTATTGGCTGGGAGCCAGGGAACGTTTGATTGGCACAGTTTTTGCGCGGGCAGTGGGGCTATATAAGTGGTGGTCTGTGAGGTAAATCTAAAAAAAATAACCTCCTAAATGTAAAGTTTATGCAGCTTCCCATCCTTCCACCCTTTCTGTAAATTTACTTTAATTACGTTGTGGTCTTTATTTGGAATGTTGATTTGCCTGTCTGGATAAATGGGGGATAACACTTTTATATGGTATTATATAGGCTATAAAAGGCTGCAATGGTGGTGTATTCACTTAGGTGTTAAATTACAGGGATTTGTTACAAGTTATATGATTAGTTGTGTTGTAAATAAAATATTTGAAGTTAAGGATGTTTTAAATTCCTTTCAGTAAAGACCTTTCTCCAAGCATTTGTTTCTGTGTTTATTTTATTAGTAATATTTTAAGTTTCCTTTCCATAACACATAGAGCTGAAGGTTTCTAAACAAACATATATATATAATAATTTTCTTTTTCTTTCAATTTACAACTTAAACTTTAACTGTTCGTAAAATTTAAAAAATCTGAATGCAGATGAGAAACAAGTTATTTCTAAGATCAGGATCTTATTTTATTTCTCAATCAGTAATTCAAGGAGCCAAGGATTACAGAAGTCAAACGATAAAGTAATATGTGAAGTTAAACCTAGTCTAGACCTTCAGAGCAGGGTCTGGAAGGAGACAGAGCTTTCACAAAGAATATGAGCTTTTTGTGTGCTGCACTTCAGATATTATAGGTGTGAGTTAATGATATGAGCTCAGTGTTTAGATCGCTGGAAGGCATGCCAAGCCCATTATTGAGGTAAGATGACACATACGTAACCCTATGACCAAACCCACTAACTGAGACAGATAAAAAGGGGAATTGCACCACTAAGAATCTCACTCTGCATCTCTTCTGCTCATCCTCAGCATCACATCATTTTACAACTAACAGGACCATGTCTGTGTATCGGCAAACAACATACTCTGTTGGAGGAAGCAAGAAAGGCTTCAGTGCCGCTTCTGCTGTTGCACCTGGGGCAAACCGAAGCAACTTCAGCACACTCTCTGTCAGTCGTTCAGGCGGTGGAGGTGCAGGCTCTGGCCGTGTTAGCTTTGGTGGCTTTGGCAGCAGAAGTCTCCAGAATCAAGGGGCAAGCAATAGAATTTCCATCGGTTCACAGTCCCGTTATGGATATGGTTCAGGAGCCGGTAGTGGAGCAGGATATGGTGGAGGACTAGGATCTGGATTTGGTGGAGGTCAAGGATTTGGATTTGGTGGTGGGCAAGGATTTGGTGGTGGTGGTGCTGGTTTTCCAGTGTGCCCACCTGGAGGTATCCAAGAAGTTACTATTAATCATAGTCTTTTAGCACCACTCAATCTGTCATTTGACCCAGCCATTCAGAGAGTGAGAACAGAAGAAAGAGAGCAAATTAAGACCCTTAACAACAAGTTTGCCTCCTTCATTGACAAGGTAAGCCAATTAATTAACCTTATTTATTTTTTTCACAATAAATCAAAGATTTTTTTTAAATCCTTCTACGTAGCTATCATTTGTGGTTATATGCTTTCAATTACAATACCTCATAGAGTACCATTTGCATACAAAGCTAAGTTTTGTTTTTTTCTTTTTGCTGTTGCTCTACAGGTCCGGTTCTTAGAACAACAGAACAAAGTACTGGAAACAAAATGGAGTCTTTTGCAAGAGCAGGGTGTGAAAACAGTTAAAAACAACATGGAACCTCTATTTGAATCCTACATTAATACTTTGCGGAGACAACTAGATGGTCTATTAAATGATAAATCTCGTTTAGATTCAGAACTCAGACACATGCAGGATACTGTAGAGGAATTCAAGAACAAGTAAGTGGATACATTACCTTCCTAACATGTCATGTATGTGCTATTTACAACATCAATCAGCATTGACTTACATAGGAAAGATCTGTATGAATAGTAACTTCTTTTTTAGAATTGTAGTAGATTTTGAATTAATCATCTAGAAGTGGAGGCGGCATTTGCGATTTTTAAGACAGGAAAAGTTCCTTAACCCCTTAAGGACACATGACATGTGTGACATGTCATGATTCCCTTTTATTCCAGAAGATTGGTCCTTAAGGGGTTAACAATTTTAGTTTTTTTCTATTAAGGAATCACATTTCAGAAAATAAAAGTGAGATAATATATATCAAAACAACACAGAAACATTAGTCATAGTGAATAATTACAAGTCAGTGTGTGATACACATTTTCATTCAACAATGAAGAGTAAGAAAAGGGAGGATAAAAACACAGGGGACAGTGGATTTAGGCAAAGGTGGTCTATTAAGAAGGATTTGATGCATATAAAAAGTGGTTGTTTGAGAGTTTTGGCATTCAGAGTTTTGCATTAGATAATTTATGCCATCTGCCAGTTAGCAACTAATGTAAATGAATAATTATTATGGTACAGAATAATACACTATTTGCTGACCTAACACAGATTTAACATTGGCATTCACTGTTTTAAATAAGTGTGAAGTAAAACTAACATGGATCAAATGTACAAATGTACTGGGTGATTATATCTCTGACACAAGTATAACCACTACTTGCATAAAAAGAAATACTGTTATTTCTATCTGGTCTAGACTTGTATTTGAGACTGTGTATTAGGCAATTTCTTGCATGTCAGAACGCTGGCATATTTTACATGGTCATAAAGCTTTCTGTTGAAATTTCTTTATAGATGGCATTTCATGAAAAAAAAAAAAAAAAAAAAAGGATATTTTGGTTGAAATGTTGCTAGGAATAAAGGTTATTTGATTTATAGTGTTTTTTTTAAGCAATGTGTCCAATTCTGCTGTCATAGCTTTTAACACAAGGTTGATGATATAATACTTTTTTATGTAGATCAACTTAAATTTTTTTCCTGTGTGACAGGTATGAAGAAGAAATTAACAAGCGCACAGGAGCAGAGAATGAATTTGTTGTGCTTAAAAAGGTGAGGTCCTTCTCAGTTCTACTTGGCTCTTGTACTCTACAAAGGCAGAACTTTACGTAACATAACGCACACCTGTGTTTTTACTATCTTTAGGATGTTGATGCTGCATACATGAACAAGGTAGAGCTAGAGAGCAAGGTGGATGCTCTGACAGATGAGATCAACTTCCTGAGAACTCTCTACTGCATGGTAAAAACACAATTTCTTTAGTCAATCAAAACTTATTAATCAACCTTAGGCACTAAATCCAGGGTGCCATCTGCTTTTCAGAATGCTGCTAAAATCTTATCTTTTTCACTTGTTTTAGATTATCCATGCTGTCTGTCTGTCTGTTTGTCTGTCTGTCTGACATGTATGTTTATACATATATATATATATATATATATATATATATATATATATATATATATATATATATATATATATATATATTAACTCCCATGTATTCAACCTCTGGCACACTCTGCCCAAATGTATACTCATATTTGGAAACAACTACTTCAATGAGGTCTACCTTTACATTCTGAAATGGCAGCCCCATAAGACAACAAAGGAAAGAGAGTGTGACAATGTTATCAAAAATACTCAAAAATCTTGACATAATTAGTTGCTCAGTTTCTTGACAGCATAAGCATAAAGTGATGGAGGGTGCAGAAAAATTGCTTTTTTTTCTTAACACATACTTACCATAGTCCTTATAATGCCATTTTTTATTGCAACAACATGGGTGGGGTAAATTAGTAAAGGGAAGTGCCTGGTACATGATTGTACTTTACAAACATTCTTGTTGTGCCAAAACAAATTAGAAAACACATATGGGTGTGCTGTGTCTTTAAGACTAACATGAAATTACAAAATAGTGTAAAACACACTTATTAATTTTAAAACCATCCAGGTGTATCTAGATCACTAAAGTGATCTTGTGCAAAACCTGTTATGATCCCAATATTGTGCCAAAGTCCTTATGGTAGAAAATGAAACACAATCAATAGGTAGTTTAGAACTGTGGGCACATATGTATCCTCCACTTCAACTCAAAGATAAAAACAAAAAAAAAAAAAAAAAAAAAGAGAAAGAAACATAGTGTAAATCAGTATATAAAAACAGTGAATATTGAAATACTATGATAGAACACGCACGAACACAGAGCAGATGAGCCTGCTCTGATTGATCAGCTTGAATAGATCTCTTAACAAAATGCTTACACTGCTAATAGTTTCAGGGAGTTACAATTTGTCATTTTATAATTTTTTACTAAACCTCTGTTACAAAAGATTGTGCATTCATTTTATGTTTACACGAGAAATGTTATCTTTTGTTTAGGAGCTTGAACAGATGCAGGCACAGATCACCGATACTTCAGTTGTTCTGTCTATGGACAACAACAGGTCACTAGACCTGAACAGTATCATCGCTGAGGTGAAGTCTCAGTATGAAGACATTGCCAACAGAAGTCGGGCAGAAGCAGAATCCTGGTATCAATCAAAAGTAAGTCTGCATGGTTCTAATGATGTCTAAACAACCCTTCCTCATGAATTTCAGAATTCCAAGCCTTACATTTTGGCAAAGCATCAGCATAGCAGAAACTATTGCCAAAATAAAGCAAAACAAAAATATCTCCTTAATATATGAACGCAAGAGAGAATTTGAAAAATTAGATATTTACATCTAAATTTATACCAGCATGCCAAAAAATATATAAGCAAATGTCACAAAATGTTTAACTTATTAGTTATATGTAGCATATATGTTGGAAAAATATTTTTTGTGTTTGTATTTTTAGTATGAAGAGCTACAGGTTTCGGCTGGAAGACATGGTGATGATCTTAGAAACACAAAGGCTGAAATCTCAGAGTTAAACAGAATGATTAACAGACTGCGCTCTGAAATTGACAATGTGAAAAAACAAGTAGGTTTCACAGTTCTTCAGACTCTAATAATAAAGTGTCAGACAGGAATTGCCTGAAGCAAAGAACGAATTACACTGTTGCATTGTCTTAGAATTCCACCTATCACTGAGAAACTTATCTCTGCCAATAAATTTGTATTAATGGGTTTAGCAATGCACTGTTCATTTGTAATGACGTTATTGCAATAGAATGCTTTAAATGTAATTTCAAGAAGACCTTAAAAGGATTAAGGCAACTTTGTTTGGATCTTTCTGTTCAATATATTTCAATGATGGTTAGAGATGTGTCAAGTTACTTAATGTATATTTTATCTAACTTTAACACATTACTTTTATATCCAGTGTGCCAAATTGCAGAGTGCTATTGCTGAAGCAGAAGAACGTGGAGAGCTTGCAGTAAAAGATGCCAAGCAAAAGTTGAATGAGTTGGAAGAAGCTCTACAGAAGGCCAAGCAGGACATGGCTCGCCAATTGAAAGAGTATCAGGAGCTGATGAATGTGAAACTTGCTCTTGATATTGAGATTGCCACCTACAGAAAATTGCTAGAAGGAGAGGAATGCAGGTAAGTTACCTCTTCTTTAAATGATAATCAATTTGGTAGTCATCATCCTTATTTACATGAGACATAAGGACCATACTCAAAATCAACATCTGTCTTCCATATACACAGGTTGGCAGGAGAAGGTGTGGGACCAGTAAACATCTGTAAGTTACCTTTCCCTATATTTTAAATTAAATTCTATAAAACTCTTTATTCATTCTATAAAAACTTCATAAGAGCTAAACTATTTTTTTTGTTTCTTTTTATTTAACAGCTGTTGTGAGCTCAAGCTATGGCAACAGCAGTGGATCTTCTCATGGGTATGGAGGTGGAAGTGGTTTCGGAGGTGGAAGTGGATTTGGAGGTGGTTCCGGAATAGGATATGGTTCTGGTTCTGGACAAGGGATTGGCGGAGGATACAGTACAGGGGGTGGAAGCTTCAGCTCAAACAGTGGAAAATATGGATCTGGGGGTGGCAGCTCAAGTGTAAAAATTGTATCAAAAACCTCTACAAGTTCCAGGAGGTATTAAAGTTCCAAACCCATTGTTGTGTAGTAACAGGTGTATCAAACCCATTGGCAACATTAAAGATGTAATCATGTGGTTTTAAAAACAAAACCTATGTGCTTTATTTTAAGAAGTTACATTGTTGAAGTTAGCTAGGCGAACTCATGTTTTTGTATATTACTAACAGCTCTAGAATGTCAAATGGTTCAAGAGAACCTTGATATTTGCCACTCTAGAAATAACCGCAGCCTTACTATATCAGATATGTAATCTGACGCAGCCAACATAATGCTTATTGAAAAATATATAATGTGTTTTTTGTTTTTTTTTTGTGTTTGGCACATGGGCTGAATTGTTTTCTGTTTCTATAAAAGAAGATTCAATTTAGCTGTTGCTTAATTGTTTTTTTCTATCAAACATCTCTCTTATCTTATTCATCAATAAACTGCAATCATTCTCAAATTATGCTGTTGTCTTCTCGCATTATTTTAACATAGAGCTTACTAATTAAACTGCAGTAGGTGATCATACTCACAGCGAGAACATGTTCCTGCAACAAAATATCCTAAACATGCTTTTTACGAGAGCTATAGTGTTGTATATCTCAATATACTCTGCTCTGCATTATCCAAGGTGTGAGAACAGATAGAGTCACACTAGATCTATTTTGCACTCTTCATTCATTCATACATCATATCTTCCACTTTTAAACATCGACAGCAAATGTGAATGTCCAGAATCCTAGCTTAACTTTTGGCTTTTCATGAGTGTATCAAGTCTGGTCTTTTCATGAGTGTATCAGGTCTGGTCCAAGGTGGCTGGAAGTCATCGGTAGAACCTGGTGACCAGTCCATCAACCAATTACCAATGGTAGAAGCATTCTGCATGCCAAGTGAAAAGAGAGCCTATTCAAAACCATGTAAAGAAATACAGGCTAATACAAAGGCCATCATAAATAATTCCTGTAAATAAAGAAGAACATAAAGTGTGTCAGGCGCTTCAAAAATTATGTCTACGTGCTCAAAACAAGTGTCAAAATTATATATAAATAAGTGCTTCCCCAACACTCAAAAAAGTTTATAATCAAACACAAGAAATATATAAACCAGTTGAAAAAATACTTGTGTCACAGTGAGAAAATCTAATATACAAATGTATATCACAAATTAGTACAAATTAATAAAATAAAACAAAGAAACACAAAGACATAGTGTGAACTGTAAAATCATATATGGCTGAAGGCTAGGATTGAAATGTTACCCACATGACCAGAGTCATACCAGGCTCTGCAATAGAGGATCCATTATGGCTGCAGGATCCAGTTTTCCAAAGTCAGGATAAAGGACATCAAATAGTTCCACTACATGTATATTTATTGGTAGAAAATAAATACGAGACAAATAACAAAGCATATGAAGAAGAAATCACTGGGTACTATAAAAGAGTGGTAGTGGGATTATCAGAAACAATATAATCCAAAATAGGTACCACTCACCACTTTCCAGTAACCCAGGATTAAAAGTGCAGGTAAGTCTGTAATAAAGTCTGTATAAAAAAGCAGCAAACAATTTGTAGAAAAGGGTTTGTGAAATATATATAAGCATATAAAAATAGTTATGAAGAAGACGGATATACCGTAAATAATTATCACACTTAATGGGAGATTGCAAACTTCCAACATGGAAATTATGCCCTACATGAAGACAGACAGATAGATAGATAGATAGATAGATCATTAACCTTATTGTTAAAGCTTAGTCTTACTATGGGAGTTAAATACCATGGTAAAAAAAAAAAAACAGTAAGAAAAATTACTTTGTTTTCCTACGAACAGCTAAATCTCCCCTGCACTGGTAACACATAGTTTACTTTGAATATATTCACTAGATATAGTAAGATGTGGTGAGTTGACAATCACCGTGTGAATTTTAAAACAAAAAAAGCAATTTGGTAAATACTTTAAATTTAGCATACTTGGGGGTTTGTAATCCGACCAAAATGAGGACATGTTACATGAGCAAGGAAGTAAGAAGCTTATTGATAAATAGCACACCTTAAATACGTTTTGGCTTACCAATCCTTAATCATTATTGTTATTGTATATCGTCTTTTTAGCCACTAATTATATTACTGTTTGGGCTAATGTATAAATTAAGATTACATGCAGCCATTTAACATAACAATTTAAAGTTATTGAAATTGTTATCATATGGTCTGATTAAAAGTTAAATGAGAGTTCATAATTTGGGTTTACTTTTACAAATACCCATATTACAACTTTTATCTCCAAATGCACAAATAAACAATAATAAACAAAAGCTTGAGGACGACTAAAGTAACCCAGAGTACTTAATTTCAATTAAGTGGTTTGGGGTTGGGTTATGATGTCGCTGGGGGAGGATTAGGTGGAAACACTGAGTGAGTTGAAACACTGGAGAAAATATAAGTAAAATGTTTTGTTTACATGTTTTTCCCGAAAATCTGAGGGGGTGAGGGAGAATGAACTGGGATACTAAAGTGATAGGAATACAGATCAGTATACACTGATCAACCACAACTTTAGACAGGTGAAGTGAATAACATTGATTATATTGTTACAATGGCACCTGCCAAAGGATGGGTTATATTATACAGCAAGTGAACAGTGAATTCTTAAATATGGACGCAGGGAAATGGGCAAGTGAAAAGCCCAAATAGTGATGGCTAGATGATTGGTTCAGAGAATCTTAAAAACGACAAGTCTCCCGGGTGTCTCCCTATGTGTGTCTCCCTCCTCACTGAGCCTGTGCACCAATGAGAAACTCCAGGGGTCTTTCAGGGAATAACCCTAAATGTACAAGACAAGAAGGGAAAAGTGCACTATTCCCCGAAGTGAAAATAGTGCACTACCTGAGAATAACAGTATTAATTAAATGTTACACATAGATCTAATCATTTGAGTGTAGCAAACAAAAAATCACAGGGAGACCATAAGTGCTTACTGGTTTTGGCCCCTGATTTTTTCATTCTGTTTGATAGTTATAATAGGGTCTAGGAGAAGCCATATAAGGCTAATTGTTTTGTTTGTTACATTTACATAATTTGATCAATTTGTAACATTTAACTGATACTGATAGTCCAAGTAGTGCACTATTTTCACTTCGGTGAATAGTGCACTTTTTTTCCCTTGAAGTGGTTAGTACTCTGCAAAAGGGGTGCAAGGAAGAGCAAGAGGTGAACCAGTATCACGGTCATGTGGAGCAAAGGCTAGCGTGTCTGGTCTAATCACACAGAAGAGCTACTGTAGCTCAAATTACTGAAAAAAACTAATACTGCCGATGACAGAAATTTATCAGAACATGCAGTGCATTGTAGTTTCCAGTGTATGGTGCTTTATAGCCACAGATCAGTAACAGTACCCATGATGACCCCTGTACACTTCCAAAAGCTCCTTCAATGGGGACATTAGCATCAGAACTGAACCATGGAAGAAGGTTGCCTGGTCTGATGAATTACATTTTCTTTTAGACAAGGTGGATGTCCAGGTGAGTGTTCATCATTTACCTGCAGAAGATATAGCACCAGGACATGGTTGTACTATGATAGGAAGGCAGGACATTGGAGGCTTTTCTAATTGCCGGTCACGTGGGCAAAAGTTCGGCTGACTGGCGTCTGACGTCACTTCCGGTATTTCGGCGCTCATTTTCCAGCTTGATTCTGTTCAATACATTTGCCCAATTGAAGCTGGAGACTCCATATTGTAAATTGTCATCTTGCATAGTTTTTGAAATGCATACATATGGACAGTGACTTATGATGTGAAAAATG
Organism: Pelobates fuscus; assembly: GCF_036172605.1. Lineage (NCBI taxonomy): Eukaryota > Metazoa > Chordata > Amphibia > Anura > Pelobatidae > Pelobates > Pelobates fuscus. The sequence goes on from NC_086317.1 coordinate 418,344,876, forward strand.
ACATAATTATATATACAAATAGCGGCAGTAGTAGTATAATTATGTCATTTTTCACATCATAAGTCTCTGTCCATATGTATGCATTTCAAAAACTATGCAAGACGCCCATTTACAATATGGAGTCTCCAGCTTCAATTGGGCAAATGTATTGAACAGAATCAAGCTGGAAAATGAGCGCCGAAATACCGGAAGTGACGTCAGACGCCGGTCAGTTGAACTTCCGCCCACGTGACCGGCAATCAGAAAAGCGGCGAATTTAAAAAGGAACAGCAGCTGGATGTTTTATGCACTGATGAAAACTCGGACTGAGTTGAAACGCGTCTGCATTACTGTGATTTTGTGTGTCACCATATGGGACCTGCACAGTCTTCATTTTAAAAAATTTATTTACAATAAATTTACTATTTTTATATCATCATTTGCTGCTTTTCCTACTTTTGGGGGACATCACTCAAGATTCTCCATAAAGCCTTTTGAGGCACCCTTGAGCACTATATACAGAGCCTGGCATGGCTCTGAAATCCGTGAGTATATTCAATCACTTTTACATCTTTCTTTCTGTATATACAGTCTATACGATGTACTATTTTTTGTCATTATAGGAATTTACCACATGGAACAACTCCTATATATACCTGTACATGTATAAGTATTACTATTTCTTATTGATACACAGGGAGTGGTGTGTGTATTTGGCACTTGTTGCTCTCAAGTGCCTTTTTCATTACTTTGATTTTAGGGTGTTGGGGAACACCTTTTTCACTCCAGTACTGTGTTTTTATTTTACTGTGTAAGCGCCATTCACTTTTCTTTTCTCTTCAGGTGGTTTTAATGTTGTGGTTGATTAGTGTACAAATATATAAATATTGATTTTTGTTTCACTGCTGCTCCTTTTTCCCTATTTGTCACTTTTCACTGATTTTGATATGTAAGTAAATTCAATATTTAGTGGCTGTCCCCTAACCATCAATCATCTTTTCCCTTACTTTAATCATCTCTTTTTTTGGAACAAAGGAATGAAGTTCAAATCACAAATCAAATGAATATAGTCATCCACTGCATATAGCTTTAGAGTTATGGAATTCTGATGACCCACTGATCGGCCTAAATGCAAACAAATTGCAAATCGAATAAAAATGACTGCACAAGTCTAATTGCTAGTACCCTAATTATGCAAATAAATGCAGACTATAAACCATTTATACAGTTTTAAGGTGGAACTGTCATTGAAATTTACACCTTTCAATAAAACGTTGAAAATCACCAATAACTTAATTTTTTTTTATTTATTTTTTATGAGATGGTGTAAATTTAGTTGAAACAAAGAAAAGCCAGGGCAAACATTGCAAATAAAGAGGGGCAACATTGTCCCCTGTCTTTCTTCTCTGCATGTTTTCTCTATGATGACTAACAGATGCAAAGGACAGAGCTTATAACAGCAATTGACAGAGAGCTAATGGACATGGAATGTCCTAGTGCAGGACAAAAATGTGTGGATTTCTAAATTCTATTTTATTTTTCACACCTCACCAATACTGTACATGTTTGTAAATATAGGGATAAGTAAGCATGCCATTAAAAAGTCTGGGTTGTGACAGTTCCCCTTTAATCTGTGATATACAGATTTTGATGAATTAATCCAATGCCAACATACAGCGACTATATCAGTCAAATGTTTTTCCTTGAAGTTCTGGTAAAGCAATGTGTTTTCATGGGTCATATCTAAAAGTCAGATTCTACAGCCTTTATTCTTCGTCTGCTCTTTTCTTGTATGGAATTTAGTTTATTTTTTCTTTATACAATACACTTTTTGCTTTTTGCAATATTTTCAACAAGTCTTAGTTTATGTGTTTATATATATATGTATTTTACTCATAATATATTTGAATTGTGGAATGATTCACTAAGAGGAATCGATCAAATGTCATTTCCTTTCAGGTATATCTTGGAGACCAAATAAAATACATAGTAACAAAAAGTTCCAACATACATTATGGAACAGTGTATAAATAACCATAATTTAACCATATAGGACAACAAGAGTTGGCATTATTTAGACAAGTCATGTTTAAGATAAGGGGATTTTTGGACCAGATAGATTGGACAGCCTATTATGTATTATGTTTTAGGTAAAGGTAACTGGATTCCCTTAGGTGGGACTTTGAGAAAATGTGTTGTGGTCCCCCTGGAAAATGTTTGGAGACCATCAATAAGATGACTGGAGACACCTATAAGATTTTTTTTTTCACTCTTTTTTGGCTTTGATATTTCTTTCATGTTTTTTACTAGTACTTACAACAAGCTGGCTCCCAAGTTATGGAGTGCAGCAGCACACAAGCCCATTGTCCTTAGTATTCTTTCCAACTGCAGAATCATTTTTTTAAATTCTTTATTTAGGACAGCCACAATAAAGCAACAAATTACACATGGTTTGATCGTCACACATGGTACCCATTTTACAAACAGTACAAAAACAAATAATAAAATTGAAATGACAACAATCTAAGTCATGTTTTGGTGTACATTGTTAACTGTGCAATAAAACTGTAATCTGTTGTACACAGAACATCCCATTAGTCGTCCTGTCCTCTATCATCACCTTCAGGAAGCTGTATGTTCCACAATCTATGGAAATATCATAATACTTTCAAACACTTTAAATGCGGTGGCGAGGCTCATTTTCCTGTCAGCCCGCACCTCCCATGCCTCCCCATCTGTCAGTCCCTACATTGGCTTCCAGTTAGATACAGGGCTCAATTTAAGATTCTGGTGCTTGCTTACAAGTTCCTACATAATGCTACCCCAACCTACATATCCTCCCTAATACACAAGCATGTCCTGTCGATGCCCCTGCGCTCTGCCGAAGACCTAAGTCTATCCTCTGTCCATACTTCCACATCTGATGCTTGCCTCCAGGGCTGCACCCTTTCTGTGGAACTCCCTTCCCTTCTCCATTAGACATTCACCCAGTCTCCACACCTTCAAAAAAATCTTTGAAAACACACTTCTTCAGGAAAGCATATCATTTAAACTGTTAGTGGGTTTTCATTCCCCCTTCCTCCCATGACTCCTCTCCTGCAACTCTCAAAAATAACCTAAGTACTCAGTGAATACTTTTCTAGCAACCTATTTCATTACCCCGACTTGTACCCTTTGTGTCACTATAACCCACTCCCTCTAGCATGTAAGCCTGTGGTGTATCCTGGTTATGTGCTGCCCTAGACCACTCCCACCCAACCCTTCCCCCTGCCCCACCTTCTAAATACACACACACACACACATTCACTGACAGATACATATACGCTAGCTAACAGAAACACACACACACACTAACAGACACACTAACACTCACTAACAAACAAACACACACTCACTAACAGACAAACTCACACTCACGAACACTCACACTAACAGACACACACACACACAGTCAGACACACACATTATCAGACACACACAGTCAGACACATACACACACACTAACAGGCACACACTAACAGACACACACACTAACAGACACACTCACTAACAGACACACACTCACTCACTAACAGACACATTCACTAACAGACACACACACACACACTAACAGACACACATTAACAGACACACACACACACACTAACAGCCACACACTAACAGCACACACACACACTAACACACACACACTAACACACACACACACACACACACACACTAACACACACACACTAACAGACACACACTAACAGAAACACACTAACATAAATGCACACTAACAGACACACACACTAACAGACACTAACAGACATACACACACTAACAGACACACACTCACTCACTAACAGACACACTCACTCACTAACAGACACACACACACACATACACTAACAGACACACACACACTAAAAGACACACACACTAACAGACACAAACATACACACACACTCACTCACATTAGCACTTTTTTTTATTTAACCCCCCAACCTCCTTACCTTTGGGAATGCTGGGGAGGGGGTTCTATTTCTCCCTGGGGGTCCAGTGGCTGCTGGGAGGGCTGCTGGGCGGGCGGCTGGCGAGGGAGCACTTCCTCTGAACTGTCTGCTCAGCTCCCTCGCACACCGCAGAGTGATGCCGGGAACCGTCGCCTGCCGCACACCCGCCCGGCTTGTCAGTTAGCTGCAAGGCTAACAAGGCATTTGCCCTGGGCATTTGGGGGCGGCTTTTTTTGCCGCCCCCTGGAAAATGCCGCCCAAGGCAAATGCCTTGTTTGCCTAGCGGCTAAATCGTCCCTAATGTAAGCTCATTGAGCAGGGCCCTTAACCCCTCTGTTCCTGTGCATCCATTTGTCTGGTTACAATTATGTGTCTGTTAGTCCACCTATTGTACAGCGCTATGGAATTTGCTGGCGCTATATAAATAATAAAATAGTGTATATTGGATTAGCCGATTTAGTCCAGTAGACAAGATGCCAAAGCACCAGAGTATTGCAGTATGCAATAATACCTTTTTTATTAGACTAACATAATAAAAATTCAAGGACCAACTTTCAAGAGTTTCCTCTCTTCCTCAGGTATGAAGCAATCCTGATCAATCTAAAAGAGCTTAGCACTCAAAACAACTGATGTTAGAGAAAGGGAGGGTGCGGGTTGTAGGGTGTCATAAATAGTAGAAGATGTGACTGAAAGTAGGCATGTGCATGGGGACAATTTTTGGTTCGGTTCGGCATTCCGAAATTCGGGATTTTCGCAAATCGGGACTTCGGCAATTCGGCACTTCGGCACTTCGGCACTTCGGCACTTCGGCACTTCAGCATTTTGGAACTTCGGCACTTCGGCACTGCGGAAATTCAGCAACTTCGGCACTTCGACACCTTGAAACTTCGGAATTTCGGAACTTCGGCATTTCGGAATTTCGGAATTTCGGGATTTCGGCACTTTGGGACTTCTATTGCAGCCGCTTAGTAGATAGCTCCCTAATTCCCACGGTATTAGGGAGTTATCTACCAAAAGGCTGAAAGACCTAAATTGGTATTTCAGCCAAATTTACTAATACTAAGTAAAAGTTACTTAGTATTAGTAAATTTTGCCCCTACTCTACCGCGAGTAGGGGCATATCTAGTAAACAGTGAGCAGCCTGTGGCTACTCACTGTTTAAAAAAAATATATGGGGCCCCCTTCCCAAGCCCCCACCCGCGACGCATGAGTGGGGGCTTTTAAACTAAAGGGGGGACCTATTGCCCCCCCCTGGCCCCCACCCCTGAGCGGCGGGTGGGGGCCCTAAATTGGAATAAGGGGGGACTTAAGGTCCTCCCCCCTGGCCCGCACCCCTGAGCGGTGGGTGGGGGCCCTAAATACTAATAAGGAGGGGGGACCTAAGGTCCTCCCCCTGGCCCCCACCCCTGAGCGGCAGGTGGGGGCCCTAAATTGGAATAAGGGGGGACCTAATGTCCTCCCCCTGGCCCCCACCCCTTAGCAGTGGGTGGGGTCCCTAAATACTAATAAGGGGCGGGACCTAATGTCCTCCCCCTGGCCTCCACCCCTGAGCGGTGGGTGGGGACCCTAAATACTAATAAGGGGGGAGACCTAAGGTCCTCCCCCGGCTCCCACCCCTGAGCGGGGGACCCTAAATACCAATGGGGGGACCTATTGTCCTCCCCCCCAGCCCCCACCCCTGAGCGGCAGGTGGGGGCCCTAAAAAAAGTTAACCCCCCCTCCCAGCTGACTAGGGGTTCCCAAACCCCTAGTCACCCCTCCACCGCAAAAAAATTAACCCCCTGCCTACCCCCCTCACCCTAAAAATAATGAGTGGGGGACCATTAACTAAGTACCTGTAAAAAACAATGAAACTTACCATTCGATGTTTTCTTTCTTCTAAAATCTTCTTTTTTCAGCCCCAAAAAAGGGCAAATAAAAAACCATAATAACTGACGCAATAAAAAAAAAAAACGAGCGCAAAAATCCATCTTTACCCGGCGAGGGCTCCGCGCAGGCTGAGCTCTGCAGGGCGGGGGAAGGCTTATAAAGCAGCCTTGCCCCGCCCTGCAATTAGGCTCAGAGCACTCTGATTGGTGGGTTTAAGCCATCCAATCAGAGTGCTCTGACAGGTAAATGAAGAGACTGACAGGTAAGTCTCTACATTTACCTGTCACAGCACTCTGATTGGTTTTTTGAAATCCACCAATCAGGGTGCTCTGTGTCATTTTACACAGCGTGGGAAAGTTCTTTGGAATTTTCCCACGCTGTGTAATTTGACTCATCGAATGGTAAGTTTTATTTTTTTTTACAGGTACTTAGTTAAAGGTCCCCCTCATTATTTTTAGGATGAGGGGGGTAGGTAGGGGGATAATTACTTTTTTTGGGGAGGGGTGACTAGGGGTTTGTGGACCCCTAGTCACCCAGGGGTGGAAAAACATTTTTTATGGCCCCCACCCGCCGCTCAGGGGTGGGGGCCGGGGCGGAGGACCTTAGGTCCCACCCTTATTAGTATTTAGGGCCCCCACCCGCCACTCAGGGGTGGGGGCCAGGGGAGAGGACAATAGGTCCCCCCCTTTTTAGTATTTAGGCCCCCCACCCGCCGCTCAGGGGTGGGGGCCAGGGTGAAGTGCCTTAGGTCCCGCCCCCTTATTAGTATTTAGGGCCCCCACCCACCACTCAGAGGTACGGGCCAGGGGGGAGGACATTAGGTTCCCCCCTTATTTCAATTTAGGGCCCCCACCTGCTGCTCAGGGGTGGGGGCCAGGGGGAAGACAATAGGTCTCCCCCATCATTTTACTTTAAGGCCCCCACCCGCCGCTCAGGGGTGGGTTCGGGGGGGGGCAATAGGTCCCCCCTTTAGTTAAAAAGCCCCCTCTCGCACATCGCGGGTGGGAGCTCGGGAGGGGGGCCCTCTATATTTTTTTTTAAACAGTGAGCAGCCACAGGCTAACTTTTACTTAGTATTAGTAAATTTGGCTGAAAGACCAATTTAGGTCTTTCAGCCTTTTGGTAGATAACTCCCTAATACCGTTGGAATTAGGGAGTTATCTACTAAGCGGCTGCAATAGAAGTGCCAAAGTGCCGAAGTCCCGATATTCCAAAATTCCGAAATGCCGAAGTTCCGAAATTCCGAAGTTTCGAAGTGTCAAAGTGCCGAAGTTGCCGAATTTCCAAAGTGTTGAAGTGCCGAAGTTCCGAAGTGCTGAAGTGCCGAAGTTCCGAAGTTGCCGAAGTTCCGAAGTGTTGAAGTGCCGAAGTCAAGAATTGCGAAAATTCAGAATTTCGGAATGCCGAAATGAACCGAAAATTTTCCCCATGCATGTGCCTACTTTAAGTCACATCTTCTACTATTTATGACACCCTACAACCCGCACCCTCCCTCCCTTTCTCTAACATCAGTGTGTGTCTGACTGTGTGTGTGAGTGTCTGTTAGTGTGAGTGTTAGTGAGTGTGTGTTTGTCTGTTAGTGAGTGTGTGTTTGTTAGTGAGTGTGAGTTTGTCTGTTAGTGTGTGTGTGTGTATGTTTCTGTTAGCTAGTGTATGCGTATCTGTCAGTGAATGTGTGTGTGAGTATTTAGAAGGCGGGGCAGGGGGAAGGGTTGGGTGGAAGTGGCCTAGGGCAGCACAAAACCAGGATACACCACAGGCTTAGAGGGAGTGGGTTATAGTGACACAAAGGGTACACAAAGTCGAGGTAATGAAATAGGTTGCTAGAAAAGTATTCACTGAGTACTTAGGTTATTTTTGAGAGTTGCAGGAGAGGAGTCATGGGAGGAAGGGGGAATGAAAACCCACTAACAGTTTAAATGTTTTAAAGTTTTTTTGTTTTTTTTACAGGTACTTAGTTAAAGGTCCCCCCCCTCATTATTTTTAGGGTGAGGGGGGTAGGTAGGGGGATAATTATTTTTTTTGGGGGAAGGGGGTGACTAGGGGTTTGTGGACCCCTAGTCACCTGGGGGGGGATTTTTTTTAGGGCCCCCACCTGCCGATCAGGGGGAAGGGGCGGGGGGAGGACAATAGGTCCCCCGCTATTGGTATTTAGGGCCCCCACCCGCCGCTCAGGGGTGGGGGTCAGGGGGAGAACCTTAGGTCCCCCCTTATTAATATTTAGGGCGCCCACCCGCCACTAAGGGGTGGGGGCCAGGGGAGAGGACATTAGGTCCCCTTCCCTTATTAGTATTTAGGGCCCCCACCCGCTGGTCAGGGGTTGGGGCCAGGGGGAGGACCTTAGGTCCCCACCTTATTAGTATTTAGGGCCCCCACCCGCCGCTCAGGGGTGGGAGCCAGGGGGGAGGACATTAGGTCCTGCCACTTATTAGTATTTAGGGCCCCCACCCACCGCTCAGGGTTGGGGGCCAGGGGGAGGACATTAGGTCCCCCCCTTATTAGTATTTAGAGCCCCCACTCACTGCTTAGGTGTGGGGGCCAGGGGGAGGACATTAGGTCCCCCCTTATTATAATTTGTGGCCCCCACCCACTGCTCAGGGGTGGGGGCCCGGGGGAGGACAATAGGTTCCCCCCCATTATTTTACATTAGGGCCACCACCTGTCGCTCAGGGGTGGGGGCCGGGGGGGGGCTTTTTTTTTTAACAGTGAGGAACCACAGGCTGCTCACTGTTTAATATACATGTCCCTACTCACGGTATAGCGAGTAGGGGCATAATTTACTAATACTAAGTCATCTTTACTTAGTATTAGTACATTTGGCTGAAAGACCAATTCAGGTCTTTCAGCCTTTTAGTAGATAGCTCCCTAATACCGCGGGAATTAGGAAGTTATCTAATTATTTATTCCTGTCATTAAATTGACAGGCTAAGTAACTTATATTTTACATGAATGTATGTTACTTGATTGTTGTAAGTGTTGCAAATGGTTACAGCTGAATCCTGGCTATGTTTGTATACTTTTTATTTAAAATTGTATACAATGTTACATTCTTCTTCTTTCACTGGGTAAGTATATTAGTACTTAGGCAATACTGTGCTTCGGAACTTCGGAACTTCGGCACTTCGGCACTTTGACACTTCGGAACTTCGGCAACTTCGGCACTTCAGCACTTCGGCACTTCAACACTTCGGAAATTCGGTAATTTTGGAACTTCGGGACCTCAGCAATTCGGTACATCAGCAATTCGGACATTCGGAAGTACCCGAACGTCCGAATTGCCTGAAATTCGTCCGAATTCATATTCGGACCGAAACGAATTGCACATGTCTACCTGAAAGTGAAAGGTGCAGGTTGGCTGAGAATAGCCAGAAAAAAAGTAAATAAACAGAGGAGAGTCAATAAGCTAGTTAAAAAGAAAAAAACAAGAGAAACACAAGAAAACAGCAGGACAGGCCATGCAACTATATAGCTGCACTTATGTATGTATATACATTGATCCAATAAAGGTGAAAAGAGAATACTGAAAAATAACAAAATAAGACATTAAGATGTGTGTTTATAAAAAGTTTTGGTAGTATGTAGTCTACATTGAGTCCTTCATTTCTGGTGTTGAAATGTGTCATAAATTTCATCTCAAATGCCTTTTGTTCATGAGAGTCTTTGAGATTCCCTTTAAGAACTTAAATCCTGAGGTTTTGGATAGTGGACCAGTCTTGGTGAAGTGATGACCAACAATATCCGTTTTCCTTGGGGTTCTTGATTGAGTGTCTGTGTAGATTCATTCTGAGATGCAGCTTAAGACCAGTTTCTCCAATGTAGCAACCTTTGTCACACACTGTATGCTGTATAATATTAAAATAATAATAATAATAATTGTTCTCTTTTATTCTGTGTTTAACATCTGCTAAACTGGTGGTCTTGTCGCTCAGTTATTTTATTCACTAATTTAATTCTCCCCACTTAGTGGTTTCTGAACAGATGGCATTATATAGTAGGGATATCAGCCCCTTGTGCCTCCTATACTCCTTACAAATGTTTTCAAAAGGGGCTCAGTGCGGCTGCCTGTCTGGCCTTAAGGCAATATCCTGTAGTTGTATATAGCAAAAAAACTTATTTTGGGCAGAGTGGATGAGCCTGGGAAAATTCTTTAAAAGATTACAATTCTGGGTTTCTCTACAAATGTTTAAAGGACCACTATAGTGTCAGGAAAACAAACTAGTTTTCCTGGCACCTTAGTGCCCTGAGGGTGCTCCCACCCTCAGGGTCCCACTCCCGCTGGGCTGAAGGGGGAGGAAGCAGGTTAAACACTCACCTTTCTCCAGAGTTGGGCTCCCTCAACGCTGGGGACTCTCCTCCTCCTTCAGTCGTCATCGGCTGAATGCGCATGCGCGGCAAGAGCCGTGCGCGCATTCAGCCAGTCCCTAGGAAGCATTCCCATGGAGCAGGCGGGGTTAATCATAGATGGACCTGGCACCCAGAGCACTTCATTAAGCTGAAGTGGTATGGGTGCCTATAGTGGTCCTTTAAATCTTTGTAACCCAGCTCTCTCTAAGTGCAGAATCAATTATTTAAATAAGCCATGCATCCGAGGATCCAGAAAATAGAACTTTGGCAATCAGAAATAAAGATATTTCAATCCTTCAAATTGGAAACCAGAGAATGGTTTCATAGTCCAAGGTGAGGTGGGTATTGAGGCGCAGCCAAGATATCATAGACATGCATGTATTAACCCCTTAACACTGGAGGGCGTACAATGACACCCTATTTTAAGCGGCTCTAAATGCCGCCGGGCTTAATTGTACGCCCCCGGTCTTTTGTTACTTACCCGGTCGCCGGCGATCCCACGCCGGCGATCGCTGTTGAGGGGACTCCCAGGGAGCCCCCCGCAGCACGTCCATCCTCCTTCAGCCCCCCCGGGCCATGTGAGAGTGAGGTGCTTGCGAGGACCTCACAATCAAATGGCCGGGATAGCTGGCTGCAGCAATGCCAGCAGGGGGACTAACTGTAATGACAGTTAGTCCCGCTGCTGGCTGGAAATAAAATAAAATAAAAAAATATATACTTAGATCATATATATATATTATATATATATATATATATATATATATGATCTAAGTATATATATACACATATACACACACACACACATACACTGTCTAGGTGTATTTTTCTATTAATATATATATATATATATATATTAATATCAAATTACACGTAGACTGATACTGATTAAATATATATATATCATTTTTGTTATATATATATATTTATATAGAATATAAAAAAATATATAAATACGTAAAAAAATAAAATTAAAAAAATAATTACACATAAATAATTAAAAAATATATAGATGTGCGTGCAGGGGTAGATCAATAATAATTTTATCTTCAATTTTGAGTCTTTTTTTCCAGATTCTCCATTGACCCAATAAATTAACTAGAATTAAACCCATATCATCTCTCTCATACTTATGTATACTCCAAAATAAAACCATTAAATCCGGAACTGCCGCTTTTCTAGCCTCATTTTTTCCCCATGATTCTCCCCTAGAGCTCTCTTTCATAGAGGATATAACGTGCGCCAGTGAACAAGCTTCATATATATCCGTAATATCAGGGACTCCCATCCCTCCCAACTTAGGCTTTAGATTCAGATTTTTTTTATTAACCCTGGGTTTTTTCCCCAGCCATATATATTTATCTAAGGCAGATTGAATCATCATGAGCCATGGCTTAGGCATTTTCAATGGTAACATACGGAATACATAACTCCATCTGGGGATCAGGTAGGACTTTACGATGTTAATTCTACCTGTCCATGATATCTCTGCTGTTCTCAAGTCTTTCAGTTGTTTATTAATTTGCATCATTAGAGGTAGAACGTTGTATTCTAGAATCTTAGAAGGATTACTAGAAATCTTTATGCCTAGGTAGATAATAAATTTTTTTGCCCATTCGAAACTATATTTCGCTTTAATGTGTATTTTTTCTTCCTTTTTTATATTTTTGGCAAGAATAATTGTCTTATCTACATTTAACTTAAAGTTGGAATAATGCCCATATTCATAAATCACCCTTAATAGTTCATCTGTTGATGTTATAGGGTCTGATATAGTGATTAAAACATCGTCTGCATAAAGTAAGGTTTTAAATTCCTCTTGGCCTATTATTATTCCCTTTATTTTCTCATTAGATCTAATGTTACAGATCAGGGGTTCTATATAAATCAAATATAACAATGGGGACAGGGGACACCCCTGTCTTGTCCCATTTCTTATGTTAAACCACTCAGAAGTTATACCCCTACCGATTGTTCTTGCCATTGGGGAGCTATACAAGGCCATAATAGCGCTCAGAATCCAACCTTCAAAACCAAAAGCCTTTAAGGCCTCCCAAAGGAAGTCCCATCTGACCCTGTCAAAGGCCTTCTCCGCGTCCAATGACAGGGCCAGCAATGGAGTGCCTGATTCATGAGCATAGTCCAAAATATCAATCATTGTCCTTACACTATTGTTTGATTGTCTATCCTTCAAAAATCCAACCTGATCTCCATGAATTATGGACGGGAGGACTCTTTGTAGTCTCTTTGCCAAAATACTTGCGTATATTTTTATATCAGAATTTAATAGAGATATAGGACGATAATTCCCTACCAATTCCATAGATTTATCTGGCTTTTGTATGGGAATTATATTAGCGTATAATAATTTGTTGGGTAAATCTTTTTCTCTAACTATACTATTAAAAAGATCTTCAAGGTGTATTACCAGTACGTCCTGGAATTGTTGGTAAAATATATTTGGGAAGCCGTCCGGCCCCGGTGTTTTATTTTTTTTTTTAAGGACTCAATTGCATTTGTTATTTCAATTTTTGAGAAGGGTTCGTTAATAAAATTTAGTTGTTCCCTTGATAGTTTTTTTAAAGTTTTATTTTGAAAATATGTTTCTGGATTGTAGGGATAATCAGGTAAGTTATACAATTTTTGATAAAATGAATTAAATGCTTTACCTATATTTTCAGGAGTTAATTGAATACCATCATCTGTAATCATTTTTTGTATTAACTTATTCAATTTCGCACCTTTGACTCGGTTTGTGAGCAATTTATTTGCTCGATTTCCTTTATAATACCATTTTATTTTTAAATATTCAAGTTTTTTTGAGGTTTGTAAAAGTAAAATTTTATTGATTTTATTTTTTAATATTCCTATTTTCTCGCTTATCTCTATATTTGGATTGTTTTTATTAAGATTTGTTAATTTGTAAAGAGACACATATAATTCTGTCAGGGAAGCTTCTTTTTGTTTTTTCTTAATTGTACCTAATTTAATAAAGTGTCCTCTCAACACTGCCTTATATGTACACCAACTATAGCGTCTGAAGTACCTTTATTTTTATTCACCTCGAAAAAACGGTTTGTTAAGTCTTTTATGGTATTTATGTCTTGAGCCTCCCTCAGAAGAAATTCATTAAGTCTCCAGCTGTTCCTAATTTTAATATCTGGCGAAATAATGAAATCAAGTATTAATGGGTTATGATCTGACCAGGTTACTTCTTGAATCAAGACCTTTTTAATCTTGTATGAAACCTAAAGAACCTAAAAACAAATCTAATCTAGAATAGGTACAATGTGCTTTCGAAAAGCAAGTATAATCTTTTTCTGATGGATGATTAATCCTCCAAAGATCTAATAATTCATGCTTATTTATCAAAGTTGAAAATTGAATTGAGGATTTCTTTCCCCTTTTATCTTGCATTACCCCTATCAAAGAGTTCCTATCCAACATTCCATCCAAAATGCAATTGAAATCTCCTCCTATAATAATCTTACCCTTTTTAATTTTTTCTAATTCATTCAAAACCATTTGTATAAACTGAACTGGGTTAGTATTAGGAGCATAGATGTTTACGATAGTAAATTCTTCATCTTGTATTTTACATATAGCTAAGATGAATCTTCCATTTTTATCTATATCCTGGTATGTAACTTGAATATCTAAATCATCTGTTGCTAATAGAGCTACTCCACATTTCTTTTTATCCTCCAATGAGGAGCAAAGATGGATTTTAAATTTTTTTGGGATAAAACGTTTTATATCTTTCCTTAACCAGTGAGTTTCTTGAAGTAATATAACTTTTGCACCTTCCTTTTTTTTTTAATTCTTTATTTTAGTAGTGCAGGTAGACACAATATTTCGACAAGCGCCACAACAGCGTATTTCAAGTTTTTTACATGGTAGACAGCGGCATGAGAATTTGCACAATTTTTATATTTAACAGCTTAACTAAACAGTTGATTTGTCTTAAGAAGGTTGAGTGAGATAAAATTAAGTAACGATGCTGGTTGCACAGCTAGATCGCCTGTGCTACTTGTGCGCCATATTATGTTTTTATGTGCACAGATATGTAAAATGGTATGCTTAGCCACAATAGCTTCTGCAGGCACAAAATATCACGCAAGGACATTGTCCTGGCTTTGGTACACAAGCACATTTTCAGTTTAACAAGAGTAATTCAGGCTAGCATGTAATTATGTCCCAGTAGTTAGGGTGCGCTTAAACTGACAGGTAAGACAGGTAAACTGGACTTAACTAGGTAAAACAGTATGAGTTAGTTACATGTTGGAAGATAATAAAAATAATAATAAAATAGGTAGACTATTATCTAAACATTTCTGCTTCATTTAAACGTTGCTTTGTAATATTAAGACTTAGGTATTGGTGCTTGTATGGCCCTAAACATCTCACCGAGGCATTCACACAGATATTATAATACCACCTAAGATTGTTATCGCATTATAAAACTCAAATATAACTTTAAATATAACTTTATCACAAGATGGCCGCAACAGAAGCTACAGCAAAACCTGTTCCAGGTAACTATAGTGCTGGTGTATTATCCCCTTACACTTTCTCCCCTCCAGGTTGCGCCAGGACTTGGCAAAGGCTCTGTGTCCGGACGTGGGCTGATCAGGGCATCCATTCCCGGCCAGCTGTCGTGCTGTAGGTGTTCTGGACATCTCACTAGCCTGTGGTGGCTGGAGTTTGCACTCTAGTCGGGCCCAGAACTGCTCCCACATGGCTTCAAACCTTGCGTTGGAGGCCGCAACCCAGTCGTCTGGGGGCTGTTGCTGTGCTTGGGCAGTGTTGCAGTCGGCCATTTTAATCAGGCCTCGTGGATCACACTTGAGGTTTCGTGCCTTGGTGCAGTGCGTGGCTGGATGTTTTCTCTTGCACCTTCCTTTTTAATGTATTGGAACACCATAGCTCTTTTGGTTGGGTTATTCAGACCCTGTACATTCACCGTCATAAGCTTAACCATAGTCTAGCCATTTGAGACTCAGAACCATACCCCCCGGCAAGGAAAAAGGAAAAAAAAAAGAGGGGAAAACATATAACATTTACATTCATATGACCTCATGTGAATCAAACATGAGTCCAACCATACCCACATTCTTAATAAGAAATTCCATCTCCACTCCCACTTAGTGTAAGACAGAAAATGCATCCCAGAACCCTGGGGATACATCCAAAACTCCAGAAAAATATGGAGTTAATTGGGGGGAGCATGAGGGAAACCCTCCTCGAGAGTGCTGCTGGAGTCTATATCAACCCAGCAGAAAGAAGAAGGGAAGAAAAAAGAGGGAGAAAAGGAAAAACATAAAAAAAACTTCAAACTTACATTTTCCTAAATCTCACTAGCCAAGATTATATAATTATTTCAATTTCTTGTATATCTGCTTTACATTAATTAAGTCAATCCCTATTTTCAATAAATTTTCCTAAAGCCATGTCTTGTCGTGCAAAACACTAATATTGAGGATTTTAATCTTGATCCATGGTTAAGCAAAGGTATTAATAGAATAGATCAGTTATTCCAACATCAACAAATTAGACCTTTCGAGGAGATCAAACAAGCTTTTTCGCTTTCTTATAGAGAAAGTTGTGCGTACTTAAGGATAAAACATTTCTTAATGAGACACAGAATAACCGAGATTTCTGAGGAATTACAAACTTTCTTAAACTTAATAAACACCAGACATAATACAAATTTAGTCTCCAAATGTTCAAAAATTTGTAGTAAATATAAGTCAATCCCTGAATTCACAGCCTTAAAAGCATGGGAAAGAGATTTACAAATTACTATTACGAGAAATGAATGGCTTAAGGCCAATAAAGCAGTAATGAAAGCTTCACACTGCCTAAATTTATCGGAAAGTCATTATAAGGTTATCAATAGATGGCATTACGTTCCAGCTAAATTAACAAAAATATATCCAGGAACACAATATCTTTGCTGGCGTTGCGCCTCATTGAGAGCAGATTATGTTCATATATGGTGGTTATGCCCGATTATATCTCCACTATGGCAAAAGGTAGTGAAATTCTGCAGGGAAGAAATAGAGGTAGATCTTGATTTTACTTGTAGTTCTATGATATTACATTTGGGTTGGCCTACAATTCCAAAGGATAAAAAATAATTAATTGTCCATATTCTCATAGAAACTAAAGCTACTCTTGCAAGATTCTGGAAAACTCCAGACTCCCCGACTTGGGAGCTGATAAAACAGCAGGTCCTGAATAATTGCAAAATGGAAATAGGGATATTAAGACAAGAACACTACTTTAATCCACGAATTGAACAATGGCAGAAATGGATTATAAAACTAGGTAGAAGAAATGAGTCTTAATTTATACTTGGATTTACATGCAGCGGAATTGCGGTTGGGTGGTGAACCCTGTGCATTCATTTTCAAGATATCCGTGGTTATATGGAACCTGATTAGTAGATAGAATGACTGATGAGTGTTGCCTTTCAGGTTCTTAAGACTGACTCGGGACCAACCCTCGGCGAGAGTTTTTTTTTTTTTTTTTTCCTCTGTCTAGGTTTTGTTACTGTAAGGCTAGGGTAAGTTGGTAAATTCATGGCAATGCAGAAATATATAAGGAAGGGACTTAAAACGAAGAGGAATGAGAAAGGGGGAATTGAGGGATGAAGGGAGAAGAAGAAGAAGGAGGGAAAGAGAAAAGAGAAGGAAAGGGCCCTTAGAATGTATTACATATATTTAACTTCTTCCTCTTTGGTCTGAAAACTGCCAAATTATGATTGAACTGTAATAATTTTATACATACCCTATGTCATTTTATTCTTATTGTGTAAATGTTTAATGTTTAATTTATGTTTTCTTATCTGTTTGTGATAATGCATGTAAAAAAAGAAAGAAAAGAAAAGGAAACTTTTCAATAAAGATTATATATAAAAAAAAATATATAGATGTGTGTTATTTCGTTCTAACTGTATTGTGATATTAATATCTATATATTTATATCAAAATACGCGTAATACTATATATATCTATATACCTAAATATATACGTATATATCACTATATATATATACCTATATATAAATAAAAATATTTAAAAAAATTATATATATATATATATATATATATATACATATGTATATATATACATATATTAATTCTACACATATATTTATGTAATATTTTTACATAATTAGGTATCCTAATTAATTACAATTAGTGGGACCTGCCTGACAACCCATGCCGAAAGTATAGGGAATTTAATTTGCTAGCACTATATTTAACCCTATAACTTTCCAAGACACCATAAAACCTGCACATGGGGGGTACTGTTTTACTCGGGAGACTTCGCTGACCACAAATATTAGTGTTTCAAAACAGTAAAATATATTACAACGATGATATTGCCAGTAAAAGTGAAGTTTTTTGCATTTTTCACGCACAAACAGCACTTACACGGACAATATTATTGCTGTGATACTTTTTACTGTTTTGAAACACAAATATTTGTGTTCAGCAAAGTCTCATGAGTACAACAGTACCCCTCATGTACAGGTTTTATGGTGTTTTCAAAAGTTACAGCATCAAATATAAGACTTGTGTTTCATTTTTTTCACATTAAAATTCGCCAGATTGCTTACGTTGCCTTTGTGACCGTATGGTAGCCCAAGAATGAAAATTATCCCTACGATGGCATACCATTTGCAATAGTAGACAACCCAAGGTATTGCAAATAGGGTATGGCCAGTCTTTTTTAGTAGCCACTTAGTCACAAACACTGGCCAAAAGTGGCGTTTTTTGCATTTTTCACTCAAAAACAAATACTAACGGTAACTTTGGCCAGTGTTTGTGACCAAATGGCTACTAAAAAAGACTGGACATACCCCATTTGCAATACCTTGGGTTGTCTACTATTGCAAATGGTATGCCATTATGGGTGTAAATTTATTGCCTGGGCTACTATACAGTCTCAAAGGCAACGTAACCAATCTGGCGAATTTCAATTTCAAATGTAACACGCTATATTTGACCCTGTAACTTCCCAAAACACCATAAAACCTGTACATAGGGGGTACTGTTTTACACCTGAGACTTTTCTGAATACAAATATGTGTATTTTATTGCAGTAAAAGCAAACAGTATTATGACATTGACAGTTAAAATGTCATGTAGAACTAAAAAAATAACAAAATTTCTTATTTTCTCCCATGTTTTTCATATTAAATTATGTTTCATAGCTAAATATTTGATATTAAATGAAAGCCATGTTTCCCCTGAATAAAATGATATATAATACGGGGGGTGCATTTAATATGAAAGAGGTGAATTACGGTTGGACAGACATATAGCGCAAATGCCAGGTTTTTTTTACGTTTTTTTCTGTTCACAACGTGTACATTTGGCTCAGTCCTTAACCCTTTCAGGACCGCGGACGGTTCAGGACCGTCAGCGGTAAAACGTGCGTTTGGACCGCTGACGGTCCTGAACCGTCATAGCGGAAAACGGGCTGCAGGAAGCGATCAAAGATCGCTCTTGCCAGTACAATGATGTAACTATCTGCCAGACATCCCAGGCAGATAGTAACAGCCAATTACGGTGTGTGAGCGATCCGCGATCGCTCACAATTGGCTGCTGTCAAAGTGGGTGTTACAAACACTCACTTTGACAGTGATCTCTGCCCCTCTCTCCTCTGTAGCGTTTTGTGAGGCGAGAGAGACAGAGATCGTGATAGTTTGTTGCAGCAGAGTGTTCCAGAGAGTTGTAAAAAGTATCAGCAGTGAATTAAAAATCCATTTTAACCCCTTCCCTGCCAGATCTGTTTCAGCAGTGCATTTGTACTGTCTGTCTTTTTTTTGCCCTTAAAGGGTTAAATTTGTTTTAAAAAATATTTGTCTTAGTCTGTCTTAGTCTGTTTTAGTCTGTCTTAGTCTGTCTTAGTCTGTCTTAGTCTGTCGTAGTCTGTCGTAGTCTGTCGTAGTCTGTCTTAGTCTGTCGTAGTCAGTCAGTTTCCTTCCCCCAAATCTCCATTAGATTTTTGAGACAGGAGTTAGTTTAGGGATTGCTGTTTAGTCTGTTTTAGTAAAAAAAAAAAAAAAAAAAAAAGTATAAAAAAAAATTTGTGTGTTTGTAATTTGTTTTAGTCGTGTGTAAAACATGCAGCGTATGTATAACTTGCAGGAGGCATATGCCTTCTTGACGTCAGACTCTGACGCCACTGACACTGCGTCAGATTTTGACCCAGGTCAGTTTTCTGACATGTCTAGTCAAGACGACATGTCATCTGTGTGTGAGCCGGCTGAAGAAAGAAGCTGTGCTTCCTCTGCTATGCCAAATGTGGAGGAGGACTGGGTACCTCCACAGTTCGCCGAGCCCAACGTCCCCCCTTTTAGTGCCAACGCAGGCATTAATGTTAATGTGGATGGCTTCTCCCCAATGCAGTATGTAGAACTATTTTTAGGGGATACCATCTGGGAGGAGATTGCTTCCCAGACTAACTTGTATGCTACCCAATTTATTGACAGCAATCCAGGTAGCTATACAGCCAGGGAGCATGACTGGCATCCCACAGGTGTCCCAGAGCTTAAAAAATTCTGGGCTCTCACAATGCTCATGGGGATTATAAAAAAGCCATCGATTCGCTCATACTGGAGCACCAACCCAATAATGTCGAGTCCAGTATTCTCCCAAACCATGCCTAGAGCCAGATACGAGTTACTGCTGAGATTTTTACATTTCAGTGACAATACCCTCTGTCACCCTAGAGATCACCCCCAATACGATAGGCTTTATAAAATACGCCCACTGCTAGACCATTTTCAGGACAAATTTTCGGATGTTTATACCCCCCCAACAAAATTTATCCATAGATGAATCTCTAATGAAATACAAAGGGAGATTAGGGTTCAGACAATACATCCCCTCAAAGCGCTCTAGGTATGGCATTAAACTGTACAAACTGTGTGAGAGCGAAAGCGGATACACATTTGCCTTTCGTGTATATGAGGGGAAAGATGGTCAACTGGACCCTCCTGACTGTCCTGACTCCCTGGGGACAAGTGGGAAACTTGTATGGGACCTACTAAACCCCTTGTTTAATAAAGGTTACCACCTTTATGTGGATAATTTTTATAGTGTCCGTCTATTTAAAACACTTTATGCTTTACAGACACTGGCCTGCGGCACTGCCAGAAAAAATTCCAAAGACTTTCCACGATCTCTCATAGATGCAAAATTAAAAAAGGCGAATGTAAAGCACTTCGGAAAGCTGAGGTGCTTGCACTAAAATTTAGGGACAGGAAGGATGTCCAAATGCTCACCACCATCCATGACGAACGCATGTCCGACGTCTCTGTCCGGGGCAGAGTAGAGTCCAAACCGGTTTGCATCAGGGCGTATAATAAGTACATGGGTGGTGTTGATTTGGCTGATCAGCTGATGCAGCCGTATCTTATTTTACGAAAAACCAAAGCATGGTATAAAAAGGTGGCTATATATCTGATGCAAATAGCAACCCACAACTCATTTTTACTTTTTAAAAAAAATAATCCAGGGAAAATCACCTTTCTCCAATTTCAATTGAAAATAATTTCTTTAACAATTTATGGAGATGGACAAGTTCCAACAACGGTGCAAGCTGAGTCCAGACATTTTATTTTTAAGTTACCGCCAACTGCTAGAAAAAAAAAACCCCAGAAACGTTGCCGGGTCTGTTTTAAAAACGGGAAAAGGACAGACACCCCTTTTCACTGTCCTGATTGTCCTTCGAAACCAGGACTCTGTGTAGGAACATGTTTCAAGCTGTACCACACAGAACAGTTGTAAGAAGTGTTCCTGAATTTTTATTTAATTTTCTGTTTCTTTGGAAAGCAGCCATTTTTTTGTTAGTCAGTTTCCTTCCCCCAAATCTCCATTTAGATTCTATTTGCAGGAGTCAGTTTAAAGATTGCTGCTAAATGTACATTTGCTACCTGCACATTTGGCCTAACAAGTTTTCTGGCAGTAACACATAACCAGCTGTCCAAAACCAGATGACGTGTGCATAAAAACCAGAATAAAGAAAATACCACTACACTTTCTTTGGGGGGCAAAATGGTTGGGGGAAAGAAGTCAAAACACCCCATCCTCTATAACATTTGATGTCTACTTTATAAAAATATATACTATACATATTGGCATGATGGTAACATTAACTGGGGGGTACAAAAATATGTCAAACTGAAGATAGACCAAGCATACCTATATATCAAGTTGAAAAACTGACATGTACAAGTTCTGATTGTTGCCTTTTGGCCCCCAAACAACCCGGCAACCATATACATGGGGGGTATCACTGTACTCAAGAGATGTTGCTGAACATATTGGGCAGTGTTTGGCAGTGACACATAACAGGATCTGTTAATTCATGCCTAAAGTACAATGTGTGTGACAAAGAAACAAAAAAAGATTACTATCCAAAAGTTTGACAAAGGCTGGTGGTAGAATTCAGTGCATGAAAAGTGTTAAAATACCACAATTTAAAATGCCCTGGGTTGTCTACTTTTCAAAAATATATGGTTTGATGGGGGTAAAATACATTGGCTCAAATGGGACATGGGCGCAGGTTGATTACATGTCAAAATTCCAAGTTGGGAAACTGATAAGCGCACCTGCCAAACGTGGCCTTTTAGCCCCCAAAGAACCCGACAAGCCTATGCATGGGTGGTATCACTGTATTCAGGAGATCTTGCTGAACACATATTGGGGTGTTGTTTGGCAGTGACACATAACAGGATCTGATAATTCATGCCTAAAGTACAAGGTGTGTGAAAAAAACTGAAAAAAATTTACTAACTCAATGTTTGACAAAGCCTGGTGGTAGAATTAGTGCATGGAAAGTGTAAAAATTCCACCATGTGAAATACCCTAGGGTGTCTACTTTTCAAAAATATATGGTTTGATGGGGGTAAAATACATTGGCCGGCTTCAAAAATGTCCCAAATAGGACATGCATGCAGGTTGACTACATGTCAAAATTCCGAGCTGGGAAACTGATATGCGCACCTGCAAAATGTGGCCTTTTAGCCCCCAAACAACCCAAAACACCTATACATGGGGGGTATCCCTGTACTCGGGAGATGTTACTGAACACATATTGGGGTGTTGTTTGGCAGTGACACATAACAGGATCTGTTAATTCATGCCTAAAGTACAATGTGTGTGAAAAAAACAGAAAAAAAAATTACTAACTCAATGTTTGACAAAGCCTGGTGGTAGAATTAGTGCATGGAAAGTGTAAAAATTCCACCATGTGAAATACCCTAGGGTGTCTACTTTTCAAAAATATATGGTTTGATGGGGGTAAAATACATTGGCCGGCTTCAAAAATGTCCCAAATAGGACATGCATGCAGGTTGACTACATGTCAAAATTCCGAGCTGGGAAACTGATATGCGCACCTGCAAAATGTGGCCTTTTAGCCCCCAAACAACCCAAAACACCTATACATGGGGGTATCCCTGTACTCGGGAGATGTTACTGAACACATATTGGGGTGTTGTTTGGCAGTGACACGTAACAGGATCTGTTAATTCATGCCTAAAGTACAATGTGTGTGAAAAAAACAGAAAAAAAATTACTAACTCAATGTTTGACAAAGCCTGGTGGTAGAATTAGTGCATGGAAAGTGTAAAAATTCCACCATGTGAAATACCCTAGGGTGTCTACTTTTCAAAAATATATGGTTTGATGGGGGTAAAATACATTGGCCGGCTTCAAAAATGTCCCAAATAGGACATGCATGCAGGTTGACTACATGTCAAAATTCCGAGCTGGGAAACTGATATGCGCACCTGCAAAATGTGGCCTTTTAGCCCCCAAACAACCCAAAACACCTATACATGGGGGGTATCCCTGTACTCGGGAGATGTTACTGAACACATATTGGGGTGTTGTTTGGCAGTGACACGTAACAGGATCTGTTAATTCATGCCTAAAGTACAATGTGTGTGAAAAAAACAGAAAAAAAATTACTAACTCAATGTTTGACAAAGCCTGGTGGTAGAATTAGTGCATGGAAAGTGTAAAAATTCCACCATGTGAAATACCCTAGGGTGTCTACTTTTCAAAAATATATGGTTTGATGGGGGTAAAATACATTGGCCGGCTTCAAAAATGTCCCAAATAGGACATGCATGCAGGTTGACTACATGTCAAAATTCCGAGCTGGGAAACTGATATGCGCACCTGCAAAATGTGGCCTTTTAGCCCCCAAACAACCCAAAACACCTATACATGGGGGGTATCCCTGTACTCGGGAGATGTTACTGAACACATATTGGGGTGTTGTTTGGCAGTGACACGTAACAGGATCTGTTAATTCATGCCTAAAGTACAATGTGTGTGAAAAAAACAGAAAAAAAATTACTAACTCAATGTTTGACAAAGCCTGGTGGTAGAATTAGTGCATGGAAAGTGTAAAAATTCCACCATGTGAAATACCCTAGGGTGTCTACTTTTCAAAAATATATGGTTTGATGGGGGTAAAATACATTGGCCGGCTTCAAAAATGTCCCAAATAGGACATGCATGCAGGTTGACTACATGTCAAAATTCCGAGCTGGGAAACTGATATGCGCACCTGCAAAATGTGGCCTTTTAGCCCCCAAACAACCCAAAACACCTATACATGGGGGGTATCCCTGTACTCGGGAGATGTTGCTGAACACATATTGGGGTGTTGTTTGGCAGTGACACATAACAGGATCTGTTAATTCCTGCCTAAAGTACAATGTGTGTGAAAAAAACTGAAAAAAAATTACTAACTCAATGTTTGACAAAGCCTGGTGGTAGAATTAGTGCATGGAAAGTGTAAAAATTCCACCATGTGAAATACCCTAGGGTGTCTACTTTTCAAAAATATATGGTTTGATGGGGGTAAAATACATTGGCCGGCTTCAAAAATGTCCCAAATAGGACATGCATGCAGGTTGACTACATGTCAAAATTCCGAGCTGGGAAACTGATATGCGCACCTGCAAAATGTGGCCTTTTAGCCCCCAAACAACCCAAAACACCTATACATGGGGGGTATCCCTGTACTCGGGAGATGTTGCTGAACACATATTGGGGTGTTGTTTGGTAGTGACACCTAACAAAATCTGTGAATTTATACCTGAATTGCAATTTATGTGAAAAAAATAAAAAAAATAAACTACCTATGCAAAGTTTGACAAAGGTTTATGGTAAAATGGCTGCATAGAAAGTATCAAAATATTCTTAGATGAATACCCTGGGTTATCTAGTTTAAGAAAAATATATATACATGTGGGGTGTTTTTTGGAGATTTATGACATAACAGTGTTACAATGTCACTATTGATACATTTGAAAAATGTAAATTTTGAAACCGCAATTTTCTACTTGTACTTATAGCCCTATAACTTGCAAATAAAAGCAAAAAAACACGTAAACATTGGGTGTTTTTAAACTAAGGACAAAATGTTTAATCTATTTAGCAGTTTGTTTCATTCGATTTTGTAGATCAGTAAAATATTTTTTAAGTAGAAGTCAAAAAACACGTTTTTTTGGTTTTTTTTCACCATATTTTACTATTTTTTTTAAAGTAAATGATATGAAATGATACAAATAATGGTATGTAAAGAAAGCCCTTCTTGTCCTGAAAAAAACAATATATAACTTGTATGGGAACAGTAAATGAGAGAGCGGAAAATTACAGCTAAACACAAACACCACAAAAGTGTTAAAATAGCTCTGGTCCTTAACGTACAAACATCGCAAAAACAGTCCGGTCCTGAAGGGGTTAAGGGGTTAAATTGAACCTTCTATTACCCTACCACCAATATTTGTTTTCTGCAAGTAACAAGCATTTGTTCTCCTCAGGATATGATGGTTTCTTAGAGCAGTAAATACCACATTAATCACCATATAAAATATTAAAATCTTTACCTTCTGGCAGTTACAATTAAAAATCTCTTTGAAACAAGTTAGAACAATGAAATATTTACTTTACAAGGTAGTAATGACACATAAAATCTAGAACTCTAGGATAGATGCTGAATTCCTGTCCATCTGAATTATGTATAGTAGCTATTCAGAATTAGTGATTTGCTTTTAAAACTAGTTTAAAGTGGAAATGTCCCTCTACTGTTAATAGATGTAGTTAATAGATGTAGTGATACATTATATATCTACTGACTATATGATTTTATTAAGTGATCAAAGCCACATAAAAACGTACATCTACTGATACATATAACAGGTTTTATAAAATTGATATTAAGTCGGCTTGTTTTACCACTGAACTATTGAATTAGTTGTCTGAAATGTCATGGAATCCATAAACACAAAGTTTTAGAGTTTAAAACAATCCTATGTGATAAGCTTTTTGCCTAATGCAAAGTGCAGAAAATTTGCATTTTATATCCTGGGTGTAAGGGGTTAATTCAATTCAAAAACAGTATTTTTTTTCTCAGGAATTCTGTTGACAAAGTACTGCAGGAATGAGACAGCAGGCAAGAATTCTGCATGGCCCTTTCTAGCCCAGTGCTATGGGCTGGTATGCTAAAGTTCTACAGGCCTTGACTGTCCCTCTTGAATATTTCCATGGATCTGTGATCTGATTTTATGTACTTACCCACCCGGCCACAATGTGCCAGCTCTCCCCTGGATGTTGATATGTGACCAGGTGGGTGAATGTGCATGTTTGAAAGTATGTTGGTATATTGGGAAATGTTATGAAATGGTGAGATTTGGTATGTGGTTAGATGAGGGAGGGTAAGTGTATTGGTAGTGGCTAACTGGATGACTGAACATTTGATTGACTGGATAAATAGCGTGGCTAACTAGATAGGTAGAAGGCCATGACTGGGTTGACTGTCTGTAAGGTATAGTGTGTGACTAAGAGATTCAATTTTCTAGGTAGGAGGCTGGGCATGGTAGGTAATTAGGTGGTTGATAGGTGATGTGGTGGTAGGTGAAAATGTGAATATGATTAGGTAGGTGGTTGGGGAGGAAACTAGGTAGGATGCTTAGTGGGGTAAGTGACTTGTTGCAAAAGTGCAGGTTGGAGAAGATAAATGACTAGCGAGGGGATAATGGAGGGAGTGGAACACTGAGCAATCACAGGTGTCCGTTTCTAAACTGTTGGGGGAGGGTTAGGCTAGTATGTGTGTTTTGTGTGTCTGGCAAATCACAGGAAAAGCAATGGGAAAATAAATCTAGGGGAAGGCACTTAGTAAGGCTGCTTCAATGCCACTAATCGCCTCTTTGGCTTTTTCACAACAGCTGCTCACTCCATAAACCTGTTGGCAGTGGGAAGGTTAGAGAAACTGTTTTTTTTGGGGGGGGGGGGGGTTTGGGAGGTGGGGGAGGGAGTTCCGCATCTATTAAAAAATAGCCAATGGTCAAATTCAGTCTAGTGTGTATCTTTTTTTTTTTACATTCTTTATTTTAGTTGTGCAGTGCATAGCATAAACAAGAGTACAAGAGTTTCTCATGAGTTTGATCATAAATAACAGGTGTAAACATAACAGGAAATGTCAAGAAATACTGCACTTTTTTATAAAAAAAAGAAAAATAAACAGAACCTCTGTAGGTAAGCAAGGTAATTACCCTGGGAGGTCCCAACTAAAAAAAAAAGAAACAAGGCAAGGGAAGATAGAACTAACAGTCTCCTGCTGTCATCTAACCTCTTCCCCTGTTGGCTTTCAGTCTAAGCCAACAGGGGAAGAGGTTAGATGACAGCAGGAGACTATGTATCCAAAATAGCTATAGAAAACTAATAGTTCCCCCTCTACAACCAAACTACGATCCCCAGTCACCCTATGCCTTCAACTGGCAGCGCACAGTCCATGTTTATAAAGAAGCGCTTCAGGCTTTTAGACCCAAGCCGTGTCAGATCATGCACTGGGAACCGAGCTTTCCACAGAATCTCAGGCTTGTCATCAGGCTCAGGAATGGTCTGTGATGTCTCCAACATTCATGCTGTTTTTAGTTTTGAGAGCTCCACTGCTTGAGCCATTATGTGGCCTTCACCACCGGTAGCATTGGAGCCTGAAGACTGTGCGGGTGCTCCTGCAGTTGCAGTGGGGCATGGTAAGGCTCTCTGCTTTCTAACTGCTGCAGAATTTGTCAAAAAGCCTGTTCAAATACAAAACAACAAGTAAAATGGCACTAATACATTATTAAAAACAAATAACTGAAAAAATACTGAAAAAAGATGCACCTTACAATGTGTAAAAGCTCAAGCACATATCCTAAAACATCAAACAACAAAGTACACTCTGTCTTTAAGACAAATGTACAATTTTTAGAACTGATAAATGGTATCAATGCATACAAAAGTGCATAACAATTAATGTGATGCTCATAAAACTAGTAAAATGCACTGTGCAAAAGCATACAATGTGCAGTACAGTGCAAATCAACAGTCAAGTGCTAAAAAAACCCAGTGCAAAATCAAGTTATGATAATCCAATTACATATGTATATAATATCAACATTTGATATGTTTATTTATTTAATTTATGTTTATTTGCCGCACTTGAAAAGGTATGTTCATTTGCATAGGATTGGATATTGTATACATAGGCATAGCACAGATCTTCATACAAATGTTAACAGTCAATTTAAAATTGGTTATACATGGGGTGGGGCTTGGAGGCCATGCCGAATGGTCGCAGGTTGCATGAGCTCCTGCTTCAAATCGCCTAAACAGCAATCTGTGCCACTCAAAAGGCGACCTAACGCTACACAAAGACCACCAAAAGCAAGGGGACAACGGGGTACACAAATTGGTACCCGTCAAGCGAAGCTCCCATCGATACGCACCCGACACCCCAGCGAGGCCTACCAGCATGGCAGGCGCAAGAGAGACGGCCGCTCTCCTGCCGCCAATGACGGTGAGGACCTCGACACAGAGCCCTCGTTCCCCCCCCTATGGTCCGGCGGGGTCACGGACCACCCTCTTACAATTCCAAGCGACAAATCCGTACCCAAACAGGGACGAAAGGGCCCAGCTAAGATGGCGGCGCAGGCACAGCGCGGGAAGCAACACTCCCCTCCCAGGCCACCCAAGCACACAACGGGGTTCTTCAACAGGCTCCGTTCATACCTGTGGGAGAAGCTGAAGGCCAGGAGACGGCCATTCAGACTGGCGGTGAAAGCGCTGGCAGCGTGGATCCGCCCCGCGACTCGCCGCTGCCTGCAGTGGAACCCCCCACGTGGCTCCAGCCTGGCATCCCGACAGGCCCATACACGCAGCTTTAAAATCGAGAATGGAGCCCGCAAGAGTACCCGACCTGCATACCAACAGGCGATCTTCGCAACAACTATCACGCAAAGCGCAACCCGACGCAGAAGAACAAGCAGAGCCGACAGCGAAAAAGATTACACTGCGGAGCCGCCCAACAGGTACCGCCTGGGTCGGAGGGCTCTCCTGAAAGACAGAGCCCCATCAAGGTACCCACCTTTCCAGCCAAATCGGAGCCACATGAAGGTACCAGCTGAGTCCAACAGTCAAATAGTGAGACTCTCATGGCAGAAAGTAATCTGGCCCCAACGGGGAATTGGCTGATCCTACAGATATGCAGAGGACCCACCCCTGGCAAGTAATCCCAAGGGCACCGGCAACAGACTCGACTGCTTCTTCAAGAGCATACTATTACTATTTTTATTTTTTAAGTTTACTTTATATGCAGACCCTTTAACACACATTACCCATGATAAAACAGTTTGTATTGATACCCAGAAGGTGTAGCGGAGTTACCCTACTCTGTAGGTCTCTTGGTACTGTACCTGTTGTACGTTGATGCCGTAGGGACCCCCACTGGTTCTGTTTAGGTTTATATATGTTTGTTATATACTTGATATAGGGTTGGATGCCAGGGGACTTAATCTTTTATTTTTCTGTTCATTTAGCATCTGTTATGGTACCTGTCACTTACCCAATAGCAGTCTACTTACCCTACGAGAAGATTAACATGAGCTTGTTACTATTATCTTTAATGCCTACTTCCTGCTATCTCACTAGTCTCTCACCACTCATTAATTATCCTTCCAAGACAGTCATGTGAGTCAGGCTGGGGTACACTCCTTAGGAGCAGACTCTGGGGAGACAAGCTACACTTCTTTCTTTGCTTGTGATGCTCTCGGTCCCAATGGTTTTAGACCACATGACACTAACAAGCAAAATATACAGTACCAGTTAGTTCTCCAAGGTGCAGAAGTTTAGGCGCAGGAATTAGACCACAAACCAGTTCAAACGCTGCAATGGAACAACTGTACTGCTGACACCAACAACGGATTTGATTGTTTTGTTTACCCTTTTCAACACTATGGGTCTGTATATCCCTATGCATATTGTCTTAACGCATTTATCAAAAGTAAAAACTATTTTCTTATTATACTTTATGCTTGCTAAGCGATAATCATAGTTAAAAACGCACAGTTAATCAATTATATGCATCTCATAACTAGATCTGTTTTATGCTTGTCTAGCTTAGCATGTTTTATCACAAAAACGTTGTTTAAGAGCTTGCTATCTTCATATAATATAAAAAAATGTGCCGTCTAAAATGCCACACTGTAAAATGTTATGGAATTGCTTGTAGATGCTGTTGTGGCTCTACACGCTTTTTGTCAATCTATGCACAAGAAAAATAAAGAGTTAAAAAAAAATAAAAAATTGGTTATACATAAAGGTTGTAGACAGGCATTCATAATGGACAGGCTTCATTCATAGGTACTTAAACATATCTGTATTACATTATCTAGTGCAGTGGAAAGCATCACCTATAGATTGTAAGCTCGTTTGAGCAGGGTCCTCTTCAACCTATAGTTCCTGAAAGTTTTCTTGTAATTGTCCTATTTATAGCTAAATCTCCCCTCTTATAATATTGTAAAGCGCTAAGGAATCTGTTGGCGCTATATAAATGGCAATAATAGTCATAACAATAGTTCGCTTAATTGTGTACGCACAACAGGCAATGTCAGTGTAGCATAAACGAGATAAAAGATAAGTATATGAGCATTAGAAAGATAACAAAAAGACATAAAACTGCTTTGGAACTCACGGTCTGTCATTTTGCATGGGTCGCAGTGGTGTTCATCAGCTTGAATGGCTTCTACCTGTGTCCGCTAGTACTGAGGCTGCCTCCCAGGAGTGGACCTGGATCACCCCTATTTGTCCTGGGTGGAAATCTCTCACTGGCAAATAGTTTCATCTTGGCACCTCCAGACCGGGAGATCGTCCGCCTCTCCCGCCCAATGAGCACTAGGCCGCACCTGCAACATCGATATAAGAAAGCTCGCTGCAACTCTCCGACCACTGCAAAACATGTCCGGTAGGAGTGGACCTGGATCACCCCTATTTGTCCTGGGTGGAAATCTCTCACTGGCAAATAGTTTCATCTTGGCACCTCCAGACCGGGAGATCGTCCGCCTCTCCCGCCCAATGAGCACTAGGCCGCACCTGCAACATCGATATAAGAAAGCTCGCTGCAACTCTCCGACCACTGCAAAACATGTCCGGTAGGTCGGGAAGCATTAGAATCTCAGGATTAATCCCTATTCGAGCAGATTGTGCTTGTGGATTTAGTTTTAGGCCAAGATGGTGGATGAGCTCACCTGAGATGTGTCTTTTCTCCATGACAGTCAAGCCCCGACCACCCCTAGTGTCTATATTTAACAAGAAAATGTAAGCACTAACCAGAAATAATGTAGGGGGAAAATAAAGGCATTGTCATAGGGACAGTAAAAATAGCTTTGATACATAAAATATGAGCCATATCCTTTGACATAGAAGATTAAAAAAAAAAAAAAAATGGACTCCTTAGCATACTGAAACTGCAGATCACTATGTCACTAAAAAAGAGCTGTGTAGTAGATCCTCAGCAGATCATGAGGCTTCAATGGAAGGTACCCAAACATCTTTTTAGGATGGAAAGAGGTAAAACAGAAAACTATTAATTAGGAAGAAGCTTTAATTTAATTTAAAATTTGCATTTGGGTGTACTTGTTGCACTACTAAAGCCTCTGAGAGTAAAAGCAATGCATCAAACATTGTGCTAAACATGGTATGACGCTATATCAATAGCAAATAGGCCCTGACTATGACTAACAGAGACTATGTATGAAGTTACATATAAACAATTACCCAACTTAGAAAATACAACACTATATCAAGAGGAACGTCTTCGTGTAAAATGACAAACTGATTTATGCAGAGAGATTTAAACACATTCCCGGGTAACATTCTGTGATTACTCACA
Organism: Pelobates fuscus; assembly: GCF_036172605.1. Lineage (NCBI taxonomy): Eukaryota > Metazoa > Chordata > Amphibia > Anura > Pelobatidae > Pelobates > Pelobates fuscus. The sequence goes on from NC_086317.1 coordinate 418,376,311, forward strand.
CTGTCCTGTGGTGACGTTTTGAGTATAAAGTGTAAACATGTTAGCTTATATAATATACAGTAAACAAATGATTACTAGATGTTACGGTTACTCCCAGGCTAGCTGAAAGCTGGACCGCTTTGATAGTCTGGATCTCTATTTAGGGAGAGAGAGAGGAGCCTCGATATCCAGAAGGATCCTGTAAATGTAGAACAATCCCACTAGCTATTTTACAGCTAGGATATCTATCCCCACAAAACGAGTCGAGGCTGCAATTTGAAGGTCAAGCAAGAACTGAGGACTGGGATGCCCAGCCTGCTGTTTATTGTAGTTACATACAAAAAGAACACACCCAGGGGGAGGCATAAAATCACCAATCACACATATGGTACAACCCACACATCCCCTCCCCTCAGATAAACAGTTAACCCAATTATACTGTACATATTTTAGCCAAGTTCTGGATGTACCCCAAAAACAGGGGGTACACCTTTAAATCTTTAAATAGGTCCAGCACGAAGTTACGTTATCCTGGAGGTCTCAGCGGTGTTCGCCTGTTTGCGTCTCCGTTTTTAGTTCCAGACGATTGCTGGCAAACACCGCTGTTCGCACGTAAGATGGCCGCGAACACGTGCAAAGTCCTGAAATGGCGGCCACCTATACTTTACACAAAGGATTCGTGCTGAACCATGCGAACGGCTGAAAATAGAGCTGGAAGGTAAAATAGCACTTAACTGCACACAGGGTAAATAATGGTTTTGAAACAGTGCTCCTTTTTTGTGGAACACTCTCGCAGACACTGTCTGACCCCTTTTCGGGGCAGACTAGGGCTGTCCAGACCGCTGGTTATGCTGGGCTGAGGTCTGTTTGTCTGGACAACCCGTCGGCGTTGCCATTCTGTTTCCCAGGTCTGTAGGTAATGGTGAAATTGAAGGGTTGCAACCAGGGGTGTATCCTGGTTTTGTGCTGCCCTAGGCAGGACAAAACTCAGGCGCCCCCCTCACCCCCACCCCCCCCCCCGCCACCCCCACCCAACCCTTCCCCCGCCTTCTAAATACACACACACTGACAGATACGCATCCATTAGCTAACTGTTAGCTAATGGATGCGTATCTGTCAGTGTGTGTGTGTGTGTGTGTGAGTGTATGAGTGTGTCTGTGTGTGAGTGTGTCTGTTAGTGAGTGTGAGTGTGTCTGTTAGTGAGTGTGTCTGTTAGTGTGTGTGTCTGTTAGTGTGTGTATGTCAGTGTGTGTGAGTGTCTGTTAGTGAGTGTGTGAGTGTGTCTGTTAGCTGCTAACAGACACACTCACACACTCACTAACAGACACACTCACACACACTGACATACACACAGTCAGACACACACACACACTAACAGACACACTCTCACACACACACACACACACTCTAACAGACAAACAGACACACACTAACAGACACACTCACACACACTAACAGACACACTCACACACACTAACAGACACACTCACACACACTAACAGACACACACAGTCAGACACACTCACACACACTCTCACACTCACTAACAGACACACACACACACTAACAGACACACACAGTCAGACACACTCACACACACTCTCACACTCACTAACAGACACACACACACACTAACAGACACACACTAACAGACACACTCACACACACTAACAGACACACTCACACACACACACAGTCAGACACACTCACACACACAGTCAGACACACTCACACACACTCTCACACTCACTAACAGACACACACACACACTAACAGACACACTAACAGACACACTCACACACACTAACAGACACACACAGTCAGACACACTCACACACACTAACAGACACACTCACTAACAGACACACACTAACAGACACACTCACAATAACTCATTTTTTTTTTTATTTACCCCCCCAGCCTCCTTACCTTTGGGAATGCCTGGGGGTTCTCCCTCTCCCTGGGGTCTAGTGGGGCTGCCGGTCGGGCTGCTGGGCTGGTTGCTGGGCGGGCGGCTGGCGAGGGAGCACTTCCTCTGAGCTGTCTGCTCAGCTCCCTCGCGCGCCGCAGAGTGAGGCTGGGAGGCGGAGCCGGAATATGACGTCATATTCCGGCTCCCAGCCTCACTCTGCGGCGCGCGAGGGAGCTGAGCAGACAGCTCAGAGGAAGTGCTCCCTCGCCAGCCGCCCGCCCAGCAACCAGCCCAGCAGCCACCAGCCCAGGATGTCTGTTAGCCGCAAGGCTAACAAGGCATTTGCCCTGGGCGTTTGGGGGCGGCTTTTTTTGCCGCCCCCTGGAAAATGCCGCCCAAGGCAAATGCCTTGTTTGCCTCGCGGCAAATACGCCCCTGGTTGCAACGATAAACTCCAACGTAACAGTCTGCCGTTATCCCCAGAGACCCGGTTTAGCCACACCAACGGGTTATGGTCGGTAACCAGAGTGAACTCTTGTCCATACAAATAGGGAGTCAATTTCTTTAGTGCCCACACCAAAGCCAAACACTCTTTTTCTACCGCTGCATAGCTGACTTCGCGGGGCAGGAGCTTGCGGCTGATGTAGGCAACTAGGTGCTCCCCTCCGTCTTTGCCTACTTGGCTGAGGACAGCTCCCAGCCCGAACATGGAAGCGTCTGTATGGATGATAAAACGTTTATTAAGAGCTGGGGCCGCCAAGACAGGAGCATTAACAAGAGCATTTTTGAGAGCCTGGAAAGCCGTTTCACAGTGAGGAGACCACAGGACCTGTCGAGGTAAGTTTTTCTTGGTCAAGTCAGTCAGGGGTTTGGCAAGTGTGCTGTAGTCTGGTACAAACCGTCTGTAGTACCCTGCTGTGCCCAGGAATGCTAGGACCTGAGTCTTAGTGGTGGGGGTGGGCCAATTGGCGACAGCTTTTATCTTGGCCGGCTCTGGTCGCTGTTTCCCACACCCCACCCGGTGACCCAAGTACTGTACCTCAGCCATCCCAAAGTGGCATTTTTCTGGCTTCAGAGTCAGGCCAGCAGCCCGGATCTGATCCAGAACCATTCCTACGTGAGCTAAGTGGTCCTCCCAGGACTCACTGTGGATCGCTATGTCGTCCAGGTATGCGCAAGCAAAACTCTGGAAGCCATCCAGGAGCCTATCGAACAAGCGCTGGAATGTAGCTGGGGCATTCTTCATCCCAAACGGCATTACCTTAAAATGATATAAGCCGAACGGGGTGACGAATGCCGACTTGGGGATAGCCTCCTGGGCCAGGGGAATCTGCCACTAACCCTTGCAGAGGTCGATGGTGGTCAGGTAATTTCCCCTGGCTATACGATCGAGTAGCTCGTCTACCCTGGGCATAGGGTAAGCGTCCGTCACTGTCTTTTCATTGAGCCTCCTATAGTCTACGCAAAACCGGGTTATACCATCTTTCTTGGGCACCAGGACCACTGGGGAAGCCCAGGGACTATCGGAGGGCTCAATTACCCTGAGTTGGAGCACCTCATCGATCTCCTTCTTCATTCCTGTCCTAACTGTCTCGGGGATTCGGTAAGGAGCCTGGCGTAAAGGAGCTTGTCCCGGGGTATCTACCTGGTGGGTGGTTAAGGTAGTGTACCTTGGCTTCTGGGAGAAAGTGAGGTTTTTGGACTGCAGGAGTTGGTTAAGCTGCTCCCTTTCAGTGGGGCTAAGTTGGTCCCCTATCTTGACCTGAGCTACTATATCTGCATGGGGACTCTTTTCTAACAGATCTGGAATGGGTAGACTGTCGGGGTCTTCCTGAGGGGGACAGCATATGGCCGTCACGTTCTTTGTCCACTCAAGATATTCCTTGAGCATGTTCACATGGAATGTCTTTCTAAGATTGTTGTCATGGCATCTAGCTATTACATAAGTGGTGTCTCCCCTTTTCTCCATGATCTGGTAGGGGCCCTGCCAGGATGCCTGCAATTTGTCTGTCTTAACTGGCTTAAGCACTAACACCTTTTGCCCTATGGTAAAGATTCTCTTTCGGGCCCCCCAATTGTACCATACCTTCTGTCTTCTCTGGGCCGATTGGAGGTTAGCCTGCACCAATCTGGCTAATTGCTCCATTCGGTCCCTGAGTTCCAGTACGTATGGCACAATGAGGACACCGTCAGTCTCCATCTCTCCCTCATCAGGTTTAGGGGTCCCCGTACCTTTCTTCCGTAGAGCAACTCGAAGGGAGAGAACCCTGTCATTTCCTGGGGCACCTCCCGATAAGCAAATAGGAGGTGCGGCAGGAAACGTTCCCAGTCTCGGTATTCCTGAGTAAACGTCTTGAGCATTTGTTTGAGAGTCGCATTGAACCTCTCACAAAGTCCGTTCATTTGGGGGTGGTATGGAGAGCTCAGGAGGTACTTAATTTTGCAAACCTGCCAGAGTTGTTGAGTCAATTCGGCAGTAAATCGGGTGCCTCGGTCGGACAGGATTTCTTTCGGAAATCCTACCCGGGAGAAAACCTGCACCAGCGCATTCGCTACCGTATCTGCTTGTATGTTGGATAGGGTGACAGCTTCCGGGTACCTGGTAGCGTAGTCCACTACGGTAAGAATGTAGCACTTACCGGAGGGACTAGGGGTAGCCAGCGGTCCCACTAGGTCAATAGCAACCCTGCTGAAGGGTTCCTCTACAATGGGCATATTTACTAGATGAGCTTTAGGGTGATCGCCTCGCCTCCCTACTCGTTGACACACATCGCAGGTATTACAATAAGTCCTAACATCAACGTGTACCCCTGGCCAAAAGAACGTGTGAGTAATGTGGTGTAGTGTGCGGGTTACAGCTAGGTGTAATGATATTGATTTTAGAAAGTTTTGAAGTCCAGTAGCCAGATCAGCAATGTTTTCTGCCAGAGGTAGCCACTCGTTACCCAGGTGGTTGAGCCCCTGAGCCTTGAGTGGCCGTCTGGTCTTAAGCAGAGATGGTAGACTGGAACAGAGAGATGATAATTGTCGTGAGGCAAGCCAAGGTCAGTGGGAAGGAGAAGCAGCAAAGTCAAAACGGTCCAAATTCAGCAACAGGTAGGAGAAACAGGAACAAGCTTGATTAGAGAGTACAGGAACCACAATAATCTGGCAAAGGTACAGAGACAGGAAGTGGCTTTTATAGGCCAAGAACCAGACACATGACCAGACACAGCTGAAGAGACTTGTCACTGATACTAATGCTTGTAGAGTCAAGGTTACCAGATCTCAGGTACATTTGCTAAAAGGCAGGCTGGTGTACTGGTAAGGAAGAGGTTTAGCAGCATGTAAACCAGGGTTTGAAACCCAGCAGAGTCAGTTCCTCACATTACTCCCACCTCTACAGGCGTGCAGCCTCTGGATGCCCTATTTCCTGGTTTAGCAGGGAACTGTGCATGGAAAGACTGAGGAAGATCAGGAGCATGAATACTGTCCACTGGTTCCCACTATCTATCCTCCTCACCATAGCCTTTCCAATGAACCAAATATTGAAGCTTGTTGCAGAATATCCTGGAGTCAATAATTTTTTCCACCTCATATTCATCTACACCATCCACGAGGACTGGTGGTGGGGCAGGCAGAGCTCGACCAGGGAAAGTATTTTCATGAAAAGGTTTAAGTAGTGCAACGTGAAACACCGGATGTATTTTCGTGGAATCTGGAAGTTGCAGACGGAAGGTGACAGCATTGATCTGAGCGATGATCTCAAAAGGTCCCATGAACTTTTGACCCAATTTATGAGAAGGAATCCTAAGCTTAAGATTCTTTGTTGACAGCCAAACCTTGTCACCAACATGATAAACTGGGGCCTCCTTTCTATGCCTATCAGCAGCTCTTTTGTAACATTCCTGAGCCTCCGAAAGAGTCTTCTTCAACAGTTTTTGGGAATCTCGTAAGGCGGTTAGCCGGTCAGTGACTGCAGGAATGGAAGTAGTAATTGGGAGACTCACTAGAAAGGTTGGATGGTAACCATAATTGCCAAAAATGGGCTCAGATAAGTGGAGCAGTGTTGGGCATTGTTATAGGCAAATTCCGCCGTGGGTAGAAAATCCAGCCAGTCATCCTGCAGGTAACTAATATAGCACCGCAAATATTGTTCTAAAGTCTGGTTGGTTCGCTCAGTCTGTCCATTACTTTGTGGATGAAAAGCTGACGACAGATTGACATTAATACCTAGAATAGAACAAAAATATTTCCAAAAATGAGATGTAAACTGCACTCCCCTGTCAGAAATTACTTCATCAGGCACTCCATGCAAGCGAAATATTTCCCGAATAACTAGGTCAGCAGTCTGTTTAGCTGAAGGGAGACCACGAGCTGGTATGAAATGACTCATCTTAGTTAACCGGTCCACATCAACAAGAATGGTAGTGTGTTCCTTAGAGGGAGGTAGTTCCACAATAAAGTCCATGGATATAGATCCCCAGGGACGATGAGGAATAGGAAGAGGCTGAAGCATGCCAACAGGGGATGAGCGAGGAGTCTTATGTCTGGCACATACATCACAAGAGGACACATACTTCTTAATATCCTCATAATATTTAGGCCACCAAAAGGATCGGGTAAGTAGTTCTTGTGTCTTTCGGATTCCTGGATGACCTGCTGGTTTTGAGTCATGGTAGAGACGTAAAACGTCCAGTCGCACTGATTCTGGAACAAACAGACGTTGTTGAAAAATCCAAAACCCATTAAGCATGGTCATATGAAGATCACGAGGAGGATCACGAAAAACTGGATCTTCAGCGTAGCCCTTTTTAATGCGAGACATTAGATCAGAAGGAAAGGTAACTCCTAAAAATCTACTCTCAGGCAAGATGGTGGCTTTGGTTACTGCAGTATGGAGGGGGTCAGATATCCTAGACAAGGCATCTGCCTTGCCATTTCTGGAACCAGGGCGGTATGAAATCAAAAAATTAAACCTTGAGAAAAATAGGGACCAGCGTGCTTGTCTGGCTGACAGTTTCTTAGCTGATTGAATACATTCAAGATTTTTGTGATCTGTGAGGACAGTAATTGGATGGGTGGCTCCCTCAAAGAGATGTCTCCATTTGGCAAAGGCAGCTTTTATAGCCAAAAGTTCTTTATTCCCTATGTCGTAATTTCTTTCTGCTGGTAACATCTGGCGGGAATAGAAGGCACATGGATGTAACAACATCTTAGGTCCAGTCCTTTGAGACAGTATAGCCCCAACAGCTGAATCAGAAGCATCTACCTCTACAGTAAATGGCAATTCTGGCTGAGGATGTACCAGGATAGGGGCAGATGTAAACAGAGTCTTTAATCTGGAAAATGCAGTGTCAGCCTTATTGGACCACTGAAAAGGAGTCCCTTTACGTGCAAGTTCAGTGATCGGTGTAATAACGGCAGAGAAATTCTTAATGAAACGCCTGTAAAAATTGGCAAACCCCACAAATCTCTGAATATCTTTTTCATTCTTGGGGATGGGCCAGTCCAGCACAGCTTTAATTTTACTTGCGTCCATACTTAAACCTTTAGGAGTTATTACATATCCCAGGAATTGAATTTCTGTTTGTTCAAACTCACATTTTTCCAGTTTAATGTATAGGTGGTGGTTACGAAGGCGCTCAAGAACAATGCAGACCTGTTTTCTGTGATTTTCAAGATTATCAGAAAATATCAGGATATCATCCAAATATGCCACAACAAACTGATCCAGGAGATCCCGTAGTACATCATTGATTAGATGCTGAAAAGTTGCAGGGGCATTACAAAGCCCAAATGGCATTACTAGATATTCGTAATGTCCGTACCTGGACATTACGTGTTGAATCTGTGCACCCTCAGCAGTCATAGCTATTGTTCTTTTACACTTGCTAGGGCAATTGATGGCATAATGCCCTGCACTACCACAATACAGGCATAAATTGTGAGTGCGTCGCCACTGTTTTTCTTCATTGGATAATGACCCTCTTATTAGATCTACCTGCATAGCCTCAGGTTCAGAGTCTGTAGGTGTTTGTGGGGTCGGAGTAGAAATTCTTGAATAGAAAGTAGGAGTAGCACTTGGTTTAAAAGAGCCCTGTCTTTCCAATCTTCTTTCTGAAAGTCTCCGATCAATACGGATAGCCAACTGCACAAATGCATCAAACTCAACAGGAAGGTCAACACGAGCTAGCTCATCTTTTATAGCTTCTGAGAGACCCCTTCTGAAGTGGAACCTCTGGGCTGATTGGTTCCAAGTAGTATCAGCAACCCACTGTCTGAATTCAGCAGCATATTCAGCCACAGAGCGCTTCCCTTGATGTAAATGAAGGAAAGTGGCTTCTGCTGTAGCACAGCGATTGGGGTCATCAAAAACTAGGCACATGGCCTCAAGAAAGTCTTTTAAATTTCCCAAGACTGGACTGTCCTGTTCCAGAAAAGGGGAGCCCCAAGCCAGGGCTTCATCTTTGAATAGGGAGAAAATAAATCCCACCTTCTCTCTTTCAGATGGAAAACGGTTAGGTAACATCATGAAATGCAAACGGCATTGATTTAGGAAACCCCTAAATTTTTTACGGTCTCCTCCAAATTTTTCTGGTAGAGGCAAGCGGGCATCTTGTGCAGCTGTAACAGTAGTAGCAGCAGCAGCCACAACATCATGTGCCCTGTAGCTGGTAAGCTCACTATGCATTGATCGAACTTCATTTTGCAGTTCAGCTACCTGATCTTGCAGCACTTGAATGGTCTGTGCCTGGGTCTGCATAGTTCTTGCATTAAAAGCAACCTGCTGGGCCAATGCAGAATCTGATCCGACGGTCTCCATGAATGGGCCAGATTATTCTGTAATGATATTGATGTTAGAAAGTTTTGGAGTCCAGTAGCCAGATCAGCAATGTTTTCTGCCAGAGGTAGCAACTCGTTACCCAGGTGGTTGAGCCCCTGAGCCTTGAGTGGCCGTCTGGTCTTAAGCAGAGATGGTAGACTGGAACAGAGAGATGATAATCGTCGTGAGGCAAGCCAAGGTCAGTGGGAAGGAGAAGCAGCAAAGTCAAAACGGTCCAAATTCAGCAACAGGTAGGAGAAACAGGAACAAGCTTGATTAGAGAGTACAGGAACCACAATAATCTGGCAAAGGTACAGAGACAGGAAGTGGCTTTTATAGGCCAAGAACCAGACACATGACCAGACACAGCTGAAGAGACTTGTCACTGATACCAATGCTTGTAGAGTCAAGGTTACCAGATCTCAGGTACATTTACTAAAAGGCAGGCTGGTGTACTGGTAAGGAAGAGGTTTAGCAGCATGTAAACCAGGGTTCAAAACCCAGCAGCGTCCTCACACTAGGTGACCTGCCAAGGGGATGTCGTGTCCTATCTTGAGTATTTCTCGACAGTATTTGTGGGGTACTACCAGCTGTCGACTATGCTGTCCCCTTTTCTCTGTCAAGCGATATAGCTTTCCCTTTTCCCATAAAAAGGTTTTGTTATCTGACCCGCCCCCTCCGGTCTCTGCTCGTTCCCGGTACTTTTGTAATGTCGGGTCAGTCTTAGACTCTGTCTCGAAAGCATCTGGGGTGTCCCAGGGTATGGGACCTAACAGGTCAGTCAATGTCGGGGTAGGTCTTACCTGTGTCTCCCGCACTGGTGAGAGTTCTCGCTCCGTCCGGGCTTGGGCTCGAGTAGTCACTGGGTTCACCTCGTTGTTGTATACTGGAGCATAGGCAGAAGTCATGGGGCCCAAATCGTTGCCCAGTAGTACTTCGGCAGGTAAATTATCCATTATGCCCACGTTCACGGCCCCCTTTCCCGCTCCCCAATCAAGATGTACTTTAGCGGTTGGAATTTTGTACACATCCCCCCGCCACTCTAACATCCACAGTCTGCCCTGATCGCTTGTGCTCCGGCACCAAATGACTCTGGACCAGTGTGATGGTAGCCCCCGTGTCTCTCCACCCCTTGGTAGATCGCCCCTCGAGCCATACCTTCTGCCGATGGTGCTGGCGGTTATCCAAAGCGGCATATACAGGATCCGCTTCGTGAAGTGGTCCCAAATATTCCTCCGTAGGGGCCTCTTGGTTAACACAGAGCGCCCGGGCAGGACGAGATGACCCAGAGGGGTAATTATAATTCCAGGGGGTCTGGTGCGTATTAAGGGGCAGCTAGCCATGAGGTGCCCTGGTTGCTTGCATCGGTAGCAGGTCAGTCTGGGACGATCAGAGTTGTTATTCGGTGGTCCTGAGTACCGTGCGGGCCCTGCGGGCACCGGGGCTCGGAATTCGGTACGTGGCGCCATACAGTAAACATCTTTGGGCTCGACCCGTACTGGGGTTCGGTAGTTTGTGGGTTTGTGAAGACGGGAGTCATAATGTTCATCGGCCAATTTGGCTGCTTCTTCTAAGGTAGAAGGTCGCCTGTCTCGCAGCCATTCCTTCCCCTGCTGCTCCATGCCGTTATAAAAATGTTCTAAGAGAAATAACTGTAAAATTTCCTCACCAGTCACAGCTTTACTTCCGCTCATCCAGTGATTTGCCGCTATCCGCAATCGGTGCACCCATTCCATATGTGTATCATTAGGCTTCTTTTTCGTGCCACAAAATTGTCGGCGATACGTGTCAGGAGCTACAGCGTACCGCCGCAACAGTGTCTCTTTGACCAGCGCATACTGTGTCACTTCTTCAGCGCCCAGAGTCCGAAATGCTTCCAGGGCTCGCCCGGATAGTTTCCCAGACAATATCGTGGGCCACTCTCTGTTGAGAATCTGGTGCAGGGCACATTGCCTTTCGAAGTCCGCCAAATATTCATCAATTCCTGTCTCGCTCTCTAGGAAAGGTCTAAACGCTGCATAGGGTATCTTGGGCCTCCCGGCATTTTCGACAGGAACGATTACCTGCGGTGCTTCGGCATTGCGGTGTGCGGTCACTAGGCTGAGTTTGTGGGCTCGAGCCTTCCGTATATCCTCGTCCGCTTCTGCCATCAACTGCTGCACCAGTTCCATAGGTGGGTTCGGCCCATATAGCGAGAGCCTCTCCTGAACAATCCTGTTCTTTTCGTCACTACTCGTGGTCGGGGTTTCTGCCATCGTGAAGCTCTGATCCAAGTCGGTTAATTCTGCGATCAGTTCCCTTCTCGGACGGTTGCTGGCGTTCCCCCCTCTGCTATCGAGTAAATCCTTTAGGGTCGTACGCTTCAATTTTTCGTAAGCGCTCTCCATCCGTTCAGTACCTCTCATAGGAAATCCAGAACAATCCCACCGCTGCCACCAAATGTTACGGTTACTCCCAGGCTAGCTGAAAGCTGGACCACTTGGATAGTCTGGATCTCTATTTAGGGAGAGAGAGTGGAGCCGCTTCATCTCGATATCCAGAAGGAACCTGTAAATGTAGAACAATCCCACTAGCTATTTTACAGCTAGGATATCTTTCCCCACCAAACGAGTCGAGGCTGCGATCTGAAGGTCAAGCAAGAACTGAGGACTGGGATGCCTAGCCTGCTTTTTATTGTAGTTACATACAAAAAGAACACACCCAGGGGGAGGCATAAAATCACCAATCACACATATGGTACAACCCACACATCCCCTCCCCTCAGATAAACAGTTAACCCAATTATACTGTACATATTTTTAGCCAAGTTCTGGATGTACCCCAAAAACAGGCACCGCTAGCCTAGATAGCCCTTGTTCAGGGGAGCAACATATCCGAAAATCAGCCCATTCGGATGAATGGTTCGGGAGCTATGGGGTTCCAAAGTTTTGACCGACCGCACAGACTTTCTGGACGAAAATAGTTCCACAAGTTTTGGCCTTGCGGTCGGTATCTGTTCGTACGTTAAAACTCCACGAAACCCTTGCCATCCACAGTTATCCCGGGGTTCGCTATAATCCCCATGTAAAGGGTAATCTTGCTACCGAACGGCTGGTCGTTCGGTAGGTCCAGCACAAAGTTACGTTATCCTGGAGGTCTCAGCGGTGTTCGCCTGTTTGCGTCTCCGTTTTTAGTTCCAGACGATTGCTGGCAAACACAGCTGTTCGCACGTAAGATGGCCGCGAACACGTGCAAAGCCCCGAAATGGCGGCCACCTATACTTTACACAAAGGATTCGTGCTGAACCATGCGAATGGCTAAAAATAGAGCTGGAAGGCAAAATAGCACTTAACTGCTAATGATTTGAGATGATTTATATAGTTATGGTAATAGTTGTATGCTTTGCTGAATTTTTTTATTTGATATTTGTATCAAAAAGCTTTTATAAAATAGGATTGAGCAGAGTAGATAGTGGGAACCGCACTCAATCCAAACGGCCAAGGGTGCTCCAGATCAGGACCAGCAATCCCAGGACAATATACAAAGAAGAAAAGATCACAGGCACTCCAAATTTAAGCCGTATGCAGCTTTAATGTAACAAAATGCAACGCAACGTTTCGACCAACAAAGGTATTTTTTAAGCTTGAAAAAGACCTTTGTTGGACGAAACGTTGCGTTGCATTTTGTTACATTAAAGCTGCATACGGCTTAAATTTGGAGTGCCTGTGATCTTTTCTACTTTTTATAAAATAGGATGACATATTTCAGCAACTACAAAGTTTTATTCACTTAAATTGGCCATTAGTAGTAATCTCATATTTGCTTTCACCAGTCACTCCATCTGGTATTCTGTTGAAAATGTTTTATATAATTAGGTGCATTGCATATTTTAATTTTTCTGTCCTGTAATGTCTATGAGAGAGTTTTTTTTTGTCACTTGCTTTCTCTGTTATGTTAATTACATTTGTTAAAAAAAATAAAATAAAAAAAAATAAAGAAACGGTCACAGATCAATGCGAAGTCAGCTGGGGGTGCTTGCAATGCTTTGTAAATACTAGCTTCAGTTTATGGGCAAAAGTAACCCAGCGGCATCAAAGGTTCAGCAAGCTGGATTGATAGCAGTATGTCCCACCCCTTGTGACTAGTAGCAAATTGATATCTCAAATTGAAAACATAATATGGCTAATAGAAATGATACCATTTAATAATACACTCAAAAATAAATTCTGATACACTACTTATGTAAATATCTAAATACAACTATATTGCTCCTCCTCTTTTTCCGTCTTTTGGCCTTTGCAATAGATGGAAAAGAAAAGCAGTAAAAACAAACAATCAAATCAATACTTATATTTTTTTTTTAATAAATATAGAATATCTTACCATATAAATACATGTTTTAATGCTCCTCCACTTTTTTTCCCCTCTAGTGGTTACATTTCCCTTGTTCTGTGAATAAAATCAACATTTAGTTTCTGTCCCCTAGCCATCAAACGTCTTTTTTTTCCAATCAATCTTCTCTTGTTTTGGTGCTACAGTTGGAATTCTGAATCATGAATCACAACGAACATGTTCATCTATTGTGCAATTTGGCTCCATTTTGGCTGGGAATTCTGGAATTTGTTTGACCGCCCTATTGGTCCAAATCCAGACAAATTGTAATTCGTAATTGAATTAATATCCTAGTCCAGTGGACGGTGCGGACAGATGCTATCAAACTGAAATATTGCACATTTCGGGATGGACAATTTTCTGCTCATCCAAAATTTGTTAACGAATAAATATTTGTGAAAATGGGCTAATCAGTGTACTGCAATATATATACATAAAATTAATATTATTCATCTATTTTCAATACAAATATAGGTGCGTTTTCCAACCATTTGGTTCACAGATCAAGTGAGAAAAAATGGTTACTTTTTCTTACTTGACCTGTGAATCAAACGGTGGGAAAATGCACCTATTTGTGTCAAAATAGATGAATAATATTAATATTATGTATATATATTGCAGTACACTGATTAGCCAATTTTCACACCCCTTTTGGTTTATCACAAATATATTTTTTGGATAAGCAAAACCTCCATATGGCCAAAATTGTCCAGCCCAAAAATTGTATTTCAGGAGATTTTTTTTTATTCTAAATAACAATTTTTCTCTGTGCACCTCCACCACTGTACCCTGCAACAACTGTAGAGACCCAGGGCCAAAGAGCTTTGGCGTCAGCCTCCAAAACGACCCCCCCCCCCTCCTTTTCTTCCCCCCAAAAAGGTTTTTAGGATACCACGTGACATATAGATAATCAAAGTCTAAATATATTTTCATATGACAACTGGATTATTGACATTACAAGTAGTATAGGTGCACATATTCTAAAGCTTTGGGGAGGTAATTAGATATGTACTGTACGATAATCCTTGAAGATATTACGTGAACAGCATTAGCCAGTTTGAAATATTAAGGGTGTGGTAGAATAACCTTATAATTCATATTTTCCACATTTATATGAGTTTCTCATACCCACCAAGAAATACTGACAGTTTTTAAAGACCATTGAAAATAGCATTATCCAGCACTATTTCAGGCTGAGTAATTGTTAGAACAATGGCATTAAACAATCGAGAAATCCTTAGGGAGTCTTCTCTCAGAAAAGTGTTGCTTTTAAGGAGTGGGTTTGTGTTCACCCTGTCTGACAAATCTCTACTGTTGAAATGCATGTTCTGCTTCTTTGCTATCTATGGATAAAGCATAAAGCTAGTAAGATTAAATCTAGAGAAAGACATAGACAGAGAGATGAAGCGACAGGTGGTACAATATTAAGTATTGCTAAACTATCATTGGGGAGGGATGCAATAAAGGTTCTTATCGAGAGCCGATAAAAATTGCTTTGAATAGATTGATTTTCAGAAATATAGAAAATCAGTATTATATGTAGCGGTGAATATATTGGGTTCAGCAATTAAAACATAGAAACATAAAAACATAGAATGTGACAGCAGATAACAACCATTCGGCCCATCTAGTCTGCCCAATAATTTGAAATACTTTTAATTAGTCCTTGGCCTTATATTAAGTCCAGGATAGCCTTATGCCTATCCCACGCATGCTTAAACTCTCTCACTTTGTTAACCTCTACCACTTCAGCTGGAAGGCTATTCCATGCACCCACTACCCTCTCAGTAAAGTAATACTTTCTGATATTATTTTTAAACCTAAATGGCAATAATAATAATAATAATAATAATAAAAAAACCTTTGCCCTCTAATTTAAGACCATGTCCTCTTGTTGTGGAAGTTTTTCTTCTTTTAAATATAGTCTCCTCCTTTACTTTGTTGATTCCCTTTATGTATTTAAATGTTTCTATCATATCCCCCAGGTCTTGTCTTTCCTCCAAACTATACATCTTAAGATCATTTAATCTTTCCTGGTAAGTTTTATTCTGCAATCCATAAACCAGTTTAGTAGCCCTTCTCTGAACTCTTTCTAGAGTATCAATATCCTTCTGAAGATACAGTCGCCAGTACTGCGTACAATACTCCAAGTGAGGTCTCACCAGTGTTCTGTACAATAGCATGAGAACTTCTCTCTTTCTACTGCTAATATACATCCCTATACAACCAAGCATTCTGCTAGCATTTCCAGTTGCTCTATTACATTGTATTCCTACCTTTAAGTCATCTGAAATAATTACTCCTAAATCTCTTTCCTTAGATGTTGAGGTTAGCAGGGTATCAAATATTCCGTACTCGGCCCTTGGGTTTCTACATCCAAGGTGCATTATCTTTCACTTATCCACATTAAATGTCAGTTGCCACAGCTCTGACCATTTTTCTAGTTTACCTAAATCATTAGCCATTTGGCTTATCAATCCTGGAACATCAACCCTGTTACATTCAATGACATTCATTCAGGACACCATAAATGGTATTGAATTTTGACAATAATCTGACCCCGGCATTAGTATGTCAACAACAATTTGACCCCCGCATTAGTACAACAAAGTTTTACCTCCTCATGTCCTCA
This sequence comes from Pelobates fuscus, assembly GCF_036172605.1. Classification (NCBI taxonomy): domain Eukaryota; kingdom Metazoa; phylum Chordata; class Amphibia; order Anura; family Pelobatidae; genus Pelobates; species Pelobates fuscus. Next base: position 418,392,010 of record NC_086317.1, read on the forward strand.
CTCCTCGAGCAACTGGACCGTTCATGGGGTTCATTTTCTGGAACGCTGGCTGGCATTAAATCAATGTAATGTCACACATTTTGCTCCTTTTTATTTGGAGCAGACAAAGTCGTTTAAATAGATAATTACTTATTAAGATACTTTCTTTTGTGTCCTATACTAAAATATTAAGAAAACCCACACATGTTCTGAATTTTATATATTCATGACATCTTATATATTATTATGATGTATGATTAAATTCCTGATGAGCATGTATAAAACATGAAATTTGTCTGGAAAAAAAAAAGATTCTTAGATTTTTGCAATGTAAGTTATATCATGTTGATTAGAATTTGATACACATGTAACCCCAAAATTCAAAACATATAATAAAGTTATTGTTGCAGTTCATGTTGAGAATAGGGTACCAAAACTACACAGTTGCACCCTAAAAATGGTTTGCTCTTAAAGAAAACATGTGATTTCATTGACCTCACAAGACAATGAAATCACAAATGTACAAAACATACATAGTGCACATTGACAATAAATGTTCTAATAAAGTGCTTACAACCTGTTTTTGAGAGCCGTGGTCATGCTCTCTAATATGTAAATAGGATGTGTCATATGAGGCCAAAGTGCACCCAAAAAGCCATTAGAAAAAACACCAGACAACTTTTCTAAATAATTATTACAACATTTTCATTGAATGAACACAATATGCCAATATTAAAGTACAAAATATTATCGCTTAAGCAATGTGTTCTTTAATTTATCCTCAACATTTACCTTATCTTCTATATCTTCTAAAGTAAAGATTAGCAGTGAAAAGATTAAGTGACATATAAACTCTAATAAAAAATATCAAGCTTATATGTTTTGGAAACTTTTTACTAGCTCTGTAAAAGCTCCATGTTTAGTGAATGAATAAGCCTCAGGGAAATTATTATCGGTCCTTAAAATACAATATACTTGATTCGCTAGAGTTTTTTTCCTTATAATTTACTGAAAATGCTTTACCAAACCAAGCCACTGACTCATACAAAGTAAAAAACATAAGGATGACGCCCTCTTTTAATCCTGTTTGAAATCTCAATATCTTTTGACACTTATTGATCATGGTTTTCTTTTGAGTACCTTCACCTCCCTTAAAATTAGTCACGGCATTTGTCCATCTGTCTGTCTGTCTATCTATCTATCTAGTATCTATCTATCTATATTATATACTTTTGCAATTTGCCACCATTCTTTATAACAGGACACTTTGATACACTCTCTGGCGCCTCATATCCTTTTTTTCATCTATACTTTAACAGGTTGCACACTTAGCTGGTTCTTCATCGACCATTTTTGCATTGTTAGTCTCTATACATAATGTCTTGATAACAGTAAACACATTAAACTGTTACATCTAGCATTTTGCAATAAACTAACCTCCAAAAGTATACATTTGCAATTTAAAATTTATGTTAGTGCTACCTCCCCTGTGCGCTTGCTATTCATAAATACATCTATTCATGATTGCTACTAGAAATATGTCCTCATTTTTATATTTCTTCACATTCAGAATGAAATTACCTATTCAGTGTTAGGGACCTTGATCAAGATTGATTAATTATCATTGATTAATTAAAATATATGGCTAAAATTATTCTCTATAGCTTATTTGAAAGGTAAAAGTGCCAAAAGGTTAATACACAAAACCTATAACTATTCTTCGCTTCCTATCATATCTCTATATATTTTAAATCAATAGTTGAAGGGGCGTGATATTATTTGAAAGGTAGCATGTGTATACATATGACTTTTTTCATTGCCTTTTTACATGTACACTGTTTAATTCTTGTTATATTTTCCATGTCATTTTGTTTTCTTGGTAGGAGGATGTAAAGTGTAGAATTTGCTAAAAAAAAAAAAAAAAAAAGGTATTATTGCATATTGCAATACTCTGGTATTTTGTCATCTTAAAATGCATCATATATGTGTTAGCATGTGCTGTAGTTACACAAAAGAGTTGCACAATAAAGATGACACATTCCTTGAATACGACCAAAGAATGAACAAAAAACAAAAAAAAAATGTATATGTCGAGTTTGTTACAAATCTGGTTTTCTAGGTGTGAGTTAGAAAATCACAATATTCATATTGCTGACAGGCATGCCATACCCACTATTGAATGGTGATGATACATAGGCATCAATATGACCAAACCCACATGCAGAGACTAATAAAAGGAGAGTTCCATCACTGAGAAATGTATTCTGTCTTTTTTCTGCTCATTCTCAGCATCAAATCCTAACACAACAGGACCATGTCTGTGTATCGCCAAACAAACTCTGTTGGAGGAAGCAACAAAGTCTCCAGTGCCTCTTCAGTTGCTTCACCTGGGAAAAACATAGGCAGCTTCAGCACACTCTCTGTCTGTCGTTCAGGCGGTGGAGGTGCAGGCTCTGGCCGTGTTAGTGTTGGTGGCTTTGGCAGCAGAAGTCTCCAGAATCTAAGAGGAAGTAAAAGAATTTCCATCAGTTCACAGTCCCGTTATGGACAAGGTTTTGGAGCTGGAGCAGGATTTGGTGGAGGACTAGGTTCTGGATTTGGTGGAGGACTAGGTTCTGGATTTGGTGGAGGGCTGGGTTCTGGATTTGGTGGTGGTCCCAGCTTTCCAGTGTGCCCACCTGGGGGAATCCAACAAGTCACTGTTAACCAAAGTCTTTTAGCCCCACTGAATTTGGAATTTGACCCCACCATTCAGAGAGTGAGAACAGAAGAAAGAGAACAAATTAAGACTCTTAACAACAAATTTGCATCCTTCATTGACAAGGTAAGTCTGATCATGCAAAGGTTTTAGCTTGTTCCATCGTCCATAAAATAACATATGAAATTCTTTAGTTCTGAAATACATTTTGAATCGTGCTTAATGTTTCTGGTTATTTTAGTGTAAGCCTATCGTAATGTCCCACTTCATTTGTGGACATTAATATTTCTGTACAACAGGTGCGGTTCTTAGAACAACAGAACAAAGTACTGGAAACAAAATGGAACCTCTTACAACAGCAAGGTGTGAAAACAGTTAAAAATACAATTGAGCCACTTTTTGAAACCTATATCAGTAACATGAGAAGGCAACTTGACAGCTTGGGAAATGATAAAGCACGTTTAACTTCAGAGCTGAGCCAAATACAGGATGCTGTAGAAGAATTCAAGAAAAAGTGAGTAGAGAAATATGTCAAATAGTTTATGTAGTATAAGTCATTGAATCGTATAATTATTTTTGAATCTATTTTAACTGATGTATAGTTGCACTTCTTCATTTAACTGCTGCATTAATACTGCAACATTACAGATTAGTCTAATTATGTCCAGATTTTGGCTTCTAGCTCATTATTTCATGATGCTTTGCTGAAGTGTGAAAGGTCATCTATCAGTAACTAGAAAAATGGAAACTATATTCTCATTGTGTCTTTATATCTTAGATTAACTATACAAATAACTTTCTGTGGTCTGTAATGAAATTAATATAAATCCCTAGCATGCTTTGATAAATTAAATCAAACGGATTTATTTTGGGTTATATATATATCGATATTGCAACAAAAACAAAGAAATTTGAGAACTCTGAAAATGGGCAAAAACTTGATAGGTAAATCCCCACTCACTTGGACCATTACAAACAGAATCTATACTATTTGCACAGCAGACTGATCCCACCCTCAAGGGCAGTCCAGATCCGAAATGTCAGCAAGTTTCAGCTGCACTGGAAATACAGCAACCCTGGACAATCACTTTAGCTTTTTTTGGAACTCATCAGTGAGGTGTGACTGATAACCCTCTAGGTACAGTGAACATAGTTACATAGTTACATAGTTACATAGCTGAAAAGAGACTTGCGTCCATCAAGTTCAGCTTTCCTCACATATATTTTTTGCTGTTGAGGGAACATGAGGTCTCTGTCTGGATTACCCTTTTAACTTGCCGGTATTCTGTATCTGGACTGCACCTTTGGGTGGGATCAGTCTGATATGTAAATGGTGTAGGTTGACTTTCTAATTGTACAAGTGCCTTGCTTGCGAAACGCTTCCGAAGGGAAAGATATTAAGGTTTCTCTAAGCTTTTGTCAGTTCTCCGAGTTCTCATATTCTATGTTTTTGCATCAATACCTATATAATTTTTTTTTTTCATTTACCCATCTCAGCAACAACTGGTAATTTATAGAAAATGCAATGAATGCACCAGCAAAAAAAATGCCAATAGGTGTGCTGGATTTTGTGTGGTCAGCATAAGCAAACTATTTTTTTCCCAACAGGTATGAAGATGAAATCAACAAGCGAACAGCTGCGGAAAATGACTTTGTGGTTCTTAAAAAGGTAAGATACTTTTCATCCAGTACGTATGGCTCCTGAATTAAAAAGAGCCTGTTTCTTCATGTGATTTGATACCTGTCCTGCTGGGTTTGTTTCAGGATGTTGACGCTTCTTACATGAACAAGGTGGAATTAGAAGGTAAAGTGAATGCCTTGACAGATGAAATCAACTTTATGAGAGCTCTCTATGAAGCTGTAAGTATAATTCTGCACGGTTTTAAGTGGCTATGATGCTTCCATATGAAACTGTTTGACAGACAGATATGATTTTATCACTTGAAATAGAATCCAGTCCCAAGTACTTTGTTCCGCTAAAAAATAGTGAATATGATTTGATTAGTACATAGACATAATAAAAGAATACCATTTCTCTCTGAAGTTAAAACAATTTTTACATTTGTTAAGTAAGAAATTAATAAAATAAAACTATTTGATTATGTATAACTATGCTCAAAATCTGATTTTGTGAACAGATTTATTTTTTTAAACCTCTTACCTTTACAGATGTTAGCAGAGGTAGTTACCCACAGTTTAAAAAGTGTCTGAGTTAAATGTGTAAATGTGATTAGCTCATGATTGTGTATTTTCTAAAACCATACTTTTGTTGAACTAATAGAATTAATGAAGCTTATACAATGATGGTGATGTTTTGTTGGCTTTAGGAACTTGCACAGATGCAAACACAGATTTCCGACACATCAGTTGTTCTCTCCATGGACAACAACAGAAGTCTGGACCTGAATGGTATCATCGCTGAAGTTAAGGCCCAGTATGAGGAAATTGCTAACAGGAGCCGGGCTGAAGCTGAGTCCTGGTACCAATCAAAAGTGAGTGTCTTAGTCTTATATTTCCTAAAGTGATGCTCTTTGCAAGAGTTAGACATGCTACAACATTATACTTGTTCTCACATTCTAAATTACATCACCCTTAACCATTCAAACAGAATGGATTAGTAAGGCATGTTATTGCAGTCCAAGAATAGCTGTAGTTGCTGCCAAGCCTAGAAGTATCCTGAACAACCCTTTTATTAAAGTTCATATTTATTTTAAGACCCGCGGTGATAGGTGCTATCTTGACACAATGTTAGAAGTAAAAAAATAAAGATATATAAAATAAACCCTTTTTTAAAAAACAAGCACAATTTATAAAACACTGTGTGCAAACTACGAATAGTGTTGATAATTTTAGAGGTAATAGTTTTACACTGGCTAATATAAACTATGCTTAGTATATGATGGAGACTTTGATTAACAACAGAAGGAACTGATCCATAAATGAACGACTTTAGAAAAATTCGGCAATGGCAATGGGAGTATGTGACTTGTTTTATACTGGTTGCAAATCGTTCCACTTTAGACATGATTATGCAACGATATTGAAACATTCTAAGTTTAAAACTTGTTGTATATGATTGTAATACCTTTATTGTCCAACTCATTATAAAATTGGCAAATCCAATAACAGTAACACAACAATTTGATACCACTAATAACTAAACTATTGTACATATATGTTGAAACTTGCATTAGCTTGCGAATGTGTTAATGCTATTTGTTTTTGTTTTTTTTTATTTTGGTTTTTATGCTTTGATTCTTGAAAACTAAATGACATTGTGATGTATGAGAAAATATTAAATGTATCTTTTACATTTCTTTTTCAGTATGAGGAATTGCAAGTTTCTGCTGGAAGACATGGCGATGATCTGAAAAGTACAAAGACTGAAATATCTGAGCTAAACCGTATGATTAACAGACTGCGCTCTGAAATTGATAATGTTAAAAAGCAGGTAAATGTTTGTTTACTTTCAGCCTTTAGAGTAAAAAAAAAATGGTTGGTGGACAAGAGGACATAGTCTTAAATTAGAGGGACAAAGGTTTAAAAATAATATCAGGAAGTATTACTTTACTGAGAGGGTAGTGGATGCATGGAATAACCTTCCAGCTGAAGTGGTAGAGGTTAACACAGTAAAGGAGTTTAAGCATGCGTGGGATAGGCATAAGGCTATCCTAACTATAAGATAAGGCCAAGGACTAATGAAAGTATTTAGAAAATTGGGCAGACTAGATGGGCCGAATGGTTCTTATCTGCCGTCACATTCTATGTTTCTATGTTTCTATGATGGAACATGAATAACTTAAAACTTAAAAAAAAAAAAAACATGGGCTACCAAGAAGTATAAAAGTAGAAAAAAATGTGTCTTAGTCTACTTGATAACTTTAAATCTATGAAATTAGTTACAGTAATACCAAGCATATTTGCATATGTAAGATTATCACTATCGGGTGGACAAATGTCCATTCCTAAATTGTATTGAGAGCGACTCAGAGATTTCACGATGTTCAATGAATCAATTCTGCCTTATAATTCATTGCAGGATGACATTTATGCTTCACTATAACTTTAAGAATACACTTAGTAATATATTCTGTATATATAACATATTAAGTATATTCTTTATCCACCCAGTGTGCCAAGCTTCAGAGTGACATTGCTGAGGCTGAGGCCCGTGGGGAAAATGCATTGAAAGATGCCAAGCAGAAGTTGGTTGAACTTGAAGCTGCTCTGCAGAAGGCCAAGCAGGACATGGCTCTCCAACTGCGAGAATACCAGGAGCTGATGAATGTGAAACTGGCTCTGGATATTGAGATTGCCACATACAGGAAACTGCTGGAAGGAGAGGAGAGCAGGTAATCTAATATTGCTTCAAATTACAATGAATTGTCAATAATCAAGAGAAAGATACATGTCATGCACAAAGCAAAAGATTAATCCTTAATTAATTGTAGTCACTATATTTTAATCAATGTTATAGACGTAAACAATTTAACCTTTTTAATTTCATTAAACAGGTTGGCAGGAGAAGGTGTGGGCCCTGTAAACATCTGTAAGTAAGCCTTTGTATTTGTTAAAAAAAAAAAAAAAAAAAATGTTTTTCTCCTTTAAAAAAAAAAAATGGATTATATCTTAACATGTATATTTTAATTAACAGCTGTAACGAGTTCAAGCTATGGTAGCAGCAGTGGATCCAGCCATGGTTATGGAGTTGGAGTTGGAGGCTGCATGGGTTCTGGAAGTGGATTTAGTTCTAGTATTGGAGGATACGGTTTAGGAGGTGGAAACGTCAGCACCAGCAGTGGAAGAAATGCATATGTTGGCTCCGGAGGTGTCAGCGGCTCAAATGTAAAAATCGTGTCAAAAACCTCCCAAAGCTCCTCAAGCTCCAGGAGATATTAAGTTCTAAAAAAAAACATACCACAAAATGAAATATACATCTATCGGATTCTAAAAGTGATGCTTATTGTAAGATGTTGCAATCTTGTGGTTGATAAGTATTGATCTTAAACTGATAACTACAAAAATGTTATTTACAACACTACAACAAGTTTGCACAAAAACATATTTCTTACGTTAAGCTTGGCAAGTGGGTTGAAATGCTTTCTTTTCCTGTATACATATTTCTACCTTTAAAACTTTAAATAAATCGCATTAATTACAAAAAAGACTGTTTTGCTCTTGTTTCTATTATGCAGTTTTGGGACACTAACATATAGATTTATGATTTTTATCAACCACATCACAATTACTGTCTTCTACAATGTCTCTCTATTTAGCAACACATAGGGAAATTCTTCTTAGTGTAGAAAGCAACAAGGGATTGGGGTGACTAGAAAATCGATTGGCAGTAGAAATAATATCCCTTTTTGTCGTAGTATCTAGCTTTTATAAGTACATGTTTTACTGTTTAAAAAAGGGGGAAAAATCCCCCCAAACTTTAAATGAGTTGGTTATCTTCTCCACCTGGTTTTGACATAATTGCATTTCAATATGAAAATGAAACCCATAACTAGAAAGAGTTTTATTGAAAAATTGATTATTATTTTTTGTGAGTAATTATATATTGATATAAATTAAAATGTGAGGTAGTGTAGCTCATATAGGTTTATATTCCATTCCACTCATAACCTTCCCAATTATAGGGAATATTGTGCTGCTGCTTGATTGATTAGGGGAGTGTTCATTCATTGCACCTATGTGGGATTTGTATCCCGATAAAGGCACACCCCTTACTTACTGAGCTTGCTCACATTACTTGAAAGCAGACTCTATTAAGTAGACTCTTTCAAGTAGGAGTTAGAAAATCAGGAATTGAAACTAACAAAGGGTTTAAACTAACAAGGTAATTGTTTTATTGTTTTGTATCTGGGGAAATGAGTGTTAGCAAGATTGGTGGTTTGACTCAATGCACATCCATCCAGGGTCCATACCTCTGTGACGGTTGTGTGCGAGTGGCTTTTCTGGAAGCTCAGATTCTCGAGAAGCAAATCGCAACTTTGAGGGAGAATGACAATCTTGAGAGGAGACTGATGCTCACTGAGTAGAGTTTAGTGGGGACAGGTAGTGGAGAGGGAGGAGATAAGACAGATGGGGAACAGGCATGTAGCTGGGTGACAGTGGGGCGAGGAAGCGGGGAGGAGGAAAGAGGAAAGGGCTAGCTAGTCCTGATTTAGTGCAACCTAGCAGATTTGCCCGTTTGAGGGAAAATGTTGGGAGCATCAGCTCAGGAGTAGCTGTATTAGAGGAAGCTGTTATTTCTAACAGCCGAAATAACAGCCCCTCTAGTACGGGTGAGGATCAAAATGTAAGGAAGGCAAGACAGGCTGTGGTGGTAGGGGACTCTATCATTAGGAGAGTAGATAGGGCAATCTGCCGCTCTGATCGGCTCAACTGGACAGTTTGCTTTCTCCCGGATGCTCGGATCCGCATGTTGCTGACAGAGTGGATGGATTATTGGGAGGGGCTGGGGATGACCCAGTGGTCATGGTCCATTTTGGAACCAATGACAAAGTAAGAGGAAGATGGAAGGTCCTAAAGAATGATTTCAGGGAATTAGGTAGCCAACTTAAGAAAAGGACCTCAAGGTGGTATTCTTTGAGATATTACCTGTGCCACGCGCTACAGTGGAAAGGCAGCAGGAGATTAGAGAGGTCAATGCGTGGCTTAAGTCTTGATGCAGGTCTTGATGCAGGTTTTGGGTTTTGGGTTTTTAGAGCACTGGGTACAGCGCTTGGGTACAACCTTTATAGTAGTGATGGATTGCACCTAAACGGGAGAGGGTCTGCAGGGCTGGGGGATAGAATGGCTAGAAGGTTGGAGGAGATTTTAAACTAGTAGTAGGGGGGAGGGTTATAGCAATCTACAAAATGAAGATAGGACAGAAAGGAGATCGGCTTTAGCTCAGTATAAGGGGGTGGAGACGGGGAGAGGGGCAAGCTCAGAACAGAGAAGATATGTAATGTTGATAATTCAAAAAGAGTACAAGTGACTCATGATATTAAATGTATGCTTACTAATGCAAGGAGTCTAAATAACAAAATGGGGAAACTAGAGGCTTACACTAAACAATATGATATAATAGACATAACTGAAACATGGTGGGATGAGACACATGACTGGGCAGTTAACTTAAATGGGTACATGTTATTTAGGAAGGATAGGAAAAACAAGAAGGGTGGTGGGGTATGTTTGTATGTCAACCATGAGTTAAATCCAAATCTTAAGCAAGTGGAATGTGATGAGGAAAATGTGGAAGTTTTATGGGTAAATATCTGCTTGGGGGAAAAGAAGGGAAACCAACTATTGGTTGGGATATGTTATAAACCACCTAATGTTAATATGACGAGGAACAACAGCTGTTTGAGCAAATTGAGAAAGCTGCAAATCTGGGTAACACTTTAATTATTGGAGATTTTAATTACCCGGACATTAATTGGGACAGAGGGACTAGTAGCTCAGCAAAGGGAATTAGGTTTTTAAAATTGTAAAATGACACCTTCATGTCACAACTTGTACAAGCACCAACTAGAACAGATGCTTGTCTGGACCTGGTTTTAACAAACAACGTTGATCTTTTGACCAACATTGAAGTACGTGAGCCCTTTGGAAATAGTGATCACAATATAGTGCCCTTTGAAATAAACTCAAAAAAACAAAAGCACATGGGGTATACTAAAACATATAATTTTAAAAAGGCCAATTTCAATAAGTTAAGGGCAGCTTTCCAATATATTGACTGGCATAAACTCTTTAGTGAAAAGAACACTGAGGATAAATGGATCATCTTCCAACAAATATTAGAAAGGTACATTTCTCAGTATGTACCATTGGGTAATAAATATAAAAGAAACACATTAAAACCAATGTGGCATACTGGGGAGAAGTAAAACAATAGATTAAAAATAAGAAAAGGGCATTTAAAGCATTTAAATCGGACAAATCAGATGCATCTTAGAAAAGATATAAGGAAGCAAATAATGCGTGCAAAAAGGCGATTAGATTTGCTAAACTTCAAAATGAAAAAATTATAGCTTAAGAGAGCAAAACCCCAAAGCATTTTTTAAGTACCTAAATAAAAAAATAAAAAAAAAATGAAAGTGTAGGTACACTAAAAACTGAAACAGGGGTGTTAGTTAATGAAGACCAGGAAAAGGCAGGCATTTTAAATAACTATTTCTCCTCCGTATATATTAAGTTAATATAAACAAATAGTGATGTCGCGAACACAAAATGTTCGGTTCGCGAACGGTGGACGCGAACTTCCGCAAACGTTCGCGAACCGGCAAACCGGGCGACCCGCCATAGACTTCAAAGGGCAGGCGAATTTTAAAACCCACAGGGACTCTTTCTGGCCACAATAGTGATGGAAAAGTTGTTTCAAGGGGACTAACACCTGGACTGTGGCATGCCGGAGGGGGATCCATGGCAAAACTCCCATGGAAAATTACACAGTTGATGCAGAGTCTGGTTTTAATCCATAAAGGGCATAAATCACCTAACATTCCTAAATCCCAATGGATATGGATTGACACCTGACATATGACATATTGACACCTTGACATATGGATTGACACCTGTCCTCAGAGACCCTGATACACACTGACACAGAGCAGAATAGGGACTGTTCCCCCTACATAGGGTCACTTGGCAGATATGGATTGACACCTTTCCTCAGGGACCCTGATACACACTGACACAGAGCAGAATAGGGACTGTTCCCCCTACATAGGGTCACTTGGCAGATATGGATTGACACCTTTCCTCAGGGACCCTGATACACTCTAACACAGAGCAGAATGGGGACTGTTCCCCCTACATAGGGTCACTTGGCAGATATGGATTGACACCTTTCCTCAGGGACCCTGATACACACTGATATAGAGCAGAATAGGGACTGTTCTCCCTACATAGGGTCATTTGGCAGATATGGATTAAAACCTGTCCTCAGAGACCCTGATACACACTGACACAGAGCAGAATAGGGAATATTCACTAAATGCCAAACATTGTTATACAGGGGAATATTCAGTAAATAAGGATAAGGGGGGGGGGGCACCTACTGTCCTCCCCCCCTGCCCCCACCCGTGAGCGTTGGTTGGGGGGCCATAAAAATAATGAGGGGGTGACCTACTGTATGATGTTGTATCGATCAGGTAGTGTAAGGGTTACGCCCGCTTCACAGTGACAGACCAAACTCCCCGTTTAACGCACCGCAAAAAATGCAAACAGTCCATTTGCACAACCGCAAACTCCCCATTTGCACAAGGTTGGATACCAAGCTAGCCATGTCCGTTCCTTGTCCTCACTGATGTCATTGAAGGTCTCTTCCTCCACCCAGCCACGTACAACACGAAGGGTCCCTGAAAGTATGCTAATAAACTGAAAAAAAGAAAAAAATCTCCCAAGAAGGAGATCTAAAACTGGCATAGGAAAAGGTTAGACAACTATAATAAAGTGATACCTACAAATTCTAGTGAGCATAGGTGTATAATAGAGGGAGAAAGGGAAAGCAGAGTAATGCTTCCTAATACCGTGGTTAGTACCCTTTGTTAAAGTAAATTGAGTAATGGACAAAAGTCTTTATTGTATCATTTATAAATAACAAAGGGATACTATACTCATTCCCCTATAGTGGCTAATTGTGTAATAATGGTAATACTATTACCTATTATATAATATTGGCAGGGGCAAGGAAATTTCCTCTAAATAGATGGGTATAGGCAGAGAGTATGGAGACCGGAGTGATAAAGTGTCAATAAGGTGATATAAAGTTAAATGTATCACAGACACACAGCCACCCTTTCTCTTAGCTAGTTTCAAGAAATGCTGGATAGGTAGAAGGGCTATAAAGACTCAGAGAGGTCTAAGAAGAATCCTCTAAACTAGCCCTAATCTCCTTAAACACCTTCAAGGGTGTTCTAAGCTAAAGCTCAATCTAAACGTTTAGATGACTGCCTGATTTCCCATCACAGATGCTGGCTAGGAATAACACTGTGCAAGACAAAGAGTGGGTCTAAGTGCCGATAGTGCAGTAAAGTGTCCCTAGTGAAGTGAAAAAGAGAATAACGAGCTGGCGCCCAAGAGAATAACGAGCTGGCGCCATATCAGGGGACGTGTATATGGCATCGATTTTAAGAACCGGGAGATGGAAAAAGATGCTTGGTCGGTCCTCCTACTTCAAATTTGGGGCACTGCGCATGCAATCTAACTTGCCACCAGATAGGAGTGGTGTCTTAAGTAGTACTTGGTTGCTTCATCTAAGTGTTGCTTCTAAGTGTGTGTGTGGTTGGAGATATTCTGGAGAGTTTTACAGAAGCTTCAACTGTCTAAGAGTTGTGCTAAGAGTTCTTTTTTACTGTTACAGGTAAGATTCATCTGTAGGAAAAGGTTACTGACTGCACAAGGTTTGATTTCCTGTTGGTAATTATAAGGCATTTGATTGGATTAGGTAGCTACTTGCTATTGATTGCTATTTAAATTAGCTATTGTTTGCTAATAAGCAGAGGCCTACCCAGGTGTTAAACATTCCTAGTGGGAGGTGATTTTAGGAGTATATAAGGGTAGTTGTCATTAGCTTGGCTAATAGAGCTTGGTTGCTTCATCTAAGTGTTGCTTCTAAGTGTGTGTGTGGTTGGAGATATTCTGGAGAGTTTTACAGAAGCTTCAACTGTCTAAGAGTTGTGCTAAGAGTTCTTTTTTACTGTTACAGGTAAGATTCATCTGTAGGAAAAGGTTACTGACTGCACAAGGTTTGATTTCCTGTTGGTAATTATAAGGCATTTGATTGGATTAGGTAGCTACTTGCTATTGATTGCTATTTAAATTAGCTATTGTTTGCTAATAAGCAGAGGCCTACCCAGGTGTTAAACATTCCTAGTGGGAGGTGATTTTAGGAGTATATAAGGGTAGTTGTCATTAGCTTGGCTAATAGAGCTTGGTTGCTTCATCTAAGTGTTGCTTCTAAGTGTGTGTGTGGTTGGAGATATTCTGGAGAGTTTTACAGAAGCTTCAACTGTCTAAGAGTTGTGCTAAGAGTTCTTTTTTACTGTTACAGGTAAGATTCATCTGTAGGAAAAGGTTACTGACTGCACAAGGTTTGATTTCCTGTTGGTAATTATAAGGCATTTGATTGGATTAGGTAGCTACTTGCTATTGATTGCTATTTAAATTAGCTATTGTTTGCTAATAAGCAGAGGCCTACCCAGGTGTTAAACATTCCTAGTGGGAGGTGATTTTAGGAGTATATAAGGGTAGTTGTCATTAGCTTGGCTAATAGAGCTTGGTTGCTTCATCTAAGTGTTGCTTCTAAGTGTGTGTGTGGTTGGAGATATTCTGGAGAGTTTTACAGAAGCTTCAACTGTCTAAGAGTTGTGCTAAGAGTTCTTTTTTACTGTTACAGGTAAGATTCATCTGTAGGAAAAGGTTACTGACTGCACAAGGTTTGATTTCCTGTTGGTAATTATAAGGCATTTGATTGGATTAGGTAGCTACTTGCTATTGATTGCTATTTAAATTAGCTATTGTTTGCTAATAAGCAGAGGCCTACCCAGGTGTTAAACATTCCTAGTGGGAGGTGATTTTAGGAGTATATAAGGGTAGTTGTCATTAGCTTGGCTAATAGAGCTTGGTTGCTTCATCTAAGTGTTGCTTCTAAGTGTGTGTGTGGTTGGAGATATTCTGGAGAGTTTTACAGAAGCTTCAACTGTCTAAGAGTTGTGCTAAGAGTTCTTTTTTACTGTTACAGGTAAGATTCATCTGTAGGAAAAGGTTACTGACTGCACAAGGTTTGATTTCCTGTTGGTAATTATAAGGCATTTGATTGGATTAGGTAGCTACTTGCTATTGATTGCTATTTAAATTAGCTATTGTTTGCTAATAAGCAGAGGCCTACCCAGGTGTTAAACATTCCTAGTGGGAGGTGATTTTAGGAGTATATAAGGGTAGTTGTCATTAGCTTGGCTAATAGAGCTTGGTTGCTTCATCTAAGTGTTGCTTCTAAGTGTGTGTGTGGTTGGAGATATTCTGGAGAGTTTTACAGAAGCTTCAACTGTCTAAGAGTTGTGCTAAGAGTTCTTTTTTACTGTTACAGGTAAGATTCATCTGTAGGAAAAGGTTACTGACTGCACAAGGTTTGATTTCCTGTTGGTAATTATAAGGCATTTGATTGGATTAGGTAGCTACTTGCTATTGATTGCTATTTAAATTAGCTATTGTTTGCTAATAAGCAGAGGCCTACCCAGGTGTTAAACATTCCTAGTGGGAGGTGATTTTAGGAGTATATAAGGGTAGTTGTCATTAGCTTGGCTAATAGAGCTTGGTTGCTTCATCTAAGTGTTGCTTCTAAGTGTGTGTGTGGTTGGAGATATTCTGGAGAGTTTTACAGAAGCTTCAACTGTCTAAGAGTTGTGCTAAGAGTTCTTTTTTACTGTTACAGGTAAGATTCATCTGTAGGAAAAGGTTACTGACTGCACAAGGTTTGATTTCCTGTTGGTAATTATAAGGCATTTGATTGGATTAGGTAGCTACTTGCTATTGATTGCTATTTAAATTAGCTATTGTTTGCTAATAAGCAGAGGCCTACCCAGGTGTTAAACATTCCTAGTGGGAGGTGATTTTAGGAGTATATAAGGGTAGTTGTCATTAGCTTGGCTAATAGAGCTTGGTTGCTTCATCTAAGTGTTGCTTCTAAGTGTGTGTGTGGTTGGAGATATTCTGGAGAGTTTTACAGAAGCTTCAACTGTCTAAGAGTTGTGCTAAGAGTTCTTTTTTACTGTTACAGGTAAGATTCATCTGTAGGAAAAGGTTACTGACTGCACAAGGTTTGATTTCCTGTTGGTAATTATAAGGCATTTGATTGGATTAGGTAGCTACTTGCTATTGATTGCTATTTAAATTAGCTATTGTTTGCTAATAAGCAGAGGCCTACCCAGGTGTTAAACATTCCTAGTGGGAGGTGATTTTAGGAGTATATAAGGGTAGTTGTCATTAGCTTGGCTAATAGAGCTTGGTTGCTTCATCTAAGTGTTGCTTCTAAGTGTGTGTGTGGTTGGAGATATTCTGGAGAGTTTTACAGAAGCTTCAACTGTCTAAGAGTTGTGCTAAGAGTTCTTTTTTACTGTTACAGGTAAGATTCATCTGTAGGAAAAGGTTACTGACTGCACAAGGTTTGATTTCCTGTTGGTAATTATAAGGCATTTGATTGGATTAGGTAGCTACTTGCTATTGATTGCTATTTAAATTAGCTATTGTTTGCTAATAAGCAGAGGCCTACCCAGGTGTTAAACATTCCTAGTGGGAGGTGATTTTAGGAGTATATAAGGGTAGTTGTCATTAGCTTGGCTAATAGAGCTTGGTTGCTTCATCTAAGTGTTGCTTCTAAGTGTGTGTGTGGTTGGAGATATTCTGGAGAGTTTTACAGAAGCTTCAACTGTCTAAGAGTTGTGCTAAGAGTTCTTTTTTACTGTTACAGGTAAGATTCATCTGTAGGAAAAGGTTACTGACTGCACAAGGTTTGATTTCCTGTTGGTAATTATAAGGCATTTGATTGGATTAGGTAGCTACTTGCTATTGATTGCTATTTAAATTAGCTATTGTTTGCTAATAAGCAGAGGCCTACCCAGGTGTTAAACATTCCTAGTGGGAGGTGATTTTAGGAGTATATAAGGGTAGTTGTCATTAGCTTGGCTAATAGAGCTTGGTTGCTTCATCTAAGTGTTGCTTCTAAGTGTGTGTGTGGTTGGAGATATTCTGGAGATAAACTGGAGGTAATCTGAGGTATCCAGGAGGATAAATAAAAAAAAAAGGTAACATTTGTTTGATTTAAATTATTCGCCTCATTGGAATGGCAGACTTAGTTCAGTGTAATAGTTGCTTTGCATTTGTTTCACGTTCCACTTTTTGGAGGTTTGGTTGTTGTCTAATCTGTAGACAGTTCTCTATCTTGCGGCAGGAGATTGTATTTTTGAAGTCTGAGATTTGTAAATTATCTGGTAAACAAATTCAGGCTGGAACTGCTGCAAAGCCATTGCCGCAGAGACATACTAGGAATGGCAGATGGATTACTGTAGGATCTGGTAGACTTGGAGTTGTGGATAAAAGGCATATTGCACAGTCTGTTCTACATAATTCATTTTCTGCACTTTCAGAGTGTAGTGGTGTCCTGGAGATAGGCACTGAGGCTAGTGGTGTTGTGCAGAGAGGCACTGAGGCTAGTGGTGTTGTGCAGAGAGGCACTGAGGCTAGTGGTGTTGTGCAGAGAGGCACTGAGGCTAGTGGTTTTGTGCAGAGAGGCACTGAGGCTAGTGGTGTTGTGCAGAGAGGCACTGATGCTAGTGGTGTTGTGCAGAGAGGCACTGATGCTAGTGGTGTTGTGCAGAGAGGCACTGAGGCTAGTGGTGTTGTGCAGAGAGGAACTGAGGCTAGTGGTGTTGTGCAGAGAGGCACTGAGGCTAGTGGTGTTGTGCAGAGAGGCACTGAGGCTAGTGGTGTTGTGCAGAGAGGCACTGAGTCTAGTGGTGTTGTGCAGAGAGGCACTGAGGCTAGTGGTGTTGTGCAGAGAGGCACTGAGGCTAGTGGTGTTGTGCAGAGAGGCTTGAAGACTATGGTGAGGCCTAATAGAAAGCAGTTGTTGTTGGGGGATTCCATCATAAGAGGTGTGGAGATGGACAATGGTGGTCTTGTGAGGTGTCTTCCCGGAGCTACTGCTCACAGAGACAGGAGACGTATCTGTAATATTGTTAAGCAAGCAAAGCAGGAAGGGGAATTGGATGTACTTGTCCATTTAGGGACAAATGATTTGGCTTGCAATGAGGTTTCAGAGGTTAAGGAAGTTTTTAGTGTTTTTGCCAATGATATACGGCAGGTTGCTTCCACACTGTCATTCTCTGAAGTTCTGCCTGTGCATAACACTCAGAACGACAGGCGGATGCGTATTAGGGACTTTAACTTGTGGCTTGGTGAATGGTGTCGGGAGCAAGGATTTGGCTTCATTGCTCATGGTAGCTCTGTTTGGAATGGAAATAAACTGTACAAAAAAGATGGTTTGCATCTTTCTCAAAAGGGAACAAATGTTCTCAGTGAGCAGTTCAGAGGTTTTGCTAGGATGTTTTTAAACTAGGAGGGGGGGGCAAAAGGGTGATAAAACATCAATCCAATTGTCCCCCAAAACAAGGACAGAAGGTGCCTGTAGCAAGTGTGTTAAAAAATGATAAGCTTAGAGTCATGTCTACAAATGCTCGCAGTTTAGGGAATAAGATCCATGAACTTGTGGCAATAATGGCAACTGATAGTGTAGATTTAGTCGCTGTTACTGAGACATGGTATAATGAGAAAAATGACTGGGACATAGCAATACCAGGGTACTCTTTATATAGAAAAGACAGGGAAGGCAAGAAAGGGGGAGGGGTGGCCCTGTATGTAAAGGATAGCATAAAATCTAGCCTAATAAAGGTTAGTGAGGCGAACATAGAGTCCGTTTGGGTTACGTTAGAATTTGGTAATCACACAGTAATTCGTGTAGGTGTGATTTATAGGCCCCCAGGACAAATTGAAGAGTTAGATAATCTACTAGTTGAAGAAATAGCTAAAATGACAATGAAGGGGGAAGTTATCATCATGGGTGACTTTAATCTTCCTGATGTGAATTGGAAAACAAAAATAGCTACTTGTGCCAGGAGCACACATATTCTAAACTCCCTACTGGGATTGTCTCTAAAACAAGTCGTTGAGGAGCCAACTCGTAAAGAGGCCATACTAGATTTAGTGTTAACAAATGGAGATTTGGTATCAGATATTACTGTAGGTGAAAGTTTAGGATCCAGTGATCATCAGTCAGTGTGGTTTAATATAAGAACAGTGACTGAGTCACACCACACAAAAACAAAAGTTTTAGACTTTAGAAAAACAGACTTTTCTAAAATTAGAATATGTGTAAAGGAGTCATTATCAGACTGGAGCAATTTATATGGAGTCCAAAAGAAATGGGATTATTTAAAAGTTGCACTACTGAAGGCAACAGAAAATTGCATTAGGCTTGTCAGTAAAAGCAAAAAATTCAAGAAACCACTGTGGTACTCCGCAGATGTGGCCAAAATAGTAAAAAACAAAAAGTTAGCATTTAGTAATTATAAAAAAACCCAGAGTGAGGAAGACAGAATGACCTATAAGTTTAGGCAGAAAGAGGCTAAGCAAGTTATAAGAGCTTCCAAATCCCACACAGAAGAGAAAATAGCACAGTCAGTAAAAAAGGGGGACAAAACTTTTTTTAGATACATAAATGAGAAAAGAAAAGTAAAACAAGGATTAGTTAGATTAAAAACAAAAGAAGGAAGGTATGTAGATGAGGATAAAGGTCTAGCTGACTGCCTCAATGAATATTTTTGTTCGGTATTTACAGATGAAAATGAAGGAAAGGGACCTCAGTTAAGAAAAAGGATAAATGAGTCATTTATTACACGTGAGTTTACAGAGGAAGAGGTTCTATTTCAACTGTCAAAAGTAAAGACAAATAAGTCAATGGGACCTGATGGAATACACCCAAAGCTATTAAAAGAGCTTAGTGGTGTACTAGCAAAACCATTAACAGATTTATTTCACCAATCATTGATAACAGGAGTAGTCCCAGAAGATTGGAAGTTAGCGAATGTTGTGCCCATTCACAAGAAAGGTAATAGGGAGGAGTCGGGCAACTATAGGCCAGTAAGCCTTACTTCAGTAGTGGGGAAAGTGATGGAAACCATGTTAAAGGATAGGATTGTTGAACATCTAAAAACACATGGATTTCAAGACCAGAGACAACATGGGTTTACTTCAGGGAGATCATGCCAAACTAATCTTATTGATTTTTTTGATTGGGTAACTAAAATTATAGATCAGGGTGGTGCAGTAGACATTGCTTACCTCGATTTCAGTAAGGCTTTTGACACTGTTGCACATAGAAGGCTTATCAACAAACTACAATCTTTGAGTTTGGATCCCAATATTGTTGAATGGGTAAGGCAGTGGCTGAGTGACAGGCAACAGAGGGTTGTAGTCAATGGAGTATATTCGAAGCTTGGGCTTGTCACCAGTGGGGTACCTCAGGGATCTGTACTTGGACCCATTCTCTTTAATATTTTTATTAGTGATATTGCAGAAGGTCTTGATGGTAAGGTGTGTCTTTTTGCGGATGATACTAAGATATGTAACAGGGTTGATGTTCCAGGAGGGATAAGCCAAATGGAAAATGATTTAGGTAAACTAGAAAAATGGTCAGAGTTGTGGCAACTGACATTTAATGTGGATAAGTGCAAGATAATGCATCTTGGACGTAAAAACCCAAGGGTAGAGTACAAAATATTTGATAGAGTCCTAACCTCAACATCTGAGGAAAGGGATTTAGGGGTGATTATTTCTGATGACTTAAAGGTAGGCAGACAATGTAATAGAGCAGCAGGAAATGCTAGCAGAATGCTTGGTTGTATAGGGAGAGGTATTAGCAGTAGAAAGAGGGAAGTGCTCATGCCATTGTACAGAACACTGGTGAGACCTCACTTGGAGTACTGTACACAGTACTGGAGACCCTATCTTCAGAAGGATATTGATACCTTAGAGAGAGTTCAAAGAAGGGCTACTAAACTGGTTCATGGATTGCAGGATAAAACTTACCAGGAAAGGTTAAAGGATCTTAACATGTATAGCTTGGAGGAAAGACGAGACAGGGGGGATATGATAGAAACATTTAAATACATAAAGGGAATCAACACAGTAAAGGAGGAGACTATATTTAAAAGAAGAAAAACTACCACAACAAGAGGACATAGTCTTAAATTAGAGGGACAAAGTTTTAAAAATAATATCAGGAAGTATTACTTTACTGAGAGGGTAGTGGATGCATGGAATAGCCTTCCAGCTGAAGTGGTAGAGGTTAACACAGTAAAGGAGTTTAAGCATGCGTGGGATAGGCATAAGGCTATCCTAACTATAAGATAAGGCCAGGGACTAATGAAAGTATTTAGAAAACTGGGCAGACTAGATGGGCCGAATGGTTCTTATCTGCCGTCACATTCTATGTTTCTATGTTTCTATGTTTCTATGTACTATTCCTATCAGTTTAATCTCTGTTATGTGCCTTTTTTTTGGTTTGGTTTTTGAAGCCACAGTTCAGCACCAGAGGCCCGAAAAATTAGGCATGTACACAATTAGGTATTGTTGCAGCCGCTGCTGTAGCAGCGGCCAGAAAAATTGATGTTTGTTTCCCAGGCAGAAAGTGCCCTAAAACATTGCGGCTTGAACCCTAGTTGAGGGCGGATAAGTCACTCAAGTCAACCTGCATTCAGAGCTAAAATACAGCAGCGTGTGGACCATTTTTAGCCCAAAGCAGTTAATCTCATCAGGCCTTTTTTAAGTTGAATGTATCGCCCACTGTCAGTCCCTTCGAGATCCATCCCTCATTCATCTTAATAAAGGTGAGGTAATCTAGACTTTTTTGACCTAGGCAACTTCTCATCTCAGTGACAATACCTCCTGCTGCACTGAAGGTCCTTTCTGACAGGACACTTGAAGCGGGGCAGGCCAGAAGTTCTATCGCAAATTGGGATAGCTCAGGCCACAGGTCAAGCCTGCACACCCAGTAGTCAAGGGGTTAATCGCTCCTCAGAGTGTCGATATCTGCAGTTAAGGCGAGGTAGTCTGCTACCTGTCGGTCGAGTCGTTCTCTGAGGGTGGACCCCGAAGGGCTGTGGCAATGCGTAGGACTTAAAAAGCTCCGCATGTCCTCCATCAACAACACGTCTTTAAAGCATCCTGTTCTTGCCGGCGTGGTCGTGGGAGGAGGAGGATGACTTTCACCTCTTCCCCTGTTAGATTCCTGTTGTGCTGTGACATCACCCTTTACGCTGTGTAAGGCATACTTTTTAATTTATTTTGCAAATGCTACATCCTTTCCGACTTGTTGTAATTTGGTAACATTTCAAC
Organism: Pelobates fuscus; assembly: GCF_036172605.1. Taxonomy (NCBI): domain Eukaryota; kingdom Metazoa; phylum Chordata; class Amphibia; order Anura; family Pelobatidae; genus Pelobates; species Pelobates fuscus. The sequence continues at coordinate 418,413,638 of NC_086317.1, forward strand.
CACTTTCTGCTTATACCGGGGGTCTAGTAGCGTGGACACCCAGTACAGGTCGTTCTCCTTCAGCCTTTTTATACGAGGGTCCCTCAACAGGCACGACAGCATGAAAGACCCCATTTGCACAAGGTTGGATGCCGAGCTACTCATTTCCCGTTCCTCCTCCTCAGTGATCTCAATGAAGGTATGTTCTTCCCCCCAGCCACGTACCACACCACGGGTACCAGATAGGTGACAACAAGCACCCTGGGATGCCTGTTGTGGGTGGTCTTCCTCCTCCTCCTCAAAGCCACATTCCTCCTCTGACTCCTCTTCCTCACAATTCTCTTCCAGCGTTGCCGCAGGTCCAGCAAGCAATGCTGATAAGGCTGTTTCTGGTGGTGATGGTGACCACAAATCTTCCTCTGCACGCTCATCTACGGCCTGATCCAGCACTCTTCGCAGGGCACGCACCAGGAAGAAAACAAATGGTATGATGTCGTTGATGGTGCCATGGTGCGACTGACTAGGTTTGTCACCTCCTCAAAAGGACGCATGAGCCTACAGGCATTGCGCATGAGCGTCCAGTAACGTGGCAAAAAAATTCCCAGCTCCCCAGAGGCTGTCCTAGCACCCCGGTCATACAAATATTCATTAACGGCTTTTTCTTGTTGGAGCAGGTGGTCGAACATTAGGAGTGTTTAATTCCAACGTGTCGGGCTGTCGCAAATCAAGCGCCTCACTGGCATGTTGTTTCGCCACTGGATATCTGCAAAGTGCACCATGGCCGTGTAGGAACGCCTGAAATGGCCACACACCTTCCTGGCCTGCTTCAGGATGTCCTGTAAGCCTGTGTACTTATGCACAAAGCGTTGTACGATCAGATTACACACATGTGTCATGCACGGCACATGTGTCAACTTGCCCAACTTCAATGCTGCCAACAAATTTGTTCTGTTGTCACAAACCACTTTGCCAATATCCAGTTGCTGCGGAGTCAGCCACTTTTCCACCTGTGCGTTCAGGGCGGACAGGAGTGTTTGTCCGGTGTGACTCTCTGCTTTCAAGCAAGTCAAACCCAAGACGGCGTGACACTGCCGTATCTGGGATGTGGAATAGTACCTGGGGAGCTGGGGGGTGCCGTTGATGTGGAGCAAGAAGCAGCAGCAGAAGAGGACTCAGCCGAGGAGGTTTTGGAAGAGGATGGAGTAGGAGGAGTAGAGGAGGTGGCAGCAGGCCTGCCTGCAAGTCGTGGCGGTGTCACCAACTCCGCTGCAGAGCCACGCATTCCATGCTTGGCAGCCATCAGCAGGTTTACCCAATGCACAGTGTAGGTGATATACCTGCCCTGACCATGCTTTGCAGACCAGGTATCAGTGGTCAGATGGACCCTTGCCCCAACACTGTGTGCCAGACATGCCATTACTTCCTTTTGCACAATCGAGTACAGGTTGGGGATTGCCTTTTGTGAAAAGAAATAGCCACAAATTTTTTGAATGCCTCAGACTCCACCATTCGTTTAAATAGATAATTACTTATTAAGATACTTTCTTTTGTGTCCTATACTAAAATATTAAGAAAACCCACACATGTTCTGAATTTTATATATTCATGACATCTTATATATTATTATGATGTATGATTAAATTCCTGATGAACATGTATAAAACATGAAATTTGTCTGGAAAAAAAAAGATTCTTAGATTTTTGACATGTAAGTTATATCATGTTGATTAGAATTTGATACACATGTAACCCCAAAATTCAAAACATATAATAAAGTTATTGTTGCAGTTCATGTTGAGAATAGGGTACCAAAACTACACAGTTGCACCCTAAAAATGGTTTGCTCTTAAAGAAAACATGTGATTTCATTGACCTCACAAGACAATGAAATCACAAATGTACAAAACATACATAGTGCACATTGACAATAAATGTTCTAATAAAGTGCTTACAACCTGTTTTTGAGAGCCGTGGTCATGCTCTCTAATATGTAAATAGGATGCGTCATATGAGGCCAAAGTGCACCCAAAAAGCCATTAGAAAAACACTAGACAACTTTTCTAAATAATTATTACAACATTTTCATTGAATGAACACAATATGCCAATATTAAAGTACAAAATATTATCGCTTAAGCAATGTGTTCTTTAATTTTATAACATGAGAGGAGGCTTCCTATTTTGCATTAACTCTCTTTACTAAACTCCACAGCAGTAAAGAAAAAAACGTAAAGTAACAAGTAAATCACTGAGCAGCACAGTATATAAGGGTCATGCTGTCTGCATAACTTCCTCTTTCTTTACTGCTCCATCGCAGACAGGTCAGAATATTTGCTCGTCTGGAGCTTTTGCACTTATTATCATTTTTTTTTGTCCTATTTCTCTGTTTAATTTTATCTTAATTTCTCTACTTTGCTATTTACATTAGCCTTTTACTTTATGTAGTGGGCTGTGGGACTAGGGGCTCTCTGTGGCCTTTCTGCCCTCTTCTCTGCCCCTTTACACCTTCTGGGACCCTTCCCTGGCTTTACCCCGGTCCCCCCAGGTCTCCCCACCGCCCCCCCTACCTGGAGTACCCTCCTGGGCTCCCTCCTTGCGGCCGGTTCCATTCGCGACCGGTTCCGCGCCGGCCCGCTTCCGCCCGCGGCCGGCCTAATAAATTTAGTCCCCGGCTTTGCGGCCTACCTCGCGGCTGCCATTTTGGATCGCGAATCTCGCGAGATTTTCGCGCCCATCTTAGTTTTGCCTCGTGCATCTCATCAGAGACTCAGTGTGCCTGTGCTAACCTGCTGTTGCCCCTGCACTGCTGTTCTTCACCCCCCTTTTGTGTTTGACACCCTTGGGACTGAAGGATTACCTGCACAAGCACCACTATCTGTCATCCACTTGCTACAGCCTCTGTCTCATCATCTTCTATCAAGATATACTGTGGCTGGGTCAGTCAGGTCAGTGCTGCTGCCTGTTTATTATTACTGTGACCTGCACTTAAGGGTTCCAACCCTGTGCAACCGGGGTGAGCCCCCATTACTAATACGCTGCTTACTGGGAGACTAGCTGTTGCAGTTCTCTCTAACTGGGTGAGTCCCAGTTTATAAGGTCACTATCATACCCTGCTGGGGTTAATCTGGGCTTGTTCCCACCATCATACTAAATCTGACCCTACGCCTACTACTATTATTATTAAGACCTGGGTGTCCGTTTATTGCTGTGCCTTCAGTGACATACTTGCCTACCCTTAACATGGAAGAATCCCAGAACCTCCCTGTGGACTTCCAGGCCATGATTAACGCAGCTGTCGCTGCCTCTGTGGAGAAGGCACTCTCCAAGACCCGAGCCGCGGCTCCTGACGTACCAAAACGCAGACGTCCCCGCCACGAATCGGAATCTGAATTGTCCGACCACCAGTCAAGGGATGACTCCCGCCCTAAAAAGCGCCATGACAAAGGCGAAGATTCCACGCTTTCATGCGAGAGACCCTCCTCGGTGCTGCCCAGTCTGGAGGTATCGAGGATACTGCGGACGCAGAACCTCGTGACTCAGACACTATATTGGACCCCTCAGGTCAAGCAATGTTCGACCCCCGTAACATACGGCACCCCAGATCGGGTGATTGGTTGCCTCCAGAACACCTTGCCAGGTTCATGCACCTGTGGCTCCGCAAACCCCTTGAGAAAGATGTCCGCAGCCGACTCAGGTCTGAATGCCCACGCCCTTCCCTGCCGGATAAAGTCGCTCAGACCCCGGAATTCGATAAGGTCATGTCGACCTTCATGATGCGCAGTGGTAGAGACCCCCGCCGTGGGGTAGAGAAAGGCCTATGGGGCGCCCAAGATAACCTGCTGGATTCCGTAGGCCCCCTGGCACGCATTATGTATCTGGCGGATGACGCCTACACAAAAGCCGACTCCTTCTCCTCCGAGGACATCAGGGAATGGGCACATGATGTTCATGAATGGGCACAACTGTGTTTTTGCTTCATCGGAAACACCAATGTTACGCTCTCTTCGGTGAGGCGAAAAGCAGCGTTGTACCGTATTAACGGCAAACTGGCAGACCTTGGCACAAAGGAGATTGGGCCCCAGGCACAAGGGAAAATTTTCGGTGAACCGTTCCTCAAGGAACTCAATAAACACGTAAACGTGTTCACCTCCCTCAATAAGGCGCAGTCATCAATGCGCAAAGTTTTCCGAAGCAACCCTACCAGAGGGGTTTTTGGAAGGGCTGACCGGCAACGGGGCCGTGCCGGCAGCCGATTTTGGCCTTCAGGCCCCCGCAGGTCGCGGACCCCGCGGACGCGTACGTTCCCGCTTTGCCGCAGGTAAGTACCCATATTCCTCCACTGTTACCATGTACCCGCACTGCGGGCCGTATTTCCCTTTCTTTCCAGAATTGGGCCGCCCTTTGCTTAGACACATGGATTCTACAAACTGTACAGGGTTATATCATAGACCTAGCGGGGACCCCCTTTCAGGTTCAGCCCCCTCGCCCCATCCACATGTCAACCTCCGACCACAACCTTGTCAACGTGGAGCTACGCGAGCTCCGAGACAAAGGGGCTATCCAGCCGGCCCACGACAGGGGTGGTTTCTTCAGCAACATCTTCCTGGTTCGGAAGAAGTCAGGAGAATACCGCCCTGTCATCAATCTACGCGCCCTCAACGCTTATGTGGTCTACCGCCACTTCAAGATGGAAGGCATCCACCTCCTACGAGACCTCCTTCGAAGTCACGACTGGTTCACCAGGCTCGATCTAAAAGACACCTACCTGTCAGTCCCGGTGCACCCGGACTGTCGAGCACTCCTACGTTTCCTCTGGAAGAGCTGATCCCTACCCAAACTATACAATTCCTCGGCTTCGAGATCGACTCGACGACTTGCACTCTGAGACTACCAGCCTCAAAGATCACAGCCATTCGCAAGGAGATTCACAGGGTTCTCCGACTCGACTCCATTCCACTACGCAACCTGGCCAGGATTGTGGGACTCCTATCCGCCTCCATCCAGGCCATATTTCCGGGTCCCCTCCACTACAGGGCCATGCAACGTCTCAAGACCAAGTACCTACGCCACAGGCCTACTTACGACCAACCCGTCCCGGTGACGACGGAGGTTCGCGAGGAACTCTCATGGTGGCTGGACAGCATGCAAGCCTGGAACGGCAAGGCCATATTCGGAGACCCCCCAGACTTCGTACTGGAATCAGACGCCAGTCTGTGGGGATGGGGTGCCACCAACGGAACCGTCTCCACGGGAGGAACATGGACGGCGCAAGAGCTCTCCATGCACATCAACTGCCTCGAGCTCTTGGCAGGATCTTTCGCGATCCGCAGCTTGGCCCGAGAAAGCACCAACTGTTGCATCCTCCTACGCATGGACAATGTGTCCGCAGTCCAGTACATGAACCGCCTGGGAGGCGCTCGCTCACGCCTGCTGTCGGATATCACGAGGGACATCTTCGACTACTGTCTTCCTCGCAACATCACTCTACAGGCGGAATACTTACCGGGAGAGATCAATCTCACAGCCGACTGGTTCTCTCGCCACTGGAGAGACGTCAGCGACTGGAAGCTAAGCACGATAATTTTCAGGGCCCTGGCAGCCCGGAGGGGTCCATTTCACCTGGATCTGTTCGCTTCTCGCAACAATCACCAGACTCCGGAATTCTTCAGCTGGCTCCCGGACCCGGAGAGCAAGGCGACGGACGCCTTTCTCCAACAATGGCCGACGACAGGAGCCTACGCTTTTCCCCCATTCTCCATGATTGTGAGAACACTACACCAGATGCGGATGCAACGGATCAAACTAGTTGTCATAACACCCTTGTGGCAGAGCCAACCATGGTTCCCGGACCTCCTGGCCTCCTCCTACAGGGACCCTCTCCTCCTACCATCCTTCCCGGACCTTCTCACGGATCCCAAAGGGTATCTCCACCCTCTCCTCCTGGAAGACCGGCTACCCCTGGTGGCTTGGTCTCTTTCCGGGGTTCCTGGCGAGTCAGCGGACTATCGCAGGCGGCTAGGGACCTCTTATGGGACTCATGGGCCCCGGGAACTAGACGCTGTTACCTTTCAGCTTGGGCCTCCTGGTCTACTTGGTGCATGGAATGGGACTCTGATCCATTTACAGCACCTATTCCCATGATTCTTAATTTTCTCTCCTCCTTGTTCTTAGCTGGCCGCTCCTTCAGTTCGGTCAACGTCGTTCGTTCCGCGATTTCGGCGGCTCACACCCCCGTCTACTCCGCGGTATGCGGCTCCCAAATACCCTCACCTATGGGATGTGGGTCTAGTCCTTCGTTTTCTCAGGGATTGGCTTCCGAATGACCGCCTCTCCCTACGCCAACTATCCGCTAAGTTCGCTTTTCTCCTTTGCCTAGTGTCCTTTCGACGGGTTTCCGATGTTCGGGCCTTCGATGTTGACGCCTTTGAGGTGGCCCCTGAAGGGATCACTTTCTGCATTTCTCGTCGCACTAAGTCGGGATCGACTTCGGCTTTTTACCCCTTCTTCCCCGACGACCCGCAGCTCTGCGTCGTGTCCACCCTGTTGGGGATAAAATCAGCCCGGACCCTTTGTGGATGATGGATATTTGCCAACTCATTCAGAGCTCTGGAAATTGGAAATGAATAGCAGAGACTTGTTCAATAACCAATTCAAAGTTTATTATACAGTCATATGCATTTATACCCTACTCTCATGTCGGTGGGGGCCATGAGCATTAGTGACATAATTTGTTTTTGACAAGTTATAAACAGCTGTTTCTAGTTATAATCTTTCGCAATATAACGCAATACATATTTGATTAAAACCAGATATTTACAAAATACCGATATCTTGGACAATTAACAAGAACATTTCGAAATCAGTACTTTTCCCGTAACTAGGATTTTATATAAATCCTATTTCCGAGAATATGAGATAAAATGCCAAACTTAATCTTGGTTCAAATTAACCCTTATATGAACAGCTAGGATAGATATCAAAATGGATATTTGCACCTACAATTCCCCTCTTAGATCATATCATGATCTATCTTACGGTAAATATCCATGGGAGGCCTGCGGCAGAGAAACAAGAGGAGGTATATTCAGACGTGCTAATCATGTCTGCGGGACTTTTATTATTTCTTCACCTCGATTTCCCCCATTTGCTCTGTGCCATAGGTTTACCCTTAAAGAGGAGTTCTAGCTGTTGATTTCAGCTTTTTCAATTATCTGTTGAACACATCTTTTAAGTGTACATCATGTTATCTGTATCTTGAGTCTTGGGTCAATATAGGCAAAGTGTATTTGTGAAGGCAAAGTGTTATTCCCAACAACGGGAATATTATTATTATTACAATTCAAAATGTAAGCTCGTATAGTCAAAACGGGAATAAGATCCATCCCCTCTTTGGACCAGGGTCCTGGATTACCATTCCACCCGGTGATCTGGGGCCAGGTCAAAAAAACCCAGTGGCAAAAACTCATATTTGAGGAAAAAAGCACACCTGGGGAAACTCTGAGTGAGGGCCATCCCCTCACGTTGACAGCATTAGAGTGACTTATAAAACCCTGCATTTGTAAGTAAATAGCTGGGTATCGGGATTGGGAAACATTTCTTGATTAGTTTCAAAAGGCCCATTTACATATTAAATCATGAGATAACTTATAATCAGTTTGTAATTCTAACAATAATACCAATCATGACCTTGCGTCCTATGCCTCCTAATCACATCGCTATTTCGATGGTCCAGTCATATCCACACTTAATAAATGGGAATCCATCCTTGGTACACTCAACATACATCAATGACACACATAATACATCCATGCCTGAGTAAGTAAACACTTCCTCTCTCTCCGGCTAACTCTACAAAAATAAAAATAACAAAATAGTTCAATAGTCCAGCATAGTCCAGCATAGTCCTGAAAAATAGAATAAGTCTTTCAAGGAGAATAAAGAATGTTAGACACCATAAACTTTGTTCCATAATCTTAGACACCATAACATAGCTATGGGTAGCAATATGGCTGACAACAAGACAGTCAGCTTCCACATAGTTCTTAATTCTTCTGTTTGCTGGATGTTCACCACAATGCTCTGTGCAACACCCCAATTGTTGAAAGGGTTAATACAGACATAGCGGCATTAGACAGCACTGCACCTTCAGGACTTTCCAAGTCAGTCTATGTACTCATAAGTAAGCATCTTAGTTTCTTCTGCCAGCATGGATTTTGACCAAACAGATTTAATTGCAAAAAAAGGTAGGTAGGCAGGCAGGTAGGTCAGCCAGAGAGATTGGTGTGTAGTCCCAAATATCAGGCGGCACAAATACTCCAGTATGGTCTCTATAATCATACAAACACAAGGATCAGTACGACATCAATAACTTCATTATCTAGGCTAAACTCAAATTAGAGACTAAAGTTAAACCCTTAACTTGTGTAACATGTACTTCTCTTAGCTTTGCTTATATTTCATTGCATTGTCCTTTATACAATTGTAATACATAATTTCCCTTTAGAATGCCTTTGCATGGATGAGAGAAGCACTCATTCTATATAAATGCTTGTTGAGTACTAAAACACTAACATATACATATTGGATTCCTAATAATTCCTAATAAAATACTGTTCTTAAACTTAAACCTTAATTTGATATTCCCAATTAATTACTTTAATAGAATTGGAATGCTGAATTCTGTCAAAAATGTTGTGGACCCAGGTAACATTTTTTTAAACCAAAGCCTTTTATAGATCCCGATGTCCAAAAAGCCACCAGTTCTGTATGTGTGTGATCATGTTTAATACATGGTGGAACCTCCATACAGTTATCCCACTTAAACAATATTTATTTTTTCAGAACAACTAGGAATGAAATAGGAGAAACAAAATGAATTACTGTTGTTGCAAAGTGCTTTGTTTAAGACAGAGTTGTCTTGCTTTGCTAAAATTGCAAGTGGTCTCTGATAAGGAAGGGGCAGCAAACTGTAGACATATGTTATATGAAGTTGCCCTCACTTGTCAGGTCTTGTAAACTCACTTATTTTATTGCAGATGCCTCTATGATACCACGTTACAAATTGACTAAGCATACTTATTATTATCCTATTTTATTTTAGTTATTTCACATTGTGCAGCCTTTTGCAAACAATGTCTACATCTCAACTTCAGCTTATACTTTCCCTAAGAGCCAGCATTAATACTGTTTTATCTATATATAAAACATTAAGAACATGAACCATCTGTGTACTAGGCTGAGGTTATTGGGTGTGGGTATAGGTTGGAAGCTGTGGTTGGTATTGAGGAACCTGCCAGGGTGGGTCCAGGAGCACCACAGGCACCAGGGAAGCCAGAGGCACCAGGGAAGCCAGGGGCACCAGCAATACCAGGAGTACCAGTGGGGCCAGCTTGACCGGGTTCACCACGAGTACCTTGGGGTGAACCCCTGCTCTCCACAATTAAAACAATTAAAACAGTGCTGAAGTTGCCACCTCTACAAAAGTTAGACCCTTTGATAAAATTCTCTACCTCTGCCTCCAAAACTTGTCTGATTCAATCTCCTATCACCTCCCAAATGTCCTTGTCTCGTCTGCTTAAGATCACAATCCTTTGTGACCGATACAACATACTTTTCCCTCTTTCTTTATATCAAAACAACTTGCCGTATCTTTCTCATGAAGCATAACAAAACAACCTGCCGTATCTTTCTCATGAAGCATAACAAAACAACCTGCTGTATCTTTCTCATGAAGCATATTCCATATGCAGGTCGAGATTACCTAACTCACACCCCCTCTTTGTGTACACTTCTTAGTGTACCACACAGATATAATATTAATAAGCTTTTGAAGAATTAGTACATAAACAGTGAAAGCAGAGTCTTCCTACAGGGTTTGCAATACTGACAGTCTGGGTCATAGGTGTAATGCAGTTAGTTACTTTTCTATTGTTAGAATACATTGAAAACATATATTGCAAATATTGCAGCCGTTTCCTACACCTATAAGGATATGGTTGTTATACTTCAATTGAGTTCAAATTGAGAATCAAAAGTCTAACCACAAAAACTAAACGTTATATACTTATCAAAAATGAGTTTAACCCCTTAGAGAGTTAATAGGGTGACCTCTTCCCATAGTATGGTTCCTTTTAGAATTATTATATTATTTATTCTCTCCTAGGTCTGCAAAATGCTTTCAATATACCAATACAAATATAATACAGTAGTTTAGAATTGCCTCAAAATAAATTGTCTGATCTCTATTAAAAATACCATTTCATCATTTTGCTATAATCAATGAGGCATATAAGATTAATCTTAATCTGGGGAAAAACTTATCCTATATATCCATTAATTTTTTTCTTGTTAAATAACCATATAACATAACAATTGTTTATGTTAAAGATAACGCTAAATACTCCCCTAATAATATGAAGAATGAGAGATCCACGATTTTGAGAAGCAGATTTTTTCCAGGGGCCCCTTTTTCGTGAGCTGATCAGCATTTAATCTGTTGTAAAAAGACACTAAAAGCTTGCGTTAATGACATGCAAATATTCTTTAAATAGTCTTCATACTCATTGTAATATCACACATGTCCTCTTATAACACAGAACACAACGAATGTAGCAGATATCCAGCAGACATCCCAACACAAAAACCCATTAATGGACAGGCAATTAACTCAATCCAAAATACATTATTAAATGTCACACCCAAAAGAAACACAGACATAATGTAGGTTTCCCTTGTTTGTGCATTCTGCAACTATGCAAGCAGTACTGCTTTAAGATCAGAAAACCTGGCAGCTGGACTGGAAAGTCGAATTTTGGCAAGAAGTCCATTATTACAACAGAATTTTGGAAAACAGCTAAAACTTAGCGTGTTTTTTTTTTTTTCTTTTCTTTAAGGATTACAACTCATATTGCTCTTGGACTAGTATTCAATAATAAATCAGTTATTTAATAGATTATTAGATTATTACGCTACCATTTCCAGCTGTATCAATACTGAGACAAATTTATTCAAATATAATTTAGAATAGCACAGCAAATTACCCATTAACATACATGACAATCAAACTGCATACTTTAAAATGAGTAACCAAAACACATTTATCACAATCACCATTTACACAGAATAAACTTTTAACAGCTGTATTCAGAACATATTATTGTATATTTTCTTTATTTTTATTTGATTTTATTATTTAGGAGTTCTGGTACCAATGGTTTTCTTATTAAAGAAGGGATCCCGTATGGCCATATAACGCGTTTAACTTAAACATTTGTATAACACTTGCATTAACCAGTTGCAACATATGTACCTTATCAATAGAATTTCTCTCCTATACGCTTATAGAACATTTGGACCAGATTACACAGACATGGTATCACCTGCATTTGTCAGAACTCTCAAACACTCAAAATATTTATACTACTCCATGTTAAAAGCATGGGAAATTTTGACCGGTCAATTTGAGTTCCCAAAAGTCATAAAAACACAGGTAAAAACCTTTGTCCATGGTTTCTGATCCTACATTCTATGACCAAAATTTCAAACCCACTTCTGCACAGGGGGTCCACCATTTGGGTCACAATCAATAAAATCTCTGCATCCCCAGACAACAATTTACAGATTTGCACAATTCTACAGAATACATACAATTTAAAGCATTTACAACATGTCAGGTACCTGTAGCAAGCAAGTTAGTTTACAGCACGAAATGAAGCATGTGCTGAAAATATAAATTTCATATTAATTTATAATCACCTACATTTACAACATGAAATTGTAGCCCCCCTTAATTAACCTCTATTTTTTCTTTTATTTATCATCACCTTCTCATGTACCTTTGACATTCCCTCAATTATTTTATTCCCTTACTTCTTATACCTGGTTTGGACACCCTCAGGGCTTTAGAGGAGCTGCCCAATCCTTTCTTCCTGGGGAGGGGGTAAAAGGGAACTCTATGGAGCAGTGGGTACTAACTACCACAGCAAGGATAGCACCCAATCATCATTATCTTTAGGTAATCAGGAGGGGGCAGTGATTTGCAGGTATCAACAACAGTCTCTCCTCTTGGGAAACAGGGTATCAGTGAGGTGCAATCTTAAGCCAATTCTCACCCCCCTGTATCATGTATTCCTTATCCCATCCTGGATCTCCCTCATATCATGGAAAATATTTCTTATCTCCCAAACATAATCCCTTAACCATACTCAGAAAATCATCATTAGCCCCGTCTTTAGGGAAGGGAGTTTCACTACCCTGTCTTTGTGTCCACCCTGACATATTATCCACCCAAGGATCCTCTACATAATCCCCCAGCTCACCAACTCTAGCAACATACTGTTTGCAAGTCTCCCCTGGATTAGGGCGAGGGTATTTTTTAGACTGGGAAGTACCCATTTCAAACTTAATGAGAATTGGATTTGGAATAGCTGATTATTCAGTGGTTAAAGAACAGCTGTACGGAATCAAATGTTCCAACAAAACTGCTACTTCTCCACGAGCTGTATCGCTTAAAATCAGAAATTCCAATCCCTTGCAAAAAGCACAAAAGCCAACAGATATATCGCATGCAAGCAGAACAGCCAAACAGGTTGCAGGACAGCCAAATACCCATCAACAGAGTACGTAGTTTAACACAATTGCCTTTTTAATTTTGTTTTATTTATTTTATTTTTTTTTCCTTTGCTAAAACATTACAGTTTGCAAAAGTTTTACCTGTACATAACTTTACCGCAGTCTGCTAAGAGACTGAATTATACACCGCAGTCTGTCTAACAGACTGAATTATACCGCAGTCTGTCTAACAGACTGAATTATACCGCAGTCTGCCAATACCTGTCAGACTGAATACCTTTTTTTACAACCTTAACAAAGGCAACCTCTTTTCTTTCAAAGAAAGAGGGGTCCTGGGACGTCTCCCACAGTTATGTACAACCTCATCTCCTACCCAAGGAGTGAAAAAAATCTCAAAAGTGAAATTCCCCTTTAAATAAAATCATAATCTAATGTGCAATGTGTAAAGGTTGGGAAAAGACAGGTAAAAGAATAAAGGTCAAAAAAGACACCAAATCCTCCTACCTGATTTCCTCCTTTAATTGACCCCACTTCTGACACCAGTTTGTTGGGGATAAAATCAGCCCGGACCCTTTGTGGATGATGGATATTTGCCAACTCATTCAGAGCTCTGGAAATTGGAAATGAATAGCAGAGACTTGTTCAATAACCAATTCAAAGTTTATTATACAGTCATATGCATTTATACCCTACTCTCATGTCGGTGGGGGCCATGAGCATTAGTGACATAATTTGTTTTTGACAAGTTATAAACAGCTGTTTCTAGTTATAATCTTTCGCAATATAACGCAATACATATTTGATTAAAACCAGATATTTACAAAATACCGATATCTTGGACAATTAACAAGAACATTTCGAAATCAGTACTTTTCCCGTAACTAGGATTTTATATAAATCCTATTTCCGAGAATATGAGATAAAATGCCAAACTTAATCTTGGTTCAAATTAACCCTTATATGAACAGCTAGGATAGATATCAAAATGGATATTTGCACCTACACACCCTCCGCAGGTATGTTTCGATCACCTCCTCACTCCGCCCCTCTACGTCGGGTCAACTCCTAGTCTCCTACGTACGCCCTCATGCACCAGTCTCGGTCACCACGCTGGCCCGATGGATCCGCTGGATCCTTTCCCTTGCAGGTATAGACCCCGTTTTCGGCGCCCACTCCGTCCGCGGAGCGGCTGCATCATCAGCCTTCATGGCAGGAGCGTCCCTTTCGGATATTCTCCGAACAGCGGACTGGTCTCGGGAATCCACCTTCCGTACATTTTATTTTCGCACGCCCCCTTCTGCTGGGATGTCTCTTCTTCAGCGTTAAAATTGCAAAATAGGAAGCCTCCTGTCATGTTATACAATTTAAGATTATGCTAGCTTTAGTGTACTAATAATCTTAATTTTAATAAGGACAGGAGGCGAGTATTTTCCCTCCCTTCTGTTCCCTACCCTGACTCTTCGGGGGAGTGGATCTGAAGGTGACGGATATTGGGATTTATTTAGTGATTACTCTACCAACTAGACACATTCGGTATCTTTCCACCTACATGCCCGTACGGCCATCTAGACAGACACTCTAGTCGTACAACATACTTACATCTCACACCCTTTTTTACTCTATAATCAGTTTACAATCAGTCTGTATTGAGTTAATTAACTCCATTCTGTTAAAGCACACAGGCGTGAACAGTTACGGTTCAGTACCTAACCGATTTTATACTCTCCTTTCAGTGTAACCCTCTTCAGGACCTCCACTGATCGCTGGTTGATTAACCTCACGACTCCGTAAAATGGGATGACGACTTTGTTTTGGTCTTATCTCCTACCTCGTTACCAGGAGTCTACTCAAGTTCCGCTCGCCAGAGACCACAGTTACAGTTTCGTTGAGTTTCTGGACGTTCGAGCATCTATCTGGACTTGGATGTCGCTTCAAGAAAGAGGAAGTTATGCAGACAGCATGACCCTTATATACTGTGCTGCTCAGTGATTTACTTGTTACTTTACGTTTTTTTCTTTACTGCTGTGGAGTTTAGTAAAGAGAGTTAATGCAAAATACTCGCCTCCTGTCCTTATTAAAATTAAGATTATTAGTACACTAAAGCTAGCATAATCTTAAATGTATCCTCAACATTTACCTTATCTTCTATATCTTCTAAAGTAAAGATTAGCAGTGAAAAGATTAAGTGACATATAAACTCTAATAAAAAATCTCAAGCTTATATGTTTTGGAAACTTTTTACTAGCTCTGTAAAAGCTCCATGTTTAGTGAATGAATAAGCCTCAGGGAAATTATTATCGGTCCTTAAAATACAATATACTTGATTCGCTAGAGTTTTTTTCCTTATAATTTACTGAAAATGCTTTACCAAACCAAGCCACTGACTCATACAAAGTAAAAAACATAAGGATGACGCCCTCTTTTAATCCTGTTTGAAATCTCAATATCTTTTGACACTTATTGATCATGGTTTTCTTTTGAGTACCTTCACCTCCCTTAAAATTAGTCACGACATTTGTCCATCTGTCTGTCTGTCTATCTATCTATCTATCTATCTAGTATCTATCTATCTATATTATATACTTTTGCAATTTGCCACCATTCTTTATAACAGGACACTTTGATACACTCTCTGGCGCCTCATATCCTTTTTTTTTCATCTATACTTTAACAGGTTGCACACTTAGCTGGTTCTTCATCGACCATTTTTGCATTGTTAGTCTCTATACATAATGTCTTGATAACAGTAAACACATTAAACTGTTACATCTAGCATTTTGCAATAAACTAACCTCCAAAAGTATACATTTGCAATTTAAAATTTATGTTAGTGCTACCTCCCCTGTGCGCTTGCTATTCATAAATACATCTATTCATGATTGCTACTAGAAATATGTCCTCATTTTTATATTTCTTCACATTCAGAATGAAATTACCTATTCAGTGTTAGGGACCTTGATCAAGATTGATTAATTATCATTGATTAATTAAAATATATGGCTAAAATTATTCTCTATAGCTTATTTGAAAGGTAAAAGTGCCAAAAGGTTAATACACAAAACCTATAACTATTCTTCGCTTCCTATCATATCTCTATATATTTTAAATCAATAGTTGAAGGGGCGTGATATTATTTGAAAGGTAGCATGTGTATACATATGACTTTTTTCATTGCCTTTTTACATGTACACTGTTTAATTCTTGTTATATTTTCCATGTCATTTTGTTTTCTGGGTAGGAGTATGTAAAGTGTAGAATTTGCTAAAAAAAAAAAAAAAAAAGGTATTATTGCATATTGCAATACTCTGGTATTTTGTCATCTTAAAATGCATCATATATGTGTTAGCATGTGTTGTAGTTACACAAAATAGTTGCACAATAAAGATGACACATTCCTTGAATACGACCAAAGAATGAACAAAAAACAAAAAAAAAATGTATATGTCGAGTTTGTTACAAATCTGGTTTTCTAGGTGTGAGTTAGAAAATCACAATATTCATATTGCTGACAGGCATGCCATACCCATTATTGAATGGTGATGATACATAGGCATCAATATGACCAAACCCACATGCAGAGACTAATAAAAGGAGAGTTCCATCACTGAGAAATGTATTCTGTCTTTTTTCTGCTCATTCTCAGCATCAAATCCTAACACAACAGGACCATGTCTGTGTATCGCCAAACAAACTCTGTTGGAGGAAGCAACAAAGTCTCCAGTGCCTCTTCAGTTGCTTCACCTGGTAAAAACATAGGCAGCTTCAGCACACTCTCTGTCTGTCGTTCAGGTGGTGGAGGTGCAGGCTCTGGCCGTGTTAGTGTTGGTGGCTTTGGCAGCAGAAGTCTCCAGAATCTAAGAGGAAGTAAAAGAATTTCCATCAGTTCACAGTCCCGTTATGGACAAGGTTTTGGAGCTGGAGCAGGATTTGGTGGAGGACTAGGTTCTGGATTTGGTGGGGGACTAGGTTCTGGATTTGGTGGAGGGCTGGGTTCTGGATTTGGTGGTGGTCCCGGCTTTCCAGTGTGCCCACCTGGGGGAATCCAACAAGTCACTGTTAACCAAAGTCTTTTAGCCCCACTGAATTTGGAATTTGACCCCACCATTCAGAGAGTGAGAACAGAAGAAAGAGAACAAATTAAGACTCTTAACAACAAATTTGCATCCTTCATTGACAAGGTAAGTCTGATCATGCAAAGGTTTTAGCTTGTTCCATCGTCCATAAAATAACATATGAAATTCTTTCGTTCTAAAATACATTTTGAATCGTGCTTAATGTTTCTGGTTATTTTAGTGTAAGCCTATCGTAATGTCCCACTTCATTTGTGGACATTAATATTTTTGTACAACAGGTGCGGTTCTTAGAACAACAGAACAAAGTACTGGAAACAAAATGGAACCTCTTACAACAGCAAGGTGTGAAAACAGTTAAAAATACAATTGAGCCACTTTTTGAAACCTATATCGGTAACATGAGAAGGCAACTTGACAGCTTGGGAAATGATAAAGCACGTTTAACTTCAGAGCTGAGCCAAATACAGGATGCTGTAGAAGAATTCAAGAAAAAGTGAGTAGAGAAATATGTCAAATAGTTTATGTAGTATAAGTCATTGAATCATATAATTCTTTTTGAATCCATTTTAACTGATGTATAGTTGCACTTCTTCATTTAACTGCTGCATTAATACTGCAACATTACAGATTAGTATAATTATGTCCAGATTTTGGCTTCTAGCTCATTATTTCATGATGCTTTGCTGAAGTGTGAAAGGTCATCTATCAGTAACTAGAAAAATGGAAACTATATTCGCATTGTGTCTTTATATCTTAGATTAACTATACAATTAACTTTCTGTGGTCTGTAATGAAATTAATATAAATCCCTAGCATGCTTTGATACATTAAATCAACTCTGAAAATGGGCAAAAACGTGACAGGTAAATCCCCACTCACTTGGACCATTACAAACAGAATCTATACTATTTGCACATCAGACTGATCCCACCCTCAAGGGCAATCCAGATCCGAAATGTTAGCAAGGTTCAGCTGCACTGGAAATACAGCAACCCTGGACAATCACTTTAGCTTTTTCTGGACCTCATCAGTGAGGTGTGACTGATAACCCTCTAGGTACAGTGAACATGAGGTCTCTGTCTGGATTACCCTTTTAACTTGCCGGTATTCTGTATCTGGACTGCACCTTTGGGTGGGATCAGTCTGATATGTAAATTGGTGTAGGTTGACTTTCTAATTGTACAAGTGCCTTGCTTGCGAAACGTTTCCGAAGGGAAAGATATTAAGGTTTCTCTAAGCTTTTGTCAGTTCTCTGAGTTCTCATATTCTATGTTTTTGCATCAATACCTATATAATTTTTTTTTTCATTTACCCATCTCAGCAACAACTGGTAATTTATAGAAAATACAATAAATGCACCAGAAATAAATGCCAATAGGTGTGCTGGATTTTGTGTGGTCAGCATAAGCAAACTATTTTTTTCCCAACAGGTATGAAGATGAAATCAACAAGCGAACAGCTGCGGAAAATGACTTTGTGGTTCTTAAAAAGGTAAGATACTTTTCATCCAGTACGTATGGCTCCTGAATTAAAAAGAGCCTGTTTCTTCATGTGATTTGATACCTGTCCTGCTGGGTTTGTTTCAGGATGTTGACGCTTCTTACATGAACAAGGTGGAATTAGAAGGTAAAGTGAATGCCTTGACAGATGAAATCAACTTTATGAGAGCTCTCTATGAAGCTGTAAGTATAATTCTGCACGGTTTTAAGTGGCTATGATGCTTCCATATGAAACTGTTTGACAGACAGATATGATTTTATCACTTGAAATAGAATCCAGTCCCAAGTACTTTGTTCCGCTAAAAAATAGTGAATATGATTTGATTAGTACATAGACATAATAAAAGAATACCATTTCTCTCTGAAGTTAAAACATTTTTTACATTTGTTAAGTAAGAAATTAATAAAATAAAACTATTTGATTATGTATAACTATGCTCAAAATCTGATTTTGTGAACAGATTTATTTTTTTAAACCTCTTACCTTTACAGATGTTAGCAGAGGTAGTTACCCACAGTTTAAAAAGTGTCTGAGTTAAATGTGTAAATGTGATTAGCTCATGATTGTGTATTTTCTAAAACCATACTTTTGTTGAACTAATAGAACTAATGAAGCTTATACAATGATGGTGATGTTTTGTTGGCTTTAGGAACTTGCACAGATGCAAACACAGATTTCCGACACATCAGTTGTTCTCTCCATGGACAACAACAGAAGTCTGGACCTGAATGGTATCATCGCTGAAGTTAAGGCCCAGTATGAGGAAATTGCTAACAGGAGCCGGGCTGAAGCTGAGTCCTGGTACCAATCAAAAGTGAGTGTCTTAGTCTTATATTTCCTAAAGTGATGCTCTTTGCAAGAGTTAGACATGCTACAACATTATACCTGTTCTCACATTCTAAATTACATCACCCTTAACCATTCAAACAGAATGGATTAGTAAGGCATGTTATTGCAGTCCAAGAATAGCTGTAGTTGCTGCCAAGCCTAGAAGTATCCTGAACAACCCTTTTATTAAAGTTCATATTTATTTTAAGACCCGCAGTGATAGGTGCTATCTTGACACAATGTTAGAAGTAAAAAAATAAAGATATATAAAATAAACCCTTTTTTAAAAAACAAGCACAATTTATAAAACACTGTGTGCAAACTACGAATAGTGTTGATAATTTTAGAGGTAATAGTTTTACACTGGCTAATATAAACTATGCTTAGTATATGATGGAGACTTTGATTAACAACAGAAGGAACTGATCCATAAATGAACGACTTTAGAAAAATTCGGCAATGGCAGTGGGAGTATGTGACTTGTTTTATACTGGTTGCAAATCGTTCCACTTTAGACATGATTATGCAACGATATTGAAACATTATAAGTTTAAAACTTGTTGTATATGATTGTAATACCTTTATTGTCCAACTCATTATAAAATTGGCAAATCCAATAACAGTAACACAACAATTTGATACCACTAATAACTAAACTATTGTACATATATGTTGAAACTTGCATTAGCTTGCGAATGTGTTAATGCTATTTGTTTTTGTTTTTTTTTATTTTGGTTTATATGCTTTGATTCTTGAAAACTAAATGACATTGTGATGTATGAGAAAATATTAAATGTATCTTTTACATTTCTTTTTCAGTATGAGGAATTGCAAGTTTCTGCTGGAAGACATGGCGATGATCTGAAAAGTACAAAGACTGAAATATCTGAGCTAAACCGTATGATTAACAGACTGCGCTCTGAAATTGATAATGTTAAAAAGCAGGTAAATGTTTGTTTACTTTCAGCCTTTAGAGTAAAAAAAAAATGGTTGGTGGACAAGAGGACATAGTCTTAAATTAGAGGGACAAAGGTTTAAAAATAATATCAGGAAGTATTACTTTACTGAGAAGGTAGTGGATGCATGGAATAACCTTCCAGCTGAAGTGGTAGAGGTTAACACAGTAAAGGAGTTTAAGCATGCGTGGGATAGGCATAAGGCTATCCTAACTATAAGATAAGGCCAGGGACTAATGAAAGTATTTAGAAAATTGGGCAGACTAGATGGGCCGAATGGTTCTTATCTGCCGTCACATTCTATGTTTCTATGTTTCTATGTTTCTAGGATGGAACATGAATAACTTAAAACTTAAAAAAAAAACATGGGTTACCAAGAAGTATAAAAGTAGAAAAAATTGTGTCTTAGTCTACTTGATAACTTTAAATCTATGAAATTAGTTACAGTAATACCAAGCATATTTGCATATGTAAGATTATCACTATCGGGTGGACAAATGTCCATTTCTAAATTGTATTGAGAGCGACTCAGAGATTTCACGATGTTCAATGAAACAATTCTGCCTTATAATTCATTGCAGGATGACATTTATGCTTCACTATAACTTTAAGAATACACTTAGTAATATATTCTGTATATATAACATATTAAGTATATTCTTTATCCACCCAGTGTGCCAAGCTTCAGAGTGACATTGCTGAGGCTGAAACCCGTGGGGAAAATGCATTGAAAGATGCCAAGCAGAAGTTGGTTGAACTTGAAGCTGCTCTGCAGAAGGCCAAGCAGGACATGGCTCTCCAACTGCGAGAATACCAGGAGCTGATGAATGTGAAACTGGCTCTGGATATTGAGATTGCCACATACAGGAAACTGCTGGAAGGAGAGGAGAGCAGGTAATCTAATATTTCTTCAAATTACAATGAATTGTCAATAATCAAGAGAAAGATACATGTCATGCACAAAGCAAAAGATTAACCTTAATTAATTGTAGTCACTATATTTTAATCAATGTTATAGACGTAAACCATTTAACCTTTTTAACTTCATTAAACAGGTTATCAGGAGAAGGTGTGGGCCCTGTAAACATCTGTAAGTAAGCCTTTGTATTTGGTAAAAAAAAAAAAAAAAAAAAAAGTTTTTCTCCTTTAAAAAAAAAAAATGGATTATATCTTAACATGTATATTTTAATTAACAGCTGTAATGAGTTCAAGCTATGGTAGCAGCAGTGGATCCAGCCATGGTTATGGAGTTGGAGTTGGAGGCTGCATGGGTTCTGGAAGTGGATTTAGTTCTAGTATTGGAGGATACGGTTTAGGAGGTGGAAACGTCAGCACCAGCAGTGGAAGAAATGCATATGTTGGCTCCGGAGGTGTCAGCGGCTCAAATGTAAAAATCGTGTCAAAAACCTCCCAAAGCTCCTCAAGCTCCAGGAGATATTAAGTTCTAAAAAAAAACATACCACAAAATGAAATATACATCTATCGGATTCTAAAAGTGATGCTTATTGTAAGATGTTGCAATCTTGTGGTTGATAAGTATTGATCTTAAACTGATAACTACAAAAATGTTATTTACAACACTACAACAAGTTTGCACAAAAACATATTTCTTACGTTAAGCTTGGCAAGTGGGTTGAAATGCTTTCTTTTCCTGTATACATATTTCTACCTTTAAAACTTTAAATAAATCGCATTAATTACAAAAAAGACTGTTTTGCTCTTGTTTCTATTATGCAGTTTTGGGACACTAACATATAGATTTATGATTTTTATCAACCACATCACAATTACTGTCTTCTACAATGTCTCTCTATTTAGCAACACATAGGGAAATTCTTCTTAGTGTAGAAAGCAACAAGGGATTGGGGTGACTAGAAAATCGATTGGTAGTAGAAATAATATCCCCTTTTGTCGTAGTATCTAGCTTTTATAAGTACATGTTTTACTGTTTAAAAAAAGGGGGGAAAATCCCCCCAAACTTTAAATGAGTTGGTTATCTTCTCCACCTGGCTTTGACATAATTGCATTTCAATATGAAAATGCAAACCCATAACTAGAAAGAGTTTTATTGAAAAATTGATTATTATTTTTTGTGAGTAATTATATATTGATATAAATTAAAATGTGAGGTAGTGTAGCTCATATAGGTTTATATTCCATTCCACTCACAACCTTCCCAATTATAGGGAATATTGTGCTGCTGCTTGATTGATTAGGGGAGTGTTCATTCATTGCACCTATGTGGGATTTGTATCCCCATAAAGGCACACCCCTTACTTACTGAGCTTGCTCACATTACTTGAAAGCAGACTCTATTAAGTAGACTCTTTCAAGTAGGAGTTAGAAAATCAGGAATTGAAACTAACAAAGGGTTTAAACTAACAAGGTAATTGTTTTATTGTTTTGTATCTGGGGAAATGAGTGTTAGCAAGATTGGTGGTTTGACTCAATGCACATCCATCCAGGGTCCATACCTCTGTGACGGTTGTGTGCGAGTGGCTTTTCTGGAAGCTCAGATTCTCGAGAAGCAAATCGCAACTTTGAGGGAGATTGACAATCTTGAGAGGAGACTGATGCTCACTGAGTAGAGTTTAGTGGGGACAGGTAGTGGAGAGGGAGGAGATAAGACAGATGGGGAACAGGCATGTAGCTGGGTGACAGTGGGGCGAGGAAGCGGGGAGGAGGAAAGAGGAAAGGGCTAGCTAGTCCTGATTTAGTGCAACCTAGCAGATTTGCCCGTTTGAGTGAAAATGTTGGGAGCATCAGCTCAGGAGTAGCTGTATTAGAGGAAGCTGTTATTTCTAACAGCCGAAATAACAGCCCCTCTAGTACGGGTGAGGATCAAAATGTAAGGAAGGCAAGACAGGCTGTGGTGGTAGGGGACTCTATCATTAGGAGAGTAGATAGGGCAATCTGCCGCTCTGATCGGCTCAACTGGACAGTTTGCTTTCTCCCGGATGCTCGGATCCGGCATGTTGCTGACAGAGTGGATGGATTATTGGGAGGGGCTGGGGATGACCCAGTGGTCATGGTCCATTTTGGAACCAATGACAAAGTAAGAGGAAGATGGAAGGTGCTAAAGAATGATTTCAGGGAATTAGGTAGCCAACTTAAGAAAAGGAAGGTTGGAGGATATTTTAAACTAGTAGTAGGGGGGAGGGTTATAGCAATCTACAAAATGAAGATAGGACAGAAAGGAGATCGGCTTTAGCTCAGTATAAGGGGGTGGAGACGGGGAGAGGGGCAAGCTCAGAACAGAGAAGATATGTAATGTTGATAATTCAAAAAGAGTACAAGTGACTCATGATATTAAATGTATGCTTACTAATGCAAGGAGTCTAAATAACAAAATGGGGAAACTAGAGGCTTACACTAAACAATATGATATAATAGGCATAACTGAAACATGGTGGGATGAGACACATGACTGGGCAGTTAACTTAAATGGGTACATGTTATTTAGGAAGGATAGGAAAAACAAGAAGGGTGGTGGGGTATGTTTGTATGTCAACCACGAGTTAAATCCAAATCTTAAGCAAGTGGAATGTGATGAGGAAAATGTGGAAGTTTTATGGGTAAATATCTGCTTGGGGGAAAAGAAGGCAAACCAACTATTGGTTGGGATATGTTATAAACCACCTAATGTTAATATGACGAGGAACAACAGCTGTTTGAGCAAATTGAGAAAGCTGCAAATCTGGGTAACACTTTAATTATTGGAGATTTTAATTACCCGGACATTAATTGGGACAGAGGGACTAGTAGCTCAGCAAAGGGAATTAGGTTTTTAAAATTGTAAAATGACACCTTCATGTCACAACTTGTACAAGCACCAACTAGAACAGATGCTTGTCTGGACCTGGTTTTAACAAACAACGTTGATCTTTTGACCAACATTGAAGTACGTGAGCCCTTTGGAAATAGTGATCACAATATAGTGCCCTTTGAAATAAACTCAAAAAAACAAAAGCACATGGGGTATACTAAAACATATAATTTTAAAAAGGCCAATTTCAATAAGTTAAGGGCAGCTTTACAATATATTGACTGGCATAAACTCTTTAGTGAAAAGAACACTGAGGATAAATGGATCATCTTCCAACAAATATTAGAAAGGTATATTTCTCAGTATGTACCATTGGGTAATAAATATAAAAGAAACACATTAAAACCAATGTGGCATACTGGGGAGAAGTAAAACAATAGATTAAAAATAAGAAAAGGGCATTTAAAGCATTTAAATCGGACAAATCAGATGCATCTTATAAAAGATATAAGGAAGCAAATAATGCGTGCAAAAAGGCGATTAGATTTGCTAAACTTCAAAATGAAAAAATTATAGCTTAAGAGAGCAAAACCCCAAAGCATTTTTTAAGTACCTAAATAAAAAAAATGAAAGTGTATGTACACTAAAAACTGAAACAGGGGTGTTAGTTAATGAAGACCAGGAAAAGGCAGGAATTTTAAATAACTATTTCTCCTCCGTATATATTAAGTTAATATGTTCGGTTCGCGAACGGCGGACGCGAACTTCCGCAAACGTTCGCGAACCGGCAAACCGGGTGAACCGCCATAGACTTCAAAGGGCAGGCGAATTTTAAAACCCACAGGGACTCTTTCTGGCCACAATAGTGATGGAAAAGTTGTTTCAAGGGGACTAACACCTGGACTGTGGCATGCCGGAGGGGGATCCATGGCAAAACTCTCATGGAAAATTACACAGTTGATGCAGAGTCTGGTTTTAATCCATAAAGGGCATAAATCACCTAACATTCCTAAATCCCAATGGATATGGATTGACACCTGACATATGACATATTGACATCTTGACATATGGATTGACACCTGTCCTCAGAGACCCTGATACACACTGACACAGAGCAGAATAGGGACTGTTCCTCCTACATAGGGTCACTTGGCAGATATGGATTGACACCTATCCTAAGGATCCCTGATACACACTGACACAGAGCAGAATTAGACTGTTCCCCCTACATAGGGTCACTTGGCAGATATGGATTGACACCTGTCCTCAGGGACCCTGATACACACTGACACAGAGCAGAATAGGGACTGTTCTCCCTACATAGGGTCATTTGGCAGATATGGATTAAAACCTGTCCTCAGAGACCCTGATACACACTGACACAGAACAGAATAGGGAATATTCACTAAATGCCAAACATTGTTATACAGGGGAATATTCAGTAAATAAGGATAAGGGGGGGGCACCTACTGTCCTCCCCCCCTGCCCCCACCCCTGCGCGGTGGGTGGGGGCCATAAATCACAATGGGGGGACCTACTGTCCTCCCGCCCGCCCCCACCCGTGAGCGTTGGTTGGGGGCCATAAAAATAATGAGGGGGTGACCTACTGTATGATGTTGTATCGATCAGGTAGTGTAAGGGTTACGCCCGCTTCACAGTGACAGACCAAACTCCCCGTTTAACGCACTTCAAAAAAACGCAAACAGTCCATTTGCACAACCGCAAACTCCCCATTTGCACAAAGTTGGATACCAAGCTAGCCATGTCCGTTCCTTGTCCTCACTGATGTCATTGAAGGTCTCTTCCTCCACCCAGCCACGTACAACACGAAGGGTCCCTGAAAGTATGCTAATAAACTGAAAAAAAGAAAAAAATCTCCCAAGAAGGAGATCTAAAACTGGCATAGGAAAAGGTTAGACAACTATAATAAAGTGATACCTACAAATTCTAGTGAGCATAGGTGTATAATAGAGGGAGAAAGGGAAAGCAGAGTAATGCTTCCTAATACCGTGGTTAGTACCCTTTGTTAAAGTAAATTGAGTAATGGACAAAAGTCTTTATTGTATCATTTATAAATAACAAAGGGATACTATACTCATTCCCCTATAGTGGCTAATTGTGTAATAATGGTAATACTATTACCTATTATATAATATTGGCAGGGGCAAGGAAATTTCCTCTAAATAGATGGGTATAGGCAGAGAGTATGGAGACCGGAGTGATAAAGTGTCAATAAGGTGATATCAAGTTAAATGTATCACAGACACACAGCCACCCTTTCTCTTAGCTAGTTTCAAGAAATGCTGGATAGGTAGAAGGGCTATAAAGACTCAGAGAGGTCTAAGAAGAATCCTCTAAACTAGCCCTAATCTCCTTAAACACCTTCAAGGGTGTTCTAAGCTAAAGCTCAATCTAAACGTTTAGATGACTGCCTGATTTCCCATCACAGATGCTGGCTAGGAATAACACTGTGCAAGACAAAGAGTGGGTCTAAGTGCCCATAGTGCAGTAAAGTGTCCCTAGTGAAGTGAAAAAGAGAATAACGAGCTGGCGCCCAAGAGAATAACGAGCTGGCGCCCTATCAGGGGACGTGTATATGGCATCGATTTTAGGAACCGGGAGATGGAAAAAGATGCTTGGTCGGTCCTCCTACTTCAAATTTGGGGCACTGCGCATGCAATCTAACTTGCCACCAGATAGGAGTGGTGTGTTAAGTAGTACTATTCCTATCAGTTTAATCCCTGTTATGTGCCTTTTTTTTGGTTTGGTTTTTGAAGCCACAGTTCAGCACCAGAGGCCCGGAAAATTAAGAATGTACACAATTAGGTATTGTTGCAGCCGCTGCTGTAGCAGCGGGCAGAAAAATTGATGTTTGTTTCCCAGGCAGAAAGTGCCCTAAAACATTGCGGCTTGAACCCTAGTTGGTGGCGGATAAGTCACTCAAGTCAACCGGCATTCAGAGCTAAAATACAGCAGCATGTGGACCATTTTTAGCCCAAAGCAGTTAATCTCATCAGGCCTTTTTTAAGTTGAATGTATCGCCCACTGTCAGTCCCTTCGGGATCCATCCCTCATTCATCTTAATAAAAGTGAGGTAATCTAGACTTTTTTGACCTAGGCGACTTCTCATCTCAGTGACAATACCTCCTGCTGCACTGAAGGTCCTTTCTGACAGGACACTTGAAGCGGGGCAGGCCAGAAGTTCTATCGCAAATTGGGATAGCTCAGGCCACAGGTCAAGCCTGCACACCCAGTAGTCAAGGGGTTAATCGCTCCTCAGAGTGTCGATATCTGCAGTTAAGGCGAGGTAGTCTGCTACCTGTCGGTCGAGTTGTTCTCTGAGGGTGGACCCCGAAGGGCTGTGGCGATGCGTAGGACTTAAAAAGCTCTGCATGTCCTCCATCAACAACACGTCTTTAAAGCGTCCTGTCCTTGCCGGCGTGGTCGTGGGAGGAGGAGGATGACTTTCACCTCTTCCCCTGTTAGATTCCTGTTGTGCTGTGACATCACCCTTTACGCTGTGTAAGGCATACTTTTTAATTTATTTTGCAAATGCTACATCCTTTCCGACTTGTTGTAATTTGGTAACATTTCAACCACTTTCTGCTTATACCGGGGGTCTAGTAGCGTGGACACCCAGTACAGGTCGTTCTCCTTCAGCCTTTTTATACGAGGGTCCCTCAACAGGCACGACAGCATGAAAGACCCCATTTGCACAAGGTTGGATGCCGAGCTACTCGTTTCCCGTTCCTCCTCCTCAGTGATCTCAATGAAGGTATGTTCTTCCCCCCAGCCACGTACAACACCATGGGTACCAGATAGGTGACAACAAGCACCCTGGGATGCCTGTTGTGGGTGGTCTTCCTCCTCCTCCTCAAAGCCACATTCCTCCTCTGACTCCTCTTCCTCACAATCCTCTTCCAGCGTTGCCGCAGGTCCAACAAGCGATGCTGATACGGCTGTTTCTGGTGGCGATGGTGACCACAACTCTTCCTCTTCACGCTCATCTACGGCCTGATCCAGCACTCTTCGCAGGGCACGCACCAGGAAGAAAACAAATGGTATGATGTCGCTGATGGTGCCATGGTGCGACTGACTAGGTTTGTCACCTCCTCAAAAGGACGCATGAGCCTACAGGCATTGCGCATGAGCGTCCAGTAACGTGGCAAAAAAATTACCAGCTCCCCAGAGGCTGTCCTAGCACCCCGGTCATATAAATATTCATTAACATCTTTTTCTTGTTGGAGCAGGTGGTCGAACATTAGGAGTGTTAAATTCCAACGTGTCGGGCTGTCGCAAATCAAGCGCCTCACTGGCATGTTGTTTCGCCGCTGGATATCTGCAAAGTGCACCATGGCCGTGTAGGAACGCCTGAAATGGCCACACACCTTCCTGGCCTGCTTCAGGACGTCCTGTAAGCCTGTGTACTTATGCACAAAGCGTTGTACGATCAGATTACACACATGTGTCATGCACGGCACATGTGTCAACTTGCCCAACTTCAATGCCGCCAACAAATTTGTTCTGTTGTCACAAACCACTTTGCCAATATCCAGTTGCTGCGGAGTCAGCCACTTTTCCACCTGTGCGTTCAGGGCGGACAGGAGTGTTTGTCCGGTGTGACTCTCTGCTTTCAAGCAAGTCAAACCCAAGATGGCGTGACACTGCCGTATCCGGGATGTGGAATAGTACCTGGGGAGCCGGGGGGGTGCCGTTGATGTGGAGCAAGAAGCAGCAGCAGAAGAGGACTCAGCCGAGGAGGTTTTGGAATAGGATGGAGTAGGAGGAGTAGAGGAGGTGGCAGCAGGCCTGCCTGCAAGTCGTGGCGGTGTCACCAACTCCGCTGCAGAGCCACGCATTCCATGCTTGGCAGCCGTCAGCAGGTTTACCCAATGCACAGTGTAGGTGATATACCTGCCCTGACCATACTTTGCAGACCAGGTATCAGTGGTCGTTTAACTAGTGGTCGTTTAACCAGTCGTTTAACTAGATAATTACTTATTAAGATACTTTCTTTTGTGTCCTATACTAAAATATTAAGAAAATATTAAGAAAACCCACACATGTTCTGAATTTTATATATTCATGACATCTTATATATTATTATGATGTATGATTAAATTCCTGATGAGCATGTATAAAACATGAAATTTGTCTGGAAAAAAAAAAGATTCTTAGATTTTTGCAATGTAAGTTATATCATGTTGATTAGAATTTGATACACATGTAACCCCAAAATTCAAAACATATAATAACGTTATTGTTGCAGTTCATGTTGAGAATAGGGTACCAAAACTACACAGTTGCACCCTAAAAATGGTTTGCTCTTAAAGAAAACGTGATTTCATTGACCTCACAAGACAATGAAATCACAAATGTACAAAACATACATAGTGCACATTGACAATAAATGTTCTAATAAAGTGCTTACAACCTGTTTTTGAGAGCCGTGGTCATGCTCTCTAATATGTAAATAGGATGCGTCATATAAGGCCAAAGTGCACCCAAAAAGCCATTAGAAAAAACACCAGACAACTTTTCTAAATAATTATTACAACATTTTCATTGAATGAACACAATATGCCAATATTAAAGTACAAAATATTATCGCTTAAGCAATGTGTTCTTTAATTTATCCTCAACATTTACCTTATCTTCTATATCTTCTAAAGTAAAGATTAGCAGTGAAAAGATTAAGTGACATATAAACTCTAATAAAAAAAAAAAAACAAGCTTATATGTTTTGGAAACTTTTTACTAGCTCTGTAAAAGCTCCATGTTTAGTGAATGAATAAGCCTCAGGGAAATTATTATCGGTCCTTAAAATACAATATACTTGGGGGGCGTGGCCTAACACTCGAGCCGCATGGACGTGTTCCTTTAGAGCTCCATGGAGATACACGCTAAAGGAGGAAAAATAACCGGGCTACATACCAAACTCCGATGCAAAAACCTGCAAGGACCGACAAGATGTCACACCGTTCCACCAAGAAACCGGTGAAAGCGGATAAAGCGACCTTTTTTATGGCTAAGGTCGCAAATCCTAAACGCCGCGACGGCTGTGAAGAAATCCAAGATGGCGGCGGCCACGGATCCAGGGAAGATTCTCCGTCCCCTCCCTCCTCACCCACCTCAATACTAGAGGATAGCCCCCTTACAATTACCACAATGAAGGCCTTCATGGAGGATTTCACCCTGCAGATACAGGGCACCATTGCAGGGCAAATCAAAACGCTAGCCGGCGAACTTAAAAGGGACATACAAGACCTGGGCCTACGCACGTCTCACATGGAGAACACGATTAGCAAGCACGCCTCCGCGCACAACAGCATGGCTGACCAGCTACACCGTGTGCAACAACTTCTCCGTGAACAAAATCTGAAAATTGCTGACTTGGAAGATAGATCCAGGAGAAATAATTTGCGCATCAGGGGTATCCCTGAATCGATCACAAATGAAGCCCTGCACAACTACCTCCAGGCCTTTTTCCTGGAACTGATCCCAGAAGTCCACCCGGATCAAGTGGTCCTGGATAGAACGCACCGCCTCAGGAGACCCCAACATCTTCCTGCCTCAGCAGCCAGAGATGTAATAACCAGAGTGCATTTTTTCCATGTAAAGGAGAAAATTGTCAAAGCAGCTAGAAAAGATAATATACCCTCTCAGTATGGGAACCTGAAGATCTTTGCGGATTTGTCAGCGCACACCCTCCAATTTCGCAAATCGCTTGCACCTATCACTACCACACTGAGGGCGCAGGAGGTTCTGTACCGATGGGGCTTCCCAGCAAAACTTATTGTCCACCACGACAACTCCAATCACCCCATCTCTTCTGTGGAAGAAGGCTTGAAGAAGCTGGCGGATTGGGGGCTACCTGGGCCGGACGTACCTGCACAACCTGTTGCAAAAATACCGAGACTGTCGGCGGACTGGTCCAAGGCCTAACGGGAAGGCTGAGTATATGCTGCGTGATTGCTAGACCAATACTTCACTAACTGTTCCAATATTGTTTATATGTTGTGCCATTGCTCATTGATTCACCTGGTCCCACGACCTTAAGTGCAAAGAGGTTATGTTTATATAATGTTTATATAATGCTTATTGTTGTGAGTACTATCTGACGTACATAATGACCGCAACAACTTTTAGTTGACGGCTAGAATAGGCGCTGCCCATTAGCAGATACACTCCAGGACAAACTGGTCCCTGTTACTTAAGCATAAATAGGGCACGGCACTGATGGATATTGGTTGTGCCTCATGTAGCGAGGTCTCTTCCACCCACACACTCAGGAGATAATCTAAGGAGAAATTTTCACCTCCTACACGTGACTCCCACCCCCCTAGATACGGTCGTCAGAACACCAAAACGACCGAGAGCCACGTCACCCACCACCTGTGCCTAGTATAACTAGGCACGATATAGCTCAAGTGGTTTTGAGCTCTTGTCACTTGTTTATAAATGTTTTTCTATGTTACCCCTATCTCCACTCCCCCCCCCTCACCAAGTTGGATTTCAATCTACTGCACCGTTGTGATTACCAACAGACCTACCATTACACAGCTGAGCAACAGTATATACTACTCACTAGTCACCTCACAATACCATACGCTTTATGAATATGAGACTCATGAGTCATCGCCTACCCGATATCTAATAATCTGTTATGAAAATAGTTTCCTATAACGTGAAGGGACTTAACTCCCAAATAAAATAAGCCTATTACTTCAGACGCTACAACACCAACATGTAGATATAGCGTGTATCCAGGAAACCCATTTTAAATCAACCATAGAACCAAAACTATTTGCTAAACAATACCCTAACCAATTCCATGCTAAATCTGCTACCAAAACGAAAGGGGTGTCAATCCTAATTAACAGGGACATAGCTCTGGACGTTCAGAGACAGTACATTGACCCGCAAGGGAGGTTCATTATATTAGTGGGGCTTTTTAATGCGACACAGTACACACTGGTCACAGCCTACTTCCCCAACACAGACTCGACAAACTTTCTTACCAAACTCCTCCAAATAGTGGAGGACTACCGTCAGGGAGGCCTAATCCTGTGTGGGGATTTTAACTTTATCCAATCACCACAATTGGACACATCAGCTACGCCATCCCGTAATAGGGGCAGACGCCTGTCCAAGGCGTGCAAAAACCTCACCACCCTTATCTCAAAATATGGCCTGTATGATGGCTGGAGGATCTCGCATCCCATGGAGAGGGACTACACGTTCCACTCCGCGGTGCATAATACTTATTCCCGCATAGACACATTCCTACTAGACAGCAGATCCCTGGCCCAAATGGCGGAATGTAAAATTGGATCATTTGCTTGGTCAGACCATTGCCCAGTCTACATTACACTACATGACCCGTTCCAATTCCGGGGGCGAGGGACCTGGAAACTTAATGAGTCGTTACTCTCTGACGATTCCTTTGCTGACCTAGTAAAAAACGAATTAGACCATTACTTCCGACTGAATAGCGGAGGAGAGGTATCAGAAACCTCGGTTTGGCTAGCCCATAAGGCGGTCATCCGGGGCCTATTCATTAAGAGATCAGCATTCTTGAAACGACAGAGACAGGGAGATCTTCTCCGATGTCAAGAACAAATTGCAGAACTAACAAATAGGAACAAGGCCAACCCCACCAGAAAACTTGCTGCGGAACTTCAGCAAGCCTACAGTAAACTATATACATTAAACGCAGCGAAAACTGCGTATTTCCTAAATAGATTGAGAGCGACTAACTACCACTCCTGTGGAAAAACTAACAAGTACTTAGCAGCACGACTGCGGGACAAACTGTGCACTAACAAAATAGCACACATACTGGGGGAAGACGGGACAAAAAAACTAGGGCCCCAAGAGATTAGTGACACGTTCGCCACCTTCTATTCCAGACTGTATAATTTGAAAGACGACCCCAAGACACACACCCCCACTGCAACTGAAGTGAAAACATTTCTAGACCGCATTAAACTACCCCAACTCTCGCAAAGCCAAATAGACACCCTGACACGCCCCCTCACGGTGACGGAGATCTTAGACACTATCAGGGAATTGCCTAATGGCAAGTCACCTGGAGCAGATGGGTTTTCCAATCTCTACTATAAAAAGTACGCCTCGACCTTGGCACCACACCTGCTGGATACCTTCCAACAGGCAATGGAGAGGGGAGCACTGCCGCCGGATATGCTGCGGGCCACTATAGTGACCCTCCCAAAACCCGGTAAATCGACTGACAACTGTAAAAATTTCCGACCTATCTCCCTACTCAATACGGACGCTAAGCTGTATGCAAAAATCTTGGCTAACCGATTTGCCCCTTTGCTGCCCTCCCTTATCAAAGATGACCAGACAGGCTTCGTGAGAGGAAGACAGGGCCTGGATAACACCCGAAAGCTATCAGTGATTCTCCAGCAACTTAGGGGGGCCAGAGGGGGCGGTCTCCTGTTAGCATTAGACGCCGAAAAAGCGTTTGACCGCCTTGGCTGGCCCTTCCTTCAGGGGGTACTGGAGGCATATGGGGTCCCATCTCAAGTTTGCCAACAAATATTCGCACTCTATGCGAGCCCCTCGGCACAAGTGCTCCAGTCGGGTTTCCTCTCCTCCCCTTTCCAGATAACCAACGGTACGAGGCAAGGGTGCCCGCTCTCCCCGTTGTTGTACGTCCTAGCTTTAGAGCCATTGTTAGAGGGAATCAGACTTAATGATGAAATCCAAGGAGTTACGATCTGCCACAAAGTGGTCAAGGTAGGAGCTTTTGCGGATGACATCCTACTTTATCTAACTCATCCAGGTACCACACTCCCCGTAGTTATGAGGCTGATCAAGGAATATGGGAGGGTGTCCTACTACTCCCTCAACACGTCCAAAACTCAGGCACTAGGCATATCACTATCAACCACCCTAACCAAACAACTTCAGCGAGACTACACATTCGAATGGAGAACTGATACTATCACGTACTTGGGGATTACATACACGAGAACCCACTCTGCCCTGTTCGCAGCAAACTATGTAATGGTATGGAATAACTGTCGTAAATTACTTAAAAAATGGTCACCACTATACCTGTCTTGGACGGAAAGGATCTTAGCGATCAAAATGTCTATCCTACCTAGGCTCCTATATCTGTTTCGTAACCTGCCGCTAGAACTCCCCAGATCCTTTTTTAAAACGGTCCAATCAGATATAAACCATTTTGTGTGGAAAGGGGGCAAACCCAGAGTGACACAAGCTTTGCTAAATGCACCTAGACGAGAGGGGGGACTGGCGCTGCCTAACATACACACGTATTACTGTGCAACTGTCATAGCCACTGCCCTCCCACATTTCCTCCAAACACCACCCCCGCAATGGGTACAACTAGAACGAGAGCTGGTGGCCCCACACACTTTATCCAATGTAGTATGGATACCAAAAAAATCTAGACCACAATGGCCCCTAGCACCTCACTCGATTGAGCTACTTCTAAAGCTCTGGGACAAACACGCGACACAACTCAGCGGCCACAATGGCTTATCGCTGGCAACACCGATCATGTCCTTCACATATTGCATTTCCACATTCCACGCCACGCCATGGCACGTCCGGGGTATCACTCACCTGACACACTTGTACGAACAGGGCAAACTGCTCAGCTTTGAGGAGCTGCAAACCCGGCATTCACTGCCTCCCACATCATACTACTCCTATATCCAGTTACGTTCATTTTTGACTAAATACTACTGTAGGGATGCGGTACCCAACCTACTGCCCGTAATTCCTAATATATGGGAACAGATGCTTATTAAGGGATTGCTCCCCACTGCGTGTAAACCGATCTCTGTGTGTTACAGACTACTGTCACGCCATCTGCCCTTTGCTGCCTCAAAAATAGCATTACTGTGGGAAACAGACCTGAACTGCTCCCTCTCGAGCACAGATTGGGAACGTATATTCCGATTGCCTCAACTCCTGATCAAATCATCTACACACCTAGAACAACTTTACAAAACAATTTATAGATGGTACATGGTACCGAGCAGGCTGCACAAAAATTTTCCAAACACCCCCAATAAGTGCTGGCGCTGCAATGGGACGGAAGGCACTGTCTTACATATCTGGTGGATGTGCCCCCACCTCCAAACCTTCTGGGCGGGGGTCCACAAACTTGCCCAAGCGGCAACTAGTTGCATTCTTCCCTTTGGGCCCCAGCAGATGTTGATAACGGACCTCCCGAGAGGACTGCCCAGGGCCACACAAAAACTCCTGCTGCACATCTTTTTAACAGCGCAACGCTTAATCGCGCAACATTGGAAACAAACAGCCACCCCTAGTATACAACGAGTCACTGTAGAATTAGATACACAATGCTCGTTTGAAACGGGCCTAAAAACGCTGTTCCCACCGGCGAACACCGCCCAGGCAGCATGGGACATGTGGAAATCATGGAGATCGGGTAATAAACGAAAGTAAATGTAACCTACCAATAACACTGTATATGGAATTTATAAGTGGGACAGCACCTCGTAATTGGATTAGAGGAAGCGGTTAGAGTGTGGAACTAGAACACAAAGATTAGGGCCATCCTGCTAGATCCCATAGGGGAATGTGTCATAGGTGCCACCAGAACACTCCGTCCCATGAAGGATGTAACAATCAGTTTATGTGAATAAGTGTGGTACACGCTACTTAAATACTTAAATACTTAAATACTCACTGCCAGCTGTATTCGAATTGTAACATGCATGGATGAAATCTGTTTACCTTCCCCCCCTGCCTTCCCTCTTCTTTTCTGTACCCTTAACCGCATAAAAAATAAAAATTGTCAAATTTAAAAAAAAAATACAATATACTTGATTCGCTAGAGTTTTTTTCCTTATAATTTACTGAAAATGCTTTACCAAACCAAGCCACTGACTCATACAAAGTAAAAAACATAAGGATGACGCCCTCTTTTAATCCTGTTTGAAATCTCAATATCTTTTGACACTTATTGATCATGGTTTTCTTTTGAGTACCTTCACCTCCCTTAAAATTAGTCACGACATTTGTCCATCTGTCTGTCTGTCTATCTATCTATCTATCTAGTATCTATCTATCTATATTATATACTTTTGCAATTTGCCACCATTCTTTATAACAGGACACTTTGATACACTCTCTGGCACCTCATATCCTTTTTTTCATCTATACTTTAACAGGTTGTACACTTAGCTGGTTCTTCATCGACCATTTTTGCATTGTTAGTCTCTATACATAATGTCTTGATAACAGTAAACACATTAAACTGTTACATCTAGCATTTTGCAATAAACTAACCTCCAAAAGTATACATTTGCAATTTAAAATTTATGTTAGTGCTACCTCCCCTGTGCGCTTGCTATTCATAAATACATCTATTCATGATTGCTACTAGAAATATGTCCTCATTTTTATATTTCTTCACATTCAGAATGAAATTACCTATTCAGTGTTAGGGACCTTGATCAAGATTGATTAATTATCATTGATTAATTAAAATATATGTCTAAAATGATTCTCTATAGCTTATTTGAAAGGTAAAAGTGCCAAAAGGTTAATACACAAAACCTATAACTATTCTTCGCTTCCTATCATATCTCTATATATTTTAAATCAATAGTTGAAGGGGCGTGATATTATTTGAAAGGTAGCATGTGTATACATATGACTTTTTTCATTGCCTTTTTACATGTACACTGTTTACTTCTTGTTATATTTTCCATGTCATTTTCTTTTCTGGGTATGTAAAGTGTAGAATTTGCTAAAAAAAAAAAAAAAAAGGGTATTATTGCATATTGCAATACTCTGGTATTTTGTCATCTTAAAATGCATCATATATGTGTTAGCATGTGCTGTAGTTACACAAAAGAGTTGCACAATAAAGATGACACATTCCTTGAATACGACCAAAGAATGAACAAAAAACAAAAAAAAAATGTATATGTCGAGTTTGTTACAAATCTGGTTTTCTAGGTGTGAGTTAGAAAATCACAATATTCATATTGCTGACAGGCATGCCATACCCATTATTGAATGGTGATGATACATAGGCATCAATATGACCAAACCCACATGCAGAGACTAATAAAAGGAGAGTTCCATCACTGAGAAATGTATTCTGTCTTTTTTCTGCTCATTCTCAGCATCAAATCCTAACACAACAGGACCATGTCTGTGTATCGCCAAACAAACTCTGTTGGAGGAAGCAACAAAGTCTCCAGTGCCTCTTCAGTTGCTTCACCTGGGAAAAACATAGGCAGCTTCAGCACACTCTCTGTCTGTCGTTCAGGTGGTGGAGGTGCAGGCTCTGGCCGTGTTAGTGTTGGTGGCTTTGGCAGCAGAAGTCTCCAGAATCTAAGAGGAAGTAAAAGAATTTCCATCAGTTCACAGTCCCGTTATGGACAAGGTTTTGGAGCTGGAGCAGGATTTGGTGGAGGACTAGGTTCTGGATTTGGTGGAGGACTAGGTTCTGGATTTGGTGGAGGGCTGGGTTCTGGATTTGGTGGTGGTCCCGGCTTTCCAGTGTGCCCACCTGGGGGAATCCAACAAGTCACTGTTAACCAAAGTCTTTTAGCCCCACTGAATTTGGAATTTGACCCCACCATTCAGAGAGTGAGAACAGAAGAAAGAGAACAAATTAAGACTCTTAACAACAAATTTGCATCCTTCATTGACAAGGTAAGTCTGATCATGCAAAGGTTTTAGCTTGTTCCATCGTCCATAAAATAACATATGAAATTCTTTAGTTCTAAAATACATTTTGAATCGTGCTTAATGTTTCTGGTTATTTTAGTGTAAGCCTATCGTAATGTCCCACTTCATTTGTGGACATTAATATTTCTGTACAACAGGTGCGGTTCTTAGAACAACAGAACAAAGTACTGGAAACAAAATGGAACCTCTTACAACAGCAAGGTGTGAAAACAGTTAAAAATACAATTGAGCCACTTTTTGAAACCTATATCAGTAACATGAGAAGGCAACTTGACAGCTTGGGAAATGATAAAGCACGTTTAACTTCAGAGCTGAGCCAAATACAGGATGCTGTAGAAGAATTCAAGAAAAAGTGAGTAGAGAAATATGTCAAATAGTTTATGTAGTATAAGTCATTGAATCGTATAATTCTTTTTGAATCCATTTTAACTGATGTATAGTTGCACTTCTTCATTTAACTGCTGCATTAATACTGCAACATTACAGATTAGTCTAATTATGTCCAGATTTTGGCTTCTAGCTCATTATTTCATGATGCTTTGCTGAAGTGTGAAAGGTCATCTATCAGTAACTAGGAAAATGGAAACTATATTCTCATTGTGTCTTTATATCTTAGATTAACTATACAATTAACTTTCTGTGGTCTGTAATGAAATTAATATAAATCCCTAGCATGCTTTGATAAATTAAATCAAACTGATTTATTTTGGGTTATATATATATCGATATTGCAACAAAAACAAAGAAATTTGAGAACTCTGAAAATGGGCAAAAATGTGACAGGTAAATCCCCACTCACTTGGACCATTACAAACAGAATCTATACTATTTGCACATCAGACTGATCCCACCCTCAAGGGCAGTCCAGATCCGAAATGTCAGCAAGTTTCAGCTGCACTGGAAATACAGCAACCCTGGACAATCACTTTAGCTTTTTTTGGAACTCATCAGTGAGGTGTGACTGATAACCCTCTAGGTACAGTGAACATAGTATAGTTACATAGTTACATAGCTGAAAAGAGACTTGCGTCCATCAAGTTCAGCTTTCCTCACATATATTTTTTGCTGTTGAGGGAACATGAGGTCTGGATTACCCTTTTAACTTGCCGGTATTCTGTATCTGGACTGCACCTTTGGGTGGGATCAGTCTGATATGTAAATGGTGTAGGTTGACTTTCTAATTGTACAAGTGCCTTGCTTGCGAAACGTTTCCGAAGGGAAAGATATTAAGGTTTCTCTAAGCTTTTGTCAGTTCTCCGAGTTCTCATATTCTATGTTTTTGCATCAATACCTATATAATTTTTTTTTTTTTCGTTTACCCATCTCAGCAACAACTGGTAATTTATAGAAAATGCAATGAATGCACCAGAAATAAATGACAATAGGTGTGCTGGATTTTGTGTGGTCAGCATAAGCAAACTATTTTTTTCCCAACAGGTATGAAGATGAAATCAACAAGCGAACAGCTGCGGAAAATGACTTTGTGGTTCTTAAAAAGGTAAGATACATTTCATCCAGTACGTATGGCTCCTGAATTAAAAAGAGCCTGTTTCTTCATGTGATTTGATACCTGTCCTGCTGGGTTTGTTTCAGGATGTTGACGCTTCTTACATGAACAAGGTGGAATTAGAAGGTAAAGTGAATGCCTTGACAGATGAAATCAACTTTATGAGAGCTCTCTATGAAGCTGTAAGTATAATTCTGCACGGTGTTAAGTGGCTATGATGCTTCCATATGAAACTGTTTGACAGACAGATATGATTTTATCACTTGAAATAGAATCCAGTCCCAAGTACTTTGTTCCGCTAAAAAATAGTGAATATGATTTGATTAGTACATAGACATAATAAAAGAATACCATTTCTCTCTGAAGTTAAAACAATTTTTACATTTGTTAAGTAAGAAATTAATAAAATAAAACTATTTGATTATGTATAACTATGCTCAAAATCTGATTTTGTGAACAGATTTATTTTTTTAAACCTCTTACCTTTACAGATGTTAGCAGAGGTAGTTACCCACAGTTTAAAAAGTGTCTGAGTTAAATGTGTAAATGTGATTAGCTCATGATTGTGTATTTTCTAAAACCATACTTTTGTTGAACTAATAGAACTAATGAAGCTTATACAATGATGGATATGTTTTGTTGGCTTTAG
Organism: Pelobates fuscus; assembly: GCF_036172605.1. NCBI lineage: Eukaryota > Metazoa > Chordata > Amphibia > Anura > Pelobatidae > Pelobates > Pelobates fuscus. Next base: position 418,453,199 of record NC_086317.1, read on the forward strand.
GAACTTGCACAGATGCAAACACAGATTTCCGACACATCAGTTGTTCTCTCCATGGACAACAACAGAAGTCTGGACCTGAATGGTATCATCGCTGAAGTGAAGGCCCAATATGAGGAAATTGCTAACAGGAGCCGGGCTGAAGCTGAGTCCTGGTACCAATCAAAAGTGAGTGTCTTAGTCTTATATTTCCTAAAGTGATGCTCTTTGCAAGAGTTAGACATGCTACAACATTATACTTGTTCTCACATTCTAAATTACATCACCCTTAACCATTCAAACAGAATGGATTAGTAAGGCATGTTATTGCAGTCCAAGAATAGCTGTAGTTGCTGCCAAGCCTAGAAGTATCCTGAACAATCCTTTTATTAAAGTTCATATTTATTTTAAGACCCGCAGTGATAGGTGCTATCTTGACACAATGTTAGAAGTAAAAAAATAAAGATATATAAAATAAACCCTTTTTTAAAAAACAAGCACAATTTATAAAACACTGTGTGCAAACTACGAATAGTGTTGATAATTTTAGAGGTAATAGTTTTACACTGGCTAATATAAACTATGCTTAGTATATGATGGAGACTTTGATTAACAACAGAAGGAACTGATCCATAAATGAACGGCTTTAGAAAAATTCGGCAATGGCAGTGGGAGTATGTGACTTGTTTTATACTGGTTGCAAATCGTTCCACTTTAGACATGATTATGCAACGATATTGAAACATTATAAGTTTAAAACTTGTTGTATATGATTGTAATACCTTTATTGTCCAACTCATTATAAAATTGGCAAATCCAATAACAGTAACACAACAATTTGATACCACTAATAACTAAACTATTGTACATATATGTTGAAACTTGCATTAGCTTGCGAATGTGTTAATGCTATTTTTTTTTTTTTTGGGTTTTTATGCTTTGATTCTTGAAAACTAAATGACATTGTGATGTATGAGAAAATATTAAATGTATCTTTTACATTTCTTTTTCAGTATGAGGAATTGCAAGTTTCTGCTGGAAGACATGGCGATGATCTGAAAAGTACAAAGACTGAAATATCTGAGCTAAACCGTATGATTAACAGACTGCGCTCTGAAATTGATAATGTTAAAAAGCAGGTAAATGTTTGTTTACTTTCAGCCTTTAGAGTAAAAAAAAAATGGTTGGTGGACAAGAGGATATAGTCTTAAATTAGAGGGACAAAGGTTTAAAAATAATATCAGGAAGTATTACTTTACTGAGAGGGTAGTGGATGCATGGAATAACCTTCCAGCTGAAGTGGTAGAGGTTAACACAGTAAAGGAGTTTAAGCATGCGTGGGATAGGCATAAGGCTATCCTAACTATAAGATAAGGCCAAGGACTAATGAAAGTATTTAGAAAATTGGGCAGACTAGATGGGCCGAATGGTTCTTATCTGCCGTCACATTCTATGTTTCTATGTTTCTATGATGGAACATGAATAACTTAAAACTTAAAAAAAAAAAAAAAACATGGGTTACCAAGAAGTATAAAAGTAGAAAAAAATGTGTCTTAGTCTACTTGATAACTTTAAATCTATGAAATTAGTTACAGTAATACCAAGCATATTTGCATATGTAAGATTATCACTATCGGGTGGACAAATGTCCATTCCTAAATTGTATTGAGAGCGACTCAGAGATTTCACGATGTTCAATGAATCAATTCTGCCTTATAATTCATTGCAGGATGACATTTATGCTTCACTATAACTTTAAGAATACACTTAGTAATATATTCTGTATATATAACATATTAAGTATATTCTTTATGCACCCAGTGTGCCAAGCTTCAGAGTGACATTGCTGAGGCTGAGGCCCGTGGGGAAAATGCATTGAAAGATGCCAAGCAGAAGTTGGTTGAACTTGAAGCTGCTCTGCAGAAGGCCAAGCAGGACATGGCTCTCCAACTGCGAGAATACCAGGAGCTGATGAATGTGAAACTGGCTCTGGATATTGAGATTGCCACATACAGGAAACTGCTGGAAGGAGAGGAGAGCAGGTAATCTAATATTTCTTCAAATTACAATGAATTGTCAATAATCAAGAGAAAGATACATGTCATGAACAAAGCAAAAGATTAATCCTTAATTAATTGTAGTCACTATATTTTAATCAATGTTATAGACGTAAACAATTTAACCTTTTTAATTTCATTAAACAGGTTGGCAGGAGAAGGTGTGGGCCCTGTAAACATCTGTAAGTAAGCCTTTGTATTTGGTAAAAAAAAAAAAAAAAAAAATGTTTTTCTCCTTTAAAAAAAAAAAATGGATTATATCTTAACATGTATATTTTAATTAACAGCTGTAATGAGTTCAAGCTATGGTAGCAGCAGTGGATCCAGCCATGGTTATGGAGTTGGAGTTGGAGGCTGCATGGGTTCTGGAAGTGGATTTAGTTCTAGTATTGGAGGATACGGTTTAGGAGGTGGAAACGTCAGCACCAGCAGTGGAAGAAATGCATATGTTGGCTCCGGAGGTGTCAGCGGCTCAAATGTAAAAATCGTGTCAAAAACCTCCCAAAGCTCCTCAAGCTCGAGGAGATATTAAGTTCTAAAAAAAAAACATACCACAAAATGAAATATACATCTATCGGATTCTAAAAGTGATGCTTATTGTAAGATGTTGCAATCTTGTGGTTGATAAGTATTGATCTTAAACTGATAACTACAAAAATGTTATTTACAACACTACAACAAGTTTGCACAAAAACATATTTCTTACGTTAAGCTTGGCAAGTGGGTTGAAATGCTTTCTTTTCCTGTATACATATTTCTACCTTTAAAACTTTAAATAAATCGCATTAATCACAAAAAAGACTGTTTTGCTCTTGTTTCTATTATGCAGTTTTGGGACACTAACATATAGATTTATGATTTTTATCAACCACATCACAATTACTGTCTTCTACAATGTCTCTCTATTTAGCAACACATAGGGAAATTCTTCTTAGTGTAGAAAGCAACAAGGGATTGGGGTGACTAGAAAATCGATTGGTAGTAGAAATAATATCCCCTTTTGTCGTAGTATCTAGCTTTTATAAGTACATGTTTTACTGTTTAAAAAAAGGGGGAAAAATCCCCCCAAACTTTAAATGAGTTGGTTATCTTCTCCACCTGGCTTTGACATAATTGCATTTCAATATGAAAATGCAAACCCATAACTAGAAAGAGTTTTATTGAAAAATTGATTATTATTTTTTGTGAGTAATTATATATTGATATAAATTAAAATGTGAGGTAGTGTAGCTCATATAGGTTTATATTCCATTCCACTCACAACCTTCCCAATTATAGGGAATATTGTGCTGCTGCTTGATTGATTAGGGGAGTGTTCATTCATTGCACCTATGTGGGATTTGTATCCCCATAAAGGCACACCCCTTACTTCCTGAGCTTGCTCACATTACTTGAAAGCAGACTCTATTAAGTAGACTCTTTCAAGTAGGAGTTAGAAAATCAGGAATTGAAACTAACAAAGGGTTTAAACTAACAAGGTAATTGTTTTATTGTTTTGTATCTGGGGAAATGAGTGTTAGCAAGATTGGTGGTTTGACTCAATGCACATCCATCCAGGGTCCATACCTCTGTGACGGTTGTGTGCGAGTGGCTTTTCTGGAAGCTCAGATTCTCGAGAAGCAAATCGCAACTTTGAGGGAGATTGACAATCTTGAGAGGAGACTGATGCTCACTGAGCAGAGTTTAGTGGGGACAGGTAGTGGAGAGGGAGGAGATAAGACAGATGGGGAACAGGCATGTAGCTGGGTGACAGTGGGGCGAGGAAGCGGGGAGGAGGAAAGAGGAAAGGGCTAGCTAGTCCTGATTTAGTGCAACCTAGCAGTTTTGCCTGTTTGAGTGAAAATGTTGGGAGCATCAGCTCAGGAGTAGCTGTATTAGAGGAAGCTGTTATTTCTAACAGCCGAAATAACAGCCCCTCTAGTACGGGTGGGGATCAAAATGTAAGGAAGGCAAGACAGGCTGTGGTGGTAGGGGACTCTATCATTAGGAGAGTAGATAGGGCAATCTGCCGCTCTGATCGGCTCAACTGGACAGTTTGCTTTCTCCCGGATGCTCGGATCCGGCATGTTGCTGACAGAGTGGATGGATTATTGGGAGGGGCTGGGGATGACCCAGTGGTCATGGTCCATTTTGGAACCAATGACAAAGTAAGAGGAAGATGGAAGGTCCTAAAGAATGATTTCAGGGAATTAGGTAGCCAACTTAAGAAAAGGACCTCCAAGGTGGTATTCTCTGAGATATTACCTGTGCCACGCGCTACAGTGGAAAGGCAGCAGGAGATTAGAGAGGTCAATGCGTGGCTTAAGTCTTGATGCAGGTCTTGATGCAGGTTTTGGGTTTTGGGTTTTTAGAGCACTGGGTACAGCGCTTGGGTACAACCTTTATAGTAGTGATGGATTGCACCTAAACGGGAGAGGGTCTGCAGGGCTGGGGGATAGAATGGCTAGAAGGTTGGAGGAGATTTTAAACTAGTAGTAGGGGGGAGGGTTATAGCAATCTACAAAATGAAGATAGGACAGAAAGGAGATCGGCTTTAGCTCAGTATAAGGGGGTGGAGACGGGGAGAGGGGCAAGCTCAGAACAGAGAAGATATGTAATGTTGATAATTCAAAAAGAGTACAAGTGACTCATGATATTAAATGTATGCTTACTAATGCAAGGAGTCTAAATAACAAAATGGGGAAACTAGAGGCTTACACTAAACAATATGATATAATAGGCATAACTGAAACATGGTGGGATGAGACACATGACTGGGCAGTTAACTTAAATGGGTACATGTTATTTAGGAAGGATAGGAAAAACAAGAAGGGTGGTAGGGTATGTTTGTATGTCAACCACGAGTTAAATCCAAATCTTAAGCAAGTGGAATGTGATGAGGAAAATGTGGAAGTTTTATGGGTAAATATTTGCTTGGGGGAAAAGAAGGGAAACCAACTATTGGTTGGGATATGTTATAAACCACCTAATGTTAATATGACAAGGAACAACAGCTGTTTGAGCAAATTGAGAAAGCTGCAAATCTGGGTAACACTTTAATTATTGGAGATTTTAATTACCCGGACATTAATTGGGACAGAGGGACTAGTAGCTCAGCAAAGGGAATTAGGTTTTTAAAATTGTAAAATGACACCTTCATGTCACAGCTTGTACAAGCACCAACTAGAACAGATGCTTGTCTGGACCTGGTTTTAACAAACAACATTTATCTTTTGACCAACATTGAAGTACGTGAGCCCTTTGGAAATAGTGATCACAATATAGTGTCCTTTGATATAAACTCAAAAAAACAAAAGCAAATGGGGTATACTAAAACATATAATTTTAAAAAGGCCAATTTCAATAAAAAAAATAAATGAAGGATAAGACCACCCTGTTAAAAACAGGCTAATCACCTTCAAGCCACCCCAAAATGTCGTCTCACACAAAATAATAAACAACTTTATTGGAAAAATAAGTAAGAGTAAAAACGCAAGCGGCAAAAAAATGCCTAAACAGAGATAGGTTCCTGATAAGTAGCTACAGTTGTGTATCCTAATAACAATCTCGAGTGTTTGTAACAAACTGTGACAATAATGTAAAGTATGGATACAATTTAGCAATGTAGCTTAAATGTAGCAGTCACCAAGCCCACGTGGTTAATAATTAAAATGCAGAAATCGAAAGGATAGAGGAGGGCATAGTTTAAGAGTGAAAATAAAGTGGAAATAATCAAGTAAACCTGATAGAGGTAATATATACAGGTAGTATCACCATTAAACCAAGACAAATGTAGCCCAACCTCTCTTTGAATAGAGTACCAGAGTCTCAAAGCGACTCCTAAATTGAGAAGTATAGTATCCTGCTAAATAAGTTATGTCAGTTCGAAGTATAAATCACCATGGTAACCCATGGATAGCCCAACGCGCGTTTCGGCGGTCCAAACCGCCTTTCTCAAGGGCACAAAGTAAATAAAAGTAAAGTGAAAATCGACCGCACTTAGGTTCCCCCCCCCCCGCAGTCAATTTAAATGTCCCCTCGTACCTCCCATCCGACATGATTGGTCACTAACGGCCAATTGGGTAATTCCTCTCAGTAGGAGGGGTAGGGAGGACTGTGCATGTCATCCATGCAGCGTGCATATCCGGAGAAACAGTGTCATTCATGCGCATGTCAGAAAAGGAGATTCAAGTGCGCATGTGTATATCTCAGCAATCGCGCATGCGCGAGAACTTAGCAAATTTGTATTGCGGGCGCATGTCTATCGGCAACACGAAAAGAATGTAGGAAGTGAGTCGCATATAGTTATTTCTCACTTCTATAGCAGTGGCCGGTATGAAACAGACCACTGGCTAAGACTCTAAGGTCATATAAGGGGAGAGTCAGGGGAGGATAAAAAATAATAATAAATGGTCCAGCTGCAAATATATGGTATATGGAGACTAAAGAGAGGATTTCATGACAAATTAACTCAAAAAAGGCTGGGAAAAAGAGAAAAGAAGAAAATAAGAAAATACACGATGCTAATGAACTAAAGTAAATTAATTAATTGAATAAATAAATAAATAAAGAGAACATGCTAATGCAACCACAACAAATGTGTATGTATATATAGATATATTGATAAGTAATGAGTGTATATACATAATGTGTATGTAATTATAGATATATTAATCTTTCTGTATACAAGGAGATCATGGACGAGGGTCGCAGTGGGGGGTTGCTATCAGGTGACGAGTTTAATTTTATTTTCACTCGCCACCCTAAGATAGCAACCTTCTACTGCCTACCGAAAGTCCATAAAAGTTTGGAGATACCGCCTGGACGCCCTATTGTGTCTGGGGTCGATAACCTTACACAAAATGGCAGCCTGTATATTGACAGAATCCTAAGACCTTTTGTGGAAACCTTACCCTCATACATCAGGGATACCAAGCAGGCACTGAACAAATTAGCCAACTTGAAATTCTCTCCCACTGTCCAACATTGCAGTCTGGACGTTGAATCCTTATATTCCTCTATACCTCATGATAGAGGAATTGATCATGTGGGCTTTTTCTTGGATCAAAGAATCCCTAGGGATGATCTACATACGGCATTTCTTCTACGCCTTTTGAAGTTTATTTTGTCACACAATTATTTTCTTTTCAACAATCGTATCTACCACCAGGTGAGGGGAACTGCGATGGGGACGGCTTGTGCCCCCTCATACGCAAACCTTCACCTGGGTTGGTGGGAACAACAGGTTCGTCATTCAGACTCACTAAGTGAATACCTATCCAAGGTCCTATGGTGGGGTCGATATATCGACGAAATTTTGATTGTCTGGCAAGGCACCCCCAAGGAATTCTCAGATATGGTTACACTTCTTAACCAAAATAATGAAAACCTTCGCTTCACGTCCGAATTTGGAGGACGTTCTATAAACTTCCTCGATGTCACTATCAGCATCAGTGAAAATGGTACCTTTCATTCTACGCTGTTTAGGAAACCCACAGCAACCAATTCTCTCCTACACTGGACTAGCTACCACCCCCGGCCACTCAAAGAGGGTATACCGGTAGGTCAGTACCTCCGCCTTCGGAGAAACTGTAGTGACATCCAGGATTTTATAGTACGAGCAAAACAACTTCGGCAATACTTCAAAGAGAAGGGCTACCCGAATCGTTGTTTGAAAAGAGCCTACAAACGAGCGCTCCAAACAGACAGGAGTGACTTGTTGTGTGACAATTCAAAGAGTAATACCAGTCAGGATGCCGGCATTATCCGTATGGTTGCAACATTTGATTTGGGGTGGCCAGAAGTACGAAAGTCCCTAGAGAGATTCTGGCCCATCCTCTTGAATGATGCACATCTTAAAGACTCCCTAAGTCCACATGCCAACATCACGGCTAGACGTGGACGGAATATTCGTGACCTTCTGGTCCCTAGTCATTTCTCAATCAAGTCACAACCACGTGCCACTTGGTTGGGTACCCCTCCAGTAGGTTCCTATGGCTGCGTTAGATGTGTAGCCTGTAAGTTTATTCAGAAAGGCTCCAAAACCGTTAGTGACAGCAAGGGACATGGCTCCTTCAAAATTAAAAGCTTCTTTAACTGCAACACAAAGGGCCTTGTATATCTACTGTCCTGTACGTGTGGACAGAAGTATGTAGGGAAAACCTTTAGGGCATTTAAAGATAGAATCATGGAGCATGTCAGGTCTCCAAGAAATCGCCTTGAGACTCCTATCTCGAGACACCTGAAGGAACATCACCGGGGGGATTCCAATAACTTGAGGTTTTGTGGTCTAGAGTTGGTCAAAAGGACCCCTAGACGGGGAGATTTTGACAAAATTCTGAGACAGAGAGAGTCCAGATGGATTTACGAACTAAAGACACTTCAACCTGCAGGTTTGAATGAGGGGTTTTCCTTTGCCCCGTTTATTTAACAACCTCCAGGTGGATTCTCTGTCTCATGTACATGACCGGGTGTGTGTATATATGTGTATGCATACACCTTGCCTGTATATATGTATGTGCATGCACCCTACCGATATATACATCTATATATGTACACATTCCCTTGTATATGGATCTGTAAATACATTTTGTCACAGTTATGTATATACACTCATTACTTATTAATATATCTATAATTACATACACATTATGTATATACACTCATTACTTATCAATATATCTATATATACATACACATTTGTTGTGGTTGCATTAGCATGTTCTCTTTATTTATTTATTTATTCAATTAATTAATTTACTTTAGTTCATTAGCATCGTGTATTTTCTTATTTTCTTCTTTTCTCTTTTTCCCAGCCTTTTTTGAGTTAATTTGTCATGAAATCCTCTCTTTAGTCTCCATATACCATATATTTGCAGCTGGACCATTTATTATTATTTTTTATCCTCCCCTGACTCTCCCCTTATATGACCTTAGAGTCTTAGCCAGTGGTCTGTTTCATACCGGCCACTGCTATAGAAGTGAGAAATAACTATATGCGACTCACTTCCTACAGTATTTTTGTGTTGCCGATAGACATGCGCCCGCAATACAAATTTGCTAAGTTCTCGCGCATGCGCGATTGCCGAGATATACACATGCGCACTTGAATCTCCTTTTCTGACATGCGCATGAACGACACTGTTTCTCCGGATATGCGCGCTGCATGGATGACATGCGCAGTCTTCCCTACCCCTCCTACTGAGAGGAATTACCCAATTGGCCGTTAGTGACCAATCATGTCGGATGGGAGGTACGAGGGGACATTTAAATTGACTGCGGGGGGGGGGGAACCTAAGTGCGGTCGATTTTCACTTTACTTTTATTTACTTTGTGCCCTTGAGAAAGGCGGTTTGGACCGCCGAAACGCGCGTTGGGCTATCCATGGGTTACCATGGTGATTTATACTTCGAACTGACATAACTTATTTAGCAGGATACTATACTTCTCAATTTAGGAGTCGCTTTGAGACTCTGGTACTCTATTCAAAGGGAGGTTGGGCTACATTTGTCTTGGTTTAATGGTGATACTACCTGTATATATTACCTCTATCAGGTTTACTTGATTATTTCCACTTTATTTTCACTCTTAAACTATGCCCTCCTCTATCCTTTCGATTTCTGCTTTTTAATTATTAACCATGTGGGGCTTGGTGCCTGCTACATTTAAGCTACATTGCTAAATTGTATCCATACTTTACATTATTGTCACAGTTTGTTACAAACACTCGAGATTGTTATTAGGATACACAACTGTAGCTACTTATCAGGAACCTATCTCTGTTTAGGCATTTTTTTGCCGCTTGAGTTTTTACTCTTACTTATTTTTCAATAAAGTTGTTTATTATTTTGTGTGAGACGCCATTTTGGGGTGGCTTGAAGGTGATTAGCCTGTTTTTAACAGGGTGGTCTTATCCTTCATTTCTTTTTTCTATTTGTGCTATATGCAGGGTTATGCCCTTTTCTCCACCCCAATAACCCTTTCTCTTTGGGGCTCCCTTTAGGTTTTATACCTAGGAAGCGCCTTTTTCGCCAATTTCAATAAGTTAAGGGCAGCTTTACAATATATTGACTGGCATAAACTCTTTAGTGAAAAGAACACTGAGGATAAATGGATCATCTTCCAACAAATATTAGAAAGGTACATTTCTCAGTATGTACCATTGGGTAATAAATATAAAAGAAACACATTAAAACCAATGTGGCATACTGGGGAGAAGTAAAACAATAGATTAAAAATAAGAAAAGGGCATTTAAAGCATTTAAATCGGACAAATCAGATGCATCTTATAAAAGATATAAGGAAGCAAATAATGCATGCAAAAAGGCGATTAGATTTGCTAAACTTCAAAATGAAAAAATTATAGCTTAAGAGAGCAAAACCCCAAAGCATTTTTTAAGTACCTAAATAAAAAAAAAAAATGAAAGTGTAGGTACACTAAAAACTGAAACAGGGGTGTTAGTTAATGAAGACCAGGAAAAGGCAGGCATTTTAAATAACTATTTCTCCTCCGTATATATTAAGTTAATATAAACAAATAGTGATGTCGCGAACACAAAATGTTCGGTTCGCGAACGGCGGACGCGAACTTCCGCAAAAGTTCGCGAACCGGCAAACCGGGCAAACCGCCATAGACTTCAAAGGGCAGGCGAATTTTAAAACCCACAGGGACTCTTTCTGGCCACAATAGTGATGGAAAAGTTGTTTCAAGGGGACTAACACCTGGACTGTGGCATGCTGGAGCGGGATCCATGGCAAAACTCCCATGGAAAATTACACAGTTGATGCAGAGTCTGGTTTTAATCCATAAAGGGCATAAATCACCTAACATTCCTAAATCCCAATGGATATGGATTGACACCTGACATATGACATATTGACACCTTGACATATGGATTGACATCTGTCTTCAGAGACCCTGATACACACTGACACAGAGCAGAATAGGGACTCTTCCCCCTAAATAGGGTCACTTGGCAGATATGGATTGACACCTATCCTAAGGATCCCTGATACACACTGACACAGAGCAGAATAGGGACTGTTCCCCCTACATAGGGTCACTTGGCAGATATGGATTGACACCTGCCCTCAGTGACCCTGATACACACTGACACAGAGCAGAATAGGGACTGTTCCCCCTACATAGGGTCACTTGGCAGATATGGATTGACACCTTTCCTCAGGGACCCTGATACACACTGACACAGAGCAGAATAGGGACTGTTCCCCCTACATAAGGTTACTTGGCAGATATGGATTGACACCTATCCGATGGATCCCTGATACACACTGAAACAGTGCAGAATAGGGACTGTTCCCCCTACATAGGGTCACTTGGCAGGTATGGATTGACACCTATCCTAAGGATCCCTGATACACACTGACACAGAGCAGAATAGGGACTGTTCCCCCTACATAGGGTCACTTGGCAGATATGGATTGACACCTGTCCTCAGGGACCCTGATACACACTGACACAGAGCAGAATAGGGAATATTCACTAAATGCCAAACATTGTTATACAGGGGAATATTCAGTAAATAAGGATAAGGGGGGGGGCACCTACTGGGGGCTATAAATCACAATGGGGGGACCTACTGTCCTCCCGCCCGCCCCCACCCGTGAGTGTTGGTTTGGGGCCATAAAAATAATGAGGGGGTGACCTACTGTATGATGTTGTATCGATCAGGTAGTGTAAGGGTTACGCCCGCTTCACAGTGACAGACCAAACTCCCCGTTTAACGCACCGCAAAAAAACGCAAACAGTCCATTTGCACATATGCAAACTCCCCATTTGCACAAGGTTGGATACCAAGCTAGCCATGTCCGTTCCTTGTCCTCACTGATGTAATTGAAGGTCTCTTCCTCCACCCAGCCACGTACAACGCGAAGGGTCCCTGAAAGTATGCTAATAAACTGAAAAAAAGAAAAAAATCTCCCAAGAAGGAGATCTAAAACTGGCATAGGAAAAGGTTAGACAACTATAATAAAGTGATACCTACAAATTCTAGTGAGCATAGGTGTATAATAGAGGGAGAAAGGGAAAGCAGAGTAATGCTTCCTAATATCGTGGTTAGTACCCTTTGTTAAAGTAAATTGAGTAATGGACAAAAGTCTTAATTGTATCATTTATAAATAACAAAGGGATACTATACTCATTCCCCTATAGTGGCTAATTGTGTAATAATGGAAATACTATTACCTATTATATAATATTGGCAGGGGCAAGGAAATTCCCTCTAAATAGATGGGTATAGGCAGAGAGTATGGAGACCGGAGTGATAAAGTGTCAATAAGGTGATATAAAGTTAAATGTATCACAGACACACAGCCACCCTTTCTCTTAGCTAGTTTCAAGAAATGCTGGATAGGTAGAAGGGCTATAAAGACTCAGAGAGGTCTAAGAAGAATCCTCTAAACTAGCCCTAATCTCCTTAAACACCTTCAAGGGTGTTCTAAGCTAAAGCTCAATCTAAACGTTTAGATGACTGCCTGATTTCCCATCACATATGCTGGCTAGGAATAACACTGTGCAAGACAAAGAGTGGGTCTAAGTGCCCATAGTGCAGTAAAGTGTCCCTAGTGAAGTGAAAAAGAGAATAACGAGCTGGCGCCCAAGAGAATAACGAGCTGGCACCCTATCAGGGGACGTGTATATGGCATCGATTTTAGGAACCGGGAGATGGAAAAAGATGCTTGGTCGGTCCTCCTACTTCAAATTTGGGCACTGCGCATGCAATCTAACTTGCCACCAGATAGGAGTGGTGTGTTAAGTAGTACTATTCCTATCAGTTTAATCCCTGTTATGTGCCTTTTTTTTGGTTTGGTTTTTGAAGCCACAGTTCAGCACCAGATTAGGCATGTACACAATTAGGTATTGTTGCAGCCGCTGCTGTAGCAGCGGCCAGAAAAAATTGATGTTTGTTTCCCAGGCAGAAAGTGCCCTAAAACATTGCGGCTTGAACCCTAGTTGGTGGCGGATAAGTCACTCAAGTCAACCGGCATTCAGAGCTAAAATACAGCAGCGTGTGGACCATTTTTAGCCCAAAGCAGTTAATCTCATCAGGCCTTTTTTAAGTTGAATGTATCGCCCACTGTCAGTCCCTTCGGGATCCATCCCTCATTCATCTTAATAAAGGTGAGGTAATCTAGACTTTTTTGACCTAGGCGACTTCTCATCTCAGTGACAATACCTCCTGCTGCACTGAAGGTCCTTTCTGACAGGACACTTGAAGCGGGGCAGGCCAGAAGTTCTATCGCAAATTGGGATAGCTCAGGCCACAGGTCAAGCCTGCATACCCAGTAGTCAAGGGGTTAATCGCTCCTCAGAGTGTCGATATCTGCAGTTAAGGCGAGGTAGTCTGCTACCTGTCGGTCGAGTCGCTCTCTGAGGGTGGACCCCGAAGGGCTGTGGCGATACGTAGGACTTAAAAAGCTCTGCATGTACTCCATCAACAACACGTCTTTAAAGCGTCCTGTCCTTGCCGGCGTGGTCATGGGAGGAGGAGGATGACTTTCACCTCTTCCCCTGTTAGATTCCTGTTGTGCTGTGACATCACCCTTTACGCTGTGTAAGGCATACTTTTTAATTTATTTTGCAAATGCTACATCCTTTCCGACTTGTTGTAATTTGGTAACATTTCAACCACTTTCTGCTTATACCGGGGGTCTAGTAGCGTGGACACCCAGTACAGGTCGTTCTCCTTCAGCCTTTTTATACGAGGGTCCCTCAATAGGCACGACAGCATGAAAGACCCCATTTGCACAAGGTTGGATGCCGAGCTACTCATTTCCCGTTCATCCTCCTCAGTGATCTCAATGAAGGTATGTTCTTCCCCCCAGCCACGTACAACACCACGGGTACCAGATAGGTGACAACAAGCACCCTGGGATGCCTGTTGTGGGTGGTCTTCCTCCTCCTCCTCAAAGCCACATTCCTCCTCTGACTCCTCTTCCTCACAATACTCTTCCAGCGTTGCCGCAGGTCCAGCAAGCGATGCTGATAAGGCTGTTTCTGTTGGTGATGGTGACCACAACTCTTCCTCTTCACGCTCATCTACCGCCTGATCCAGCACTCTTCGCAGGGCATGCACCAGGAAGAAAACAAATGGTATGATGTCGCTGATGGTGCCATGGTGCGACTGACTAGGTTTGTCACCTCCTCAAAAGGACGCATGAGCCTACAGGCATTGCGCATGAGCGTCCAGTAACGTGGCAAAAAAATTCCCAGCTCCCCAGAGGCTGTCCTAGCACCCCGGTCATACAAATATTCATTAACGGCTTTTACTTGTTGGAGCAGGTGGTCAAACATTAGGAGTGTTAAATTCCAACGTGTCGGGCTGTCGCAAATCAAGCGCCTCACTGGCATGTTGTTTCGCCGCTGGATATCTGCAAAGTGCAGCATGACCTTGTAGGAACGACTGAAATGGCCACACACCTTCCTGGCCTGCTTCAGGACGTCCTGTAAGCCTGTGTACTTATGCACAAAGCGTTGTACGATCAGATTACACACATGTGTCATGCACGGCACATGTGTCAACTTGCCCAACTTCAATGCCGCCAACAAATTTGTTCTGTTATCACAAACCACTTTGCCAATATCCAGTTGCTGCGGAGTCAGACACTTTTCCACCTGTGCGTTCAGGGCGGACAGGAGTGTTTGTCCGGTGTGACTCTCTGCTTTCAAGCAAGTCAAACCCAAGACGGCGTGACACTGCCGTATCCGGGATGTGGAATAGTACCTGGGGAGCTGGGGGGGTGCCGTTGATGTGGAGCAAGAAGCAGCAGCAGAAGAGGACTCAGCCGAGGAGGTTTTGGAAGAGGATGGAGTAGGAGGAGTAGAGGAGGTGGCAGCAGGCCTGCCTGCAAGTCGTGGCGGTGTCACCAACTCTGCTGCAGAACCACGCATTCCATGCTTGGCAGCCGTCAGCAGGTTTACCCAATGCACAGTGTAGGTGATATACCTGCCCTGACCATGCTTTGCAGACCAGGTATCAGTGGTCAGATGGACCCTTGCCCCAACACTGTGTGCCAGACATGCCATTACTTCCTTTTGCACAATCGAGTACAGGTTGGGGATTGCCTTTTGTGAAAAGAAATAGCCACAAATTTTTTGAATGCCTCAGACTCCACCAGCTTGTATGGTTAAAGCTGGCAGGCTAATAGTTCAGACAAGACAGCTGTCAGACGCTGGGCAAGGGGGTGACCTTCTGACATTGGCTTCTTATGCTCAAACATGTCCTTAACAGACACCTGACTGTGGGCAGATGAGCGGGAACTGCTCAAGGCGAGAGACGGAGTGGCGGATGGTTGAGAGGGGGCAAGGAGGACAGCAGTGGTTGACGTGGCTGAAGATGCTGGACCAGGAGGAGGATGGCGGCTTTGAGTTTGTGTGCTGCTTGTACTCATGTGTTGATCCCATAGGTGTTTGTGATGTGCGATCATGTGCCTACGCAAAGCAGTTGTACCTAGGTGGGTGTTGGACTTCCCATGACTCAGTATCTTTTGGCACAGGTTGCAAATAGCATCGCTGTTGTCAGAGGCAGACACACAAAAAAAATGCCACACTGCTGAGCTCTGCAATGACAGCATTCTGGTGGTGGACACAGCATGCGTTGATTGGCGTGCTGTCGGGCTGACCCCGGGTGCGATGCATGCTGTCTGACTGTGCCACTAGCCCCTTGCGACGACCTCCCCCTGCTTCCAACTCATCTCCTCCTCCTCTCTGTCTCCCCATCTGAACTTTCGCCCTGTTCTTCTTCTTGCCGAGCGGGCACCCACGTGACATCCATGGACGCATCGTCATCATCAACCGCTTCACTTGTATCTGACAACTCAGCAAAGGAAGCAGCAGCGGGTACATCATCATCATCACACCGTACGTCCATGTGTGTAATGCTGCCTGACTGAGACATATCCCTGTTATCTACATCCTCTGTCAATAATGGTTGCTCATCACTCATTTCTTCAAACGGATGTGTAAATAACTCCTCTGACAAATAAAGTGAAGCGGCTGTGGTGCTAGTGTTGGTGGTGGTGGCAGGCGGGTGAGTGGTAACTCTAGAGGTGCCCAAAGCTAAGCTGGAGGAGGATGGTGCGTCAAGGTTCCGAGCGGAAGCTGTAGAAGATTGGGTGTCCTGAATTAGCCAGTCAACTATGTCCTCAGAACTTTTCAAGTTCAGGGTACGTGGCCTCTGAAAATTGGGCATTATTCTAGGGCAAAAGGGAATCACAGCACCACGACCAGGACGGCCCCTGCGGGGTGGCTTGCCCCTCATGTCATTTTTTTTGGATTAGTGGTACTATGCGTGCAAGCTACTGTGAGACCAGATATGAGTGGCAATGTGCACTGGCAGAGGTTGGCAGAGTACACGCTGTAGGCCTGACACCGGCTTGAAGACAAGTAACTGCTATTCAATCTATAACAGTGAAAAAGGTTTTTGGTTTTAAATGCACGCAATAGTGACACCAGATATGGGTGGCAATGTGCACTTGCAGAGGGTGGCAGAGTACACGCTGAAGGCCTGACACCTGCTTGAAGGACAATGACTGCTATTAGCTTACAGTGAAAAACGTTTTTCTTTTTAAATGCATGCTATTGTGACACCAGATATGAGTGGCAAAGTGGACTCGTAGAAGTTGGCAGAGTAGAAGCTGAAGGCCTGACACCCGCTTAAAGGACACTGACTGCTATTAGCTTACAGTGAAAAACTTTTTTTTCTTTTTAAAGGCACGCTATTGTGACACCAGATATGAGTGGCAAAGTCGACTGGCAGAAGTTGGCAGAGTACACGCTGAAGGCCTGACACCCAGACGCTTGCAGACAACTAACTGCTATTCAATCTATTACAGTGAAACATTTTTTTTTTATTTTAAATGCAAGCTATTGTGACACCAGATATGAGTGGCAAAGTGGACTGGCAGAAGTTGGCAGAGCACACGCTAAAGGCCTGACACCCGCTTGAAGGAAACTGACTGCTATTAGCTTACAGTGAAAAACTTTTTTTTCTTTTTAAAGGCACGCTATTGTGACACCAGATATGAGTGGCAAAGTACACTGGCAGAGGTTGGTAGAGTACACGCTGAAGGCCTGACACCCACTTGAAGGACACTGGCTGCTATTAGCTTACAGTGAAAAACTTTTTTATTTTTAATGGCACGCTATTGTGATACCAGATATGAGTGGCAAAGTGGACTGGTAGAAGTTGGTAGAGTACCCGCTGAAGGCCTGACACCCGCTTGAAGGACACTGACTGCTATTAGCTTACAGTGAAAAACTTTTTTTCTTTTTAAAGGCACGCTATTGTGACACAAGATATGAGTGGCAAAGTGGACTGGCAGAAGTTGGCAGAGTACCCGCTGAAGGCCTGACACCCAGACGCTTGCAGACAACTAACTGCTATTCAATCTATTACAGTAAAAAAAAAAATTGATTTTAAATGCAAGCTATTGTGACACCAGATATGAGTGGCAAAGTGGACTGGCAGAAGTTGGCAGAGCACAAGCTGATGGCCTGACACCCGCTTGAAGGAAACTGACTGCCATTAGCTTACAGTGAAAAACTTTTTTATTTTTAAAGGCACACTATTGTGATACCAGATATGAGTGGCAAAGTGGACTGGTAGAAGTTGGCAGAGTACCCACTGAAGGCCTGACACCCGCTTGAAGGACACTGACTGCTATTAGCTTACAGTGAAAAACTTTTTTATTTTTAAAGGCACGCTGTTGTGACACCAGATATGAGTGGCAAAGTACACTGGCAGAGGTTGGCAGAGTACACGCTGAAGGCCTGACACCCGCTTGAAGGACACTGACTGCTATTAGCTTACAGTGAAAAACGTTATTCTTTTTAAAGGCACGCTATTGTGACACCAGATATGAGTGGCAAAGTACACTGGCAGAGGTTGGCAGAGTACACGCTGAAGGCCTGACACCCACTTGAAGGACACTGACTGCTATTAGCTTACAGTGAAAAACTATTTTATTTTTAAAGGCACGCTATTGTGATACCAGATATGAGTGGCAAAGTGGACTGGTAGAAGTTGGAAGAGTACCCGCTGAAGGCCTGACACCCGCTTGAAGGACACTGACTGCTATTAGCTTACAGTGAAAAACTTTTTTTCTTTTTAAAGGCACGCTATTGTGACACCAGATATAAGTGGCAAAGTGGACTGGTAGAAGTTGGCAGAGCACACGCTGAAGGCCTGACACCCGCTTGAAGGACACTGACTGCTATTAGCTTACAGTGAAAAACTTTATTCTTTTTAAAGGCACGCTATTGTGACACCAGATATGAGTGGCAAAGTACACTGGCAGAGGTTGGCAGAGTACACGCTGAAGGAATGACACCCACTTGAAGGACACTGACTGCTATTAGCTTACAGTGAAAAACTTTTTTATTTTTAAAGGCACGCTATTGTGACACCAGATATGAGTGGCAAAGTACACTGGCAGAGGTTGGCAGAGTACACGCTGAAGGCCTGACACCCACTTGAAGGACACTGACTGCTATTAGCTTACAGTGAAAAACTATTTTATTTTTAAAGGCACGCTATTGTGATACCAGATATGAGTGGCAAAGTGGACTGGTAGAAGTTGGAAGAGTACCCGCTGAAGGCCTGACACCCGCTTGAAGGACACTGACTGCTATTAGCTTACAGTGAAAAACTTTTTTTCTTTTTAAAGGCACGCTATTGTGACACCAGATATAAGTGGCAAAGTGGACTGGTAGAAGTTGGCAGAGCACACGCTGAAGGCCTGACACCCGCTTGAAGGACACTGACTGCTATTAGCTTACAGTGAAAAACTTTATTCTTTTTAAAGGCACGCTATTGTGACACCAGATATGAGTGGCAAAGTACACTGGCAGAGGTTGGCAGAGTACACGCTGAAGGAATGACACCCACTTGAAGGACACTGACTGCTATTAGCTTACAGTGAAAAACTTTTTTCTTTTTAAAGGCACGCTATTGTGACACCAGATATGAGTGGCAAAGTACACTGGCAGAGGTTGGCAGAGTACACGCTGAAGGCCTGACACCCACTTGAAGGACACTGACTGCTATTAGCTTACAGTGAAAAACTTTTTTATTTTTAAAGGCACGCTATTGTGATACCAGATATGAGTGGCAAAGTGGACTGGTAGAAGTTGGAAGAGTACCCGCTGAAGGCCTGACACCCGCTTGAAGGACACTGACTGCTATTAGCTTACAGTGAAAAACTTTTTTTCTTTTTAAAGGCACGCTATTGTGACACCAGATATAAGTGGCAAAGTGGACTGGTAGAAGTTGGCAGAGCACACGCTGAAGGCCTGACACCCGCTTGAAGGACACTGACTGCTATTAGCTTACAGTGAAAAACTTTATTCTTTTTAAAGGCACGCTATTGTGACACCAGATATGAGTGGCAAAGTACACTGGCAGAGGTTGGCAGAGTACACGCTGAAGGAATGACACCCACTTGAAGGACACTGACTGCTATTAGCTTACAGTGAAAAACTTTTTTATTTTTAAAGGCACGCTATTGTGACACCAGATATGAGTGGCAAAGTACACTGGCAGAGGTTGGCAGAGTACACGCTGAAGGCCTGACACCCACTTGAAGGACACTGACTGCTATTAGCTTACAGTGAAAAACTTTTTTATTTTTAAAGGCACGCTATTGTGATACCAGATATGAGTGGCAAAGTGGACTGGTAGAAGTTGGCAGACTACCCGCTGAAGGCCTGACACACGCTTGAAGGACACTGACTGCTATTAGCTTACAGTGAAAAACTTTTTTATTTTTAAAGGCATGCTATTGTGACACCAGATACAAGTGGCAAAGTGGACTGGTAGAAGTT
This sequence comes from Pelobates fuscus, assembly GCF_036172605.1. Taxonomy (NCBI): domain Eukaryota; kingdom Metazoa; phylum Chordata; class Amphibia; order Anura; family Pelobatidae; genus Pelobates; species Pelobates fuscus. The sequence continues at coordinate 418,473,053 of NC_086317.1, forward strand.
GGCAAAGCACACGCTGAAGGCCTGACACCCGCTTGAAGGACACTGACTGCTATTAGCTTACAGTGAAAAACTTTATTCTTTTTAAAGGCACGCTATTGTGACACCAGATATGAGTGGCAAAGTACACTGGCAGAGGTTGGCAGAGTACACGCTGAAGGAATGACACCCACTTGAAGGACACTGACTGCTATTAGCTTACAGTGAAAAACTTTTTTCTTTTTAAAGGCACGCTATTGTGACACCAGATATGAGTGGCAAAGTACACTGGCAGAGGTTGGCAGAGTACACGCTGAAGGCCTGACACCCACTTGAAGGACACTGACTGCTATTAGCTTACAGTGAAAAACTTTTTTATTTTTAAAGGCACGCTATTGTGATACCAGATATGAGTGGCAAAGTGGACTGGTAGAAGTTGGCAGAGTACACGCTGAAGGCCTGACACCCGCTTGAAGGACACTGACTGCTATTAGCTTACAGTGAAAAACGTTATTCTTTTTAAAGGCACGCTATTGTGACACCAGATATGAGTGGCAAAGTGGACTGGTAGAAGTTGGCAGAGTACACGCTGAAGGCCTGACACCCCTTTGAAGGACACTGACTGCTATTAGTTACAGTGAAAAACTTTTTTCTTTTTAAAGGCACGCTATTGTGACACCAGATTTGAGTGGCAAGGTGGACTGGCAGAGGTTGGCAGAGTACACGCTGAAGGCCTGACACCCGCTTGAAGGACACTGACTGCTATTAGCTTACAGTGAAAAACGTTTTTTCTTTTTAAAGGCACGCTATTGTGACACCAGATATGAGTGGCAAAGTGGACTGGCAGAAGTTGGCAGAGTACCCGCTGAAGGCCTGACACCCACTTGAAGACAAGTAACTGCTATTCAATCTATAACAGTGAAAAAGGTTTTTGGTTTTAAATGCACGCAATAGTGACACCAGATATGGGTGGCAATGTGCACTTGCAGAGGGTGGCAGAGTACACGCTGAAGGCCTGACACCCGCTTGAAGGACACTGACTGCTATTAGCTTACAGTGAAAAACGTTTTTCTTTTTAAATGCACGCTATTGTGACACCAGATATGAGTGGCAAAGGGGACTCGTAGAAGTTGGCAGAGTAGATGCTGAAGGCCTGACACCCGCTTAAAGGACACTGACTGCTATTAGCTTACAGTGAAAAACTTTTTTTCTTTTTAAAGGCACGCTATTGTGACACCAGATATGAGTGGCAAAGTCGACTGGCAGAAGTTGGCAGAGTACACGCTGAAGGCCTGACACCCAGACGCTTGCAGACAACTAACTGCTATTCAATCTATTACAGTGAAATTTTTTTTTTATTTTAAATGCAAGCTATTGTGACACCAGATATGAGTGGCAAAGTGGACTGGCAGAAGTTGGCAGAGCACACGCTGAAGGCCTGACACCCGCTTGAAGGAAACTGACTGCTATTAGCTTACAGTGAAAAACTTTTTTTTCTTTTTAAAGGCACGCTATTGTGACACCAGATATGAGTGGCAAAGTACACTGGCAGAGGTTGGTAGAGTACACGCTGAAGGCCTGACACCCGCTTGAAGGACACTGGCTGCTATTAGCTTACAGTGAAAAACTTTTTTATTTTTAACGGCACGCTATTGTGATACCAGATATGAGTGGCAAAGTGGACTGGTAGAAGTTGGCAGAGTACCCGCTGAAGGCCTGACACCCGCTTGAAGGACACTGACTGCTATTAGCTTACAGTGAAAAACTTTTTTTTCTTTTTAAAGGCACGCTATTTTGACACAAGATATGAGTGGCAAAGTGGACTGGCAGAAGTTGGCAGAGTACCCGCTGAAGGCCTGACACCCAGACGCTTGCAGACAACTAACTGCTATTCAATCTATTACAGTAAAAAAAAAAATTTGATTTTAAATGCAAGCTATTGTGACACCAGATATGAGTGGCAAAGTGGACTGGCAGAAGTTGGCAGAGCACACGCTGATGGCCTGACACCCGCTTGAAGGAAACTGACTGCTATTAGCTTACAGTGAAAAACTTTTTTATATTTAAAGGCACGCTATTGTGACACCAGATATGAGTGGCAAAGTGGACTGGCAGAAGTTGGCAGAGTACCCGCTGAAGGCCTGACACCCACTTGAAGGACACTGACTGCTATTAGCTTTCAGTGAAAAACTTTTTTATTTTTAAAGGTACGCTATTGTGACACCAGATATGAGTGGCAAAGTACACTGGCAGAGGTTGGCAGAGTACACGCTGAAGGCCTGACACCCACTTGAAGGACACTGACTGCTATTAGCTTACAGTGAAAAACTTTCTTATTTTTAAAGGCACGTTATTGTGACACAAGATATAAGTGGCAAAGTGGACTGGTAGAAGTTGGCAGACTACCCGCTGAAGGCCTGACACCCGCTTGAAGGACACTGACTGCTATTAGCTTACAGTGAAAAACTTTTTTCTTTTTAAAGGCACGTTATTGTGACACCAGATATAAGTGGCAAAGTGGACTGGTAGAAGTTGGCAGAGCACACGCTGAAGGCCTGACACCCGCTTCAAGGACACTGACTGCTATTAGCTTACAGTGAAAAACTTTTTTTCTTTTTAAAGGCACGCTATTGTGACACCAGATATGAGTGGCAAAGTGGACTGGTAGAAGTTGGCAGAGCACACGCTGAAGGCCTGACACCCACTTGAAGGACACTGACTGCTATTAGCTTACAGTGAAAAACTTTTTTCTTTTTAAAGGCACGCTATTGTGACACCAGATATGAGTGGCAAAGTACACTGGCAGAGGTTGGCAGAGTACACGCTGAAGGCCTGACACCCACTTGAAGGACACTGACTGCTATTAGCTTACAGTGAAAAACTTTCTTATTTTTAAAGGCACGTTATTGTGACACAAGATATAAGTGGCAAAGTGGACTGGTAGAAGTTGGCAGACTACCCGCTGAAGGCCTGACACCCGCTTGAAGGACACTGACTGCTATTAGCTTACAGTGAAAAACTTTTTTCTTTTTAAAGGCACGTTATTGTGACACCAGATATGAGTGGCAAAGTGGACTGGCAGAAGTTGGCATAGTACCCGCTGAAGGCCTGACACCCGCTTCAAGGACACTGACTGCTATTAGCTTACAGTGAAAAACTTTTTTTCTTTTTAAAGGCACGCTATTGTGACACCAGATATGAGTGGCAAAGTGGACTGGTAGAAGTTGGCAGAGCACACGCTGAAGGCCTGACACCCACTTGAAGGACACTGACTGCTATTAGCTTACAGTGAAAAACTTTTTTCTTTTTAAAGGCACGCTATTGTGACACCAGATATGAGTGGCAAAGTACACTGGCAGAGGTTGGCAGAGTACACGCTGAAGGCCTGACACCCACTTGAAGGACACTGACTGCTATTAGCTTACAGTGAAAAACTTTTTTATTTTTAAAGGCACGCTATTGTGATACCAGATATGAGTGGCAAAGTGGACTGGTAGAAGTTGGCAGAGTACACGCTGAAGGCCTGACACCCGCTTGAAGGACACTGACTGCTATTAGCTTACAGTGAAAAACGTTATTCTTTTTAAAGGCACGCTATTGTGACACCAGATTTGAGTGGCAAAGTGGACTGGCAGAGGTTGGCAGAGTACCCGCTGAAGGCCTGACACCCGCTTGAAGGACACTGACTGCTATTAGCTTACAGTGAAAAACGTTTTTTCTTTTTAAAGGCACGCTATTGTGACACCAGATATGAGTGGCAAAGTGGACTGGCAGAAGTTGGCAGAGTACCCGCTGAAGGCCTGACACCCGCTTCAAGGACACTGACTGCTATTAGCTTACAGTGAAAAACTTTTTTTCTTTTTAAAGGCACGCTATTGTGACACCAGATATGAGTGGCAAAGTGGACTGGTAGAAGTTGGCAGAGCACACGCTGAAGGCCTGACACCCGCTTGAAGGACACTGACTGCTATTAGCTTACAGTGAAAAACTTTATTCTTTTTAAAGGCACGCTATTGTGACACCAGATATGAGAGGCAAAGTACACTGGCAAAGGTTGGCAGAATACACGCTGAAGGCCTGACACCCACTTGAAGGACACTGACTTCTATTAGTAGTGTTGTCGCGAACCCGAAATTTTCGATTCGCGAACGGCGAACGCAAACTTCCTCAAATGTTCGCGAACCGGCGAACCGCGCGAACCGCCTTTGACTTCAATGGGCAGGCGAATTTTAAAACCAACAGGGACTATTTCTGGCCACAAAAGTGATGGAAAAGTTGTTTCAAGGGGACTAACACCTGGACTGTGGCATGCCGGAGGGGGATCCATGGCAAAACTCCCATGGAAAATGACACAGTTGATTCAGAGTCTGCTTTTAATCCATAAAGGGCAGAAATCACCTAACATTGACACCTGTCCTCTTTAAAATCTAAAGCTTAAGCTATTGTTAAAACAGATATGAGTGGTGGCACTGACTGTGCAAATGGGCAAGGCATCCAACCTGACACAGAAGCTGGCAGGCAGGCAACTGCTCTCCTATTACAGTGAAAAAAAATGATTTCTTTAAAATCTAAAGCTTAAGCTATTGTTAAAACAGATATGAGTGGTGGCTAGTGATGTACCGAACTGTCCGCCGGCGAACAGTTCCCGGCGAAATTAGCGTGTTCGCGTTCGCCGCGGCGGGCGGACACATGCGCAGTTCAATCTGCCCCCTATTCGTCATCATTGGGCAAACTTTGACCCTGTGCCTCTCGGTCAGCAGACACATTCCAGCCAATCAGCAGCACTCCCTCCCTTCCACACCCTCCAACCTCCCTCCCAGCATCCCTTTTCGATTCATTCGGAAGATGCATGCTTAGTGAGAGGAGGGAAAGTTTAGCTGCTGCTGATTAGATAGGGAAATTGATAGCTAGGCTAGGGTATTCAGTGTCCACTACAATCCTGAAGGACTCATCTGATCTCTGCTGTAAGGACAGCACCCCAAAAAAGCCTTTTTTAGGACTATAACATCAGGCTGCTTTTTTTTTTTTTCCTGTGTAATGTAATTGCAGGTGCCTGCCTGCCAGCTTCTGTGTGAGGTTCACATTGGATACTGTGCCCACTAGCCCAGTGCCACCACTCATATCTGTTTTAACAATTGGTTAAGCTTTAGATTTAAAATAAATAATTTTTTTCACTGTAATAGAAGAGCAGTTGCCTGCCTGCCAGCTTCTGTGTCAGGTTGGATGCCTTGGCCATTTGCACAGTCAGTGCCACCACTCATATCTGTTTTAACAATTGGTTAAGCTTTAGATTTTAAATAAATACTTTTTTCCACTGTAATAGAAGAGCAGTTGCCTGCCTGCCAGCTTCTGTGTGAGGTTCACATTGGATACTGTGCCCACTAGCCCAGTGCCACCACTCATATCTATTTTAACAATTGGTTAAGCTTTAGATTTAAAATAAATAATTTTTTTTTCACTGTAATAGAAGAGCAGTTGCCTGCCTGCCAGCTTCTGTGTCAGGTTGGATGCCTTGCCCATTTGCACAGTCAGTGCCACCACTCATATCTGTTTTAACAATAGCTTAAGCTTTAGATTTTAAAGAAATCATTTTTTTCACTGTAATAGAAGATCAGTTAGTTGTCTGCAAGCGTCTGGGTGTCAGGCCTACTTCAGCGTGTGCTCTGCAGACCTGTGCCAGCGTGCTTTGACAGTTGCCAATCATATCTGGTGTCTCTTTAGCGTGCTTTTACAAAGAAAAAAGGTTTCCAGTGTAAGCTAATAGCAGACAGTCAGTGTCCTTCAAGCGGCTCTGTCAGGCCTTCCTTCAGCGTGTGCCCTGCACAACCCTGCCAGCGTGCTTTGACAGTTGCCACTCATATATTGTATCTCTATAGCGTGCTTTTACAACCAAAATTTTGTTTCCACTGTAATAGAAGAGCAGTTGCCTGCCTGCCAGCTTCTGTGTGAGGTTCACATTGGATACTGTGCCCACTAGCCCAGTGCCACCACTCATATCTGTTTTAACAATTGGTTAAGCTTTAGATTTAAAATAAATAATTTTTTTTCACTGTAATAGAAGAGCAGTTGCCTGCCTGCCAGCTTCTGTGTCAGGTTGGATGCCTTGCCCATTTGCACAGTCAGTGCCACCACTCATATCTGTTTTAACAATAGCTTAAGCTTTAGATTTTAAAGAAATCATTTTTTTTCACTGTAATAGAAGATCAGTTAGTTGTCTGCAAGCATCTGGGTGTCAGGCCTACTTCAGCGTGTGCTCTGCAGACCTGTGCCAGCGTGCTTTGACAGTTCCCAATCATATTTGGTGTCTCTATAGCGTGCTTTTAAAACCAAAATTTGTTTTTCACTGTTATAGATTGAATAGCAGTTACTTGTCTTCAAGCGGGTGTCTCAGGCCTACAGTGTGTGCTCTGCAGAACTGTTCCAGTGCACATTGCCAATCATATCTGGTGTCTCTATAGCGTGCTTTTAAAACCAACATTTGTTTTTCACTGTTATAGATTGAATAGCAGTTACTTGTCTTCAAGCGGGTGTGTCAGGCCTACAGTGTGTGCTCTGCAGAACTGTTCAAGTGCACATTGCCAATCATATCTGGTGTCTCTATAGCGTGCTTTTACAAAGAAAAAAGGTTTCTAGTGTAAGCTAATAGCAGTCAGTCAGTGTCCTTCAAGCGGCTCTGTCAGTCCTTCCTTCAGCGTGTGCTCTGCAGACCTGTTCCAGCGTGCTTTGACAGTTGCCAATCATATTTGGTGTCTCTATAGCGTGCTTTTAAAACCAAAATTTGTTTTTCACTGTTATAGATTGAATAGCAGTTACTTGTCTTCAAGCGGGTGTCTCAGGCCTACAGTGTGTGCTCTGCAGAACTGTTCCAGTGCACATTGCCAATCATATCTGGTGTCTCTATAGCGTGCTTTTAAAACCAAAATTTGTTTTTCACTGTTATAGATTGAATAGCAGTTACTTGTCTTCAAGCGGGTGTGTCAGGCCTACAGTGTGTGCTCTGCAGAACTGTTCAAGTGCACATTGCCAATCATATCTGGTGTCTCTATAGCGTGCTTTTACAAAGAAAAAAGGTTTCTAGTGTAAGCTAATAGCAGTCAGTCAGTGTCCTTCAAGCGGCTCTGTCAGTCCTTCCTTCAGCGTGTGCTCTCCAGAACTGTTCCAGTGCACATTGCCAATCATATCTGGTGTCTCTATAGCGTGCTTTTAAAACCAAAAATTTTTTTCACTGTTATAGATTGAATAGCAGTTACTTGTCTTCAAGCGGGTGTGTCAGGCCTACAGTGTGTGCTCTGCAGAACTGTTCAAGTGCACATTGCCAATCATATCTGGTGTCTCTATAGCGTGCTTTTACAAAGAAAAAAGGTTTCTAGTGTAAGCTAATAGCAGCCAGTCAGTGTCCTTCAAGCGGCTCTGTCAGTCCTTCCTTCAGCGTGTGCTCTGCAGACCTGTGTGTCACGACAGTCCTTAGTCAATATGCCCTCGTGCAGTACTCGCACTCACCACTCTTTCTGTTTGGCACTGTTTCTCATTTCCTTTCGTTAGGCACAACACCTGGCCCTTGTTTAGCACCTATATATTCTGGTTTCTCCCCTCACTTCCTGTCAGATCATTATCCTCTATCCTTGACCCTGTACCTGCTGTTTCCTGGTTCCCGTGATTCTGGCTCCTTGCTCCTTGCTCCTTGCTCCTGTGTCTTGTTTCCTGTGTATCCTGTGTATCCTGTGTATCCTGAGTATCCTGTGTTTCCTGATCCGGTGTTCCGATGTCCTTATGGTCCTGTGTTCTTGCGTAGGCACAGATCAGTTAGTTGTCTGCAAGCGTCTGGGTGTCAGGCCTACTTCAGCGTGTGCTCTGCAGACCTGTGCCAGCGTGCTTTGACAGTTGCCAATCATATCTGGTGTCTCTTTAGCGTGCTTTTACAAAGAAAAAAGGTTTCCAGTGTAAGCTAATAGCAGACAGTCAGTGTCCTTCAAGCGGCTCTGTCAGGCCTTCCTTCAGCGTGTGCCCTGCACAACCCTGCCAGCGTGCTTTGACAGTTGCCACTCATATATTGTATCTCTATAGCGTGCTTTTACAACCAAAATTTTGTTTCCACTGTAATAGAAGAGCAGTTGCCTGCCTGCCAGCTTCTGTGTGAGGTTCACATTGGATACTGTGCCCACTAGCCCAGTGCCACCACTCATATCTGTTTTAACAATTGGTTAAGCTTTAGATTTAAAATAAATAATTTTTTTTCACTGTAATAGAAGAGCAGTTGCCTGCCTGCCAGCTTCTGTGTCAGGTTGGATGCCTTGCCCATTTGCACAGTCAGTGCCACCACTCATATCTGTTTTAACAATAGCTTAAGCTTTAGATTTTAAAGAAATCATTTTTTTTCACTGTAATAGAAGATCAGTTAGTTGTCTGCAAGCATCTGGGTGTCAGGCCTACTTCAGCGTGTGCTCTGCAGACCTGTGCCAGCGTGCTTTGACAGTTCCCAATCATATTTGGTGTCTCTATAGCGTGCTTTTAAAACCAAAATTTGTTTTTCACTGTTATAGATTGAATAGCAGTTACTTGTCTTCAAGCGGGTGTCTCAGGCCTACAGTGTGTGCTCTGCAGAACTGTTCCAGTGCACATTGCCAATCATATCTGGTGTCTCTATAGCGTGCTTTTAAAACCAACATTTGTTTTTCACTGTTATAGATTGAATAGCAGTTACTTGTCTTCAAGCGGGTGTGTCAGGCCTACAGTGTGTGCTCTGCAGAACTGTTCAAGTGCACATTGCCAATCATATCTGGTGTCTCTATAGCGTGCTTTTACAAAGAAAAAAGGTTTCTAGTGTAAGCTAATAGCAGTCAGTCAGTGTCCTTCAAGCGGCTCTGTCAGTCCTTCCTTCAGCGTGTGCTCTGCAGACCTGTTCCAGCGTGCTTTGACAGTTGCCAATCATATTTGGTGTCTCTATAGCGTGCTTTTAAAACCAAAATTTGTTTTTCACTGTTATAGATTGAATAGCAGTTACTTGTCTTCAAGCGGGTGTCTCAGGCCTACAGTGTGTGCTCTGCAGAACTGTTCCAGTGCACATTGCCAATCATATCTGGTGTCTCTATAGCGTGCTTTTAAAACCAAAATTTGTTTTTCACTGTTATAGATTGAATAGCAGTTACTTGTCTTCAAGCGGGTGTGTCAGGCCTACAGTGTGTGCTCTGCAGAACTGTTCAAGTGCACATTGCCAATCATATCTGGTGTCTCTATAGCGTGCTTTTACAAAGAAAAAAGGTTTCTAGTGTAAGCTAATAGCAGTCAGTCAGTGTCCTTCAAGCGGCTCTGTCAGTCCTTCCTTCAGCGTGTGCTCTCCAGAACTGTTCCAGTGCACATTGCCAATCATATCTGGTGTCTCTATAGCGTGCTTTTAAAACCAAAAATTTTTTTCACTGTTATAGATTGAATAGCAGTTACTTGTCTTCAAGCGGGTGTGTCAGGCCTACAGTGTGTGCTCTGCAGAACTGTTCAAGTGCACATTGCCAATCATATCTGGTGTCTCTATAGCGTGCTTTTACAAAGAAAAAAGGTTTCTAGTGTAAGCTAATAGCAGCCAGTCAGTGTCCTTCAAGCGGCTCTGTCAGTCCTTCCTTCAGCGTGTGCTCTGCAGACCTGTGTGTCACGACAGTCCTTAGTCAATATGCCCTCGTGCAGTACTCGCACTCACCACTCTTTCTGTTTGGCACTGTTTCTCATTTCCTTTCGTTAGGCACAACACCTGGCCCTTGTTTAGCACCTATATATTCTGGTTTCTCCCCTCACTTCCTGTCAGATCATTATCCTCTATCCTTGACCCTGTACCTGCTGTTTCCTGGTTCCCGTGATTCTGGCTCCTTGCTCCTTGCTCCTTGCTCCTGTGTCTTGTTTCCTGTGTATCCTGTGTATCCTGAGTATCCTGTGTTTCCTGATCCGGTGTTCCGATGTCCTTATGGTCCTGTGTTCTTGTCTCTGCCTGGTCCTGTGTCCTGTGCCTCCTGTTCCAGTGTTCGCCTGCAGTGTTCCTGCCTAGACTCCTTCTCCAGTGATTCTGACCTTGCTGCATTTTCTGTGTGACCTGCTTAGGGCTTTGCCCCTTGATGTTCATTTAGTACTTGGTGGCTGCACTACCCTGACTAAGCCTTTACCTTTGCCTAGGACTATCGTGGACTCTGCCTGCTCTATTGTATATATTGGGTTATTGTATATATTTATATATTTGTGGCATTGTCATATTTTGTTTTGTATATATTATATATATATATATATATATATATCCTTTTGGTTTTCCTTAATACATTTTCTTTATTACTCCATTTATCGTGTCCTAGCATTATTTCTCTGCTAAGTTGGTTCCCACACTTAAAGGGACAGTGCTGTTGCAGGGCAGCACCCCTTCATGTCATGACACTGTGCCAGCGTGCTTTGACAGTTGCCAATCATATCTGGTGTCTCTATAGCGTGCTTTTAAAACCAAAATTTTTTTTTCACTGTTATAGATTGAATAGCAGTTACTTGTCTTCAAGCGGGTGTGTCAGGCCTACAGTGTGTGCTCTGCAGAACTGTTCAAGTGCACATTGCCAATCATATCTGGTGTCTCTATAGCGTGCTTTTACAAAGAAAAAAAGTTTTCTAGTGTAAGCTAATAGCAGTCAGTCAGTGTCCTTCAAGCGTCTCTGTCAGTCCTTCCTTCAGCGTGTGCTCTGCAGACCTGTTCCAGCGTGCTTTGACAGTTGCCAATCATATTTGGTGTCTCTATAGCGTGCTTTTAAAACCAAAATTTGTTTTTCACTGTTATAGATTGAATAGCAGTTACTTGTCTTCAAGCGGGTGTCTCAGGTCTACAGTGTGTGCTCTGCAGAACTGTTCCAGTGCACATTGCCAATCATATCTGGTGTCTCTATAGCGTGCTTTTAAAACCAAAATTTGTTTTTCACTGTTATAGATTGAATAGCAGTTACTTGTCTTCAAACGGGTGTGTCAGGCCTACAGTGTGTGCTCTGCAGAACTGTTCCAGTGCACATTGCCAATCATATCTGGTCTCACAGTAGCTTGCACGCATAGTACCACTAATCCCCAAAAAAATGACAGGCAGAGGCAGGCCACCCCGCAGGGGCCGTCGTGGTCGTGGTGCTGTGATTCCCTTTTGCCCTAGAATAATGCCCAGTTTTCAGAAGCCACGTACCCTGAACTTGAAAAGTTATGAGGACTTAGTTGACTGGCTAACACAGGACACCCAATCTTGTACAGCCTCCGCTCGGAACCTTGACGCACCATCCTCCTCCAGCTTAGCTTCAGGCACCTCTCAAGATACCACTCACCCGCCTGCCGCCACCACCAAAACTAGCACCACAGCCGCTTTACTTGGTATGTCAGAGGAGTTATTCACACACCCGTTTGAAGAAATGAGTGATGCACAACCATTATTGCTAGAGGATGTAGATAACAGGGATATGTCTCAGGCAGGCAGCATTAAACACATGGAGGTACGGTGTGAGGATGATGATGTTGTACCCGCTGCTGCTTCCTTTTCTGAGTTGTCAGATACAAGCGAAGCGGTTGATGATGACGATGCGTCCATGGATGTCACTTGGGTGCCCGCTCGGCAAGAAGAAGAACAGGGCGAAAGTTCAGATGGGGAGACAGAGAGGAGGAGGAGGAGACGAGTTGGAAGCAGGGGGGGTGGTCGTCGCAAGGAGCTAGTGGCACAGTCAGACAGCATGCATCGGCACCCGGGGTCAGCCCGACAGCACGCCAATCAACGCATGCTGTGTCCACCACCAGAATGCCGTCATTGCAGAGCTCAGCAGTGTGGCATTTTTTTTGTGTGTCTGCCTCTGACAACAGCGATGCCATTTGCAACCTGTGCCAAAGGAAACTGAGTCGTGGGAGGTCCAACACCCACCTAGGTACAACTGCTTTGCGTAGGCACATGATCTCACATCACAAACGCCTATGGGATCAACACATGAGTACAAGCAGCACGCCTACTCTAAGCCGCCATCCTCCTCCTGGTCCAGCATCTTCAGCCACGTCAACCACTGCTGTCCTTCTTGCCCCCTCTCAACAATCCGCCACTCCGTCTCCCGCCTTGAGCAGTTCCCGCTCATCTGCCCACAGTCATGTGTTTCTGTCAAGGACATGTTTGAGCGTAAGAAGCCAATGTCACCAAGTCACCCCCTTGCCCAGCTTCTGACAGCTGGCTTGTCCGAACTATTAGCCCGCCAGCTTTTACCATACAATCTGGTTGAGTCTGAGGCGTTCAAAAAATTTGTAGCTATTGGGACACCGCAGTGGAAGGTACCCGGCCGGAATTTCTGTTCACAAAAGGCAATCCCCAACTTGTACTCGATTGTGCAAAAGGAAGTCATGGCATGTCTGGCACACAGTGTTGGGGCAAGGGTCCATCTGACCACTGATACCTGGTCTGCAAAGCATGGTCAGGGCAGGTATATCACCTACACTGCGCATTGGGTAAACCTGCTGACGGCTGACAAGCAAGGAATGCGTGGCATTGCAGAGGAGTTGGTGACACCGCCACGAATTGCAGGCAGTCCTGCTGCCACCTCCTCTACTCCTCCTACTCCATCCTCTTCCATAACCTCCTCGGCTGAGTCCTCTTGTGCCGCTGCTTCTTGCTCCACATCAACGGCACCCCCCCAGCTCCCCAGGTTCTATTCCACTGCGGATACGGCAGTGTCACGCCGTCTTGGGTTTGACTTGCTTGAAAGCAGAGAGTCACACCGGACAAACACTCCTGTCCGCCCTGAACGCACAGGTGGAAAAGTGGCTGACTCCGCAGCAACTGGATATTGGCAAAGTGGTGTGTGACAACGGAAAAAATTTGATAGTGGCATTGAAGTTGGGCAAGTTGACACATGTGCCGTGCATGGCACATGTGTGTAATCTGATCGTACAACGCTTTGTGCATAAGTACACAGGCTTACAGGACGTCCTGAAGCAGGCCAGGAAGGTGTGTGGCCATTTCAGGCGTTCCTACACGGCCATGGCTCACTTTGCCGATATCCAGCGGCGAAACAACATGCCAGTGAGGCGCTTGATTTGCGACAGCCCTACACGTTGGAATTCAACACTCCTAATGTTCGACCGCCTACTCCAACAAGAAAAAGCTGTTAATGAATATTTGTATGACCGGGGTGCTAGGACAGCCTCTGGGGAGCTGGGAATTTTTTTGCCACGTTACTGGACGCTCATGCGCAATGCCTGTAGGCTCATGCGTCCTTTTGAGGAGGTGACAAACCTAGTCAGTTGCAACGAAGGCACCATCAGCGACATCATACCATTTGTTTTCTTCATGGAGCGTGCCCTGCGAAGAGTGCTGGATCAGGCTGTAGATGAGCGTGAAGAGGAAGAGGAAGAGTTGTGGCCACCATCACCACCAGAAACAGCCTTATCAGCATCGCTTGCTGGACCTGCGGCAACGCTGGAAGAGGAGTCAGAGGAGGATTGTAGCTTTGAGGAGGAGCAGGAGGAGCAAGACCAAACACAATAGGCATCCCAGGGTGCTCGTTGTCACCTATCTGGTACCCGTGGTGTTGTACGTGGCTGGGGGGAAGAACATACCTTCAATGACATCAGTGAGGAGGAGGAACGGGAAATGAGTAGCTCGGCATCCAACCTTGTGCAAATGGGGTCTTTCATGCTGTCCTGCCTGTTGAGGGACCCTCGTATAAAAAGGCTGAAGGAGAACGACCTGTACTGGGTGTCCACGCTACTAGACCCCCGGTATAAGCAGAAAGTGGCGGAAATGTTACCGAATTACAACAAGTCGGAAAGGATGCAGCATTTGCAAAATAAATTAAAAAGTATGCTTTACACAGCGTATAAGGGTGATGTCACAGCACAACGGGAATCTAACAGGGGGAGAGGTGGAAGTCATCCTCCTCCTCCTCCTCCCATGACCAGGACAGGACGCTTTAAAGACGTGTTGTTGATGGAGGACATGCGGACCTTTTTAAGTCCTATGCATCGCCACAGCCCTTCGGGATCCACCCTCAGAGAGCGACTCGACCGACAGGTAGCAGACTACCTTGCCTTAACTGCAGATATCGACACTCTGAGGAGCGATGAACCCCTTGACTACTGGGTGTGCAGGCTTGACCTGTGGCCTGAGCTATCCCAATTTGCGATAGAACTTCTGGCCTGCCCCGCTTCAAGTGTCCTGTCAGAAAGGACCTTCAGTGCAGCAGGAGGTATTGTCACTGAGAAGAGAAGTCGCTTAGGTCAAAAAGTATAGATTACCTCACCTTTATTAAGATGCATGAGGGATGGATCCCGAAGGGACTGACACTGGGCGATACATTCGATTAAAAAAGGCCTGATGAGATGAGCTGCCTTGGGCTAGAAATGGTCCACACGCTGTTGTATTTTACCTCTGAATGCCGGTTGACTTGAGTGACTTATCCGCCACCAACTAGGGTTCAAGCCGCCATGTTTTAGGGCACTTTCTGCCTGGGAAACAAACATCAATTTTTCTGGCCGCTGCTAAAGCAGCGGCTGCAACAATACCAAATTTTTCAGGCATGTGTACATGCCTCATTTTTAGGCCCACTGGTGCAGCACTGTGGCTTCAAAAACCAAACCAAAAATTAAAATCCTCCAAGATGGCACCAATATACCAGTGGTCTAAGCATCTTCCCACCTTGGCCTAAAAAGGGGAGGTGATTCAACAATTAAAAATCTCTGCCATTTACACGTCCACTGATAGGAGACGCGGAAGGTATTAAACTGATATGAACAATACTCCACTCCTATCAGTAGGTCCGTCCCATTGTGATTTATGCCCCCCACCACCGCGCAGGGATGGGGGCCAGGGAGGAGGAAAGTAGGCCCCCCCATTGTGATTTATGCCCCCCATCCACCGCGCAGGGGTGGGGGCAGAGGGGGGGAGGACAGTAGGTCACCCCATTGTGATTTATGGCCCCCACCCACCGCGCAGGGGTTGGGGAGGACAGTAGCTCCCCCCAGTGTGTATCAGGGGCTTTGAGGACAGGTGTCAATCCATACCTGCCAAGTGACCCTATGTAGGGGGAACAGTCTCTATTCTGCTCTGTGTCAGTGTGTATCATGGTCTCTGTGGACGGTGAACAGTCTCTATTCTGCTCTGTGTCAGTGTGTATCATGGTCTCTGTGGACGGTGAACAGTCTCTATTCTGCTCTGTGTCAGTGTGTATCATGGTCTCTGTGGACAGGGAACAGTCTATATTCTGCTCTGTGTCAGTGTGTATCAGGGGTTTTGAGAACAGGTGTCAATCCATATCTGCCAAGTGACCCTATGTAGGGGGAACAGTCCCTATTCTGCTCTGTGTCAGTGTGTATCATGGTCTCTGTGGACAGGGAACAGTCTCTATTCTGCTCTGTGTCAGTGTGTATCAGGGGTTTTGAGGACAGGTGTCAATCCATATCTGCCAAGTGACCCTATGTAGGGGGAACAGTCCCTATTCTGCTCTGTGTCAGTGTGTATCAGGGGTTTTGAGGACAGGTGTCAATGCATATCTGCCAAGTGACCCTATGTAGGGGGAACAGTCCCTATTCTGCTCTGTGTCAGTGTGTATCAGGGGTTTTGAGGACAGGTGTCAATCCATATCTGCCAAGTGACCCTATGTAGGGGGAACAGTCCCTATTCTGCTCTGTGTCAGTGTGTATCAGGGGTTTTGAGGACAGGTGTCAATCCATATCTGCCAAGTGACCCTATGTAGGGGGAACAGTCCCTATTCTGCTCTGTGTCAGTGTGTATCATGGTCTCTGTGGACAGGGAACAGTCTCTATTCTGCTCTGTGTCAGTGTGTATCAGGGGCTTTGAGGACAGGTGTCAATCCAAACCTGCCAAGTGACCCTATGTAGGGGGGACAGTCTCTATTCTGCTCTGTGTCAGTGTGTATCATGGTCTCTGTGGACGGGGAACAGTCTCTATTCTGCTCGGTGTCAGTGTGTATCAGGGGTTTTGAGGACAGGTGTCAATCCATATCTGCCAAGTGACCCTATGTAGGGGGAACAGTCCCTATTCTGCTCTGTGTCAGTGTGTATCATGGTCTCTGTGGACAGGGAACAGTCTCTATTCTGCTCTGTGTCAGTGTGTATCATGGTCTCTGTGGACGGTGAACAGTCTCTATTCTGCTCTGTGTCAGTGTGTATCATGGTCTCTGTGGACAGGGAACAGTCCCTATTCTGCTCTGTGTCAGTGTGTATCAGGGGTTTTGAGGACAGGTGTCAATCCATATCTGCCAAGTGACCCTATGTAGGGGGAACAGTCCCTATTCTGCTCTGTGTCAGTGTGTATCATGGTCTCTGTGGACAGGGAACAGTCTCTATTCTGCTCTGTGTCAGTGTGTATCAGGGGTTTTGAGGACAGGTGTCAATCCATAACTGCCAAGTGACCCTATGTAGGGGGAACAGTCCCTATTCTGCTCTGTGTCAGTGTGTATCATGGTCTCTGTGGACAGGGAACAGTCTCTATTCTGCTCTGTGTCGGTGTGTATCAGGGGTTTTGAGGACAGGTGTCAATCCATATCTGCCAAGTGACCCTATGTAGGGGGAACAGTCCCTATTCTGCTCTGTGTCAGTGTGTATCAGGGGTTTTGAGGACAGGTGTAAATCCATATCTGCCAAGTGACCCTATGTAGGGGGAACAGTCTCTATTCTGCTCTGTGTCAGTGTGTATCAGGGCTGGGCTTTGAGGACAGGTGTCAATGTTAGGTGATTTCTGCCCGTTATGGATTAAAAGCAGACTCTGCATCAACTGTGCAATTTTCCATGGGAGTTTTGCCATGGATCCCCCTCTGGCATGCCACAGTCCAGGTGTTAGTCCCCTTGAAACAACTTTTCCATCACTATTGTGGCCAGAAAGAGTCCCTGTTGTTTTTAAAATTCGCCTGCCCATTGAAGTCAATGGCGGTTCACGCGGTTCGCCGGTTCACGAACATTTGCGGAAGTTCGCGTTCGCCGTTCGCGAACCGAAAATTCCGGGTTCGCGACAACACTAGTGGTGGCACTGACTGTGCAAATGGGCAAGGCATCCAACCTGACACAGAAGCTGGCAGGCAGGCAACTGCTCTTCTATTACAGTGAAAATAAATGATTTATTTAAAATCTAAAGCTTAACCAGTTGTTAAAACAGCTATGAGTGGTGGCACTGACTGTGCAAATGGGCAAGGCATCCAACCTGACACAGAAGCTGGCAGGCAGGCAACTGCTCTTCTATTACAGTGAAAACAAATTATTTATTTTAAATGTAAAGCTTAACCAATTGTTAAAACAGATATGAGTGGTGGCACTGGGCAAGTAGGAACAGTATCCAATGTGAACCTCACACAGAAGCTGGCAGGCAGGCACCTGCAATTACATTACACAGGAAAAAAAAAAAAAAGGGCTTTTTGGGGTGCTGTCCTTACAGCAGAGATCAGATGAGTCCTTCAGGATTGTAGTGGACACTGAATACCCTAGCCTAGCTATCAATTTCCCTAGCTAATCAGCAGCAGCTAAACTTTCCCTCCTCTCACTAAGCATGCAGCTTCAGAATTAATCGAAAATGGATGCTGGGAGGGAGGTTGGAGGGTGTGGAAGGAAGGGAGTGCTGCTGATTGGCTGGAATGTGTCTGCTGACCGAGAGGCAATGATGCCCAATGATGACGAATAGGGGGCGGATCGAACCGCCCATGTGTTCGCCCGCGGCGGCGAACGCGAACACGCTTAGTTCGCCGGGAACTGTTCGCCGGCGGACAGTTCGGTACATCACTAGCTATTAGCTTACAGTGAAAAACTTTTTTATTTTTAAAGGCACGCTATTGTGATACTAGATATGAGTGGCAAAGTGGACTGGTAGAAGTTGGCAGAGTACCCGCTGAAGGCCTGACACCCGCTTGAAGGACACTGACTGCTATTAGCTTACAGTGAAAAACGTTTTTTCTTTTTAAAGGCACGCTATTGTGACACCAGATATGAGTGGCAAAGTGGACTGGCAGTGATGTAGAATTATTAAAAATCTTTATTGAACTTGTACTGAATTATTGTACTAACTCCATTTTAACCTCACACTGTGACAAACCCTCCATTTTGTCCTCATTACCTGACAGATCCTTCATTTTAATCCATCTTAAACTACATTACATGACAGAATTTCCCAGCAACATTTAATACAATGAACAGAGACTGTATTTTCTATAAAGACCTAGCTGACTCCGGAATTATTGAATCTCCTGTAACATGCAACAAAGTATAACCAAGGCCAGAGCCAAGGCCATGAGAACACTGTACTAATGAAATGTTCTATTCATAAAAGAACCTTGCACCTGACCACAAGACCTGACATCACTGACTGTGTAAAATGACGCTCAAGCCCCCCTTTCCACCGAGTAAACCTCATGCTGGGAAAGATGGCGCCTGAGCCTTCTGTCCACACCCGTGTCCAGAACAATACCACCTCCCGGTGGGAGGACACCTAGCTAGTCACTCAAATCCCTGAGCCAATTAATAATATTGATGGGTGGACACTGATATAGTCACATAACATTTAATCCAATTAATGATGTTTATTTGTTATTATCTGATATTCAATGATGATGTCATTTTGCCTTTAAAAGGGTCTGCATAACCGTTTTCCAACTAGATGCCATTAAATTTTCTGAAGTGCTTTTAACCTGAACTCCATGTGTCAGTGTGAACTTACTTCTGCGTATACGCAATTTAATCATCTCAGATTTGGACAGGAACAGAGACATTTAAACATATTTGTTTATTTCTAAATTAATCTACATCAATTTGGCGCCCAGAAACGTGGGGCATCGGGCTATGTCTGGCCGGTGAGCCGTCCTAAGGAAGATACTGTTGGACGGGGGAATCCTGGGGGAAGGAAAGGAGACTGATCACCTCCAGGTACACGGTAGAGACTTCTGCAGAGCCACCGGTATGTTCCGGCCCCTTAGATTGACCCGTCCACGTGTCTGTGACTGCTTCCCGGGAGGACATCAAAGACAGGTAATATCTTGCCCGGTGTCTCGTTACTCACTTGTTTACCTGCATTTAGTCTATCTGTTGCCTGGGTGTGTTTGTATTGGCATATTATAGCGTGAGTGCCCGGGCTGAGTGTTTATTTGTTTCCCCTTTTGGGATAAAGGGGGGGTGGACCCGTGGTAGTTTGCCTGGGGGTCCTGTGTTTGTCTGTTGCCCCTTTTGGGATAAAGGGGGGTGGACCCGGGGGATTTGCCTGGAGTCCTGTTGCCTGTTTACTCCTTTTAGGAGCCACGTGGCTGTGGCTGTAAGGAAAAAGGGGGGTTGACCTGTGGAAGTTTTCCTGGGGGTCTTCTTTGCCTGTTTACCTCTTTTAGGAGCCTCGTGGCTGTGGCTGTATGGAAAAAGAGGTGTGTTGGAACTGTGGATACTGTGTAGACTCATAGTTTCCTGTGATCCTTCTGGTGTCACTTTGATAGCCTAGCTAGCTTCATTGTGCACATAGCTCTGCTTGCAGAGAAGTGGTACCCTCCAGCTTTGAGCGCTGAGTTGGAGTCATTCCGGTGTTATTTGTGGTGCATGAATTCGGGCAGGCATTGCTGTCTTCATCACCACGGAGTAGTGGGACTTATGAGTGGGTTTCATAGGGGCACTACAAGGGTGAGGATAGAGGTGGCCACTATTAGTGGACTGCTGTAACGAGGGAGACATATGGATTTCGGACCGGTGTTAGCTGTTATCCTTGGCCGCTGGTAGTGAGACTTACGAAAGTCGTTCTCCGAGCGGGGACACTACGAGATTGAGGGAGGTGACTTCGGTCACACGATTAAAGGAAAGGAATTACTGTTGATTTTATTTGAACTGTGATGCATGCACTGTATTTCAACTGTATTGTTGTCTTGTTTGTTTAATTAGGAGTCATTCAAACTCCTGTGTCTGTCTCTAAGGATTTCTCCTTACCTTTTTACCTTTTCTACACTTCCTGTATTATTACACTATCCTCTACTATTTCTCTTGTGAGAGAAGTGATTGGTCACACACTTCTCACCTCGCTCCAATTAGTGACTAGTCTACGTTTTGGGAAGACGCACTTGGGCCACCCCCCCTCCCCCCCTCTCTCGGGTGTCAGTCCACCATTGTAGACACTCTGTTTAAAACCTTTTTCCCCTATATCTGGGACGCCTGAATATGAGGGGAATGGAACAGGGATTAGAAAAGCCCAATAAAGGGCTGGCTAGCGCGTGTGATCTAGTTGAAAAGATTGCTAAAGTGTGTAAAATTGCTGTGCCTTCATGTGGTAGATTGCAGCCAGAAAGCTGGCGTAGATTACTGACAGAGTAGCAATACTATTCAGCAGGAAGGTTGGGCTGAGGAAGAACTAGATCACAAAGGGTTAAGAATATATGTATATTATAATAATTGTTTTTTTATTTTGTGTTAGCCATTACCCTGGTAGAGGGTGGGGGTTTTGTATTGAGTTTCACTGAGAGTATTATTAAATGTTGTGTTTTTGTGTCTCTTTGCTTTTGCAATAAATTGTAACGTAACTGTCATGCTTGCTGTCCCTCTTGTTTCTCTCCCTCTCTCCTCCTACCCCTCCCTTTTTGCCTTCTGTGAGACAGGGGGGAAGGAGGAGGGGGGGGGCGTGAGGGGGGGGGGGCGTGGTTGCAATTCAGTGCGATTCAGATTTGTGATCCGTAGAGTTATTCAGAACTTAGCAATGGAATTTTTGCTAGAAAATATTCTAATTGTGTATTTTGTTATTTCAATTGAAGTTGATAGGATCGTGTGGGAGACTAGCTCACAAGAATACATTCCACCTTTCTGAGGCTGTATTTCCTTTCGCGGTGCAAAGTATTTTCTCCAAGACTGGTGTATAAGATAGGGAGTCGGGGATGTAGCTCAGTGTTGATTACGAAGGTTAGGAAAGTGAATCTGATGCAGGAATAGAGAATTATTTGGACGAGTTAAAAATGTAAAGGCAAGTGTGATTTGTTGCAATCCTATGCAATGTGGATAGAGGGAATATGCAAAGTTGTTACGTTAGATTGTGAAGAGGAGAAGTGATTAATGGCTGTAGGTAAATTGTTTGAATCCCGTGAGTTTATTTTTTGCACCATGTTATTTCAAAGCTTCACGGGCTGTTAAATGTATAATGCTTTCATTTGTCAGCTGAAATGCCCTAAAAGAAAATGGCCCCTAGAACAAAAGAAGGTTGTCCTTAAAGAGACACGTCAGTCCAGGCTCCTGCCCTCACCCTGCCCTTAGTGAGGTCATATCCGCCCATATATATCGTGTCATTTCGAGATCTACTTCTACCACGCTCATCCTATCCTAAGACATGCTGTCTTCCTTAATTCCCATATATTATGAACAAAAAAGTTACAATAATCCTAATAATCCTACTATTAGTTTCCTTATATCAGGAAAGTGTCTGTGACAAGTAATGGTTAATATATATATATAGAATATATATATATGTCTATCGATTCACATATAAGTAACAAGTGTGTTTGAACTTTGTAAAAAAAAAAAAGAAAATTGATAACATGCTGGAAGAGGGGTTATCTTAAAGAACATTTACTAAAAGAAGTTTCTAATAAACAAAGATTTCTTGAACAAATGGTAATACAATTAAGGATTGGTTTCAAAATGGTTTGATCTAATTGAAGAGGAACCAGTTAACATTCTAAGCATAGCTATTAACAAATGAATAAGGTGGGAGTGTGTTCCAATCTGTTTTTACTGGATAATGTTTGCCTCCAGATTAAAAGACTGACTAACATAATTTTTGTTGTAAGCCCAGATATTTTATTATTACATGTGCATAGGAATTGAGACTTTGGGCATTATAGTATATTAATTCTAGATCTGTTACTAGCAGCAAGTGCTTAGCAAGTGCCTGTCCCACGCATGCTTAAACACTTCTACTGAGTTAACCTCTACCACTCTAGTTGGAAGGCTATTCCATGCATCCACTACCCTCTCAGTAATGTAATGCTTCCTGTTATTATTTTTAACCCTTTGTCCCTCTATTTTTGAGACTATGTCCTCTTGTTATGGTAGTTTTCCTTCTTTTAAATATAGTCTCCACTTTTACTGTGTTGTTTCCCTTTATGTATTTAAAATGCTTTTATCATATTTCCCCTGTCTCGTTTTTTTTTTTACCAAGCTATTCCTGTCAAGATCCTTTAACCTTTCCTGGTGAATTTTACCCTGCAAGCCATGAACCAGTTTAGTAGCCCTTCTTTGAACTCTCTCTAAGGTATCCATATCCTTCTGAAGATATGGTCTCCAGTACTGTATCCAGTACTCTAAGTGAGGTCTCACCAGTGTTCTGTACAATGGCATGAGCATTTCTCTCTTCCTACTGCTAATACCTCTCCCTATGCAACCAAGCATTCTGCTAGCATTTTCTGCTGCTCTATTACATTGTACATTGCCATTAACAGCCAGGAACTGGAGAACAAGAAATGTGGATTAATGTATAGCCATTTATAAGCTTAACAAAATCTCCATTATCTTTTCCATTTATTTTGCAGGAAACAATGTTATTTGTCTATTTTGTATGTTTTATAAATACATTATCAGTAAAGAGTAGAATAAATTTTATCCCGTTTGCGAGACATAAAAATTGTGATAATGTATATTTGTGATATAAGTAGGAATTACATTTTGGGATGTTAGATATAAATTAATAAAATAAAGAACGAGAGTCAGGGATAGCGTCTGTCTCCACGGGCACAAGTCTGGTGTGGGAGATGTGGTGGGCTAGCCGCTGCGGGACACCCACGGAGTGAAACGTTCGAGGCTTGTGGAGACAAGATGAGCATGTTAGCCTTTTATTATTTTTCTCTCGGGAAAGCATAGGGCCAGTTAATAGTTGTTGTACATGGGCTATTTACAGCCTCCATTGCATTTCTACCTAGTCTTGATTTCAGATGTATCCTCCATTGCTACATCACCTGTCTGCTCCCTTACCTGCCCACCCCCGCTTACTCCTCCCACCGATCCCTCCCCTTCATCTACAGTCCCCCACTTTCTCCTACTACTCCTCTCTCTAGTCCACCTTCTCCTCTCTCCTCCTACTTCTCCTCTTCTCCTCCTCCTACTCATCCCTCTACTCCACCTTCTCCTCTTTCCTCTTACTTCTCCTCTACTCCTCCTACTCCTTCCTCCTGCTCTTACTCCTCCCTCTATTTCTCCTTCTCCTCCTCCTGCTCCTCCCTCTACTCCACTTTCTCCTTCTACTCCACCTTCTCCTCTCTCCTCCTACTTCTCCTCTATTCCTTCTTCTCCTCCTCCTACTTGTCAGGGTACCTGAGGTCTCTACCTTTGAGAAGGGTAGAGACTTAGTTGTTTATCCGTCTAGACACGCCATATCTCCCGTTCCTCGCGGTCCATCCAGTCATTCTAACGCTGGCCGCAAGGGATCCGCTTCCTTTTCTAACATGACGCTCGATACGTGACGTCTTGACGCTATCCCGAGCGACCTGCCACTCTATTGGCTTTATCCTATCAGCACTCAGCTGAGGCGTGTCTACTCTCCGGACTCAGGGTATTTAAGCTTGCTTCACTCGTCAGCTCATTGCCCTGTCGTGGTTCTAGCTTGTCTAGTCACTCAGTGCTCTTGTATTCTAGTATTCTCTTTGGTTTTGACCCGGCTTGTTGTACTATTCTGCTTATCTCTGTTATCCCTCTGACCCGGCTTGTCTCTCGCTTACCTGTCTTCTCGTTCCCTCGACCTCGGCTTGTCTTTGACCATTCTATACTGTACTACTTACGTTAGTCCGGCCATTCTAAGGACCGGTATACGTATCTGGCTACTGTTTGTACTCTGCGTGTTGGATCCCTGTCCCGATCCTGACATTACGACAGGGCCAATGGATCCTGCAGGTACAAACAGTCAGCTTGGTTCTTCCGACCCCAGGTTTGACGCCATGGAACACAGGATGGATCAGATGGCCCTAGCACTACAGGCACTATTGTCTCGTGCTAGTAACCCACCAGAGGAGACACGTACTCCTTCGATCTCTCCTGTAAGTTCAGGTCTAGAAGTAGCTACTGTTGGTGCTTCTTCTAGTATTACTCCACCAATACGTTATGGCGGTTCTCCTGAGAAGTGTCGTGGCTTTTTGAATCAGATCAGCATCCATTTCGAATTACAACCCCGCTCCTATCCTACAGATAGAGCGAAGGTTGGATTTATTGTTACGTTACTCATTGAGAAGGCTCTACGATGGGCTAATCCTTTATGGGAGAATGATAATCCGTTAGTCTATAACTATAATGCCTTTGTAGCTGCTTTTAAAAGAACTTTTGACCCCCCTGGTAGGAGGGTCAACGCAGCTAGGTTACTGTTGCGCCTTAGACAGGAAAATCGAACACTTGTGGATTATGCACTAGAGTTCAGATCCTTGGCGGCAGAGGTTAAGTGGAACGAACAGGCTTATATAGATGTATTCTTAAATGGGATGTCAGATGTAATCCTTGACGAGGTTGCTACTAGAGAGCTCCCTGAGAATTTGGAGGATCTAATTTCTTTTATCTCTCGCATTGATGAACGCTTAAGAGAGAGGCAGAACACTCGAGATAGAACTCGTAGACCCCCCTTTAAACTAGCTCCAGCTTTTCGAAATTCTGAGATCGAAACCTCACGTTTTCCTGAGCCTATGCAGATAGGTAATACTCACCTCACAGAGGAGGAGAGACAGCACAGGAGAAGGGAGGGTTTATGTATGTACTGTGGAGACAGACGTCATCTACGCCTAAATTGTCCCAATCGTTCGGGAAACGCTCGCACCTAAGTTTCTCTAGAGGACAGGCCTTGGGTGTATCTATTTTGTCCTCTGTTCACAATTATAAAGATCACAGGCTTCTGCTACCCGTTTCTTTGACTTGGGAGAAGGGAGTAGTAAAAACCATGGCTTTGATTGATTCTGGAGCTGCTGAGAGCTTTATCGATCAAGTTTTTGTTAACAAGCATACTATCCCATCCCAGTTAAGGGAGACACCTCTGTCCGTTGAGGCCATAGATGGTAGACCTTTACTTGAGCCTGTTATTTTCCGTGAGACCATACCTGTTAATTTAACTGTTGGTATCTTGCATGAGGAAGACCTATCCCTGTTGATCATTTCCTCTCCTTCTATTCCCATAGTCCTGGGGTACTCCTGGTTAAAGAGACACAACCCTATCATTAATTGGGAGTTAGGGGAGATAATTTCATGGGGTCAGAGTTGTCAAGAGAAATGTTTGCGGAGGGTCTCGCCCCTTTGCCTGGCGAACACGTCGGCTAACTCCTCTAATCCTACAGAGACTCAAATACCGCCTCAGTACCTGGATTTAAAGGCAGTATTTGATAAAAGGAGAGCCGATACCTTACCTCCACACAGATCCTTTGATTGCAAGATTAACCTACTCCCTGGTACCATGCCTCCCAGGGGACATGTATACCCGTTATCTACTAAAGAGAATTCAGTTCTAGAGGAGTATATTCATGAGAATTTAGACAAGGGATTCATTAGGAGATCCTCCTCCCCTGCCGGGGCTGGATTCTTTTTTGTTAAAAAGAAGGATGGTTCACTTAGGCCTTGTATTGATTATCGAGGTTTAAACAAGATAACCATTAGGAATGCTTATCCCATTCCTTTGATTACCGAACTCTTTGATCGTTTAAAGGGTTCTACCATTTTCACCAAGTTAGATCTCAGAGGGGCATATAACTTGGTGAGAGTCCAGCAGGGACACGAGTGGATGACGGCATTCAATACTCGCTACGGTCACTATGAATATACAGTTATGCCTTTTGGGTTATGTAATGCACCGGCTGTATTCCAGGATCTAATAAATGAGGTTCTTAGGGAATTTCAGCAGGAGTGTGTTATTGTATACCTGGACGATATACTCATACATTCTAGAGAGATTGAGACTCACCACGAACAGGTCAGAAGGGTTTTGCACAAACTTCTTCAACATGGTCTGTACTGCAAATTGGAGAAATGTAGTTTCGATCAATCCCAAGTAAATTTCCTCGGTTATGTGATCTCTGGGGAGGGATTTAAGATGGACCCGGATAAACTCCAGTCCATTCTGGATTGGCCTCTACCTAAGGGTCTCAAGGCCGTTCAGAGATTTATTGGGTTCTCCAATTACTATAGGCGCTTTATTAAAGGTTACTCTTCGATTATTGCGCCTATCACCAATATGACCAAACAGGGGGCTGATACTAAGAATTGGTCTACGGAAGCTCTCCTTGCTTTCAAAACTCTCAAGGAGCTTTTTGCTTCCGCCCCAATTTTGGCTCACCCTAATACCACTCTTCCTTTCCTACTTGAGGTAGACGCCTCGGAGACTGGCGTAGGTGCTATTCTATCCCAAAGGCTAGGTGTGGATAAACCATTACATCCATGTGGATTTTTCTCTAAAAAATTGTCTGGTGCGGAGAGCAGATATGACATTGGGGACAGAGAACTACTAGCTGTTATCAAAGCTTTAAAAGAATGGAGACATTTATTGGAAGGGACATTACATCCTGTTACTATTTTAACGGATCACAAAAACTTGTCCTATATTGGAGAGGCCAAGCGATTGTCTTCCAGGCAAGCTCGTTGGTCGTTTTTCCTCACCCATTTCAACTACGTTCTTACTTATAGGCCTGGTTCAAAGAATTCTAAAGCCGATGCTCTATCTCGCCAATATGAACCTTTGGCTTCTTCTGAACCGGTTCTGTCCTCTATTGTACCCCAATGCAACATTATTGCTAACACAAGTCTCAAAATCCATTCTCCGCTGCTTGCCCAGATCCAGTGGCGTACACACAACCCATGGGGCCCCGGTGCGAAAACTGATCTGTGCCCCCCCCCCCCGCTTACTCTGCGCGGGCTGGGGCCGCAACACATGGCGGGCGGGCACCTGGTCGCAGGGTTGCGACCCGTGCGACCGCGGTATGTAGGCCAGTGCATGCATAAACACATACACTTAAAGGACCACTACAGACACCCAGATCAAATCAGCTCAATGAAGTGGTCTGGGTGCCAGGTCTCTCTAGTTTTAACCCTGCAGCTGAAAACAGCAGTTTCAGAGAAACTGCTATGTTTCACTGAGGGTTAATCCATCTCTAGTGGCTGTCTCATTGACAGCCGCTAGAGGATTTTCTGCGATTCTCACTGTGAAAATCACAGTGAGAAGACGCTGGACGTCCATAGGAAAGCATTGAGTAATGCTTTCCTATATGGGTGGTTTGAATGCGCGCGTGGCTCTTGCCACGCATGTGCATTCAGAGCTGAGCGGCGGATCGGGACGGAGAGATCCCCAGCGCCAAGGGAGCCCGGCGCTGGAGAAAGGTAAGTGCTTTAGACACACACACACACACACACACTCTCATGAACAGACGCACACATTTACTGACAGACACACACTCAGTGACAGACGCACACAAACATACTCAGTAACAGACACACACACTCACACTAACACACTAAAACTAACACACTCACTAACACAATCACTCACACTAACACACTCACTAACACACTCACTAACACACTCACTAACACACACTCACTAACACACACTCACTAACACACACTCACTAACACACACTCACTAACACACACTCACTCACACACACTCACTCACACACACTCACTCACACACACTCACTCACACACACTCACTCACACTCACTCACTAACACTAACACACTCACATTAACACACTCACTAACACACTCTCTCACTAACACACTCTCTCACTAACACACTCTCTCACTAACACACTCTCTCACTAACACACTCTCTCACTAACACACTCTCTCACTAACACACTCACTAACACTAACACACTCACTAACACTAACACACTCACATTAACACACTCACTAACACACACACTCACTCACTAACACTCACACACTCACTAACACACTCACATTAACACACTCACACTCACTAACACACTCACTAACACTAACACACTCACTCACACTCTCACTAACACTAACACACTCACACACTCACTCACACACTCACATTAACACACTCTCACTAACACACTCACTAACACACTCACTAACACTCTCACTCACACACTCACTCACACACTCACACACTCACTCACACACTCACTCACTAACACACTCACTAACACACTCACTAACACACTCACTAACACACTCACTAACACACTCACTAACACACTCACTAACACACTCACTAACACACTCACTAACACACTCACTAACACTAACACACTCACATTAACACGCTCTTGCCACGCATGTGCATTCGGAGCTGAGCGGCGGATCGGGACGGAGAGATCCCCAGCGCCAAGGGAGCCCGGCGCTGGAGAAAGGTAAGTGCTTTAGACACACACACACACACTCTCATGAACAGACGCACACATTTACTGACAGACACACACTCAGTGACAGACGCACACAAACATACTCAGTAACAGACACACACACTCACACTAACACACTCTAAAACTAACACACTCACTAACACAATCACTCACACTAACACACTCACTAACACACTCACTAACACACACTCACTCACTCTCACTCACACACACTCACTCACTCTCACTCACACACACTCACACACTAACACACTCACTCACTAACACTAACACACTCACATTAACACTAACACACTCTCTCACTAACACACTCTCTCACTAACACACTCTCTCACTAACACACTCTCTCACTAACACACTCTCTCACTAACACACTCTCTCACTAACACAAACTAACACTAACACACTCACTAACACTAACACACTCACTAACACTAACACACTCACTAACACTAACACACTCACTAACACACTCACTAACACTAACACACTCACATTAACACACTCACTCACTAACACTCACACACTCACTAACACACTCACATTAACACACTCACACTCACTAACACTAACACACTCACTAACACTAACACACTCACTAACACTAACACACTCACTAACACACTCACTCACACTCTCACTAACACACTCACTAACACACTCACACTAACACACTCACACTAACACACTCACACTAACACACTCACACTAACACACTCACATTAACACACTCACATTAACACACTCACATTAACACACTCACATTAACACACTCACATTAACACACTCACATACACTCTCACTCACTACCACTCTCACTAACACACTCACTCACTACCACTCTCACTAACACACTCACTCACACACACACTCACTCACACACTCACTAACATTAACACTCTCACTAACACACTCACTAACACACTCACTAACACACTCACTCACTACCACTCTCACTAACACTAACACACACACACACTCACTAACACACTCACTAACACTAACACACTCACTAACACACTCACTAAACACACTCACTAAACACACACACACACGTTTTTTCTGTTTTTTTTTTTTTTTTATGTAATCCCCCCAGCCTCCTTACCTGTGTGAGAGCTGGGGGGATTCCCTGGGGTCCAGTGGTGTTGCTGGTCACCCGGCTGGCGGGCGCGCGAGGGAGCACTGTCCCCTGGGTGCTCCCTCTTCAGCTCCCTCGCGCACCGCAGTGAAACAGGAGCCGGAAGATGACGTCATCTTCCGGCTCCGGTTTCAGTGCGGTGCGCGAGGGAGCTGAAGAGGGAGCACCCAGGGGACAGTGCTCCCTCGCGCGCCCGCCAGCCGGGTGACAGCAGGGCCAGCCTCGGGGGGCCCGGAGGTGGCCGGCTCCTGGGCCCCCCAGCAGAAGAGGCTGGCCCTGTGGGTACATACCGGGTCGCAGGGGCGGCCGGGCCCCCTGGTGGGCCGGGCCCGGTCGCAGCCGCGACCCCTGCGACCCTGGTATGTACGCCACTGCCCAGATCTTGAACTTACAGCATCTGGCACCTGGACAGACTCCTGAGGGAAGAAAATTTGTTCCTCCTGAACTCCAACTGGAGCTCTTACAGTGTTTCCACGAAAGCAAGGTGGCTGGCCATCCTGGCATTCGCAAGACTTATTCCCTGATCTCCAAGGATTTCTGGTGGCCTTCCTTACGTAAGGATATTAAGGAGTTCGTCGGGGCTTGCGAGACTTGTACCAGGACTAAACAGCCTCACGCATCTCCCTGTGGTTTGTTGCTCCCCTTGGACATTCCTGAGAAACCATGGTCCTGTTTGGCCATGGACTTTATTGTGGATTTACCTGCCTCCAAGAGACAGACTGTTATTCTCACGGTGGTGGATAGGTTCACTAAGATGGCTCATTTTGTACCGTTGCCTAAACTTCCCTCGTCTCCTGAATTGGCGGAGATTTTTGCGAGAGAAGTTTTTCGCTTACATGGGATACCTTCTGAGATCGTTTCTGATAGAGGCTCTCAATTTGTCTCACGATTCTGGAGATCCTTCTGTTCCCAATTAGGCATCAAATTGAACTTTTCCTCTGCATATCACCCTCAGTCTAACGGAGCCGCTGAGCGTACTAATCAAAAGATTGAACAATATCTGCGCTGCTTTGTTTCCGAACACCAGGATGATTGGGTCGGTTTGATTCCTTGGGCAGAGTTCGCACACAATAATCTCGTTTGTGATTCTACTCGTTCCAGCCCCTTCTTCATGAACTATGGCTTTCATCCCTCCATTTTTCCTTCGGTCTCTTCTTCCCAAGGAGTACCATCGGTTGATGATCATGTCGCCAATCTGAAGAAGTTGTGGGATCAGACTCGTCAGATTCTCCTGCATAATTCTATGTTGTTCAAAAAACACGCTGATAAACACAGAGGGGCGGCTCCAGTTTTTGTCCCTGGGGATAGAGTATGGCTGAGTACTAAGAACATTCGTTTAAAAGTTCCCTCTATGAAATTTGCGCCTCGGTACATAGGCCCTTACAGGGTTTTGTCTCGTATCAACCCGGTTGCGTATCGCCTAGCTCTGCCGTCGGCCTTACGCATTCCCAACTCCTTTCATGTGTCCTTGCTGAAACCACTGATTTGCAACAGATTCTCCTCTGCGGGTTCCTCACCTCGTTCTGTTCAGGTGGACGGTCAGGAGGAGTACGAGGTTAACTCCATTATCAATTCCCGATTGTCCCGGGGAAAATTACAGTATCTGGTCAACTGGAAGGGATATGGTCCTGAGGAGAGGAGTTGGGTACCTCAGGAGGACGTCCATGCTCCTCGTCTCCGCAGGGCGTTTCACTCCCGCTTCCCATCTCGTCCCGGTTCCTTCCGCCCGGTGGGCGTATCTGAGAGGGGGGTACTGTCAGGGTACCTGAGGTCTCTACCTTTGAGAAGGGTAGAGACTTAGTTGTTTATCCGTCTAGACACGCCATATCTCCCGTTCCTCGCGGTCCATCCAGTCATTCTAACGCTGGCCGCAAGGGATCCGCTTCCTTTTCTAACATGACGCTCGATACGTGACGTCTTGACGCTATCCCGAGCGACCTGCCACTCTATTGGCTTTATCCTATCAGCACTCAGCTGAGGCGTGTCTACTCTCCGGACTCAGGGTATTTAAGCTTGCTTCACTCGTCAGCTCATTGCCCTGTCGTGGTTCTAGCTTGTCTAGTCACTCAGTGCTCTTGTATTCTAGTATTCTCTTTGGTTTTGACCCGGCTTGTTGTACTATTCTGCTTATCTCTGTTATCCCTCTGACCCGGCTTGTCTCTCGCTTACCTGTCTTCTCGTTCCCTCGACCTCGGCTTGTCTTTGACTATTCTATACTGTACTACTTACGTTAGTCCGGCCATTCTAAGGACCGGTATACGTATCTGGCTACTGTTTGTACTCTGCGTGTTGGATCCCTGTCCCGATCCTGACACTACTCTCTACTCCACCTTCTCCTCCTCCTACTCCTTCTTCCTGCTCTTACTCCTCTCTCCTCTTTCTACTCCTCCCTCTACTCCACCTTCTCCTCCTCCTACTCCACCTTCTTCCCCTCTCACTCTATCCACTTCTCATTCTTCCATCTCCCCACCACCATATCTATATCCTTTATATGCTTCCTCCCTTCTTATTCCTTACCAATTTCCTCCGCTCATAGACAACTCTGCCTCTACCTGACAACATTATATTTTGAAGAAAAGTTGCTCTGGCCACTCTTCCGCCACTTCCCAGGGGGGAATACCACACTAACGAAAAATTATTCAGACATGAAAGAACTGTTTTGGGCACTCTCAAGGAAATAGTGCGGTCCTGACCCAGATTCCCATGGAAGTAAGACACCTGTAAGGGAGGTGGCTGTCCCTCATGTTTTTTCTTCACTAAGTCCCCAGAAATCTCATGAAAGGAACCTGACTCATTAGAACAAAACATGAACAATCAATCCACAACTCTCTACAGAGGGGGGTCAGCAAGAGAACTGTAAATAGAAAGACAAATACCCCCCAATCTCACACAGAAATAGTTGAGGAAACCTCTTCTACTGCTCCTCATGGTTGTTTTGAACAGATGAAAGAAGAAACAAGACACCTTTCAACAGAGCATGCAGTAGCTTTACCAGATCCTGACTCCACTCTGTTTGCGGATAAAGAGGACAACCAAGACCATATACCCAATAGTGCATTGTGAAAGTTGCAGAGATCACTCAGTGGATTCATTGTTCCAGATTCAAGACTCTCTCTCTCTGCAACATGAGAAGTAACATTTGTTGATTTTGACACACTTTTGACTCTAAAGAAAAAATTACTTTTAAAATAAAAAAAAATAAAAAATAAAAAGATACCAACAAGTAGGTGTTTGATGGCCATAATAATGCCTGACCACCTGCCATCGATGGAAAGCCGAGGACCCCAAAAGGAGACCTCGTGAAGCTAAAGAGATCCAAACGCCAAGCTTCCTCAGGATTATTTGCCCATCCTGAGTTTGTGGTGATATTAATATTGACTAAATGATCCGAGTCCACCTACGCTAGCGTGGGACAGGTTTAATACTACAATGCATAAGCAAATGTGCCCTAGCCAAGGTTATTATGTCCATACACATAATACATGACAAGGTACTCTTGACACACCACATTCATGCTTCAGAACATAAAGAGGAGCACCCCTCTAAAGGGAAAGTTTGACATATATATATATATATATTGATGTCATAGGTGTGCCAAGGGGGGTACCAGATGATTTTGCAGTAAAAGGAAAAGTTTTAGTCCATTTTTCCCAACCGTCACTGCTAATAATAATATTTTGATTCGCATTTATTATATCTATTGCAACCAATAACGTTTACCTGTCACCATGACTTGTTGTGCCTATACTCCAGATAACACAGGTCCATATGGTAATGTAAGCTTGTCTATTTATGATGTCCCTCTGAAGAACTAAGAAGACTTTAAGAACCGTTACTTCATAGGGTTTTGTGCCTTTGGGCTAACCTGTCTTCTGAGACTAACCAATAAAGTTTATCTTTTAGAATTTAACATTTCATAGGGGGGACTGATGTAGAATTATTAAAAATCTTTATTGAACTTGTACTGAATTATTGTACTAACTCCATTTTAACCTCACACTGTGACAAACCCTCCATTTTGTCCTCATTACCTGACAGATCCTCCATTTTAATCCATCTTAAACTACATTACATGACAGAATTTCCCAGCAACATTTAATACAATGAACAGAGACTGTATTTTCTATAAAGACATAGCTGACTCCGGAATTATTGAATCTCCTGTAACATGCAACAAAGTATAACCAAGGCCAGAGCCAAGGCCATGAGAACACTGTACTAATGAAATGTTCTATTCATAAAAGAACCTTGCACCTGACCACAAGACCTGACATCACTGACTGTGTAAAATGACGCTCAAGCCCCCCTTTCCACCGAGTAAACATCATGCTGGGAAAGATGGCGCCTGAGCCTTCTGTCCACACCCGTGTCCAGAACAATACCACCTCCCGGTGGGAGGACACCTAGCTAGTCACTCAAATCCCTGAGCCAATTAATAATATTGATGGGTGGACACTGATATAGTCACATAACATTTAATCCAATTAATGATGTTTATTTGTTATTATCTGATATTCAATGATGATGTCATTTTGCCTTTAAAAAGGTCTGCATAACCGTTTTCCAACTAGATGCCATTAAATTTTCTGAAGTGCTTTTAACCTGAACTCCATGTGTCAGTGTGAACTTACTTCTGCGTATACGCAATTTAATCATCTCAGATTTGGACAGGAACAGAGACATTTAAACATATTTGTTTATTTCTAAATTAATCTACATCAGCAGAGGTTGGCAGAGTACACGCTGAAGGCCTGCCACCCGCTTCAAGGACACTGACTGCTATTAGCTTACAGTGAAAAACGTTTTTTCTTTTTAAAGGCACGCTATTGTGACACCAGATATAAGTGGCAAAGTGGACTGGCAGAAGTTGGCAGAGTACCCGCTGAAGGCCTGACACCCGCTTCAAGGACACTGACTGCTATTAGCTTACAGTGAAAAACTTTTGTATTTTTAAAGGCACGCTATTGTGATACCAGATATGAGTGGCAAAGTGGACTGGTAGAAGTTGGCAGAGTACCCGCTGAAGGCCTGACACCCACTTGAAGGACACTGACTGCTATTAGCTTACAGTGAAAAACTTTTTTATTTTTAAAGGCACGCTATTGTGATACCAGATATGAGTGGCAAAGTGGACTGGTAGAAGTTGGCAGAGTACCCGCTGAAGGGCTGACACCCGCTTGAAGGACACTGACTGCTATTAGCTTACAGTGAAAAACTTTTTTCTTTTTAAAGGCACGCTGTTGTGACACCAGATATGAGTGGCAAAGTACACTGGCAGAGGTTGGCAGAGTACACGCTGAAGGCCTGACACCAGCTTGAAGGACACTGACTGCTATTAGCTTACAGTGAAAAACTTTTTTCTTTTTAAAGGCACGCTATTGTGACACCAGATATGAGTGGCAAAGTGGACTGGTGGAAGTTGGCAGAGCACACGCTGAAGGCGTGACACCCGCTTGAAGGACACTGACTGCTATTAGCTTACAGTGAAAAACTTTTTTTCTTTTTAAAGGCACGCTATTGTGACACCAGATATGAGTGGCAAAGTACACTGGCAGAGGTTGGCAGAGTACACGCTGAATGACTGACACCCGCTTGAAGGACACTGACTGCTATTAGCTTACATTGAAAAACTTTTTTTCTTTTTAAACGCACGCTGTTGTGACACCAGATATGAGTGGCAAAGTGGACTGGTAGAAGTTGGCAGAGCACACGCTGAAGGCCTGACAACCGCTTGAAGGACACTGACTGCTATCAGCTTATAGTGAAAAAGTTTTTTCTTTTTAAAGGCACGCTATTGTGACACCAGATATAAGTGGCAAAGTGGACTGGTAGAAGTTGGCAGAGCACACGCTGAAGGCGTGACACCCGCTTGAAGGACACTGACTGCTATTAGCTTACAGTGAAAAACGTTATTCTTTTTAAAGGCACGCTATTGTGACACCAGATATGAGTGGCAAAGTACACTGGCAGAGGTTGGCAGAGTACACGCTGAATGACTGACACCCACTTGAAGGACACTGACTGCTATTAGCTTACAGTGAAAAACTTTTTTCTTTTTAAAGGCACGCTATTGTGACACCAGATATGAGTGGCAAAGTGGACTGGTAGAAGTTGGCAGAGTACCCGCTGAAGGCCTGACACCCGCTTGAAGGACACTGACTGCTATTAGCTTACATTGAAAAACTTTTTTTCTTTTAAACGCACGCTGTTGTGACACCAGATATGAGTGGCAAAGTACACTGGCAGAGGTTGGCAGAGTACACGCTGAAGGCCTGACACCCGCTTGAAGGACACTGACTGCTATAAGCTTACAGTGAAAAACGTTTTTTCTTTTTAAAGGCACGCTATTGTGTCACCAGATATGAGTGGCAAAGTGGACTGGCAGAAGTTGGCAGAGTACCCGCTGAAGGCATGACACCCGCTTGAAGGACACTGACTGCTATTAGCTTACAGTGAAAAACTTTTTTTCTTTTTAATGGCACGCTATTGTGACACCAGATATGAGTGGCAAAGTGGACTGGTAGAAGTTGGCAGAGCACACGCTGAAGGCCTGACACCCGCTTGAAGGACACTGACTGCTATTAGCTTACAGTGAAAAACTTTATTCTTTTTAAAGGCACGCTATTGTGTCATCAGATATGAGTGGCAAAGTACACTGGCAGAGGTTTGCAGAGTATACGCTGAAGGCCTGACACCCACTTGAAGGACACTGACTGCTATTAGCTTACAGTGAAAAACTTTTTTATTTTTAAAGGCACGCTATTGTGATACCAGATATGAGTGGCAAAGTGGACTGGTAGAAGTTGGCAGAGTACCCGCTGAAGGCCTGACACCTGCTTGAAGGACACTGACTGCTATTAGCTTACAGTGAAAAACTTTTTTATTTTTAAAGGCACGCTATTGTGATACCAGATATGAGTGGCAAAGTGGACTGGTAGAAGTTGGCAGAGTACACGCTGAAGGCCTGACACCCACTTGAAGGACACTGACTGCTGTTAGCTTACAGTGAAAAACTTTATTCTTTTTAAAGGCACGCTATTGTGACACCAGATATGAGTGGCAAAGTACACTGGCAGAGGTTGGCAGAGTACACGCTGAAGGTCTGACACCCGCTTGAAGGACACTGACTGCTATTAGCTTACAGTGAAAAACTTTTTTATTTTTAAAGGCACGCTATTGTGATACCAGATATGAGTGGCAAAGTGGACTGGTAGAAGTTGGCAGAGTACACGCTGAAGGCCTGACACCCACTTGAAGGACACTGACTGCTGTTAGCTTACAGTGAAAAACTTTATTCTTTTTAAAGGCACGCTATTGTGACACCAGATATGAGTGGCAAAGTACACTGGCAGAGGTTGGCAGAGTACACGCTGAAGGTCTGACACCCGCTTGAAGGACACTGACTGCTATTAGCTTACAGTGAAAAACGTTTTTTTTTTTAAAGGCACGCTATTGTGACACCAGATAGGAGTGGCAAAGTGGACTGGTAGAAGTTGGCAGAGCACACGCTGAAGGCCTTACACCCGCTTGAAGGACACTGACTGCTATTAGCTTACAGTGAAAAACTTTTTTATTTTTAAAGGCACGCTATTGTGATACCAGATATGAGTGGCAAAGTGGACTGGTAGAAGTTGGCAGAGTACACGCTGAAGGCCTGACACCCACTTGAAGGACACTGACTGCTGTTAGCTTACAGTGAAAAACTTTATTCTTTTTAAAGGCACGCTATTGTGACACCAGATTTGAGTGGCAAAGTACACTGGCAGAGGTTGGCAGAGCACACGCTGAAGGCCTGACACCCACTTGAAGGACACTGACTGCTATTAGCTTACAGTGAAAAACGTTATTCTTTTTAAAGGCACGCTATTGTGACACCAGATATGAGAGGCAAAGTACACTGGCAGAGGTTGGCAGAGTACACGCTGAAGGCCTGACACCCGCTTGAAGGACACTGACTGCTATTAGCTTACAGTGAAAAACTTTTTTATTTTTAAAGGCACGCTATTGTGACACCAGATATGAGTGGCACAGTGGACTGGTAGAAGTTGGCAGAGTACCCGCTGAAGGCCTGACACCCGCTTGAAGGACACTGACTGCTATTAGCTTACAGTGAAAAACTTTTTTCATTTTAAAGGCACGCTGTTGTGACACCAGATATGAGTGGCAAAGTACACTGGCAGAGGTTGGCAGAGTACACGCTGAAGGCCTGACACCCGCTTGAAGGACACTGACTGCTATTAGCTTACAGTGAAAAACTTTTTTCTTTTTAAAGGCACGCTATTGTGACACCAGATATGAGTGGCAAAGTGGACTGGTAGAAGTTGGCAGAGCACACGCTGAAGGCCTGACACCCGCTTGAAGGACACTGACTGCTATTAGCTTACAGTGAAAAACGTTATTCTTTTTAAAGGCACGCTATTGTGACACCAGATATGAGTGGCAAAGTGGAATGGTAGAAGTTTACAGAGTACACGCTGAAGGCCTGACACCTGCTTGAAGGACACTGACTGCTATTAGCTTACAGTGAAAAACTTTTTTTCTTTTTAAAGGCACGCTATTGTGACACCAGATTTGAGTGGCAAAGTGGACTGGCAGAGGTTGGCAGAGCACACGCTGAAGGCCTGACACCCATTTGAAGGACACTGACTGCTATCAGCTTACAGTGAAAAACTTTTTTCTTTTTAAAGGCACGCTATTGTGACACCAGATATGAGTGGCAAAGTGGACTGGTAGAAGTTGCCAGAGCACACGCTGAAGGCCTGACACCCGCTTGAAGGACACTGACTGCTATTAGCTTACAGTGAAAAACTTTATTCTTTTTAAAGGCAAGCTATTATGACACCAGATATGAGTGGCAAAGTACACTGGCAGAGGTTGGCAGAGTACACGCTGGAGGCCTGACACCCGCTTGAAGGACACTGACTGCTATTAGCTTACAGTGAAAAACTTTTTTCTTTTTAAAGGCACACTATTGTGACACCAGATATGAGTGGCAAAGTGGACTGGTAGAAGTTGGCAGAGTACACGCTGAAGGCCTGACACCCGCTTGAAGGACACTGACTGCTATTAGCTTACAGTGAAAAACGTTATTCTTTTTAAAGGCACGCTATTGTGACACCAGATATGAGTGGCAAAGTGGACTGGTAGAAGTTGGCAGAGTACACGCTGAAGGCCTGACACCCGCTTGAAGGACACTGACTGCTATTAGTTACAGTGAAAAACTTTTTTTCTTTTTAAAGCACGCTATTGTGACACCAGATTTGAGTGGCAAAGTGGACTGGCAGAGGTTGGCAGAGAACACGCTGAAGGCCTGACACCCGCTTGAAGGACAATGACTGCTATTAGCTTACAGTGAAAAAGTTTTTTCTTTTTAAAGGCACGCTATTGTGACACCAGATATGAGTGGCAAAGTGGACTGGCAGAAGTTGGCAGAGTACCCGCTGAAGGCCTGACACCCGCTTGAAGGACACTGACTGCTATTATCTTACAGTGAAAAACTTTTTTCTTTTTAAAGGCACGCTATTGTGATACCAGATATGAGTGGCAAAGTGGACTGGTAGAAGTTGGCAGAGCACACGCTGAAGGCCTGACACCCGCTTGAAGGACACTGACTGCTATTAGCTTACAGTGAAAAACGTTATTCTTTTTAAAGGCACGCTATTGTGATACCAGATATGAGTGGCAAAGTGGACTGGTAGAAGTTGGCAGAGTACACGCTGAAGGCCTGACACCCGCTTGAAGGACACTGACTGCTATTAGCTTACAGTGAAAAACGTTATTCTTTTTAAAGGCACGCTATTGTGACACCAGATATGAGTGGCAAAGTGGACTGGCAGAAGTTGGCAGAGTACCCGCTGAAGGCCTGACACCCAGACGCTTGCAGACAACTAACTGCTATTCAATCTATTACAGTGAAAAAAATGTTTTTGATTTTAAATGCAAGCTATTGTGACACCAATTATGAGTGGTGGCACTGGGCAAGTGGGCACAGTATCCACTGTGAGCTTGACACAGAAGCTGGCAGGAAGGCAGGCAACTGCAATTACATTACACAGAAAAAAAAGGCAGACTGATGTTCTAGCCCTAAAAAGGGCTTTTTGGGGTGCTGCCCTTACAGCAGAGATCAGATGAGTCCTTCAGGACTGTAGTGGACACTGAATACCTGTCAGGGTACTCACCTGTGAGACAGACGGCAAGACGTGGTCGCTCCTGGAATTCCCAACAGGGGACTTGAACCGGGGTACTTGTCTATCCCAGTCCTGCTCTCTACCTCTGAGCCACAGCGGCTTTACCTGAGACTTCTGATTCCGGCCTTGTTCATTCTGGCTTGGCTACTACACCGGGGGCTGCACCATGACTTGTCTGCTTCTCACCTGACCCTGATCTCCATTAGCAGGGTATTTAAACCCAGCCTCGCCCTGCAATCATTGTCAAGTCTTTGATCTTTGTTCCTGTGTCGTACCAGTGTTCCTGTTGATTCTGCTTCGTGTATTTGACCTCGGCTTGTGACTCGTTTATTCTACCTCTGGCATCCTTTGACCTCGGCTATCCCTCGACTATCCTGCTGGTTCTGTCCTTGCCTGTCCTGCGAATTTGGTACTGCATCCTGCACAGCCCCCGTGCACAGACCCACAGGCCAGGTGAATTCTTACCTGACCACCTCGGCCTGTGGCTATCTGCAAGGGTGAGCGTCATATCTGCGCTACAGACTCCCAACTCAGGTAAGACCCTGACAAAAGACTTGACCAATATGGAGTCCGCAGAAATGTGCTCACCCTCACTCCAGCAAGTGTCCAGCCTGGCCCAGATTGTTTCGGAGTTGCAGCAGGAACTTTTATCTCTTAAAGGCGCAGTACATCCAGCTCCGGAACCCTTTGTCATCATGCCCGACAGATTCGATGGTAACTACACGTCCTTCCAGTCATTCAGGATGGATTGCGAGGTATTGTTCTCTTTAAAGCCTCGAACTTACGCCACGGATTTCATCAGGGTCAGAGCGGCTATCAACCTGTTGTCTGGACGCATTAAAGCCTGGTCTTACCAAATGTTGCAGAGGAAGAGTCCTGTCCTTGTCAGCTGGGAGTCCTTTATTATTGCTTTGGACTCACAGTGCAGGATCACTAAGCCCAAGCCAGCTCCTACTACTAAAAAATCGCGGAGTCTACGTCACCACACCCCAGTGATACCCTCTTATGATCCAGTTCCCAGGAGAACTCCAGAGGTATCCTGTGTTCAACTTGATCCTGAGGAGCCTATGCAAATTGGACGTGTCCACTGCAAAGTCACACCGGGAGAGAGGGACCGAAGGAGAAGCCATGGTCTGTGCTTTTACTGTGGAGAAGGTGGACACTTCATCACCCTTTGTCCTGTTCGCCCTCCTAGACCTCCTGCTCCAGAGTCGTCTGCCGTTACTACCAAAGTTGCTTCCTGTATTACCACCACTACTTCCTACCCACTTGAAAAGGATTTACCTAAGGATTGTGTCATTTCTTCTAATGGCACTACGGTCTGTAAAAAAGACTTGGAAGTGTTCGAAAAAGCACTGCTAGCTGCGAGCACTGTCCCTCCCGAAGTGGTGGAAGTTTTTGTCACCCCTACCCGGAACCTAGACCGATCGTCAGCTGTACCAGAAGCTGGTACTGGGAAATCCCGAACTAATCAGGGATCCCATGCTGAGGACTTTCACTATGGGGACTCGACGGATTCTGAGAGTGACACTGGTGAGACGGATTACTTCGATGAGGAGCCTGCTTACGCCCAGAGGTCGTTTTTGAAGGGGGAGGTACTGTCAGGGTACTCACCTGTGAGACAGACGGCAAGACGTGGTCGCTCCTGGAATTCCCAACAGGGGACTTGAACCGGGGTACTTGTCTATCCCAGTCCTGCTCTCTACCTCTGAGCCACAGCGGCTTTACCTGAGACTTCTGATTCCGGCCTTGTTCATTCTGGCTTGGCTACTACACCGGGGGCTGCACCATGACTTGTCTGCTTCTCACCTGACCCTGATCTCCATTAGCAGGGTATTTAAACCCAGCCTCGCCCTGCAATCATTGTCAAGTCTTTGATCTTTGTTCCTGTGTCGTACCAGT
Organism: Pelobates fuscus; assembly: GCF_036172605.1. Lineage (NCBI taxonomy): Eukaryota > Metazoa > Chordata > Amphibia > Anura > Pelobatidae > Pelobates > Pelobates fuscus. The sequence goes on from NC_086317.1 coordinate 418,514,583, forward strand.
GTTCCTGTTGATTCTGCTTCGTGTATTTGACCTCGGCTTGTGACTCGTTTATTCTACCTCTGGCATCCTTTGACCTCGGCTATCCCTCGACTATCCTGCTGGTTCTGTCCTTGCCTGTCCTGCGAATTTGGTACTGCATCCTGCACAGCCCCCGTGCACAGACCCACAGGCCAGGTGAATTCTTACCTGACCACCTCGGCCTGTGGCTATCTGCAAGGGTGAGCGTCATATCTGCGCTACAGACTCCCAACTCAGGTAAGACCCTGACAATACCCTAGGCATGCTATCCATTTCCCTATAAAATGAGCAGCAGCTACACTTTCCCTCCTGTATCTAAGAATGCAGTTTCAGAATGAATCTAAAATGGATGCTGTACAGGAGGTGGGAGGGTCTGGAAGGGAGGGTCTGCTGCTATTTTGCTGGAATGTGTCTGCTGACCATGAGGCACAGGGTCAAAGTTTACTCGATGATGACGAATAGTGGGTGGATCGAAACGCGCATGTGTTTGCCCGCCGTGGCGAACGCGAACACGCTATGTTCGCCAGGAACTATTCGCCAGCGAACAGTTCGGAACATCACTATAAATAAAGCTTCATTGCCTGACAGTATCCATCCATGAGTACTTATGGAACTAAGTGTAGGAATAAGTGAACCTCTGTTTTTAATCTTTAAAGATTCTTTTCTTTCAGAAAGTGTTCCAGCGGATTGGAGGAAGGCAGATGTGGATACTATATTCAAAAAGGGTTCAAAATCCTTGCCTGGAAATTATAGACCTGTGAGCTTAACTTCTGTGGCTGGGAAAATATTTGGAAGGTCATTAAGGGATAATAATTACCAGATTTTACTAATTACATGGCGTAAAGTCATGATTTTATAAAGGACACGGAGGCGAATATTATGCTTAACTCTTTCTTTATTATACCTCAGCAGCAAAGAGAAGGTATAAGATATTCATAGAAAAAAATCAAATAAGAACAAGTTCTGAAAGGGTTAACACAACAGTATACCCTTAACCAATAGGAACAGTCCTCTTGTCTGTAACCACCCATGTGACCTTTCCTCTCCCTCTTTCTTTGGTCATGCCGGAGCTGGATCATCATAACTTGAGAAGAACAATTTGGAAACTTACCCCTTGTAACAAACTCTTCCATGCAACTGAACTGTAGAAGTTATCCGTTTGAACTGTGTTGACAACTGGTCATCCAAAGGTTTCGATGTTTGATCTTCAAGCTGAAATGGGATAGAGAAAAGAGGTGGTAAAATATGGTCTAGCAACTGTTTGCCACATTCGTGTTGCCTAACTGTATTATACTCGTTATCTGTGTACTGATTAAATTGCATGTTGTATGTGTTACTGTATGTGATATAACTTATGATACACAATCGAATTGCATCTAGACAATCTCAACAATACCTCTGCATGTTAGGACATATCGGGTGGGAATTCAATTCTTGTCTTCAATCTGATCTTGAAATGTCATACTTACCGGGTGGGCGAATATTCGCCTCCGTGTCCTTTATAAAATCATGACTTTACGTCATGTAATTAGTAAAATCTGGTAATTTTATTAAAGGACACGGAGGCTCATATTATGCTAGTTCAAAGCTGTGCAATGACTGTCGATGATATGTGGTCTGTAGGGTGAAAATAGTATTCTTTAAAGGTGGACTCGACCAGTCCGCCGTCCGTAGTAGATCTTCCAGCCTGCATCCCAAAGTGAATGCTTTGGACGCCATAGCTCCCCTGGTGGAGTGTGCTCCATATACGGATGTGTCTATATTTGCGGTGGTCATTATCCACTTCACCCATCGGGCTATTGTCGCCGAGGATACTGGTTGGTGTGGCGTGTTGATGGCCAAAAACAGTTCGCAATGTCTCGGGTTTCTAAATGCCTGTGTCCGTTTCTCATATTCCTTCAGGCAGGCTATTGGACATAAGTTCACGTTATGAGGGAAAGCTGGATATGATACTGATGAGATCGCTGTTTTGGTACGTCTGGAGATGTTGAATGTCACTCCCGTTGGGGTGAACAAGCGTGCGTCAACGTCTAGAGCCCGAACATCCGATACTCTTTTGCATGAAATCAGGCAGAAGAGCATGGCCAGTTTCGCTGATAGTTGCTTCAGTGTGAGAGTAGAGTTCTGTGGCCATGCTTCCAGAAAGTTTAAGACTAGATTCACGTCCCACACTGATGTGTATCGGGATTGTGGGGGTCTGGCAAATCAAACCCCACGTAGGAGTCTGCACACCAGTAGGTGTTTGCCTGCTGGGGATCCTTCCCAACCTTTGTGTCCAGCGGAGATCGCTGATCTGTAAACATTGATAGTCCGATACGCCATGCCTTGGTCGTATAAGAGTGTGAGGAAACGTAACATGTAGTTCACAGAGGCACATACGGAATCCACTTGTTGTTCCATGCACCAACCACTCCAGGCGTTCCAAGCCCTACTGTAGGATCTCCATGTTCCTGGAGCCCAGGCTCCCGCCAATAGTTCGAGAGTTGTCTGTGGAACATCTGGTATGACCCAGGGTCCCCTGAAAGGAGCCACGCTAGCAACTTGAGTTGACCCTGCATCACCAGTGGATGTGGATTCCCTTCGGGATCCGAAAGGAGGTGTGGATGCTCTGGTAGCAATCTGGGAAGGTCTATGGACACCTCCATGAGTGAAGGGAACCAAGGCTGTGTTGTCCAGAATGGTGTTATGAGGACCATGGATGTCCGTGAGCGGTCGAGGTGTACCAATGTTCGTGCCAGTAGAGCGAATGGGGGGAAAGCGTACAGTCTTCTGACCGGCCATGCATCCGTAGCTACTGCTTCTGGGTCCGGTCTCCAACTGAAAAATTCCGGAAGCTGAGTATTCAACCGCGACGCAAACAGGTCCATGTACATCGGGCCCCATAATGTCTGAAGTCTTAAGAACGTTGCGCGGTTCAGGCGCCAATCGCTGGCATCCCGTAGGTATCTGGAATTCCAGTCTGCTACGGTGTTCGAGAGTCCCGGAATGTATTCAGCTTGAACTGATATGTTTCGTTCCAAGCAAAATTGCCAGAATACTGTGGCTAAGTCTGCCAGTATTTTGGACCTGGTGCCGCCGAGGCGGTTGATGTATTGAACCGCTGATATGTTGTCCATCCTCAAAATGATGGAGCAATGCGTCTTGGGACCTAGGAGGCTCTTCAGCGCGAAGGAGCCTGCCATAAGTTCCAGGCTGTTGATGTGTAGTGCCTTTTCCGGTTGGGACCATCTTCCGCCTGTGGAGATAGGACCACAATGCGCTCCCCAGCCCCGTGTGCTGGCATCGGATTCTATTATGCAATCTGGGGTGGTGCCGAAGATTGCTCTGCCATTCCATGCTTCCATGTGCTGGAGCCACCACTTGAGTTCCTCTTTGGCTGTGTGATCCAGTGGCACGGAGTCTGAGTAGGAGTGACCTGATTGTAGTTGTGCGGCTTTCAGTCTCTGTAGGGCTCTGTAATGTAGGGGACCCGGGAAGATTGCCTGTATGGAGGCTGAGAGGAGTCCGATTATTCTGGCTAGTTGTCTCACGGTGAGCGTTGGGCGAGCCAGTGTTCTGCGAATCTCCTTCTTGATGGTTTTGATCTTTGAAGGCGGTAAGCTTAGGGTCCCTTGGACTGCCTCTATAGTGAATCCTAGGAATTCCATGGATTGGGAGGGGATCAGGACCGATTTCTCCCAGTTGATAAGGAATCCCAGGTTGTGTAGGAGGGATAGCGCCCAGGATAGGTGCTGTTGAAGTAAAAGGGCATGATCAGCATATCATCCAAATATATGATCATGCGCACCCCTCTGCTGCGCAGCAGTGCCACTACTGGTTTCAGCAGTTTCGTAAAGCACCATGGTGCTGATGACAGGCCAAAGGGCAGGCACCGGAACCTCCACGTCTGTTGGTTCCATTGAAACTGGAGGAGGTGGTGACACTCCTCTGCTATCGGGTGGTGAGATAGGCATCTTGGAGGTCCAGTTTGACCATCCAATCCCCCAGCCTGAGAAGGTCTTGTAGGCAATGGATCCCTTCCATTTTGAAGTGGTGATAGTGTACAAATGCATTGAGGGGGCGTAGGTTGATCACCGGCCTCACGCTGCCGGACTTTTTGGGAACCAGGAATAGGTTGCTCAGGAAGCCTGGGGAGTGAGGCGCGACCTGGTAGATTGCGCCCTTCTCCGTCAGTGCTCCGATTGCCCTCGATACGAGTTCCCTGTCTTGGGGGGTAAACACCATCCGCCTTGGCATAGTGTATTGTATTGGGTTCTGCACAAACTCTATGTGGTACCCTAGCACTGTGTTGAGGATCCAGGCATCAGACGTGAGTCTTTGCCATGCCCCGAAGAATTGGGATAGTCTGCCCCCTACATATAAGGCAAAAAAGTTCCCAACCACTAAAGAACACAACAGCAAACAGCAAACCTACTAAACAGTGTGCCCTCTACAAACACCAATACAATAATATAAATACAAAGGAGGAGTAGGAATGCAAAATGAAAGATAAACACTTCTAAGGTGCAGATATAAAAATATATACAACCTTATAATGATGAAGTAAGCGATATCTATATAAAAATAATAAATCGCATATAGTGTATTACAGAACCAAAGTGTTATAACACGCAAGATGATTATGGGAACTCACAAGATTGTAATGTAAAACAGGCCCATCAGCCTCAGTCAGGCAGGATCTTCAGTGTATATGAAGTTACAGACTCTTCTATAGACTTGGAATAGAAGAAACCAAATGATAGTGCAGACAGAAATTATATAGAATGAATTTAATGTACAAATGCACTTACAAAAGGATCCAAGTGAAACAGCATAAAAACCACACTAAGGTGGTATCAACAGCATCAAAGTAAGTCCCCAAGTGGTGTAATCCGACGCGTTTCGTCTAGTTGACTTCCTCAGGGATTGTGATTGTTCCGTTCTGGGGTCGCCGTTTAAATCTACCGCCGAAAATGCCGGGATGTGATGCACCTGTGTGTTTTCGTCTTCCTGTGCGTCTCAGCCTGGAACACACTGAGTGTATCCGGCGTCGTTTCCGGTTCCGGTTTAGCGATAAAGAAAAAACTTCTATGCGTTTCATGCTGGAATGCATTGGCGAAAATGGGAACCCCTCGGAAAAAAGGCTACTACATAGTGACAGGCTACTGTATATTTTTTATGTACAATTCTGTTTATCATTACCATTATTATATTATATATTTTTACATATTTTATATGTTTTTTTGCGATGTCTAATTCTTGTTTCTTAAGTTTTCAGAAATCCTTTGGGAGTACCAATCATTGTTTTGTTTACTGGAGTATTATGAATTATTAATTTTGAATTTTATACTGTTTTGTTTTGTTTACTGGAGTATTATGAATTATTAATTCTGAATTTTATACTGTTTTGTTTTACAACAACATTAAAATATGTATTCATGTTACACAAATGGAAAAAGTGTCCCAGTATTATTGGGTATATACATATATTTTTCATTAGATTTTTATTAGATTTGCTCATCCCAATCTTTATTTATTCATTTTTATTTTTATTTTCATTTATTTTTTATATTTTTCATCTATATGTATAATTATACTTAGAAGTATGTACCCTTTCATTTTGGGACACTTTAAAATCACTATGTAGTAGCCTTTTTTCCGAGGGGTTACCATTTTCGCCAATGCGTTCCAGCATGAAACGCATAGAAGTTTTTTCTTTATCGCTAAACCGGAACCGGAAACGACGCCGGATACACTCAGTGTGTTCCAGGCTGAGACGCACAGGAAGACGAAAACACACAGGTGCATCACATCCCGGCATTTTCGGCGGTAGATTTAAACGGCGACCCCAGAACGGAACAATCACAATCCCTGAGGAAGTCAAATAGACGAAACGCGTCGGATTACACCACTTGGGGACTTACTTTGATGCTGTTGATACCACCTTAGTGTGGTTTTTATGCTGTTTTACTTGGATCCTTTTGTAAGTGCATTTGTATATTAAATTCATTCTATATAATTTCTGTCTGCACTATCATTTGGTTTCTTGCGTGTTATAACACTTTGGTTCTGTAATACACTATATGCGATTTATTATTTTTATATAGATATCGCTTACTCATCATTATAAGGTTGTATATATTTTTATATCTGCACCTTAGAAGTGTTTATCTTTCATTTTGCATTCCTACTCCTCCTTTGTATTTATATTATTGTATTGGTGTTTGTAGAGGGCACACTGTTTAGTAGGTTTGCTGTTTGCTGTTGTGTTCTTTAGTGATTGGGAACTTTTTTGCCTTATATGTAGGGGGCAGACTATCCCAATTCTTCGGGGCATGGCAAAGACTCACGTCTGATGCCTGGATCCTCAACACAGTGCTAGGGTACCACATAGAGTTTGTGCAGAAACCAATACAATACACTATGCCAAGGCGGATGGTGTTTACCCCCCAAGACAGGGAACTCGTATCGAGGGCAATCGGAGCACTGACGGAGAAGGGCGCAATCTACCAGGTCGCGCCTCACTCCCCAGGCTTCCTGAGCAACCTATTCCTGGTTCCCAAAAAGTCCGGCAGCGTGAGGCCGGTGATCAACCTACGCCCCCTCAATGCATTTGTACACTATCACCACTTCAAAATGGAAGGGATCCATTGCCTACAAGACCTTCTCAGGCTGGGGGATTGGATGGTCAAACTGGACCTCCAAGATGCCTATCTCACCACCCGATAGCAGAGGAGTGTCACCACCTCCTCCAGTTTCAATGGAACCAACAGACGTGGAGGTTCCGGTGCCTGCCCTTTGGCCTGTCATCAGCACCATGGTGCTTTACGAAACTGCTGAAACCAGTAGTGGCACTGCTGCGCAGCAGAGGGGTGCGCATGATCATATATTTGGACGATATGCTGATCATGCCCTTTTACTTCAACAGCACCTATCCTGGGCGCTATCCCTCCTACACAACCTGGGATTCCTTATCAACTGGGAGAAATCGGTCCTGATCCCCTCCCAATCCATGGAATTCCTAGGATTCACTATAGAGGCAGTCCAATGGACCCTAAGCTTACCGCCTTCAAAGATCAAAACCATCAAGAAGGAGATTCGCAGAACACTGGCTCGCCCAACGCTCACCGTGAGACAACTAGCCAGAATAATCGGACTCCTCTCAGCCTCCATACAGGCAATCTTCCCGGGTCCCCTACATTACAGAGCCCTACAGAGACTGAAAGCCGCACAACTACAATCAGGTCACTCCTACTCAGACTCCGTGCCACTGGATCACACAGCCAAAGAGGAACTCAAGTGGTGGCTCCAGCACATGGAAGCATGGAATGGCAGAGCAATCTTCGGCACCACCCCAGATTGCATAATAGAATCCGATGCCAGCACACGGGGCTGGGGAGCGCATTGTGGTCCTATCTCCACAGGCGGAAGATGGTCCCAACCGGAAAAGGCACTACACATCAACAGCCTGGAACTTATGGCAGGCTCCTTCGCGCTGAAGAGCCTCCTAGGTCCCAAGACGCATTGCTCCATCATTTTGAGGATGGAAAACATATCAGTTTTACTTGGATCCTTTTGTAAGTGCATTTGTATATTAAATTCATTCTATATAATTTCTGTCTGCACTATCATTTGGTTTCTTCTATTCCAAGTCTATAGAAGAGTCTGTAACTTAACATATACACTGAAGATCCTGCCTGACTGAGGATGATGGGCCTGTTTTACATTACAATCTTGTGAGTTCCCATAATCATCTTGCGTGTTATAACACTTTGGTTCTGTAATACACTATATGCAATTTATTATTTTTATATAGATATCGCTTACTTCATCATTATAAGGTTGTATATATTTTTATATCTGCACCTTAAAAGTGTTTATCTTTCATTTTGCATTCCCACTCCTCCTTTGTATTTATGCCCCCTACATATGTTGTACAAGAATGGGGTAGGGGAAGAGTACTTACCATAAGGCCGTCGGCCGTATGTGGCGCCTCTGTGTCCTCTGGACTGCCATGATCTGCCCCTGACAGGAAAGAAGGGTGCAGGGTTCCTGGCTTCCGTCTGTTGGAACCTGGATGTAGTGGGGCCTCGGTAGCCCCAGTAGGAGCCCCGTGATGAGCGGCTGGACAGACGGCCCCGATGTCTGCCAGCCCCCCCAAAAACCTTTGGTGAGAACACTCGTTTGAGATTTGTTTGCGCCTTGTCCAGGGCTGTAAACGTACTCACATAAGTACCCAACTCTTTCACACAATTGTCTCCGAAAAGGAGTCCTTTTGCCTGCGTTCAAGGTTCAGATATGGCCATATTGACCAATTTTGGGTCAATCTTCATGAGGATCGCCTTTTGTCTCTCTGTGCTTATTGCAGCGTTGGAGTTGCCGATGAGGCAAATAGAGCGCTGCGCCCATTCTCGAATGGCCAAGAGGTCTACAGGTGTGTCACCTGAGAGTGCCGCTTCAACCATGTCGAAGATTTTTGCGCTGGGGCCCAAGGAGTCAAGCACCTTGTCCTGGCAGTGGCGCAGGGAATAATCCAACCCCTTTTTGGCTTTCCAGCCAGCTTTTCCCAGGAACTGGGCAATTTTGGGGTCCACTTCTGGCGTGGCACAGGCCATATCGGTTACCGTCGGGCGTGGGCATTCCGCCCTGAGCTTATTCCTGGTATTTTTATCCAGGGGTTTCCTTATCCTGGCCGCTATATATTGAGCCACATGGTCAGCTGGGAACCATTCAGTAGACCTAGGATGTTGTAGGTCATCCGGGTTAAAAAGGGGCTCGCCCTGTGGGTCTAGGATGACGGAGTCATCCTTAGCCGCCTTACCCGAGTTGGTTGGGTTTAGTGCCAGGCTGCGCTCCGGAGAGGAGTTCTCCGATTCAACAGAGTTGATTTCCTCAGACTCGCTCAATACCTCCTCAAGTTCCGAATCAGAGTCGGATATCTCTGTTTGGGCTTTTGCCCATTTCCATTTCCTCACCGTTTTTGCCCGGAGGGTGGCTCGTTTACGTGGGGGCCCCACGTCCTCGTTAGTGACAGGGCGCAACCTGTCCGTCATATACGTTTTGGAGGTTCGTCTGCCCACGTGGTGGGTCTTTTCAGTAGCCTTGCGACCGGTGAGGGAAGCAGGCTTGTCATCTTGGGCCTTGGGGTGGAGGCCGCTAGGGTTGTGATTGGAAGCCAAGATGGCGTTACTAATGGACTGGGTCAGGTTGTCTGACATCGCCCCCATCGCCGTGTATATGGCTTGTGTGACCGACTTGGTCATGGTCGCATCTAGGAGCGAATGGAACACCTCCGAGTTCAGCTGCTCCATAGAAGCCGCGTCCTCTCTCTGTGGTGAGAGTGGGCGCGTGGCAGGGGACACCCGGTGTTTGGTGTCCTTGCTGGCAGTAGTAGGAGTGCAAGTCTCCTGGGCTCTGAGTTTCTGCATGATAATCACACTGCCTGCAGGGGTTGTGGGGGAAAGAATTTTATACTCAGTTGTACAAAGTACTGAATATCCACAGAGTGTATGAGCAACTAGTCTGAGTGTGCACTCAAACTGTCCCTCAGACGGTGTGTGGGGAAATTTCTCACAGGATTCCCTGGTACAGGTAACACGAGAGTTACTGTGGCTGGCTAGGAGTGATAGGGCAAGGCACAAGCAAAAAAGGCTGTCAGCTTACCGAGTGTTCCCTCCGGAATGGCGCAAGGGAGCACTGGTAAGTTGCAAGCCCCAGCCAGCAGCCAATCCGCGCACTCCCGCCCGCCCCTCAGATCACAGGGGGGCGCCGGGAAAAACGCGGGAAACTCCTGTGAACTTTTTCAGTGCTAATGGCTGCCGCGCTGTGCGGCCGCCATTGCGCATGCGCAAGCGTTTCTCAGCCGTGAAACTCCCGCGCTGGAGAAAAACGGTCACGGTGAGCGCCCAGGGGAAGCATGGGATACGAAACGGGTAATAAACTACCCGGGGAGGTGAGGGAGGTGAGGGGGGGGAGGGTTTTACCGCCTGAGGCGGAAACCCGCCGGGTGAAGAAAAAACCCCAAAGCGTGCTTAACCCCTTAAGGACCAAACTTCTGGAATAAAAGGGAATCATGACATGTCACACATGTCATGTGTCCTTAAGGGGTTAAAGGGGTATAACGAAGGGAAAAAACTGATTGCAAATATACAGAATAAACATATAAAATCAAGCAAATTAAGCATAAACTCCTCTGACTAGAGAGAGGTAAAATTAGGTGATACTTAGCTCAGGCAGCAGGAAAGAAAGAGGGAGAGGAAAGGTCACATGGGTGGTTACAGACAAGAGGACTGTTCCTATTGGTTAAGGGTATACTGTTGTGTTAACCCTTTCAGAACTTGTTCTTATTTGATTTTTTTCTATGAACATCTTATACCTTCTCTTTGCTGCTGAGGTATAATAAAGAAAGAGAGAAGCATAATATTCGCCTCCATGTCCTTTAATAAAATCAAGAATTCCTTGAGAAGAACATGGTTATCAGCAAAACTCAGCACGGTTTTATGAAGCACAGGTCATGTCAAACTAACTTGATTGCGTTCTACGAAGAAGTAAGTAGAAGTATAGATCAGGGTGTTGCATTGGATGTAATCTATTTGGATTTTGCCAAGGCATTTGATACAGTTCCACACAATAGATTAGTGTTCAAACTCAAGGAAATCGGTCTAGATGAAAATGCTTGTTCTTGGGTAGAACATTGGCTTAAAAACAGAGTACAAAGAGTTGTCATTAATAGTACATTTTCAAGCTGGACAGAGGTGGCAAGTGTTGTCCCTCAGGGCTCTGTTCTGGGACCCCTTCTATTTAACATGTTTATACATTATCTTGAAAAAAAGCATTGAAAGTAATGTTTCAGTGTTTGCAGATGACACAAAACTCTGTAAAATAATACAATGTGAACAAGATATTACTTTGCTGCAGAGGGATTTAGATATACTGGGGGACTGGGCACTCAAATGGCAGATGAAATTTAATGTTGAAAATTGCAAAGTTATGCACTTCGGCGTAAAGAATACACAAGCAACGTATACCCTTAATGGAAGCAAATTAGGGATAACAACACACAAAAAGGACTTGTGAATTGTTATAGACAACAAACTATGCAACAATGTGCAATGTCAATCCGCAGTGGCCAAGGCCAGTAAGGCATTGTCATGCATGAAAAAGGGCATTCATTCTCAGGATGAGAATATAATTTTGCCTCTTTATAAATCACTGGTAAGACCACATATTGAATATGCTGTGCAATTTTGGGCACCTGTTCTAAAGAAGGATATTATGGCACTAGAAAAAGTGCAGAGGTGGGCTATAAAATTAATAAAAGGAATAGAACCTTTAAGCAATGAAGAAAGGTTAACACATTTAAACCTATTTAGTTTAGAAAAATATCGCCTGAGAGGGGATATGATAACATTATACAAATAAATACGGGGCCAATACAAACCATTGTGTGGAAATCTATTCACAAATCGGACTTTACATAAGACACAAGGTCATGCGTTTAGACTGAAAGAAAGAAGATTTCATCTAAGGCAAAGGAAATGTTTTTTTACTGTAAAAACAATAAGGATGTGGAATTCTCTGCCTGAAGAAGTGGTTTTATCAGAGTCCATATAGATGTTCAAACAGCAACTAGATGCATACTTGCAAAAACAGAATATTTAAGGATATAATCTTTCAATGTAGGGTAAGAGCTTCTTGATCCAAGGACTGCCATTCTGGGGTCACGAAGGATTTTTTTCCTAGCTTGTTGCAAAATTGGAAGTGCTTCAAACTGTTTTTTTTTTTGCGTTTTATGAGATCAACAGCAAAAAACAAATGTGAGAAAGGCTGAACTTGATGGACGTAACTATGTAACTATGTAAGTTATCATTTTGTCTATAGAAAATATATGTTCTTAAGGAACACATCTGTTATGGAAGGCAGTCACCCCAACCTCCCAAAAAAAAGAGAAATAATTTGGTTCCAACACTAATCCTAATTATCCACTAACACTGATCCTGTAGTGTCCAATGATATAGTTGTACACTTCATAAGCAAACCTTTTTGGGAGATCTAATTAATCTAACAGCATTCATGAATAGAAAGCAAATGACTGAATTTTCAAGTTCCAGAATCCCTTGCTCTAAGCAGGACAGTGCTAGTCAACCCTTCCTACACTTTAACCTTTGTGGTGCTAAGTTTAACATGTCCCACAGTTTAGGCTCCTCAGAAAAGAATGGGAGGATATGATTGGCCAAACTACTATTCACGACTTGCATAGCACATAGACTTGTGCAAAAATTTGTTTTGTCTATATCAAATTCCTTTTTACCCAAACAATTTACCCAGGATTTACCTGTTTAGTCATTGAATAAGACTCCAATGGTAAATAAATCCTAGATGGATCGATTTGATCTTGTGTGACTTAAAATGTATTGCAATTTGGATAAACTGGCTTGAACTAATTTTTTTGTACAAGCTTAGCACATAAGTGACTTCTTAAGATGAGACAGACAGTTGTCTCTCTAGTATTATAAACTGGTATCTCACGGACCACAGCTTGTATTATTTTAATTGTTTAATGATACATTTAGTGCTACAGAAGATTGCGGCATATTATTTTGCTCTCTGATGCAGCACTGAAAGGCTTGATTACACTGGCTGTATTTGCATAATGATTCCTTAAACCTGGTTCTACTAAGTGAAGAATTTATACTAAAGAATATATTTTTTTTAATGCCCGTGAAACCATGATACCATCTAGTAAATAGCTAGTAGCTTTAAAATTTCTGTGAATGGATTATAATGGAGCAGAAGCCTTTTTTGGCATCTGGACAGTGTTACACCAATCAGCATCACCTTATAAAGATGCATTGAATAAATGCATCTCTATAGGGAGCGATCAGCATCTCCATGCAACATTAGTGATACAGGAAACACCTGTGTGACCTAGTGACTGTCTGAGTGACTGCTACTAGAGGTATTACTTGGAAGTTGTGTAGCCAGTGCCTTTTCTGTCCAACAGGGACATACTAAACACACCAACCACATTCAGCTGTAGTTGTTCTGGTGACTATAGTGTCCTTTTAACCATTTTGAAGTATTACTTAAGTCAAGGTAACAAAATATAACATACATCACATATTACTATTTAAAAGTTAAGCATTTAGAATATGCCTATGTATACATCACAGACACATATTTTTTTTTTTCTCTTGTTTCCAAGCCCTGGGGCTCAGTGGAAAGTAGTTTTGATTGCATGCCAGGATAGGTATAAGGATTGATGGCTGCACAGTTGAATATGCATTTGACCCCTCCCCTTCCCTCCCCACAATGCATCTTCACCTGTGTAGGGGATAAAATCAGCTATACGCAAAACTCTCTTAGTTAGATGGATATTTTGTCGGAGCCACTCCCTCTTAGACAGACAGGATCCTGGGAATCAGTCAAGAAGACAAGAGATGTGTTCTATAACCAATTCAAATTTTAATTATACGTCAGTTGCATTTATACCCCATTTTCATGTCGGTGGGGGTCATGAGCATTTATTACATAATATGTTTTTCACAAGTTAGAAACAGCTGTTTCTAGTTATAATCTTTCGTTATATAATGCATTACACATTTGATTAAAACCAGATATTTACAAATACCGATATCTTGGACAATTAACAAGGACATTTCGAAATCAGTATTTTTCCCGTAAATAGGATTTTATATAAATCCTATTTCCGAGAATAGGAGATAAAATGCCACATTTATTCTTGGTTCAAATTAACCCTTATATGAACAGCTAGGATAGATAGCAAAATGGATATTTGAATCTACAATTCCCCTCTTAGTCATATCATGATCTATCTTACGGTAAATATCCATGGGAGGCCTGCGGCAGAGAAACAAAAGGAGGTGTATTCAGACGTGCTAATCACGTCTGCGGGACTTTCATTATTTCTTCACCTCGATTTCCCCCATTTGCTCTGTGCCGTAGGATTCCCTTTAAGAGGAGTTTGGGCTGTCGATTTTCAGCTTCTGTAATCATTTGTTGTACACGTTTCTTAAGTGTGCAAGTTAGATAACAATTAAACAATATTATTAATGCAAGTATTATTACAATAATGACAATAGGGTAGAAAAAGGACCTTACAACTTGTGCGCCAGTAGGAGACCAACCTGTGAGGGCATCATACCAATGATGGGCAAAATTTTCCTGGATTTTAGAACTAACTTTAATTAATTCCCTTTGAACTATGTGGGTGGATATTTCAGTATGTACTAAGGCATCTTTATGTGCTTTTAAATGTTTAAACATATCCTCTTTTCCTTTTATTAAATTGATTATTATTCCTTTAGGAAGTTTATAATCAACGATAGGTAACGCAGGTGGAATATATGTTATGGACCTGTATATACTAGGAATAGGTTGCAGGAAATAAGTCTGATCTTTCCACTTTATCCAGGTGGCATTTGATATACATCCCACAAAGGGTAAATGTTCATCAACTTTGGGAATATTGACAGGTTGGTTGGTAGCTAGGCACACTATTTGTGGTTCTATTTCTAACATAATTGAATAATCCGATGGATATACATGCCAAGTACAACTACTTATTTGATTAGCTAATAAGCATGGTTCATAGATGGCTGAGGAATGTCTGCATGTGCATGTGCATGTGTAATCGTTATCTTCCTTATCACAGTGTTCTAATGAATATGTTTTATTATCCTTGGGGAATATATATTCTCCTGTATAAGTTGGATGCCACCAAGTAAGATTATTATTAAGTACATTAAACATAGGTGTAGGTAAAGTGAAGAACTTACATGCTAGTTTTATATGGGTTGGAGCAACTTCGTATAACGTAAATCCAACCCTACATGAATAACTCGATATCTCATCTTCTACCCATTCTTCACAATATACATCATTTGACCTTAAACTAATCCAGTAGTTGTCAGTCAATTCCATAATTTCTCTGACTTTCTGTATTTTGGATACCATAAGAGTATTCTCTAGTCTTAACCTCTGTTGATGCATCCATAAAACTCTAGTGGCACATAAGGTCCAGTCAGTGCTTCCTTTTGTTAGGTTAGTAATAGCATGTGTTAGATTACCTATATAGGTGTACATAGACTGTTCTAGTTGTAATTCCTGCCATTGTGATTGTACCACGGTAGGGGCCCATTTAGCCATTACATGGAATCCTATCCTAATTCTTTCCCTGCCGTGGATAACTTAGCCTTTAGTATTTCCATGTCTACACCATTTAATATTCCCATAGCTGTTCCCGTACCTCCTAATAGGGTATCATACCATTCTCTCTTCTCTCTATTAGGTAGTGGGTTACATAATCGTACATCAGGTGTGGATATATTTAGTGTTATGTGTACAGCCTTCTGAATTATAGTAGTGTTTACACATGATGAGGGTATTGGAATATGGGAATAATTATGAACAGTAGGTGTAGTATGTGGGCTACAAAATAATAAAACAGCAAACCAACCCCTGTTTTCTATTCTAGTACGATTAGTTATGATACGGACGTATCTTCTTGGCCAGGTGGTATTATATGTGCCTTGAACATTATCACCAGTTGCAATAAATGTAACCGGATTGTCTTGATCTAGAGAAACATTAGAATGTTGCAAATGATAAAATATTGAACCAACCCCTTTGTTTGTGAAAGGATAAGGCTCTTCAAATAGCCAAGCAAGAGTATAAAAACCAGTAGTGTTAGTAATTGTTATAGAGCAATTTACGGAATCATCATGCAATGGTTTGACCACTACTTGTGCAGTCTTTGCAGCAATACATATTTGACCATTAGTTGTAATGTTAAGTACAAGGCAGGTTTCGTCGCCATTACAAATGAAATCGGCTCCACCAAAATACCGATTTAGAAGAACAATTGGTTTGAGTTTGTAAAGTCTTGTCTGTGGGTAATGATCTTTTGTGTCTGGCTCTATTAGTAGGATGATCAAGGCCTAATTTGGCACTGTAACTGGTGGAGTTGTGACTGGTTCTATTAGTAGGACGATCAAGGCCTAATTGGGCGCTGTAACTGGTGGAGTTGCGACTTTTCCAGAAACAGACTTTCTGGAACTCTCTCATATTCTCATAATCATAGTGACAATCAAGAAGGATGATCAGCGGCAGGAAGATTATCATGGAGAGAATTAGGATGATGTCGAAATTATTTGCCCCATGCAAGGGATCCAGTATGTTTACTTTAGCCATAGCACTTCAGATAAGGATGTTGGGTTGTCAGGGCCAATCGGAATAAGGGCCTTGAGCTTGCCTCCTACTTCACTCCTCTTTGGACACGGCTTCAGACGGGATGCATGGATCCAAGTATCTTGGGAGTTGGGGAGCACAGCAGTTCTGGTCACGGCAATCACAGTGGTAAGCGGGCCAAAAGGAAACTTTCCCTTCCTGCTCTTGCTCAGCTGTCGGATACAGACCAGATCACCAGGCTGGTAAGGATGTGTAGGTTCCTGTGAGGGTAGAGGAAACTGCACAGAAACATCACCATATACAGAGTTGAGTTTAAAAATTAATTGTTTAACATACTCTTCCTGGATTAATTCTAAATTACCAGGCATAATAACAAATCGTCCCTTCACCCATGGAGTAGGAAATGGTCTTCCCATTAGTATCTCAAACGGTGACAATTTAGTAGTCCTGTTAGGGGGCATTCTTATTTCAGCTAGAATAGCAGGTAAGTATGTTTGCCAGTGAACCCATGTGCCATCTGTGGCCTTCATCAGTTTTTCCTTAATTATCCTATTCATCCTCTCTACTATACCTGAACTCTGAGGGTGGTAGGGTGCATTGAATTTCCAGGTAACCTGTAACCATTTGGCCAATTCTTGTGTAACTTTGCTAGCAAAGGCAGGGCCATTGTCAGAATTGATCTGTAATGGGCAGCCATACCGAGGAATAATTTCAGTGGTCAGTATTTTCACCACAGTCCTAGCATCCTCCTTATTAGTGACAAAGGCCTCGTGTCATTTAGAGAATTGATCCACAATCACCAGTAAGTATTGTTGTCGCTTACCTGTCTTGGGAATGTGGGAGAAATCTACCTGTAAATGGGTGAAAGGGCCTGTAGGTGGTGGGAGGTGTTCGTGTCTAGGCTTGTGTGTGACAGTAGTATTGGTCTGTAAGCATTGGACACACCTCTGTAAGTATACCTGACAGTGGAGAGAGAGATTTAAAATTACAAAATGTTGTTGAATAAGGCCCAAAATTACCTTAAGACCATTGTGACCCACTCCATGTGCCTGGGAAATAAAAATAGGGGCACTACTTTCTGGTATCCCTATCTTCCCCTCTTTGGAAAAAAGGCCATTTTGGTCTTTTTCCAAACCCTGCTTCTTCCAGTATGCAATATCCTCATGGTTTGCAAAACCCTGAAGTTCTTGCAACAACTGTTCTTCTGGGCAGGTAGGGGGACTAAAAATTGGAAATATCATATGGTAATAAATGGTCCGAGATGCTACCTCTTTGGCAATTCTATCTGCTAGTGCATTGCCTAGGGATATATTATCCCTACCTTGAGTGTGAGCTCTACAGTGGATGATAGACACTGTACGAGGAAGTTGTAAAGCTTGCAAGAGGTCTTCAATTAATGTCTTATGAGAAATGCCTTTAACATCAGCTGCAATGAATCCTCTTTGATTCCAAATCATTCCAAAATCATGCACAACCCCATGAGCGTATTGTGAGTCAGTGTAAATATCTACATCTTTGTTAGTAAATAGAGTGCATGCACGAGTAAGGGCAACCAACTCAGCAGCTTGGGCTGACATGTGAGGTATGGAGCTAGCCTCAAGGACCTTATCAGGTAATTGGACTACTGCATACCCTGTCTGGTACTGACCGTCAACAGGTCGGGAACAAGATCCATCCACAAACACATCCTCAGAACCTGGCTGAGGAGTATCCATGAGGTCTAAGCGGGGGGGAGGTATGTTTATGTATAGGATGAATACAGTCATGTTCCTCTGGCTGAGCTTCGCTCAGATTAGGGTTGTCATGAGTAAGGATAGCATGCAGTACACTCATAGGGCCAGAATTAATAGGGCCATACTTGATCTGTAAATTAGTAGAATTCAAGAGAATTATTTCATAACCACTTAATCTCTGTGCTGTCATATGTTGTGTAGTGAGATTCTTAATCAAATGTAACACTTGATGTGATGTATGGAGAATAGTGGGATGGCCCAGAGTGATAGTAGTAGCAGTCTCAACAGCCCATGCACAAGCAGCCAGGGCCCTAAGACACGCCGGCATCCCCTGAACCGGAACAGGGACTACTTTGGAGAAAAATGCTACAGGACGCATACCACCTCCATGTTCCTGAGCATGACCGCAGCCATGGTTTTACAGTTGTCCCTTGCATAAAGATGAAATGGTTTACAATAATTAGGCAGTCCTAAAGCTGGGGCCTGCATAATGCCTACTTTTAGTGCCACATATGCATCATCCATTTCAGGTGACCATCTGATATAATCTGGGCTGTCCCCTCTTACAGCCATTCTCAAAATTGAGTCATAGTCTGAACATTCAGGTATCCACTGACGACAATAATTAATCATACCCAAGAAGGTGAGCAACTCCTTTTTTGTAACAGGTTTGGGTATCTTTTGTAGAGCTTCAATACGTTTGGCGCTGAGTGAGCGTGTTCCTTGTTGTAACAAAAATCCAAGATAGTCAACCTTTTCTGCACCTAATTGTATCTTATGCTTGGCTACCTTGTGGCCTTCCAATGCTAAATGTTTCAATAAGCTGACAGTGTCTTGTGTGCTGGCTTCCCAGTCAGGACTGCATAGCAGTATATCATCAACATACTGCAGCAGGACGGAACCATGACTAGGGGTCCTTGACTTAAGGGTTTCATGGAGCACCTGTGAATAAACAGCTGGTGAGTCCACGTAGCCCTGGGGAAGGCGAGTCCAGGTATACTGAACCCCCTCAAAAGTAAAAGCCATAAGTAGTTGTGTCTCTTGGTCAACAGGGACCGAAAAAAATGCATTACTTAAGTCAATGACTGTAAAATACTTAGCTTCATGAGGAATGGCTGTTATCAGAGTGTTAACATTAGGGACAATGGGGGCTATTGGGATAATCAGATTATTAATGTCCCTAAGGTCTTGAACAAATCTGTAGTCCTTGGTAGCCTTAGGGACCGGGTTAATGGGGGAGTTATAGGGGGAGACTACAGGCCTTCGTATACCCTGCTGAAGGAAGGACTGGATCATAGGTCTGATCCCATCCTTCTTCTCCTGTGACAGGGGATACTGTTTAATATAAATTGGGCTGACATTTGGGCGCAGTTTTGCTTTATAAGGGGTACAATTTATGTATCCTACATCTAGCTTGGACGAAGCCCATGCAGAAGCAGGGACCTCATCCATATCCATCTGCAGGAAAATTCCCGAGGAGGGGGCAGCAAGGGAAACTGCCATGCCACCCTCAGGGGAAAAATCCACAGTTGTACCCAGTAGTCCAAGGAGATCCCTCCCTAGGAGATTAACAGGGCACCCTGGGATTAGGCTAAACTGGTGGCGTAGAGAAATAGGGGAGTTGGGTAATTTAATTTTCAAAGGGATAGTTTTGAAGGTTTTTGTTAACACTGCATTTATTCCCACAGAAGGTGTTGACTTTTCCCTTAAACCTCTATATACATCCATACATATAGTGGAACAGGTGGCACCCGTGTCTAAAATAAAGGGCATATCCCTCCCATTTACATTGAGGACTATGAAGGGTTGTTCCATAAAACTAGAGGATAATACAGGAAAATCTGGAGTGTTACCTTCTGGGCACCCCTATGGCCATTGGATGTAATGGGTAGGGCCAGAAGGAGTATTGGGGCCAGAGGGGGCATTAGGGGTAGGAGAGTGAAGCTGTGGGGGTAGTGTGACTGCTGGGGTATCCGTGAAGGACCCTGGTAACCTGGGGTTTGTCCAGTCTGTGGTCTGATAGGGTTGGGGCACTCATTCCTCCAGTGTCTCTGCCTTCTACAGTTAAAAAAATGTGTCCCTCTATTAATAAATGGTTGGGACCTATTTCCTCCAGGTCCTCTTCCCCTTGGGCTCCTGAATCCTCTTTGGTTTAATCTCCTATCACCTCCAAAACCTCTTTCTCTTGCCTGATTAGGGTCACAATGCTGTAAACCCTGTGACTGATACAACATACTCTTTCCATCTTTACCTATAACAAAACAATGTTCCGACTTAGGAAGTTATATCTGACTCAGGCTGCAGGTAGAATGAGATATAACTGTTATATCAATAGGGATCAGTTCACAATATAGACACATAGGGCATTCAATAGTCCCGTTTATTTAATATAAAGTAAAGAGAAACCTTTATACATTACCAAGAGTCTATGATGAAGGAATTAAATTTGGGTTTCTCCTCTCTGGGTGCTCTGGTCTCTAACTCAGTCTATTGCCCTTAGTCAGTCAATCTCCTCCTTTCTTAGCCCTCTGTTTTCTCCTTTGATCTTTTTTAAGATGATCTGAAGATATTGAATCCCTTCTCTTATTTTTTTCCCTATTTAACCATTATTTCCCCCTTAACAGTTCCTGCCCCTTGTTTGTAAATGGGAGGTACCTGGGACTTAAATCTGGCCTTTGATTGGTTATGGGCGTATCTTAATATTTAATCATTAATGTGGCCCTTAGGGACTTTCATCAATAGATGGCACTATTTCCCTAGGTATGAAGACCTGAATTAGATCATTGATGACCTGGTTAAATAAATGAATTGACCTTTAATTCACCTATACTGGGGATATTTCAAATTACGTTAAATATCTGTCTTTGGTTATGTATATTCTTTGATTGAAACAGGGTTGGTTATATTAATCATCATGCAATATGTCTATATCCTGTATCCATCTAACCTCTATGAATAACTGATTGATACATTCATATTTACAAAGATAAATAGAATCTAATTATATTAGTATATCTATATTACCTTTTACCCCTAAATCAGTCAAGTATGCAGTTTTAGACATTACTGTAGCAATCACACATTTAATTTACATTTGTATATCATGCATGATTCCTTTAAGTTCTAATATCCTGAAAATATGGAAGCGACCTCAGACTTTGGGTTTGTATGGCTGACAAACACTCTGGATTGCCTGTGATGTTTATGCACAAACAATTGCATACCCCTTTGAAGCTCTGTGAGTTTAAGTATCTCGGATTGTAAAGTCCCATTAAGTAATAAACCATTGTTCTCGTTACCCTTGTACACATATAGCTCACAAATTAAAATGTAGATATGTATTCCTCCTGTTTACTTCTTAAGGTTACAAAATACAAAGTTCCTTTGACCTGTGTTGAAACAGCATTACGTAATGTCCAGGCCAAGCTCACCAGCATCCACATTGTTTTTCTTTTAATATTAAAACTTATGGGGCACCAAATAGCACAACTATCCAAAAGAAGGCAAAAAACCCAGTCTGAAGCGCTTTCAATTTTGCAACAAACTAGGAAAAAAATCCTTCTTGGCCCCAAAATAGCAGTCAGATGTCTCCTTGCATCAAGCAGCTATTACCCCACTAATTAGAAATTATATCCCTGTATGTTATGTTTTTGCAAGTATTCATCCAATTGCAGTTTAAACATCTGTATGGACTCTGATAAAACCACCTTTTCAGGCAGAGGTGTATGTCTCTTGTGCCCCTTCCCTAGCCTTTTTGTGTATCTTTGTGTCCCCTAGCTCCTCTGGGTGTCTTTCCCTCCATGCCCCTGTCTGTCTCTTTTCCCACTTTCCCAGCTACTGTGTGCCTCTTTGTCCCCCCTTTGAGGTCTCTTTTCTCCAATCCTGTGCCTGCTCACCTCCCCTATGTAGCATGGACGAGCTGCAGACTGCAATGGTGAGCTTCTGTATCCTCCACCCAGTCTGACAGGAAGCTGTTTGACGCCCTCAGTGATCCCTTCCTGTCAAACCTGGTAAAGGATACAGAAGTTCCTCTACCACAGTCCATGCTCAGCCATGCTACATGGAGTGACTTGCTTGGGGGGGTGCTATGGTCTGTCTTCCTGCTGGTCAAACAGATCTTGTGCCCCACACGACGGTGCGCCTGTTGGGGATAAAATCAGGCAGCCACCTGCGCCACCTTATGGTTGTGCCGGCCCTGTATGGAACCTATCTGAAAATGGGTAAGATGTCTCACATTTCAGTGGTTGTCAGGTGCTCTTCAAAGTACTTCAAAGTACTTTTTTACTATAAGTAATACAGAAAGCTCACAGTCATTTTGTAACATGCATGTGGCTACTTTTACATTGAGAGTAGTGATTTGGTTTTAATGGAAAACTTGCATCACACAGAAAAATCATTTCTACAACAGAGTCTAGGCTAACAAATTAATTAGCAAAAGAGCACGTAAATAAAAATGTTTATAGAAGGTGTTTAATTACAGAGTACAAAATTCCAAGAGAAGGTAATTCTGAGATCCAGCACCTGTCAACATTTATGACAAGTAGAATGATGAAATTTCCAAATTGTGATTTTATTTCTTCCTCATAGACTAGCAAACAATTTTAGTTTTTATAGATATGAAAATAGCCATCTTTAAACACTTACTTACTTTAATATTGTTTTAGGTGTGTTGCTGTTTCGGTGTTTGGCACTGCAGTGCCAGCGTTTGAAACTAATAAAAAGCAATGATAGGGTCTCTTTTTATTCAATAAAATTGACACACCTTATCTTAAAATATATAAGGGGAAGCTGAAAGTGTTCCAGAAGGTCTACATTTGAGCATCTGCTACAGTTGGCTTTATCATAACCCCACTTGTCACCAAACACCATGCCACTCCATTCCATTCGTAGCGGCTGTGGATACAGAAATTTTAGCTCATCCTCAGCCTGTTTACCCAAGAATGTGTGCAGATACAGCGTCAGCTCTGTCTCTTCAAGAAGAGGGGGCAGTTGTGGTGCTCAACTGTTACCAAATTTCAGCAGCAGAAGTGCCTGCAATGTCGGTGTTGGAGGAGCTCAAAGGATGTCATTTGGAAGTTGTCAAGCTGGAATGAGTGGATGTGGATATGGTGGATCCAGTTCTGGCTGTGGTTTTGGGTCTGGTATTGGATTGGGTGCTGGATTAAGCCTTGGCGGTCGTGGCTTTGGACCTTGCGGAGCATTTCCTCAAGGATGCATTACACCAGTAACTGTAAACAAAAGCCTTCTAGCACCGATCAAATTAGATGTTGACCCAGCCATCCAGAGACTTAAAAAAGAAGAGAAAGAACAAATCAAGACTCTAAATAACAAATTTGCATCATTTATTGACAAGGTAAGATATAGTAGATATACTCACACTTGAGTTGAGGATGAACACATTTCCTAAGTCCTCCTTAGATTGAGTAATTTAAGCAGTACTATATTTCAACTACTAGTAAAAGTATTGTGTTTTATATAATGTTTAATTTCTCTTGATGTTTATAACGAAAACATAGTATTTTGTATAATATAAATTAAACAATTAGCTTATTTTAAGAAAAAATAACAACAAAGTAGTAATAATTCAAATGAAGATATGTTAATATGGATGCATGTGTCAATGTGATTGTTGTTCTAGGTACGATTTTTGGAGCAACAGAATAAGGTGCTTGAGACGAAGTGGTGTTTTCTGCAAGAGCAAAAAACAGCCAAATTTAATTTTGAGCCGCTATTTGAAGCATATTTGTGCAACCTCCGAAGACAGCTCGATTTCTTAGAATGTGAGAAAGCTCGACTAGAAGGAGAAAGGAAAACTATGGAGGATTTAGTAGATGAATTCAAGAGAAAGTATGCATATTCTTTACCATGACTTAATTATTACTTATTAATTAATCATTAATAATTATTTGTTAACATTAGCGTGCACTAAACATTGTGAAAAAAACAAAGAATACAGAGTTCTTAAATTAATTCAACAGATACGAAGAGGAAATCCATAAGCGGACAGCTGCTGAAAATGAATTTGTAGCACTTAAAAAGGTATTTAGGAAGAATGAACAAGAATATGAACAAGAAATTCTAAAATCAAATTGAATGTTTTCTTAATATTATTTTTTTTTCTCCAAATTGATCTACAGGACGTTGATGCTGCTTTTCTCAAGAAAACTGAATTACAGTCAAAGGTGGACTGTTTGAGTGATGAAATTGCCTTCTTGCGGTCTATATATGAAATGGTAAAAATATATACTTTTTTTTTCTATGTTTAAATATTTACTTGTAAATATGAATAAATACTGAAAAAAAAAATTCTAGAGGAAATATAGTAACCTGTAGTCATGACAAAGTAGGGTTGAATATCTTATTTAAATCTCTAAATAACTTGATGAATCACTAAGCATTAGTTTGGCATATATGTGTGCTTTCTAGGTACCATTCAGTTAGTAACATAGAAACATAGAATGTGACGGCAGATAAGAACCATTCGGCCCATCTAGTCTGCCCAATTTTCTAAATACTTTCATTAGTCCCTGGCCTTATCGTATAGTTAGGATAGCCTTATGCCTATCCCACGCATGCTTAAACTCCTTTACTGTGTTAACTTCTACCACTTCAGCTGGAAGGCTATTCCATGCATCCACTACCCTCTCAGTAAAGTAGTACTTCCTGATATTATTTTTAAACATTTGCCCCTCTAATTTAAGACTATGTCCTCTTGTTGTGGTAGCTTTTCTTCTTTTAAATATGGTCTCCTCCTTTACTGTGTTGATTACCTTTATGTATTTAAATGTTTCTATCATACCCCCCCTGTCTCGTCTTTCCTCCAAGCTATACATGTTAAGACCCTTTAACCTTTCCTGGTAAGTGTTATTCTGCAATCCATGAACCAATTTAGTAGCCCTTCTCTGAACTCTCTCTAAAGTATCAATATCCTTCTGAAGATATGGTCTTCAGTACTGCGTACAATACTCCAAGTGAGGTCTCACCAGTGTTCTGTACAATGGCAAGAGCATTTACCTCTTTCTACTGCTAATACCTCTCCCTATGCAACCAAGCATTCTGCTAGCATTTCCTGGTGCTCTATTACATTGTCTGCCTACCTTTAAGTCATCAGAAATAATCACCCCTAAATCCCTTTCCTCAGATGTTGAGGTTAGGACTCTATCAAATATTCTGTACTCTGCCCTTGGGTTTTTACGTCCAAGATGCATTATATTGCACTTATCCACATTAAATGTCAGTTGCCACAACTCTGACCATTTTTCTAGTTTACCTAAATCATTTGCCATTTGTCTTATCCCTCCTGGAACATCAACCCTGTTACATATCTTAGTATCATCAGCAAAAAGACATAACTTACCATCAAGACCTTCTGCAATATCACTAATAAAAATATTAAAGTGAATGGGTCCAAGTACAGATCCCTGAGATGCCCATGCTTTGAATATACTCCATTGACTACAAAACTCTGTTGCCTGTCACTCAGCCACTGCCTTACCCATTCAACAATATTGCAATCCAAACTTAAAGATTGCAATTTATTGATAAGCCTTCTATGTGCAACAGTGTCAAAAGCCTTACTGAAATCTAGGTAAGCAATGTCTACTGCACCACCCTGATCTATTACTTTAGTTACCCAATAAAAAAAATCAATAAGATTAGTTTGGCATGATCTCCCTGAAGTAAACCCATGTTGACTCTGATCTTGAAATCCATGTGTTTTTAGATGTTCAACAATCCTATCCTTTAACATGATTTCCATTACTTTCCCCACTGCTGAAGTAAGGCTTAGCTTACTGGCCTATAGTTGCCCGACTCCTCCCTACTACTTTTCTTGTGAATGGGCACAACATTCGCTAACTTCCAATCTTCTGGGACTACTCCTGTTAACAATGATTGGTTAAATAAATCTGTTAATGGTTTTGTTAGTACACCACTAAGCTCTTTTAATAACTTGGGTGTATTCCATCAGGTCCCATTGCCTTACTACTGCATGACTTTTGCAAACACTGGTGGTAATTATTTTTACAATTTTTTTAACTATTAAAAATAATCTATTTTTTTCTACCATCATTATATGCCATGTTCCTTTCCATGATAAACTGCACATAGTAAAATGATTTTCAGTAATTCTTGATATGTTTTAACACGATCACATTCATTTACTTTATTGTATTCTTCTTTTGGCGTGGTATTGATGCCCATCTTAAAGACAAGTATATAGTTGTTGCTGCATTGTTTTATTCTAATAACTGGTAACCATAAGGAATTGTTCCCTTATTTCAGAAATCAGGCTCACTGAGATGTATGTTTTGGTGATGCAGATTTATCTGAACCTCTAAATCAGTGGTTCTCAAACAAGTCCTCAAGACCAACCAACAGTCCAGGTTTTGTTAGTATCTCCATTGGAATAAAACATAATACATAAATCCTGGACTGTTGGTGGGCCATGAGGACTGGTTTTATAACCACTGCTCTAAATCGAATATAATGCAATATCAGATAACTCAAACAAGGCAAAACAAAATTAAATGAAGAGTGCATCATATTATATTGAAGTCCCAAACTGGCACACTTGTACAAGGACTCCAAAGGTTGGCACCTAAAGATGTACTGGATACTAACTCATCATTTAAATTGTGTATGAGAAACCATTTTATTTGCCAAAAGATGACATGCACTTTGTTTACTTTTATTATGTACAAAACATGCTATTAAATTATAAATGGTGTGGTGTGTCTAGCATTTCTTACAATAAGTAAATTCAAAAGATGAACATAAAATGTTCTAGGGCATTTTCAGAACCATATATTTGATCACATTTTTCAACCAATCTGGTTATTTGACTGCCAACGTTTGCTTCTAGAACAATCTATGGTGTGTAGCCTTTGGAGCCTAGAGTAAAATAAATTGACCTTTTTTCAGTTTTTGACTAATGAAAAAGCATCGGGAAATTTGTTAAAGTGCCCTGTTCTAAAACGTGGTGCAAAAATGTAAACATTGAGTAGCAGGCCATGGAATGTGCCTGCCGGATGCACTGGTTTATATGGTAATTGTCTTAGTTTTAGTACTTTAGAACTTGGTTTAGAACAGAGCACTGTTAGAATCTCACAGACAGTCTTTTAAATATGATACTAAAAAAATGAAAAAGTTAAAATTATTAAACACTTCTTGCAGGATTTTGGATCTAGTGGTAAAAAGTAATAAAAGTGATACGGCTTGTGTTTTTGCAGGAAATATGCCAGCTGCAGTCTCAGATCTCAGATACTTCAGTGACTGTGACCATGGATAACAACCGAGATCTGAATCTGGATGGAATCATTGCTGACGTTAAAGCTGAGTATGAAGACATTGCTAGGAAGAGCAGAGCTGAAGCTGAGTGCTGGTATCAATCAAAAGTAGGTCTTATTACCTTCACTTAGAACACATTTCTCTCAAACAATCAATACACAGCTCATGGAAAACTACATTTAGTTATAACTTTCTCTTTTACAAATGGTGGGTCACAAATCATAACATGTAAGTGTTCAAGCAAGCACCCTTCAACCCTGCAGATGCTTTTAAAAAAATGTTGAGCACGTATACACATTTTGTGTTTTCTTGCCGAAGAAGCCCTTCCCTCCAATGAACACTGGCAAAGCATCATGGGAGTTTAAGTAAAATACTAGCTTAGAATCAACCATTGGCCACCACTGGCATAAGAAAAACAAACATACTGGGCATTTATATAATTGATTAAGTTGCAGAGGTGTTAGGGAGAGCATTTCTGAAAATTATGGAGATTGGTAGCAAGAAAAGGCCATGCTTGTCCTAAATAATAAAAATCATACAGCACTTGCTGGTCTTTGGTTCTTTGTATTTTTGAGTATTTGAAAGCTGCAAAATATATTTAGTCAAACAAATGTTTTTTTTAAACCTCCATAGTAACTGTCTTTGTTGTATCTCTACTGTGGAACATAAAAACTTTCCTGCGTTAATATATTCAATTCCCCACAGTACGAAGAGTTAAAGGTAGCTGCAGGCAAACGTGGAGAAGATTTAAGATGCACCAAAAATGAAATTGCTGATTTGAACCGACTCATTAATAGATTGAAGGGGGAGATCGATAATGCCAGAGCACAGGTAAAGTCACAATATTTAAAGAGATCATTAGGAGAAGTGGAGAAAAAGTTATGTCACAAATGGTAAAACCATTTGGTTTATACACCGTCCACTCCTCTTGTCTAAAACTATTTTAGCGTACCAAACTTGAAGCTGCAATTTCAGAAGCAGGGGATCGTGGGGAAATGGCTGTCAATGATGCAAAGATAACTTTCATTTCTTTATTTATTTCATTAAAGAAAAGTCATTATTACATTTTCTTTTGACTTCTTAGCGTTGTAAACTGGAAGCTGCTATAACTGAGGCAGAAGAACGCGGAGAAGCCGCTGTCAAAGATGCCAGGAACAAACTTTGTGAATTGGAGGATGCCCTGCAGAAAGCCAAGCAGAACATGGCTTGCCAACTCCGAGAATACCAGGAGCTGATGAATGTGAAACTGGCTCTGGATGTTGAGATCGCCACCTACAGGAAACTACTGGAAGGAGAGGAGTGCAGGTTTGCACAAAGTAGAATTTGCAATGAAAATATATTATTAGAACACATTAACGTCAGTGGGGGGAAATCATGAATATATTATGTTTTAAATTACCCCTATTCTTTTATTTTTTTCATATACTAAAAAGATGAAAAGTGTATGTTATAATTAGTACAATCTGAAGGTATCAGAGGTCCATTGGAGTTGTTGAATTTGATGGCTATTGTATTTAAAACTAGTACTGTGTGGTTTATTTAATAAACTCCAAACTGTGGCAAATTAAAATATGAAAATAAGTAGGCAACAAAATGTAGGCAACAATAACGTACTTTGAAAAATTAATCAACTCAACTCTTGGCTATTTTTTTGCTAATTATTGTCATCCAGACTTCAGTTCGGCTAGATATACCACTGCATGATATTATCTTTCCCTGTTCTAGTCTAGAGATGTTGGCTTATTTTTGCATCCATTTTATTCTATCACTTACCAATGATATGGAGATTTTATCTTTATTATGAGCCTTGTGTACTTGAGAAAATTCAGTACTGCTGAAAAAAATGACACACACCAACAAGTAAATTAGTTAAAACGTGCTTGATAAATTTTACCTTTTAATAATAAAATAAAGTCTGTCATTTTATTTTTAGGCTCGCTGGAGAAGGATCAGATTCGGTTAAGATCTGTAAGTAAGATGATATTTATAGGACTAAAATAGTCCACACTAATGTTGAAAATGCAGTGTGTTTAAATTCATTGAATATTAAATCTTTGACTTTATTTTTTGTTAGCTGTTGTAACTTCAACTTGTGGAGGAGCATACAATAGCTGTGGATCCATAGGAGGTGGTGGATTCTACGGTAGTGGAGGATCAACATGCAGAGGCAATTATAGTTGCTCTGGGCTGGATACACCTCTAATTCAGCTTCCAAAATGCTGAAAAAGCTGACCGAAGAATTAATGGTTAACAACAGATTTTGTTTTATATTGATAGCTTCAATACATAGTAGTGATGATCTTGTCTTTTACATTAATAAATGCATATTGAGATTCTAAATTGAAAATCCACCGTAGAGTACAATTTTCACACACACAGGGGTAGTCACTATAGTGAGAATTTAAAGTGAATTTCAAATTTAAAAGCAAAGTAGCTGAGCTGGAAGGTGATTTGACCTTAAATTTGAAATTTACAATGAATTCTCACTTTAGTGAAAAACCCTTTAATTTTGTGGAATCATCTCAAAGCTGTGTTTTTTTTTTTTTTTTTATTCTACCAGGTTTAAAATCCCCAATATAATTAAAACAAATTAAGGAGTTTTGCACATGTAAGATGATTAAACATGTTTTAAAGTATATGAATGTTTTTATGAAAGTTTTAAATGGTAGATGAATGTTTAATGTAAGCATGTATTTGAGATATATAATACAAGTGATTGTTGAAGCTGTCAGTATATGAGCAGTAATCTAGGCTAGCCATAGTTATTCATATGTTAAACTGAACTCTATGTTCAAGGTTGAGTGGGTACTTTTAACTTTTCCTCAAAACTCTTTTTTCCTGATACTAGTAGATATTATTAGCAGAAACATACTATCAGGCATACTAACATAGATAGAAAATTGGTCCATTAAACCAAAAGGTATATGCATAACTTATACAAGGATTATATATACTCAATATATAACTATATATACATTGATACTTTAAGGGTTTAACACTAAATAGTGTCCCTTACCCCTCAAAATGCTAAACTACGTGCTTGCAAAAATATATAGTGTCATATTCCTGCAAAATATGTATTACTGCTTTCTAATTTCCCGGTTCTGTTGTTTTGTGTTCCTTCAGTTTGGTCAATAAACTGCAATTTATGCATTTGCTTCACAATATGTTGCTGTTGTAGTTATTACATTTACATTATTCAATTTAGTGTTTTACTAGAAAGAGTACATTGACATTTC
This sequence comes from Pelobates fuscus, assembly GCF_036172605.1. Classification (NCBI taxonomy): domain Eukaryota; kingdom Metazoa; phylum Chordata; class Amphibia; order Anura; family Pelobatidae; genus Pelobates; species Pelobates fuscus. The sequence continues at coordinate 418,545,049 of NC_086317.1, forward strand.
TTTCCTTTTCATGTACCTTCTAGAAGGCACACACAATGCAAAATGTCTTTCTTTCTTTCTTTCTTTCTTTCTTTCCTAGTGCAATATTGTTACGTTAGAACAAATGTACCACAAAAAGGAACATGTATGAATGCCCACTCACACATTGCTGAGCCACTTCATTCGCTCACAATTAATGCTTAAAAGGAGAGGATTAGAATGACCCAGTTGTGATCTTGCTGCTTTGCATTAGTGGATGTTACATATTTCAGATTGAATATTAGCCATATAAATAATGAAACAGCAGAAAATAGGGATCATAGTATATACCATTTGGATAGATCAGATTGAATTAATTAGAACTGAACTATCATGCTCCCGGGTCATGGGGTCCTTCAACAATCCTGTCCTGGTTACCGCCTCTCGAAGTCTTGTAATAGGTAGAGAAGGTCTTACATTCTCTCTAGTTCCTCTGTTATGATCAGAGATGGCTATAGCTTTGATCATAATGATCATAATCAGCCTAGATGATTGCCCATCCATATCCTCTAGCTCTGGTGGCCTGCTCAGTATCTTTAGTAGCATTGGCCAAGCAGTCATCACCATTGTCTAGGTGCCTCATGCTCTACCACAACATGCATGACTGTTGGCAGTGAAACAGTGGTGGGAAGATTACTTTACTGACTGCCGTGAGTCGATGGGATGTGTGTATGTTGAACATGAGCAGAAGACACAGAGGGAAAGTTCTGTAAGCTCTGCCACACTACAAAAGTATGATACTGTCAGTAATAGCAATATGAACTGCATAGGGGGTTGAAGGAACACAGTGTGTGAAACAAATCAAAACACATTGGAATTTAAACCTGCATCTGTAGACACTATGTCACCAATTGGAAAAATGATTAGAGTGATTTTTTTTTTAGTTAGTGCTAAATTATGGATGGAACCCATAAATGGAGAGTAGAAGAGCTATAAATGTGATGTATAGATGAAAGAGAGGGTAGGTGGGAGGAAAGGTGAAGGAGAGAAGGAAAATAGGGGAAGAAATGCTGTCAAAACTAGAAGCTCAGTTAGGAGGTTATTTAAAATATATGTGATATGCAATGCCCACAATGCCTGGCCAACACTTAAGTCTAGGTGGGTATCATAGTCATCCCTGCAATGCTAGTTAGTCGGTATAGTATACTGAGCATAATGTTACAAAGCACATGTATTGTCTGATAAAACTGGCTGATCATCATGGAATTTGCACATTATTTGACATCTGACTAGACATTGCACATAAGCTGATGCACACACACACAACACACACATATATAATAATATATACATACAAATAAATTACTGTTATGCATCAACTGCACATCTCATGTTGGACTTCAAGGGTTTTTTTTTGGGCATAGAAAATCAAAAATCATGTTTCCGTAACTATTTTAGAGTTCCCAGCTTTACATCTAAATGAGTACAGACACGGATTGTGTTTCAGACTTCACATTGCATTTCTGCAGATACCCTTACAAATAAACACAGATTAAAAAAAAAAAAAAAGCATGGGTGGTAATCCAAAAGGATCAGTGGCCAGAAACTAGCCATGGACAGCAGTTTCAACCTTGTGGGTCTCATAAGCTGGTTCTGGTTTGGAAATATATAAACATAAAGACATCCATTACATTACATTACATATATACAAACACACACACACAAAAATACCTAAGTACACATACTGACATTGCTGTATTATCCTATCGACATTGGAATATCAACGTGCAAGTGTGTTAAAAAAATGATAAGCTTAGAGTCATGTCTACAAATGCTTGCAGTTTAGGGAATAAGATCCCTGAACTTTGGAAATAATGGCAACTGATAGTGTAGATTTAGTCGCTGTTACTGAGACATGGTATAATGAGAAAAATGACTGGGACATAGCAATACCAGGGTACTCTTTATATAGAAAAGACAGGGAAGGCAGGAAAGGGGAAGGGGTGGCCCTGTTTGTGAAGGATAGCATAAAATCTAGCCTAACAAAAGTTAGTGAGGTGAACATAGAGTCCGTTTGGGTTACGTTAGAATTTGGTAATCACACAGTAACTCGTGTAGGTGTGATTTATAGGCCCCCAGGACAAATTGAAGAGTTAGATAATGTACTAGTTGATGAAATAGCTAAAATGACAATGAAGGGGGAAGTTATCATCATGGGTGACTTTAATCTTCCTGATGTGAATTGGAAATCAAAAATAGCTGCTTGTGCCAGGAGCACACATATTCTAAACTCCCTACTGTGATTGTCTCTAAAACAAGTCGTTGAGGAGCCAACTCATAAAGAGGCCATACTAGATTTAGTGTTAACAAATGGAGATTTGGTATCCGATATTACTGTAGGTGAAAGTTTAGGATCCAGTGATCATAAGTCAGTGTGGTTTAATATAAGAACAGTGACTGAGTCACACCACACAAAAACAAAAGTTTTAGACTTTAGAAAAACAGACTTTTCTAAAATTAGAATATGTGTAAAGAAGTCATTATCAGACTGGAGCAATTTAAATGGAGTCCAAGAGAAATGGGATTATTTAAAAGTTGCACTATTGAAGGCAACAGAAAATTGCATTAGGTTTGTCAGTAAAAGCAAAAAATTCAAGAAACCACTGTGGTACTCCGCAGATGTGGCCAAAATAGTAAAAAACTAAAAGTTAGCATTTAGTAATTATAAATAAAACCAGAGTGAGGAAGACAGAATGATCTATAAGATCAGGCAGAAAGAGGCTAAGCAAGTTATAAGAGCTTCCAAATCACACACAGAAGAGAAAATAGCACAGTCAGTAAAAAAGGGGGACAAAACTTTTTTTAGATACATAAATGAGAAAAGAAAAGTAAAACAAGGATTAGTTAGATTAAAAACAAAAGAAGGAAGGTATGTAGAAGAGGATAAAGGTCTAGCTGACTGCCTCAATGACTATTTCTGTTCGTTATTTACAGATGAAAATGAAGGAAAGGTACCTCTGTTAAGAAAAAGGATAAATGAGTCATTTATTACACGTGAGTTTAAAGAGGAAGAGGTTCTATTTCAACTCTCAAAAGTAAAGACAAATAAGTCAATGGGACCTGATGGAATACACCTAAAGCTATTAAAAGAGCTTAGTGGTGTACTAGCAGAACCATTAACAGATTTATTTACCAATCATTGATAACAGGAGAAGTCCCAGAAGATTGGAAGTTGGCGAATGTTGTGCCCATTCACAAAAAAGGTAATAGGGAGGAGGCGGGCAACTATAGGCCAGTAAGCCTTACTTCAGTAGTGGGGAAAGTGATGGAAACCATGTTAAAGGATAGGATTGTTGAACATCTAAAAACACATGGATTTCAAGATCAGAGACAACATGGATTTACTTTTTTTGATTGGGTAACTAAAATTATAGATCAGGGTTGTGCAGTAGACATTGCTTACCTAGATTTCAGTAAAGCTTTTGACACTGTTGCACATAGAAGGCTTATCAATAAACTGCAATATTTAAGTTTGGATTGCAATATTATTGAATGGGTAAGGCAGTGGCTGAGTGACAGGCAACAGAGGGTTGTAGTCAATGGAGTATATTCAAAGCTTGGGTTTGTCACCAGTGGGGTACTTCAAGGATCTGTACTTGGACCCATTCTCTTTAATATTTTTATTAGTGATATTGCAGAAGGTCATGATGGTAAGGTATGTCTTTTTGCTGATGATACTAAGATATGTAACAGGGTTGATGTTCCAGGAGGGATAAGCCAAATGGTTAATGATTTAGGTAAACTAGAAAAATGGTCAGAGTTGTGGCAACTGACATATAATGTGGATAAGTGCAAGATAATGCATCTTGGACGTAAAAACCCAAGGGCAGAGTACAGAATATTTGATAGAGTCCTAACCTCAACATCTGAGGAAAGGGATTTAGGGGTGATTATTTCCGATGACTTAAAGGCAGACAATGTAATAGAGCAGCAGGAAATGCTAGCAGAATGCTTGATTGTATAGTGAGAGGCATTGGCAGTAGAAAGAGGGAAGTGCTCATGCCATTGTACAGAACACTGGTGAGGCCTCACTTGGAGTATTGTACGCAATACTGGAGATCGTATCTTCAGAAGGATATTGATACCTTAGAGAGAGTTCAGAGAGGGGCTACTAAACTGGTTCATAAATTGCAGGATAAAATTAACCAGGAAAGGTTAAAGGATCTTAACATGTATAACTTGGAGGAAAGACGAGACAGGGAGGATATGATAGAAACATTTAAATACATAAAGGGAATCAACACAGTAAAGGAGGAGACTATATTTAAAAGAAGAAAAACTACCACAACAAGAGGACATAGTCTTAAATTAGAGGGACACAGGTTTAAAAATAATATCAGGAAGTATTACTTTACTGAGAGGGTAGTGGATGCATGGAATAGCCTCCAGCTGAAGTGGTAGAGGTTAACACAGTAAAGGAGTTTAAGCATGCGTGGGATAGGCATAAGGCTAACCTAACTATAGGATAAGGCCAGGGACTAATGAAAGTATTTAGAAAATTGGGCAGACTAGATGGTCCGAATGGTTCTTATCTGCCATCACATTCTATGTTTCTATGTAAATACTGATTCTGCACACACAATAACACCAACATACACACAAACTAACATTGTGTACATACATAAACACAACTATGCAGTGACACTCTGCACAAACAATACATGCTATTGCATTTGCATTAATTCAATTATTTTTTACATACAGACACCCTCAAATGCACATATATTGCACAAACGATATAACATGTCATATTTTAAAGCCACTTATAACATTACTAGACATACTCAGACAGTCTTTCATACATGTGTCTGTGAGAGATTGTCATGTTTATGTCATAAGTGGCTGTCACAACAGTTTGCATTAAATGATAATTAGTGATGTACCGAACTGTTCGCCGGCGAATAGTTCCCGGCGAACTTAGCGTGTTCGCGTTCGCTGTGGCGGGCGGACACATGCGCGGTTCGATCCGCCCCCTATTTGTCATCATTGAGCAAACTTTGACCCTGTGCCTCTCGGTCAGCAGACACATTCCAGCCAATCAGCAGCACTCCCTCCCTTCCACACCCTCCAACCTCCCTCCCAGCATCCATTTTCGATTCATTCTGAAGCTGCATGCTTAGTGAGAGGAGGGAAAGTTTAGCTGCTGCTGATTAGATAGGGAAATTGATAGCTAGGCTAGGGTATTCAGTGTCCACTGCAATCCTGAAGGACTCATCTGATCTCTGCTGTAAGGACAGCACCCCAAAAAGCCCTTTTTAGGGCTAGAACATTAGGCTGCTTTTTTTTTTTTTCTGTGTAATGTAATTGCAGATGCGTGCCTGCCTGCCAGCTTCTGTGTGAGGCTCACAGTGGACCACTTATATCTGTTGTTACAATAGCTTAAGCTTTAGATTTAAAAAAAATAAAAACATTTTCACTGTAATAGAAGAGCAGTTGCCTGCCTGCCAACTTCTGCGTCAGGCTGGATGCTGTGCCCATTTGCACAGTCAGTGCCACCACTCATATCTGTTGTGACAATAGCTTAAGCTTTAGATTTAAAAAAATATATATTTTTTTTCACTGTAATAGAAGAGCAGTTGCCTGCCTGCCATCTTCTGTGTCAGGCTGGAGGCTGGGCTCATTTGCACAGTCAGTGCCACCACTCATATCTGTTGTGACAATAGCTTAAGCTTTAGATTTAAAAAAATATGTATATTTTTCACTGTAATAGAAGAGCAGTTGCCTACCTGCCATCATCTGTGTCAGGCTGGATGCTGTGCCCATTTGCACAGTCAGTGCCACCACTCATATCTGTTGTGACAATAGCTTAAGCTTTAGATTTAAAAAAAAAATTCACAGTAATAGAAGAGCAGTTAGTTGTCTGCAAGCGTCTGGGTGTCAGGCCTCCTTCAGCATGTGCTCTGCAGACCTGTGCCAGCGTACTTTGACAGTTGCCACTCATACCTGGTGTCTCTGTAGCGTGCTTTTACAAAGAAAAAAGGTTTCCAGTGTAAGCTAATAGCAGCCAGTCAGTGTCCTTCAAGCGGCTCTGTCAGGCCTACAGTGTGTGCTCTCCAGAAATGTTCCAGTGCACATTGCCAATCATATCTGGTGTCTCTATAGCGTGCTTTTACAAAGAAAAAAGGTTTCCAGTGTAAGCTAATAGCAGCCAGTCAGTGTCCTTCAAGCGGCTCTGTCAGGCCTACAGTGTGTGGTCTCCAGAACTGTTCCAGTGCACATTTCCAATCATATCTGGTGTCTCTATAGCGTGCTTTTACAAAGAAAATAGGTTTCCAGTGTAAGCTAATAGCAGCCAGTCAGTGTCCTTCAAACGGCTCTGTCAGGCCTACAGTGTGTGCTCTCCAGAACTGTTACAGTGCACATTGCCACGCATATCTGGTGTCTCTATAGCGTGCTTTTACAAAGAAAAAAGGATTCCAGTGTAAGCTAATAGCAGCCAGTCAGTGTCCTTCAAGCGGCTCTGTCAGGCCTACAGTGTGTGCTCTCCAGAACTGTTCCAGTGCACATTTCCAATCATATCTGGTATCTCTATAGCGTGCTTTTACAAAGAAAAAAGGTTTCCAGTGTAAGCTAATAGCAGCCAGTCAGTGTCCTTCAAGCGGCTCTGTCAGGCCTACAGTGTGTGCTCTCCAGAACTGTTACAGTACACATTGCCACTCATATCTGGTGTCTCTATAGCGTGCTTTTACAAAGAAAAAAGGTTTCCAGTGTAAGCTAATAGCAGCCAGTCAGTGTCCTTCAAGCGGCTCTGTCAGGCCTACAGTGTGTGCTCTCCAGAACTGTTCCAGTGCACATTGCCAATCATATCTGGTATCTCTACAGCGTGCGTTTACATAGAAAAAAGGTTTCCAGTGTAAGCTAATATCAGCCAGTCAGTGTCCTTCAAGCGGCTCTGTCAGGCCTACAGTGTGTGCTCTCCAGAACTGTTCCAGTGCACATTGCCAATCATATCTGGTATCTCTATAGCGTGCTTTTACAAAGAAAAAAGGTTTCCAGTGTAAGCTAATAGCAGCCAGTCAGTTTCCTTCAAGCGGCTCTGTCAGGCCTACAGTGTGTGCTCTCCAGAACTGTTCCAGTGCACATTGCCAATCATATCTGGTATCTCTATAGCGTGCTTTTACAAACAAAAAAGGTTTCCAGTGTAAGCTAATAGCAGCCAGTCAGTGTCCTTCAAGCGTCTCTGTCAGGCCTACAGTGTGTGCTCTCCAGAACTGTTACAGTACACATTGCCACTCATATCTGGTGTCTCTATAGCGTGCTTTTACAAAGAAAAAAGGTTTCCAGTGTAAGCTAATAGCAGCCAGTCAGTGTCCTTCAAGCGTCTCTGTCAGGCCTACATTGTGTGCTCTCCAGAACTGTTCTAGTGCACATTGCCACGCATATCTGGTGTCTCTATAGCGTGCTTTTACAAAGAAAAAAGGATTCCAGTGTAAGCTAATAGCAGCCAGTCAGTGTCCTTCAAGCGGCTCTGTCAGGCCTACAGTGTGTGCTCTCCAGAACTGTTACAGTGCACATTGCCACGCATATCTGGTGTCTCTATTGCGTGCTTTTACAAAGAAAAAAGGTTTCCAGTGTAAGCTAATAGCAGCCAGTCAGTGTCCTTCAAGCGGCTCTGTCAGGCCTACAGTGTGTGCTCTCCAGAACTGTTACACTGCACATTGCCATGCATATCTGGTGTCTCTATAGCGTGCTTTTACAAAGAAAAAAGGATTCCAGTGTAAGCTAATAGCAGCCAGTCAGTGTCCTTCAAGCGGCTCTGTCAGTCCTTCCTTCAGCGTGTGCTCGCCAGAACTGTTCCAGTGCACATTGCCAATCATATCTGGTATCTCTATAGCGTGCTTTTACAAACAAAAAAGGTTTCCAGTGTAAGCTAATAGCAGCCAGTCAGTGTCCTTCAAGCGGCTCTGTCAGGCCTACAGTGTGTGCTCTCCAGAACTGTTACAGTAAACATTGCCACTCATATCTGGTGTCTCTATAGCGTGCTTTTACAAAGAAAAAAGGTTTCCAGTGTAAGCTAATAGCAGCCAGTCAGTGTCCTTCAAGCGGCTCTGTCAGGCCTACAGTGTGTGCTCTCCAGAACTGTTCCAGTACACATTGCCAATCATATCTGGTATCTCTATAGCGTGCTATTACAAAGAAAAAAGGTTTCCAGTGTAAGCTAATAGCAGCCAGTCAGTGTCCTTCAAGCGGCTCTGTCAGGCCTACAGTGTGTGCTCTGCAGAAATGTTCCAGTGCACATTGCCAATCATATCTGGTATCTCTATAGCGTGCGTTTACAAAGAAAAAAGGTTTCCAGTGTAAGCTAATAGCAGCCAGTCACTGTCCTTCAAGCGGCTCTGTCAGGCCTACAGTGTGTGCTCTCCAGAACTGTTACAGTGCACATTGCCACTCATATCTGGTGTCTCTATAGCGTGCTTTTACAAAGAAAAAAGGTTTCCAGTGTAAGCTAATAGCAGCCAGTCAGTGTCCTTCAAGCGGCTCTGTCAGGCCTACAGTGTGTGCTCTCCAGAACTGTTACAGTGCACATTGCCACTCATATCTGGTGTCTCTATAGCGTGCTTTTACAAAGAAAAAAGGTTTCCAGTGTAAGCTAATAGCAGCCAGTCAGTGTCCTTCAAGCGGCTCTGTCAGGCCTACAGTGTGTGCTCTCCAAAACTGTTCCAGAGCACATTGCCACTCATATCTGGTGTCTCTATAGCGTGCTTTTACAAAGAAAAAAGGTTTCCAGTGTAAGCTAATAGCAGCCAGTCAGTGTCCTTCAAGCGGCTCTGTCAGGCCTACAGTGTGTGCTCTCCAGAACTGTTCCAGTGCACATTGCCAATCATATCTTGTATCTCTATAGCGTGCTTTTACAAAGAAAAAAAGGTTTCCAGTGTAAGCTAATAGCAGCCAGTCAGTGTCCTTCAAGCGGCTCTGTCAGGCCTACAGTGTGTGCTCTCCCGATCTGTTACAGTGCACATTGCCACTCATATCTGGTGTCTCTATAGCGTGCTTTTACAAAGACAAAAGGTTTCCAGTGTAAGCTAATAGCAGCCAGTCAGTGTCCTTCAAGCGGCTCTGTCAGGCCTACAGTGTGTGCTCTCCAGAACTGTTCCAGTGCATATTGCCAATCATATCTGGTATCTCTATAGCGTGCTTTTACAAAGAAAAAAGGTTTCCAGTGTAAGCTAATAGCAGCCAGTCAGTGTCCTTCAAGCGGCTCTGTCAGGCCTACAGTGTGTGCTCTCCAGAACTGTTCCAGTGCACATTGCCAATCATATCTGGTGTCTCTATAGCGTGCTTTTACAAAGAAAAAAGTTTTCCAGTGTAAGCTAATAGCAGCCAGTCAGTGTCCTTCAAGCGGCTCTGTCAGGCCTACAGTGTGTGCTCTCCAGAACTGTTTCAGTGCACATTTCCAATCATATCTGGTATCTCTATAGCGTGCTTTTACAAAGAAAAAAGGTTTCCAGTGTAAGCTAATAGCAGCCAGTCAGTGTCCTTCAAGCGGCTCTGTCAGGCCTACAGTGTGTGCTCTCCAAAACAGTTCCAGTGCACATTGCCAATCATATCTGGTATCTCTATAGCGTGCTTTTACAAAGAAAAAAGGTTTTCAATGTAAGCTAATAGCAGCCAGTCAGTGTCCTTCAAGCGGCTCTGTCAGGCCTACAGTGTGTGCTCTCCAGAACTGTTCCAGTGCACATTGCCAATCATATCTGGTATCTCTATAGTGTGCTTTTACACAGAAGAAAGGTTTCCAGTGTAAGCTATAAAGCAGCCAGTCAGTGTCCTTCAAGCGGCTCTGTCAGGCCTACAGTGTGTGCTCTCCAGAACTGTTACACTGCACATTGCCACGCATATCTGGTGTCTCTATAGCGTGCTTTTACAAAGAAAAAAGGATTCCAGTGTAAGCTAATAGCAGCCAGTCAGTGTCCTTCAAGCGGCTCTGTCAGTCCTTTCTTCAGCGTGTGCTCGCCAGAACTGTTACAGTGCACATTTCCAATCATATCTGGTATCTCTATAGCGTGCTTTTACAAAGAAAAAAGGTTTCCAGTGTAAGCTAATAGCAGCCAGTCAGTGTCCTTCAAGCGGCTCTGTCAGGCCTACAGTGTGTGCTTTCCCGATCTGTTACAGTGCACATTGCCACTCATATCTGGTGTCTCTATAGCGTGCTTTTACAAAGAAAAAAGGTTTCCAGTGTAAGCTAATAGCAGCCAGTCAGTGTCCTTCAAGCGGCTCTGTCAGGCCTACAGTGTGTGCTCTCCAGAACTGTTACAGTGCACATTGCCACTCATATCTGGTGTCTCTATAGCGTGCTTTTACAAAGAAAAAAGGTTTCCAGTGTAAGCTAATAGCAGCCAGTCAGTGTCCTTCAAGCGGCTCTGTCAGGCCTACAGTGTGTGCTCTCCAGAACTGTTACAGTGCACATTGCCACTCATATCTGGTGTCTCTATAGCGTGCTTTTACAAAGAAAAAAGGTTTCCAGTGTAAGCTAATAGCAGCCAGTCAGTGTCCTTCAAGCGGCTCTGTCAGGCCTACAGTGTGTGCTCTCCAAAACTGTTCCAGAGCACATTGCCACTCATATCTGGTGTCTCTATAGCGTGCTTTTACAAAGAAAAAAGGTTTCCAGTGTAAGCTAATAGCAGCCAGTCAGTGTCCTTCAAGCGGCTCTGTCAGGCCTACAGTGTGTGCTCTCCAGAACTGTTCCAGTGCACATTGCCAATCATATCTTGTATCTCTATAGCGTGCTTTTACAAAGAAAAAAAGGTTTCCAGTGTAAGCTAATAGCAGCCAGTCAGTGTCCTTCAAGCGGCTCTGTCAGGCCTACAGTGTGTGCTCTCCCGATCTGTTACAGTGCACATTGCCACTCATATCTGGTGTCTCTATAGCGTGCTTTTACAAAGACAAAAGGTTTCCAGTGTAAGCTAATAGCAGCCAGTCAGTGTCCTTCAAGCGGCTCTGTCAGGCCTACAGTGTGTGCTCTCCAGAACTGTTCCAGTGCATATTGCCAATCATATCTGGTATCTCTATAGCGTGCTTTTACAAAGAAAAAAGGTTTCCAGTGTAAGCTAATAGCAGCCAGTCAGTGTCCTTCAAGCGGCTCTGTCAGGCCTACAGTGTGTGCTCTCCAGAACTGTTCCAGTGCACATTGCCAATCATATCTGGTGTCTCTATAGCGTGCTTTTACAAAGAAAAAAGTTTTCCAGTGTAAGCTAATAGCAGCCAGTCAGTGTCCTTCAAGCGGCTCTGTCAGGCCTACAGTGTGTGCTCTCCAGAACTGTTTCAGTGCACATTTCCAATCATATCTGGTATCTCTATAGCGTGCTTTTACAAAGAAAAAAGGTTTCCAGTGTAAGCTAATAGCAGCCAGTCAGTGTCCTTCAAGCGGCTCTGTCAGGCCTACAGTGTGTGCTCTCCAAAACAGTTCCAGTGCACATTGCCAATCATATCTGGTATCTCTATAGCGTGCTTTTACAAAGAAAAAAGGTTTTCAATGTAAGCTAATAGCAGCCAGTCAGTGTCCTTCAAGCGGCTCTGTCAGGCCTACAGTGTGTGCTCTCCAGAACTGTTCCAGTGCACATTGCCAATCATATCTGGTATCTCTATAGTGTGCTTTTACACAGAAGAAAGGTTTCCAGTGTAAGCTATAAAGCAGCCAGTCAGTGTCCTTCAAGCGGCTCTGTCAGGCCTACAGTGTGTGCTCTCCAGAACTGTTACACTGCACATTGCCACGCATATCTGGTGTCTCTATAGCGTGCTTTTACAAAGAAAAAAGGATTCCAGTGTAAGCTAATAGCAGCCAGTCAGTGTCCTTCAAGCGGCTCTGTCAGTCCTTCCTTCAGCGTGTGCTCGCCAGAACTGTTACAGTGCACATTTCCAATCATATCTGGTATCTCTATAGCGTGCTTTTACAAAGAAAAAAGGTTTCCAGTGTAAGCTAATAGCAGCCAGTCAGTGTCCTTCAAGCGGCTCTGTCAGGCCTACAGTGTGTGCTCTCCCGATCTGTTACAGTGCACATTGCCACTCATATCTGGTGTCTCTATAGCGTGCTTTTACAAAGAAAAAAGGTTTCCAGTGTAAGCTAATAGCAGCCAGTCAGTGTCCTTCAAGCGGCTCTGTCAGGCCTACAGTGTGTGCTCTCCAGAACTGTTACAGTGCACATTTCCAATCATATCTGGTATCTCTATTGCATGCTTTTACAAAGAAAAAAGGTTTCCAGTGTAAGCTAATAGCAGCCAGTCAGTGTCCTTCAAGCGGCTCTGTCAGGCCTACAGTGTGTGCTCTCCAGAACTGTTACACTGCACATTGCCACGCATATCTGGTGTCTCTATAGCGTGCTTTTACAAAGAAAAAAGGATTCCAGTGTAAGCTAATAGCAGCCAGTCAGTGTCCTTCAAGCGGCTCTGTCAGTCCTTCCTTCAGCGTGTGCTCGCCAGAACTGTTCCAGTGCACATTGCCAATCATATCTGGTATCTCTATAGCTTGCTTTTACAAACAAAAAAGTTTTCCAGTGTAAGCTAATAGCAGCCAGTCAGTGTCCTTCAAGCGGCTCTGTCAGGCCTACAGTGTGTGGTCTCCAGAACTGTTCCAGTGCACATTGCCAATCATATCTTGTATCTCTATAGCGTGCTTTTACAAAGAAAAAAAGGTTTCCAGTGTAAGCTAATAGCAGCCAGTCAGTGTCCTTCAAGCGGCTCTGTCAGGCCTACAGTGTGTGCTCTCCCGATCTGTTACAGTGCACATTGCCACTCATATCTGGTGTCTCTATAGCGTGCTTTTACAAAGACAAAAGGTTTCCAGTGTAAGCTAATAGCAGCCAGTCAGTGTCCTTCAAGCGGCTCTGTCAGGCCTACAGTGTGTGCTCTCCAGAACTGTTCCAGTGCATATTGCCAATCATATCTGGTATCTCTATAGCGTGCTTTTACAAAGAAAAAAGGTTTCCAGTGTAAGCTAATAGCAGCCAGTCAGTGTCCTTCAAGCGGCTCTGTCAGGCCTACAGTGTGTGCTCTCCAGAACTGTTCCAGTGCACATTGCCAATCATATCTGGTATCTCTACAGCGTGCGTTTACATAGAAAAAAGGTTTCCAGTGTAAGCTAATATCAGCCAGTCAGTGTCCTTCAAGCGGCTCTGTCAGGCCTACAGTGTGTGCTCTCCAGAACTGTTACACTGCACATTGCCACGCATATCTGGTGTCTCTATAGCGTGCTTTTACAAAGAAAAAAGGATTCCAGTGTAAGCTAATAGCAGCCAGTCAGTGTCCTTCAAGCGGCTCTGTCAGTCCTTTCTTCAGCGTGTGCTCGCCAGAACTGTTACAGTGCACATTTCCAATCATATCTGGTATCTCTATAGCGTGCTTTTACAAAGAAAAAAGGTTTCCAGTGTAAGCTAATAGCAGCCAGTCAGTGTCCTTCAAGCGGCTCTGTCAGGCCTACAGTGTGTGCTTTCCCGATCTGTTACAGTGCACATTGCCACTCATATCTGGTGTCTCTATAGCGTGCTTTTACAAAGAAAAAAGGTTTCCAGTGTAAGCTAATAGCAGCCAGTCAGTGTCCTTCAAGCGGCTCTGTCAGGCCTACAGTGTGTGCTCTCCAGAACTGTTACAGTGCACATTGCCACTCATATCTGGTGTCTCTATAGCGTGCTTTTACAAAGAAAAAAGGTTTCCAGTGTAAGCTAATAGCAGCCAGTCAGTGTCCTTCAAGCGGCTCTGTCAGGCCTACAGTGTGTGCTCTCCAGAACTGTTACAGTGCACATTGCCACTCATATCTGGTGTCTCTATAGCGTGCTTTTACAAAGAAAAAAGGTTTCCAGTGTAAGCTAATAGCAGCCAGTCAGTGTCCTTCAAGCGGCTCTGTCAGGCCTACAGTGTGTGCTCTCCAAAACTGTTCCAGAGCACATTGCCACTCATATCTGGTGTCTCTATAGCGTGCTTTTACAAAGAAAAAAGGTTTCCAGTGTAAGCTAATAGCAGCCAGTCAGTGTCCTTCAAGCGGCTCTGTCAGGCCTACAGTGTGTGCTCTCCAGAACTGTTCCAGTGCACATTGCCAATCATATCTTGTATCTCTATAGCGTGCTTTTACAAAGAAAAAAAGGTTTCCAGTGTAAGCTAATAGCAGCCAGTCAGTGTCCTTCAAGCGGCTCTGTCAGGCCTACAGTGTGTGCTCTCCCGATCTGTTACAGTGCACATTGCCACTCATATCTGGTGTCTCTATAGCGTGCTTTTACAAAGACAAAAGGTTTCCAGTGTAAGCTAATAGCAGCCAGTCAGTGTCCTTCAAGCGGCTCTGTCAGGCCTACAGTGTGTGCTCTCCAGAACTGTTCCAGTGCATATTGCCAATCATATCTGGTATCTCTATAGCGTGCTTTTACAAAGAAAAAAGGTTTCCAGTGTAAGCTAATAGCAGCCAGTCAGTGTCCTTCAAGCGGCTCTGTCAGGCCTACAGTGTGTGCTCTCCAGAACTGTTCCAGTGCACATTGCCAATCATATCTGGTGTCTCTATAGCGTGCTTTTACAAAGAAAAAAGTTTTCCAGTGTAAGCTAATAGCAGCCAGTCAGTGTCCTTCAAGCGGCTCTGTCAGGCCTACAGTGTGTGCTCTCCAGAACTGTTTCAGTGCACATTTCCAATCATATCTGGTATCTCTATAGCGTGCTTTTACAAAGAAAAAAGGTTTCCAGTGTAAGCTAATAGCAGCCAGTCAGTGTCCTTCAAGCGGCTCTGTCAGGCCTACAGTGTGTGCTCTCCAAAACAGTTCCAGTGCACATTGCCAATCATATCTGGTATCTCTATAGCGTGCTTTTACAAAGAAAAAAGGTTTTCAATGTAAGCTAATAGCAGCCAGTCAGTGTCCTTCAAGCGGCTCTGTCAGGCCTACAGTGTGTGCTCTCCAGAACTGTTCCAGTGCACATTGCCAATCATATCTGGTATCTCTATAGTGTGCTTTTACACAGAAGAAAGGTTTCCAGTGTAAGCTATAAAGCAGCCAGTCAGTGTCCTTCAAGCGGCTCTGTCAGGCCTACAGTGTGTGCTCTCCAGAACTGTTACACTGCACATTGCCACGCATATCTGGTGTCTCTATAGCGTGCTTTTACAAAGAAAAAAGGATTCCAGTGTAAGCTAATAGCAGCCAGTCAGTGTCCTTCAAGCGGCTCTGTCAGTCCTTCCTTCAGCGTGTGCTCGCCAGAACTGTTACAGTGCACATTTCCAATCATATCTGGTATCTCTATAGCGTGCTTTTACAAAGAAAAAAGGTTTCCAGTGTAAGCTAATAGCAGCCAGTCAGTGTCCTTCAAGCGGCTCTGTCAGGCCTACAGTGTGTGCTCTCCCGATCTGTTACAGTGCACATTGCCACTCATATCTGGTGTCTCTATAGCGTGCTTTTACAAAGAAAAAAGGTTTCCAGTGTAAGCTAATAGCAGCCAGTCAGTGTCCTTCAAGCGGCTCTGTCAGGCCTACAGTGTGTGCTCTCCAGAACTGTTACAGTGCACATTTCCAATCATATCTGGTATCTCTATTGCATGCTTTTACAAAGAAAAAAGGTTTCCAGTGTAAGCTAATAGCAGCCAGTCAGTGTCCTTCAAGCGGCTCTGTCAGGCCTACAGTGTGTGCTCTCCAGAACTGTTACACTGCACATTGCCACGCATATCTGGTGTCTCTATAGCGTGCTTTTACAAAGAAAAAAGGATTCCAGTGTAAGCTAATAGCAGCCAGTCAGTGTCCTTCAAGCGGCTCTGTCAGTCCTTCCTTCAGCGTGTGCTCGCCAGAACTGTTCCAGTGCACATTGCCAATCATATCTGGTATCTCTATAGCTTGCTTTTACAAACAAAAAAGTTTTCCAGTGTAAGCTAATAGCAGCCAGTCAGTGTCCTTCAAGCGGCTCTGTCAGGCCTACAGTGTGTGGTCTCCAGAACTGTTCCAGTGCACATTGCCAATCATATCTTGTATCTCTATAGCGTGCTTTTACAAAGAAAAAAAGGTTTCCAGTGTAAGCTAATAGCAGCCAGTCAGTGTCCTTCAAGCGGCTCTGTCAGGCCTACAGTGTGTGCTCTCCCGATCTGTTACAGTGCACATTGCCACTCATATCTGGTGTCTCTATAGCGTGCTTTTACAAAGACAAAAGGTTTCCAGTGTAAGCTAATAGCAGCCAGTCAGTGTCCTTCAAGCGGCTCTGTCAGGCCTACAGTGTGTGCTCTCCAGAACTGTTCCAGTGCACATTGCCAATCATATCTGGTATCTCTACAGCGTGCGTTTACATAGAAAAAAGGTTTCCAGTGTAAGCTAATATCAGCCAGTCAGTGTCCTTCAAGCGGCTCTGTCAGGCCTACAGTGTGTGCTCTCCAGAACTGTTCCAGTGCACATTGCCAATCATATCTGGTATCTCTATAGCGTGCTTTTACAAAGAAAAAAGGTTTCCAGTGTAAGCTAATAGCAGCCAGTCAGTTTCCTTCAAGCGGCTCTGTCAGGCCTACAGTGTGTGCTCTCCAGAACTGTTCCAGTGCACATTGCCAATCATATCTGGTATCTCTATAGCGTGCTTTTACAAACAAAAAAGGTTTCCAGTGTAAGCTAATAGCAGCCAGTCAGTGTCCTTCAAGCGTCTCTGTCAGGCCTACAGTGTGTGCTCTCCAGAACTGTTACAGTACACATTGCCACTCATATCTGGTGTCTCTATAGCGTGCTTTTACAAAGAAAAAAGGTTTCCAGTGTAAGCTAATAGCAGCCAGTCAGTGTCCTTCAAGCGTCTCTGTCAGGCCTACATTGTGTGCTCTCCAGAACTGTTCTAGTGCACATTGCCACGCATATCTGGTGTCTCTATAGCGTGCTTTTACAAAGAAAAAAGGATTCCAGTGTAAGCTAATAGCAGCCAGTCAGTGTCCTTCAAGCGGCTCTGTCAGGCCTACAGTGTGTGCTCTCCAGAACTGTTACAGTGCACATTGCCACGCATATCTGGTGTCTCTATAGCGTGCTTTTACAAAGAAAAAAGGATTCCAGTGTAAGCTAATAGCAGCCAGTCAGTGTCCTTCAAGCGGCTCTATCAGTCCTTCCTTTAGCGTGTGCTCGCCAGAACTGTTACAGTGCACATTTCCAATCATATCTGGTATCTCTATTGCGTGCTTTTACAAAGAAAAAAGGTTTCCAGTGTAAGCTAATAGCAGCCAGTCAGTGTCCTTCAAGCGGCTCTGTCAGGCCTACAGTGTGTGCTCTCCAGAACTGTTACACTGCACATTGCCATGCATATCTGGTGTCTCTATAGCGTGCTTTTACAAAGAAAAAAGGATTCCAGTGTAAGCTAATAGCAGCCAGTCAGTGTCCTTCAAGCGGCTCTGTCAGTCCTTCCTTCAGCGTGTGCTCGCCAGAACTGTTCCAGTGCACATTGCCAATCATATCTGGTATCTCTATAGCGTGCTTTTACAAACAAAAAAGGTTTCCAGTGTAAGCTAATAGCAGCCAGTCAGTGTCCTTCAAGCGGCTCTGTCAGGCCTACAGTGTGTGCTCTCCAGAACTGTTACAGTAAACATTGCCACTCATATCTGGTGTCTCTATAGCGTGCTTTTACAAAGAAAAAAGGTTTCCAGTGTAAGCTAATAGCAGCCAGTCAGTGTCCTTCAAGCGGCTCTGTCAGGCCTACAGTGTGTGCTCTCCAGAACTGTTCCAGTACACATTGCCAATCATATCTGGTATCTCTATAGCGTGCTTTTAC
This sequence comes from Pelobates fuscus, assembly GCF_036172605.1. Classification (NCBI taxonomy): domain Eukaryota; kingdom Metazoa; phylum Chordata; class Amphibia; order Anura; family Pelobatidae; genus Pelobates; species Pelobates fuscus. Next base: position 418,562,744 of record NC_086317.1, read on the forward strand.
AAAGAAAAAAGGTTTCCAGTGTAAGCTAATAGCAGCCAGTCAGTGTCCTTCAAGCGGCTCTGTCAGGCCTACAGTGTGTGCTCTGCAGAAATGTTCCAGTGCACATTGCCAATCATATCTGGTATCTCTATAGCGTGCGTTTACAAAGAAAAAAGGTTTCCAGTGTAAGCTAATAGCAGCCAGTCACTGTCCTTCAAGCGGCTCTGTCAGGCCTACAGTGTGTGCTCTCCAGAACTGTTACAGTGCACATTGCCACTCATATCTGGTGTCTCTATAGCGTGCTTTTACAAAGAAAAAAGGTTTCCAGTGTAAGCTAATAGCAGCCAGTCAGTGTCCTTCAAGCGGCTCTGTCAGGCCTACAGTGTGTGCTCTCCAGAACTGTTACAGTGCACATTGCCACTCATATCTGGTGTCTCTATAGCGTGCTTTTACAAAGAAAAAAGGTTTCCAGTGTAAGCTAATAGCAGCCAGTCAGTGTCCTTCAAGCGGCTCTGTCAGGCCTACAGTGTGTGCTCTCCAAAACTGTTCCAGAGCACATTGCCACTCATATCTGGTGTCTCTATAGCGTGCTTTTACAAAGAAAAAAGGTTTCCAGTGTAAGCTAATAGCAGCCAGTCAGTGTCCTTCAAGCGGCTCTGTCAGGCCTACAGTGTGTGCTCTCCAGAACTGTTCCAGTGCATATTGCCAATCATATCTGGTATCTCTATAGCGTGCTTTTACAAAGAAAAAAGGTTTCCAGTGTAAGCTAATAGCAGCCAGTCAGTGTCCTTCAAGCGGCTCTGTCAGGCCTACAGTGTGTGCTCTCCAGAACTGTTCCAGTGCACATTGCCAATCATATCTTGTATCTCTATAGCGTGCTTTTACAAAGAAAAAAAGGTTTCCAGTGTAAGCTAATAGCAGCCAGTCAGTGTCCTTCAAGCGGCTCTGTCAGGCCTACAGTGTGTGCTCTCCCGATCTGTTACAGTGCACATTGCCACTCATATCTGGTGTCTCTATAGCGTGCTTTTACAAAGACAAAAGGTTTCCAGTGTAAGCTAATAGCAGCCAGTCAGTGTCCTTCAAGCGGCTCTGTCAGGCCTACAGTGTGTGCTCTCCAGAACTGTTCCAGTGCATATTGCCAATCATATCTGGTATCTCTATAGCGTGCTTTTACAAAGAAAAAAGGTTTCCAGTGTAAGCTAATAGCAGCCAGTCAGTGTCCTTCAAGCGGCTCTGTCAGGCCTACAGTGTGTGCTCTCCAGAACTGTTCCAGTGCACATTGCCAATCATATCTGGTGTCTCTATAGCGTGCTTTTACAAAGAAAAAAGTTTTCCAGTGTAAGCTAATAGCAGCCAGTCAGTGTCCTTCAAGCGGCTCTGTCAGGCCTACAGTGTGTGCTCTCCAGAACTGTTCCAGTGCACATTGCCAATCATATCTTGTATCTCTATAGCGTGCTTTTACAAAGAAAAAAAGGTTTCCAGTGTAAGCTAATAGCAGCCAGTCAGTGTCCTTCAAGCGGCTCTGTCAGGCCTACAGTGTGTGCTCTCCCGATCTGTTACAGTGCACATTGCCACTCATATCTGGTGTCTCTATAGCGTGCTTTTACAAAGACAAAAGGTTTCCAGTGTAAGCTAATAGCAGCCAGTCAGTGTCCTTCAAGCGGCTCTGTCAGGCCTACAGTGTGTGCTCTCCAGAACTGTTCCAGTGCATATTGCCAATCATATCTGGTATCTCTATAGCGTGCTTTTACAAAGAAAAAAGGTTTCCAGTGTAAGCTAATAGCAGCCAGTCAGTGTCCTTCAAGCGGCTCTGTCAGGCCTACAGTGTGTGCTCTCCCGATCTGTTACAGTGCACATTGCCACTCATATCTGGTGTCTCTATAGCGTGCTTTTACAAAGACAAAAGGTTTCCAGTGTAAGCTAATAGCAGCCAGTCAGTGTCCTTCAAGCGGCTCTGTCAGGCCTACAGTGTGTGCTCTCCAGAACTGTTCCAGTGCATATTGCCAATCATATCTGGTATCTCTATAGCGTGCTTTTACAAAGAAAAAAGGATTCCAGTGTAAGCTAATAGCAGCCAGTCAGTGTCCTTCAAGCGGCTCTGTCAGGCCTACAGTGTGTGCTCTCCAGAACTGTTCCAGTGCACATTTCCAATCATATCTGGTATCTCTATAGCGTGCTTTTACAAAGAAAAAAGGTTTCCAGTGTAAGCTAATAGCAGCCAGTCAGTGTCCTTCAAGCGGCTCTGTCAGGCCTACAGTGTGTGCTCTCCAGAACTGTTACAGTACACATTGCCACTCATATCTGGTGTCTCTATAGCGTGCTTTTACAAAGAAAAAAGGTTTCCAGTGTAAGCTAATAGCAGCCAGTCAGTGTCCTTCAAGCGGCTCTGTCAGGCCTACAGTGTGTGCTCTCCAGAACTGTTCCAGTGCACATTGCCAATCATATCTGGTATCTCTACAGCGTGCGTTTACATAGAAAAAAGGTTTCCAGTGTAAGCTAATATCAGCCAGTCAGTGTCCTTCAAGCGGCTCTGTCAGGCCTACAGTGTGTGCTCTCCAGAACTGTTCCAGTGCACATTGCCAATCATATCTGGTATCTCTATAGCGTGCTTTTACAAAGAAAAAAGGTTTCCAGTGTAAGCTAATAGCAGCCAGTCAGTTTCCTTCAAGCGGCTCTGTCAGGCCTACAGTGTGTGCTCTCCAGAACTGTTCCAGTGCACATTTCCAATCATATCTGGTATCTCTATTGCGTGCTTTTACAAAGAAAAAAGGTTTCCAGTGTAAGCTAATAGCAGCCAGTCAGTGTCCTTCAAGCGGCTCTGTCAGGCCTACAGTGTGTGCTCTCCAGAACTGTTACACTGCACATTGCCATGCATATCTGGTGTCTCTATAGCGTGCTTTTACAAAGAAAAAAGGATTCCAGTGTAAGCTAATAGCAGCCAGTCAGTGTCCTTCAAGCGGCTCTGTCAGTCCTTCCTTCAGCGTGTGCTCGCCAGAACTGTTCCAGTGCACATTGCCAATCATATCTGGTATCTCTATAGCGTGCTTTTACAAACAAAAAAGGTTTCCAGTGTAAGCTAATAGCAGCCAGTCAGTGTCCTTCAAGCGGCTCTGTCAGGCCTACAGTGTGTGCTCTCCAGAACTGTTCCAGTGCACATTGCCAATCATATCTGGTATCTCTACAGCGTGCGTTTACATAGAAAAAAGGTTTCCAGTGTAAGCTAATATCAGCCAGTCAGTGTCCTTCAAGCGGCTCTGTCAGGCCTACAGTGTGTGCTCTCCAGAACTGTTCCAGTGCACATTGCCAATCATATCTGGTATCTCTATAGCGTGCTTTTACAAAGAAAAAAGGTTTCCAGTGTAAGCTAATAGCAGCCAGTCAGTTTCCTTCAAGCGGCTCTGTCAGGCCTACAGTGTGTGCTCTCCAGAACTGTTCCAGTGCACATTTCCAATCATATCTGGTATCTCTATTGCGTGCTTTTACAAAGAAAAAAGGTTTCCAGTGTAAGCTAATAGCAGCCAGTCAGTGTCCTTCAAGCGGCTCTGTCAGGCCTACAGTGTGTGCTCTCCAGAACTGTTACACTGCACATTGCCATGCATATCTGGTGTCTCTATAGCGTGCTTTTACAAAGAAAAAAGGATTCCAGTGTAAGCTAATAGCAGCCAGTCAGTGTCCTTCAAGCGGCTCTGTCAGTCCTTCCTTCAGCGTGTGCTCGCCAGAACTGTTCCAGTGCACATTGCCAATCATATCTGGTATCTCTATAGCGTGCTTTTACAAACAAAAAAGGTTTCCAGTGTAAGCTAATAGCAGCCAGTCAGTGTCCTTCAAGCGGCTCTGTCAGGCCTACAGTGTGTGCTCTCCAGAACTGTTACAGTAAACATTGCCACTCATATCTGGTGTCTCTATAGCGTGCTTTTACAAAGAAAAAAGGTTTCCAGTGTAAGCTAATAGCAGCCAGTCAGTGTCCTTCAAGCGGCTCTGTCAGGCCTACAGTGTGTGCTCTCCAGAACTGTTCCAGTACACATTGCCAATCATATCTGGTATCTCTATAGCGTGCTTTTACAAAGAAAAAAGGTTTCCAGTGTAAGCTAATAGCAGCCAGTCAGTGTCCTTCAAGCGGCTCTGTCAGGCCTACAGTGTGTGCTCTGCAGAAATGTTCCAGTGCACATTGCCAATCATATCTGGTATCTCTATAGCGTGCGTTTACAAAGAAAAAAGGTTTCCAGTGTAAGCTAATAGCAGCCAGTCACTGTCCTTCAAGCGGCTCTGTCAGGCCTACAGTGTGTGCTCTCCAGAACTGTTACAGTGCACATTGCCACTCATATCTGGTGTCTCTATAGCGTGCTTTTACAAAGAAAAAAGGTTTCCAGTGTAAGCTAATAGCAGCCAGTCAGTGTCCTTCAAGCGGCTCTGTCAGGCCTACAGTGTGTGCTCTCCAGAACTGTTACAGTGCACATTGCCACTCATATCTGGTGTCTCTATAGCGTGCTTTTACAAAGAAAAAAGGTTTCCAGTGTAAGCTAATAGCAGCCAGTCAGTGTCCTTCAAGCGGCTCTGTCAGGCCTACAGTGTGTGCTCTCCAAAACTGTTCCAGAGCACATTGCCACTCATATCTGGTGTCTCTATAGCGTGCTTTTACAAAGAAAAAAGGTTTCCAGTGTAAGCTAATAGCAGCCAGTCAGTGTCCTTCAAGCGGCTCTGTCAGGCCTACAGTGTGTGCTCTCCAGAACTGTTCCAGTGCACATTGCCAATCATATCTTGTATCTCTATAGCGTGCTTTTACAAAGAAAAAAAGGTTTCCAGTGTAAGCTAATAGCAGCCAGTCAGTGTCCTTCAAGCGGCTCTGTCAGGCCTACAGTGTGTGCTCTCCCGATCTGTTACAGTGCACATTGCCACTCATATCTGGTGTCTCTATAGCGTGCTTTTACAAAGACAAAAGGTTTCCAGTGTAAGCTAATAGCAGCCAGTCAGTGTCCTTCAAGCGGCTCTGTCAGGCCTACAGTGTGTGCTCTCCAGAACTGTTCCAGTGCATATTGCCAATCATATCTGGTATCTCTATAGCGTGCTTTTACAAAGAAAAAAGGTTTCCAGTGTAAGCTAATAGCAGCCAGTCAGTGTCCTTCAAGCGGCTCTGTCAGGCCTACAGTGTGTGCTCTCCAGAACTGTTCCAGTGCACATTGCCAATCATATCTGGTGTCTCTATAGCGTGCTTTTACAAAGAAAAAAGTTTTCCAGTGTAAGCTAATAGCAGCCAGTCAGTGTCCTTCAAGCGGCTCTGTCAGGCCTACAGTGTGTGCTCTCCAGAACTGTTTCAGTGCACATTTCCAATCATATCTGGTATCTCTATAGCGTGCTTTTACAAAGAAAAAAGGTTTCCAGTGTAAGCTAATAGCAGCCAGTCAGTGTCCTTCAAGCGGCTCTGTCAGGCCTACAGTGTGTGCTCTCCAAAACAGTTCCAGTGCACATTGCCAATCATATCTGGTATCTCTATAGCGTGCTTTTACAAAGAAAAAAGGTTTTCAATGTAAGCTAATAGCAGCCAGTCAGTGTCCTTCAAGCGGCTCTGTCAGGCCTACAGTGTGTGCTCTCCAGAACTGTTCCAGTGCACATTGCCAATCATATCTGGTATCTCTATAGTGTGCTTTTACACAGAAGAAAGGTTTCCAGTGTAAGCTATAAAGCAGCCAGTCAGTGTCCTTCAAGCGGCTCTGTCAGGCCTACAGTGTGTGCTCTCCAGAACTGTTACACTGCACATTGCCACGCATATCTGGTGTCTCTATAGCGTGCTTTTACAAAGAAAAAAGGATTCCAGTGTAAGCTAATAGCAGCCAGTCAGTGTCCTTCAAGCGGCTCTGTCAGTCCTTCCTTCAGCGTGTGCTCGCCAGAACTGTTACAGTGCACATTTCCAATCATATCTGGTATCTCTATAGCGTGCTTTTACAAAGAAAAAAGGTTTCCAGTGTAAGCTAATAGCAGCCAGTCAGTGTCCTTCAAGCGGCTCTGTCAGGCCTACAGTGTGTGCTCTCCCGATCTGTTACAGTGCACATTGCCACTCATATCTGGTGTCTCTATAGCGTGCTTTTACAAAGAAAAAAGGTTTCCAGTGTAAGCTAATAGCAGCCAGTCAGTGTCCTTCAAGCGGCTCTGTCAGGCCTACAGTGTGTGCTCTCCAGAACTGTTACAGTGCACATTTCCAATCATATCTGGTATCTCTATTGCATGCTTTTACAAAGAAAAAAGGTTTCCAGTGTAAGCTAATAGCAGCCAGTCAGTGTCCTTCAAGCGGCTCTGTCAGGCCTACAGTGTGTGCTCTCCAGAACTGTTACACTGCACATTGCCACGCATATCTGGTGTCTCTATAGCGTGCTTTTACAAAGAAAAAAGGATTCCAGTGTAAGCTAATAGCAGCCAGTCAGTGTCCTTCAAGCGGCTCTGTCAGTCCTTCCTTCAGCGTGTGCTCGCCAGAACTGTTCCAGTGCACATTGCCAATCATATCTGGTATCTCTATAGCTTGCTTTTACAAACAAAAAAGTTTTCCAGTGTAAGCTAATAGCAGCCAGTCAGTGTCCTTCAAGCGGCTCTGTCAGGCCTACAGTGTGTGGTCTCCAGAACTGTTCCAGTGCACATTGCCAATCATATCTTGTATCTCTATAGCGTGCTTTTACAAAGAAAAAAAGGTTTCCAGTGTAAGCTAATAGCAGCCAGTCAGTGTCCTTCAAGCGGCTCTGTCAGGCCTACAGTGTGTGCTCTCCCGATCTGTTACAGTGCACATTGCCACTCATATCTGGTGTCTCTATAGCGTGCTTTTACAAAGACAAAAGGTTTCCAGTGTAAGCTAATAGCAGCCAGTCAGTGTCCTTCAAGCGGCTCTGTCAGGCCTACAGTGTGTGCTCTCCAGAACTGTTCCAGTGCATATTGCCAATCATATCTGGTATCTCTATAGCGTGCTTTTACAAAGAAAAAAGGTTTCCAGTGTAAGCTAATAGCAGCCAGTCAGTGTCCTTCAAGCGGCTCTGTCAGGCCTACAGTGTGTGCTCTCCAGAACTGTTCCAGTGCACATTGCCAATCATATCTGGTATCTCTACAGCGTGCGTTTACATAGAAAAAAGGTTTCCAGTGTAAGCTAATATCAGCCAGTCAGTGTCCTTCAAGCGGCTCTGTCAGGCCTACAGTGTGTGCTCTCCAGAACTGTTCCAGTGCACATTGCCAATCATATCTGGTATCTCTATAGCGTGCTTTTACAAAGAAAAAAGGTTTCCAGTGTAAGCTAATAGCAGCCAGTCAGTTTCCTTCAAGCGGCTCTGTCAGGCCTACAGTGTGTGCTCTCCAGAACTGTTCCAGTGCACATTGCCAATCATATCTGGTATCTCTATAGCGTGCTTTTACAAACAAAAAAGGTTTCCAGTGTAAGCTAATAGCAGCCAGTCAGTGTCCTTCAAGCGTCTCTGTCAGGCCTACAGTGTGTGCTCTCCAGAACTGTTACAGTACACATTGCCACTCATATCTGGTGTCTCTATAGCGTGCTTTTACAAAGAAAAAAGGTTTCCAGTGTAAGCTAATAGCAGCCAGTCAGTGTCCTTCAAGCGTCTCTGTCAGGCCTACATTGTGTGCTCTCCAGAACTGTTCTAGTGCACATTGCCACGCATATCTGGTGTCTCTATAGCGTGCTTTTACAAAGAAAAAAGGATTCCAGTGTAAGCTAATAGCAGCCAGTCAGTGTCCTTCAAGCGGCTCTGTCAGGCCTACAGTGTGTGCTCTCCAGAACTGTTACAGTGCACATTGCCACGCATATCTGGTGTCTCTATAGCGTGCTTTTACAAAGAAAAAAGGATTCCAGTGTAAGCTAATAGCAGCCAGTCAGTGTCCTTCAAGCGGCTCTATCAGTCCTTCCTTTAGCGTGTGCTCGCCAGAACTGTTACAGTGCACATTTCCAATCATATCTGGTATCTCTATTGCGTGCTTTTACAAAGAAAAAAGGTTTCCAGTGTAAGCTAATAGCAGCCAGTCAGTGTCCTTCAAGCGGCTCTGTCAGGCCTACAGTGTGTGCTCTCCAGAACTGTTACACTGCACATTGCCATGCATATCTGGTGTCTCTATAGCGTGCTTTTACAAAGAAAAAAGGATTCCAGTGTAAGCTAATAGCAGCCAGTCAGTGTCCTTCAAGCGGCTCTGTCAGTCCTTCCTTCAGCGTGTGCTCGCCAGAACTGTTCCAGTGCACATTGCCAATCATATCTGGTATCTCTATAGCGTGCTTTTACAAACAAAAAAGGTTTCCAGTGTAAGCTAATAGCAGCCAGTCAGTGTCCTTCAAGCGGCTCTGTCAGGCCTACAGTGTGTGCTCTCCAGAACTGTTACAGTAAACATTGCCACTCATATCTGGTGTCTCTATAGCGTGCTTTTACAAAGAAAAAAGGTTTCCAGTGTAAGCTAATAGCAGCCAGTCAGTGTCCTTCAAGCGGCTCTGTCAGGCCTACAGTGTGTGCTCTCCAGAACTGTTCCAGTACACATTGCCAATCATATCTGGTATCTCTATAGCGTGCTTTTACAAAGAAAAAAGGTTTCCAGTGTAAGCTAATAGCAGCCAGTCAGTGTCCTTCAAGCGGCTCTGTCAGGCCTACAGTGTGTGCTCTGCAGAAATGTTCCAGTGCACATTGCCAATCATATCTGGTATCTCTATAGCGTGCGTTTACAAAGAAAAAAGGTTTCCAGTGTAAGCTAATAGCAGCCAGTCACTGTCCTTCAAGCGGCTCTGTCAGGCCTACAGTGTGTGCTCTCCAGAACTGTTACAGTGCACATTGCCACTCATATCTGGTGTCTCTATAGCGTGCTTTTACAAAGAAAAAAGGTTTCCAGTGTAAGCTAATAGCAGCCAGTCAGTGTCCTTCAAGCGGCTCTGTCAGGCCTACAGTGTGTGCTCTCCAGAACTGTTACAGTGCACATTGCCACTCATATCTGGTGTCTCTATAGCGTGCTTTTACAAAGAAAAAAGGTTTCCAGTGTAAGCTAATAGCAGCCAGTCAGTGTCCTTCAAGCGGCTCTGTCAGGCCTACAGTGTGTGCTCTCCAAAACTGTTCCAGAGCACATTGCCACTCATATCTGGTGTCTCTATAGCGTGCTTTTACAAAGAAAAAAGGTTTCCAGTGTAAGCTAATAGCAGCCAGTCAGTGTCCTTCAAGCGGCTCTGTCAGGCCTACAGTGTGTGCTCTCCAGAACTGTTCCAGTGCATATTGCCAATCATATCTGGTATCTCTATAGCGTGCTTTTACAAAGAAAAAAGGTTTCCAGTGTAAGCTAATAGCAGCCAGTCAGTGTCCTTCAAGCGGCTCTGTCAGGCCTACAGTGTGTGCTCTCCAGAACTGTTCCAGTGCACATTGCCAATCATATCTTGTATCTCTATAGCGTGCTTTTACAAAGAAAAAAAGGTTTCCAGTGTAAGCTAATAGCAGCCAGTCAGTGTCCTTCAAGCGGCTCTGTCAGGCCTACAGTGTGTGCTCTCCCGATCTGTTACAGTGCACATTGCCACTCATATCTGGTGTCTCTATAGCGTGCTTTTACAAAGACAAAAGGTTTCCAGTGTAAGCTAATAGCAGCCAGTCAGTGTCCTTCAAGCGGCTCTGTCAGGCCTACAGTGTGTGCTCTCCAGAACTGTTCCAGTGCATATTGCCAATCATATCTGGTATCTCTATAGCGTGCTTTTACAAAGAAAAAAGGTTTCCAGTGTAAGCTAATAGCAGCCAGTCAGTGTCCTTCAAGCGGCTCTGTCAGGCCTACAGTGTGTGCTCTCCAGAACTGTTCCAGTGCACATTGCCAATCATATCTGGTGTCTCTATAGCGTGCTTTTACAAAGAAAAAAGTTTTCCAGTGTAAGCTAATAGCAGCCAGTCAGTGTCCTTCAAGCGGCTCTGTCAGGCCTACAGTGTGTGCTCTCCAGAACTGTTCCAGTGCACATTGCCAATCATATCTTGTATCTCTATAGCGTGCTTTTACAAAGAAAAAAAGGTTTCCAGTGTAAGCTAATAGCAGCCAGTCAGTGTCCTTCAAGCGGCTCTGTCAGGCCTACAGTGTGTGCTCTCCCGATCTGTTACAGTGCACATTGCCACTCATATCTGGTGTCTCTATAGCGTGCTTTTACAAAGACAAAAGGTTTCCAGTGTAAGCTAATAGCAGCCAGTCAGTGTCCTTCAAGCGGCTCTGTCAGGCCTACAGTGTGTGCTCTCCAGAACTGTTCCAGTGCATATTGCCAATCATATCTGGTATCTCTATAGCGTGCTTTTACAAAGAAAAAAGGTTTCCAGTGTAAGCTAATAGCAGCCAGTCAGTGTCCTTCAAGCGGCTCTGTCAGGCCTACAGTGTGTGCTCTCCCGATCTGTTACAGTGCACATTGCCACTCATATCTGGTGTCTCTATAGCGTGCTTTTACAAAGACAAAAGGTTTCCAGTGTAAGCTAATAGCAGCCAGTCAGTGTCCTTCAAGCGGCTCTGTCAGGCCTACAGTGTGTGCTCTCCAGAACTGTTCCAGTGCATATTGCCAATCATATCTGGTATCTCTATAGCGTGCTTTTACAAAGAAAAAAGGATTCCAGTGTAAGCTAATAGCAGCCAGTCAGTGTCCTTCAAGCGGCTCTGTCAGGCCTACAGTGTGTGCTCTCCAGAACTGTTCCAGTGCACATTTCCAATCATATCTGGTATCTCTATAGCGTGCTTTTACAAAGAAAAAAGGTTTCCAGTGTAAGCTAATAGCAGCCAGTCAGTGTCCTTCAAGCGGCTCTGTCAGGCCTACAGTGTGTGCTCTCCAGAACTGTTACAGTACACATTGCCACTCATATCTGGTGTCTCTATAGCGTGCTTTTACAAAGAAAAAAGGTTTCCAGTGTAAGCTAATAGCAGCCAGTCAGTGTCCTTCAAGCGGCTCTGTCAGGCCTACAGTGTGTGCTCTCCAGAACTGTTCCAGTGCACATTGCCAATCATATCTGGTATCTCTACAGCGTGCGTTTACATAGAAAAAAGGTTTCCAGTGTAAGCTAATATCAGCCAGTCAGTGTCCTTCAAGCGGCTCTGTCAGGCCTACAGTGTGTGCTCTCCAGAACTGTTCCAGTGCACATTGCCAATCATATCTGGTATCTCTATAGCGTGCTTTTACAAAGAAAAAAGGTTTCCAGTGTAAGCTAATAGCAGCCAGTCAGTTTCCTTCAAGCGGCTCTGTCAGGCCTACAGTGTGTGCTCTCCAGAACTGTTCCAGTGCACATTTCCAATCATATCTGGTATCTCTATTGCGTGCTTTTACAAAGAAAAAAGGTTTCCAGTGTAAGCTAATAGCAGCCAGTCAGTGTCCTTCAAGCGGCTCTGTCAGGCCTACAGTGTGTGCTCTCCAGAACTGTTACACTGCACATTGCCATGCATATCTGGTGTCTCTATAGCGTGCTTTTACAAAGAAAAAAGGATTCCAGTGTAAGCTAATAGCAGCCAGTCAGTGTCCTTCAAGCGGCTCTGTCAGTCCTTCCTTCAGCGTGTGCTCGCCAGAACTGTTCCAGTGCACATTGCCAATCATATCTGGTATCTCTATAGCGTGCTTTTACAAACAAAAAAGGTTTCCAGTGTAAGCTAATAGCAGCCAGTCAGTGTCCTTCAAGCGGCTCTGTCAGGCCTACAGTGTGTGCTCTCCAGAACTGTTCCAGTGCACATTGCCAATCATATCTGGTATCTCTACAGCGTGCGTTTACATAGAAAAAAGGTTTCCAGTGTAAGCTAATATCAGCCAGTCAGTGTCCTTCAAGCGGCTCTGTCAGGCCTACAGTGTGTGCTCTCCAGAACTGTTCCAGTGCACATTGCCAATCATATCTGGTATCTCTATAGCGTGCTTTTACAAAGAAAAAAGGTTTCCAGTGTAAGCTAATAGCAGCCAGTCAGTTTCCTTCAAGCGGCTCTGTCAGGCCTACAGTGTGTGCTCTCCAGAACTGTTCCAGTGCACATTTCCAATCATATCTGGTATCTCTATTGCGTGCTTTTACAAAGAAAAAAGGTTTCCAGTGTAAGCTAATAGCAGCCAGTCAGTGTCCTTCAAGCGGCTCTGTCAGGCCTACAGTGTGTGCTCTCCAGAACTGTTACACTGCACATTGCCATGCATATCTGGTGTCTCTATAGCGTGCTTTTACAAAGAAAAAAGGATTCCAGTGTAAGCTAATAGCAGCCAGTCAGTGTCCTTCAAGCGGCTCTGTCAGTCCTTCCTTCAGCGTGTGCTCGCCAGAACTGTTCCAGTGCACATTGCCAATCATATCTGGTATCTCTATAGCGTGCTTTTACAAACAAAAAAGGTTTCCAGTGTAAGCTAATAGCAGCCAGTCAGTGTCCTTCAAGCGGCTCTGTCAGGCCTACAGTGTGTGCTCTCCAGAACTGTTACAGTAAACATTGCCACTCATATCTGGTGTCTCTATAGCGTGCTTTTACAAAGAAAAAAGGTTTCCAGTGTAAGCTAATAGCAGCCAGTCAGTGTCCTTCAAGCGGCTCTGTCAGGCCTACAGTGTGTGCTCTCCAGAACTGTTCCAGTACACATTGCCAATCATATCTGGTATCTCTATAGCGTGCTTTTACAAAGAAAAAAGGTTTCCAGTGTAAGCTAATAGCAGCCAGTCAGTGTCCTTCAAGCGGCTCTGTCAGGCCTACAGTGTGTGCTCTGCAGAAATGTTCCAGTGCACATTGCCAATCATATCTGGTATCTCTATAGCGTGCGTTTACAAAGAAAAAAGGTTTCCAGTGTAAGCTAATAGCAGCCAGTCACTGTCCTTCAAGCGGCTCTGTCAGGCCTACAGTGTGTGCTCTCCAGAACTGTTACAGTGCACATTGCCACTCATATCTGGTGTCTCTATAGCGTGCTTTTACAAAGAAAAAAGGTTTCCAGTGTAAGCTAATAGCAGCCAGTCAGTGTCCTTCAAGCGGCTCTGTCAGGCCTACAGTGTGTGCTCTCCAGAACTGTTACAGTGCACATTGCCACTCATATCTGGTGTCTCTATAGCGTGCTTTTACAAAGAAAAAAGGTTTCCAGTGTAAGCTAATAGCAGCCAGTCAGTGTCCTTCAAGCGGCTCTGTCAGGCCTACAGTGTGTGCTCTCCAAAACTGTTCCAGAGCACATTGCCACTCATATCTGGTGTCTCTATAGCGTGCTTTTACAAAGAAAAAAGGTTTCCAGTGTAAGCTAATAGCAGCCAGTCAGTGTCCTTCAAGCGGCTCTGTCAGGCCTACAGTGTGTGCTCTCCAGAACTGTTCCAGTGCATATTGCCAATCATATCTGGTATCTCTATAGCGTGCTTTTACAAAGAAAAAAGGTTTCCAGTGTAAGCTAATAGCAGCCAGTCAGTGTCCTTCAAGCGGCTCTGTCAGGCCTACAGTGTGTGCTCTCCAGAACTGTTCCAGTGCACATTGCCAATCATATCTTGTATCTCTATAGCGTGCTTTTACAAAGAAAAAAAGGTTTCCAGTGTAAGCTAATAGCAGCCAGTCAGTGTCCTTCAAGCGGCTCTGTCAGGCCTACAGTGTGTGCTCTCCCGATCTGTTACAGTGCACATTGCCACTCATATCTGGTGTCTCTATAGCGTGCTTTTACAAAGACAAAAGGTTTCCAGTGTAAGCTAATAGCAGCCAGTCAGTGTCCTTCAAGCGGCTCTGTCAGGCCTACAGTGTGTGCTCTCCAGAACTGTTCCAGTGCATATTGCCAATCATATCTGGTATCTCTATAGCGTGCTTTTACAAAGAAAAAAGGTTTCCAGTGTAAGCTAATAGCAGCCAGTCAGTGTCCTTCAAGCGGCTCTGTCAGGCCTACAGTGTGTGCTCTCCAGAACTGTTCCAGTGCACATTGCCAATCATATCTGGTGTCTCTATAGCGTGCTTTTACAAAGAAAAAAGTTTTCCAGTGTAAGCTAATAGCAGCCAGTCAGTGTCCTTCAAGCGGCTCTGTCAGGCCTACAGTGTGTGCTCTCCAGAACTGTTCCAGTGCACATTGCCAATCATATCTTGTATCTCTATAGCGTGCTTTTACAAAGAAAAAAAGGTTTCCAGTGTAAGCTAATAGCAGCCAGTCAGTGTCCTTCAAGCGGCTCTGTCAGGCCTACAGTGTGTGCTCTCCCGATCTGTTACAGTGCACATTGCCACTCATATCTGGTGTCTCTATAGCGTGCTTTTACAAAGACAAAAGGTTTCCAGTGTAAGCTAATAGCAGCCAGTCAGTGTCCTTCAAGCGGCTCTGTCAGGCCTACAGTGTGTGCTCTCCAGAACTGTTCCAGTGCATATTGCCAATCATATCTGGTATCTCTATAGCGTGCTTTTACAAAGAAAAAAGGTTTCCAGTGTAAGCTAATAGCAGCCAGTCAGTGTCCTTCAAGCGGCTCTGTCAGGCCTACAGTGTGTGCTCTCCCGATCTGTTACAGTGCACATTGCCACTCATATCTGGTGTCTCTATAGCGTGCTTTTACAAAGACAAAAGGTTTCCAGTGTAAGCTAATAGCAGCCAGTCAGTGTCCTTCAAGCGGCTCTGTCAGGCCTACAGTGTGTGCTCTCCAGAACTGTTCCAGTGCATATTGCCAATCATATCTGGTATCTCTATAGCGTGCTTTTACAAAGAAAAAAGGATTCCAGTGTAAGCTAATAGCAGCCAGTCAGTGTCCTTCAAGCGGCTCTGTCAGGCCTACAGTGTGTGCTCTCCAGAACTGTTCCAGTGCACATTTCCAATCATATCTGGTATCTCTATAGCGTGCTTTTACAAAGAAAAAAGGTTTCCAGTGTAAGCTAATAGCAGCCAGTCAGTGTCCTTCAAGCGGCTCTGTCAGGCCTACAGTGTGTGCTCTCCAGAACTGTTACAGTACACATTGCCACTCATATCTGGTGTCTCTATAGCGTGCTTTTACAAAGAAAAAAGGTTTCCAGTGTAAGCTAATAGCAGCCAGTCAGTGTCCTTCAAGCGGCTCTGTCAGGCCTACAGTGTGTGCTCTCCAGAACTGTTCTAGTGCACATTGCCAATCATATCTGGTATCTCTACAGCGTGCGTTTACATAGAAAAAAGGTTTCCAGTGTAAGCTAATATCAGCCAGTCAGTGTCCTTCAAGCGGCTCTGTAAGGCCTACAGTGTGTGCTCTCCAGAACTGTTCCAGTGCACATTGCCAATCATATCTGGTATCTCTATAGCGTGCTTTTACAAAGAAAAAAGGTTTCCAGTGTAAGCTAATAGCAGCCAGTCAGTTTCCTTCAAGCGGCTCTGTCAGGCCTACAGTGTGTGCTCTCCAGAACTGTTCCAGTGCACATTGCCAATCATATCTGGTATCTCTATAGCGTGCTTTTACAAACAAAAAAGGTTTCCAGTGTAAGCTAATAGCAGCCAGTCAGTGTCCTTCAAGCGGCTCTGTCAGGCCTACAGTGTGTGCTCTCCAGAACTGTTACAGTGCACATTGCCACGCATATCTGGTGTCTCTATAGCGTGCTTTTACAAAGAAAAAAGGATTCCAGTGTAAGCTAATAGCAGCCAGTCAGTGTCCTTCAAGCGGCTCTATCAGTCCTTCCTTTAGCGTGTGCTCGCCAGAACTGTTACAGTGCACATTTCCAATCATATCTGGTATCTCTATTGCGTGCTTTTACAAAGAAAAAAGGTTTCCAGTGTAAGCTAATAGCAGCCAGTCAGTGTCCTTCAAGCGGCTCTGTCAGGCCTACAGTGTGTGCTCTCCAGAACTGTTACACTGCACATTGCCATGCATATCTGGTGTCTCTATAGCGTGCTTTTACAAAGAAAAAAGGATTCCAGTGTAAGCTAATAGCAGCCAGTCAGTGTCCTTCAAGCGGCTCTGTCAGTCCTTCCTTCAGCGTGTGCTCGCCAGAACTGTTCCAGTGCACATTGCCAATCATATCTGGTATCTCTATAGCGTGCTTTTACAAACAAAAAAGGTTTCCAGTGTAAGCTAATAGCAGCCAGTCAGTGTCCTTCAAGCGGCTCTGTCAGGCCTACAGTGTGTGCTCTCCAGAACTGTTACAGTAAACATTGCCACTCATATCTGGTGTCTCTATAGCGTGCTTTTACAAAGAAAAAAGGTTTCCAGTGTAAGCTAATAGCAGCCAGTCAGTGTCCTTCAAGCGGCTCTGTCAGGCCTACAGTGTGTGCTCTCCAGAACTGTTCCAGTACACATTGCCAATCATATCTGGTATCTCTATAGCGTGCTTTTACAAAGAAAAAAGGTTTCCAGTGTAAGCTAATAGCAGCCAGTCAGTGTCCTTCAAGCGGCTCTGTCAGGCCTACAGTGTGTGCTCTGCAGAAATGTTCCAGTGCACATTGCCAATCATATCTGGTATCTCTATAGCGTGCGTTTACAAAGAAAAAAGGTTTCCAGTGTAAGCTAATAGCAGCCAGTCACTGTCCTTCAAGCGGCTCTGTCAGGCCTACAGTGTGTGCTCTCCAGAACTGTTACAGTGCACATTGCCACTCATATCTGGTGTCTCTATAGCGTGCTTTTACAAAGAAAAAAGGTTTCCAGTGTAAGCTAATAGCAGCCAGTCAGTGTCCTTCAAGCGGCTCTGTCAGGCCTACAGTGTGTGCTCTCCAGAACTGTTACAGTGCACATTGCCACTCATATCTGGTGTCTCTATAGCGTGCTTTTACAAAGAAAAAAGGTTTCCAGTGTAAGCTAATAGCAGCCAGTCAGTGTCCTTCAAGCGGCTCTGTCAGGCCTACAGTGTGTGCTCTCCAAAACTGTTCCAGAGCACATTGCCACTCATATCTGGTGTCTCTATAGCGTGCTTTTACAAAGAAAAAAGGTTTCCAGTGTAAGCTAATAGCAGCCAGTCAGTGTCCTTCAAGCGGCTCTGTCAGGCCTACAGTGTGTGCTCTCCAGAACTGTTCCAGTGCATATTGCCAATCATATCTGGTATCTCTATAGCGTGCTTTTACAAAGAAAAAAGGTTTCCAGTGTAAGCTAATAGCAGCCAGTCAGTGTCCTTCAAGCGGCTCTGTCAGGCCTACAGTGTGTGCTCTCCAGAACTGTTCCAGTGCACATTGCCAATCATATCTTGTATCTCTATAGCGTGCTTTTACAAAGAAAAAAAGGTTTCCAGTGTAAGCTAATAGCAGCCAGTCAGTGTCCTTCAAGCGGCTCTGTCAGGCCTACAGTGTGTGCTCTCCCGATCTGTTACAGTGCACATTGCCACTCATATCTGGTGTCTCTATAGCGTGCTTTTACAAAGACAAAAGGTTTCCAGTGTAAGCTAATAGCAGCCAGTCAGTGTCCTTCAAGCGGCTCTGTCAGGCCTACAGTGTGTGCTCTCCAGAACTGTTCCAGTGCATATTGCCAATCATATCTGGTATCTCTATAGCGTGCTTTTACAAAGAAAAAAGGTTTCCAGTGTAAGCTAATAGCAGCCAGTCAGTGTCCTTCAAGCGGCTCTGTCAGGCCTACAGTGTGTGCTCTCCAGAACTGTTCCAGTGCACATTGCCAATCATATCTGGTGTCTCTATAGCGTGCTTTTACAAAGAAAAAAGTTTTCCAGTGTAAGCTAATAGCAGCCAGTCAGTGTCCTTCAAGCGGCTCTGTCAGGCCTACAGTGTGTGCTCTCCAGAACTGTTCCAGTGCACATTGCCAATCATATCTTGTATCTCTATAGCGTGCTTTTACAAAGAAAAAAAGGTTTCCAGTGTAAGCTAATAGCAGCCAGTCAGTGTCCTTCAAGCGGCTCTGTCAGGCCTACAGTGTGTGCTCTCCCGATCTGTTACAGTGCACATTGCCACTCATATCTGGTGTCTCTATAGCGTGCTTTTACAAAGACAAAAGGTTTCCAGTGTAAGCTAATAGCAGCCAGTCAGTGTCCTTCAAGCGGCTCTGTCAGGCCTACAGTGTGTGCTCTCCAGAACTGTTCCAGTGCATATTGCCAATCATATCTGGTATCTCTATAGCGTGCTTTTACAAAGAAAAAAGGTTTCCAGTGTAAGCTAATAGCAGCCAGTCAGTGTCCTTCAAGCGGCTCTGTCAGGCCTACAGTGTGTGCTCTCCCGATCTGTTACAGTGCACATTGCCACTCATATCTGGTGTCTCTATAGCGTGCTTTTACAAAGACAAAAGGTTTCCAGTGTAAGCTAATAGCAGCCAGTCAGTGTCCTTCAAGCGGCTCTGTCAGGCCTACAGTGTGTGCTCTCCAGAACTGTTCCAGTGCATATTGCCAATCATATCTGGTATCTCTATAGCGTGCTTTTACAAAGAAAAAAGGATTCCAGTGTAAGCTAATAGCAGCCAGTCAGTGTCCTTCAAGCGGCTCTGTCAGGCCTACAGTGTGTGCTCTCCAGAACTGTTCCAGTGCACATTTCCAATCATATCTGGTATCTCTATAGCGTGCTTTTACAAAGAAAAAAGGTTTCCAGTGTAAGCTAATAGCAGCCAGTCAGTGTCCTTCAAGCGGCTCTGTCAGGCCTACAGTGTGTGCTCTCCAGAACTGTTACAGTACACATTGCCACTCATATCTGGTGTCTCTATAGCGTGCTTTTACAAAGAAAAAAGGTTTCCAGTGTAAGCTAATAGCAGCCAGTCAGTGTCCTTCAAGCGGCTCTGTCAGGCCTACAGTGTGTGCTCTCCAGAACTGTTCCAGTGCACATTGCCAATCATATCTGGTATCTCTACAGCGTGCGTTTACATAGAAAAAAGGTTTCCAGTGTAAGCTAATATCAGCCAGTCAGTGTCCTTCAAGCGGCTCTGTCAGGCCTACAGTGTGTGCTCTCCAGAACTGTTCCAGTGCACATTGCCAATCATATCTGGTATCTCTATAGCGTGCTTTTACAAAGAAAAAAGGTTTCCAGTGTAAGCTAATAGCAGCCAGTCAGTTTCCTTCAAGCGGCTCTGTCAGGCCTACAGTGTGTGCTCTCCAGAACTGTTCCAGTGCACATTTCCAATCATATCTGGTATCTCTATTGCGTGCTTTTACAAAGAAAAAAGGTTTCCAGTGTAAGCTAATAGCAGCCAGTCAGTGTCCTTCAAGCGGCTCTGTCAGGCCTACAGTGTGTGCTCTCCAGAACTGTTACACTGCACATTGCCATGCATATCTGGTGTCTCTATAGCGTGCTTTTACAAAGAAAAAAGGATTCCAGTGTAAGCTAATAGCAGCCAGTCAGTGTCCTTCAAGCGGCTCTGTCAGTCCTTCCTTCAGCGTGTGCTCGCCAGAACTGTTCCAGTGCACATTGCCAATCATATCTGGTATCTCTATAGCGTGCTTTTACAAACAAAAAAGGTTTCCAGTGTAAGCTAATAGCAGCCAGTCAGTGTCCTTCAAGCGGCTCTGTCAGGCCTACAGTGTGTGCTCTCCAGAACTGTTCCAGTGCACATTGCCAATCATATCTGGTATCTCTACAGCGTGCGTTTACATAGAAAAAAGGTTTCCAGTGTAAGCTAATATCAGCCAGTCAGTGTCCTTCAAGCGGCTCTGTCAGGCCTACAGTGTGTGCTCTCCAGAACTGTTCCAGTGCACATTGCCAATCATATCTGGTATCTCTATAGCGTGCTTTTACAAAGAAAAAAGGTTTCCAGTGTAAGCTAATAGCAGCCAGTCAGTTTCCTTCAAGCGGCTCTGTCAGGCCTACAGTGTGTGCTCTCCAGAACTGTTCCAGTGCACATTTCCAATCATATCTGGTATCTCTATTGCGTGCTTTTACAAAGAAAAAAGGTTTCCAGTGTAAGCTAATAGCAGCCAGTCAGTGTCCTTCAAGCGGCTCTGTCAGGCCTACAGTGTGTGCTCTCCAGAACTGTTACACTGCACATTGCCATGCATATCTGGTGTCTCTATAGCGTGCTTTTACAAAGAAAAAAGGATTCCAGTGTAAGCTAATAGCAGCCAGTCAGTGTCCTTCAAGCGGCTCTGTCAGTCCTTCCTTCAGCGTGTGCTCGCCAGAACTGTTCCAGTGCACATTGCCAATCATATCTGGTATCTCTATAGCGTGCTTTTACAAACAAAAAAGGTTTCCAGTGTAAGCTAATAGCAGCCAGTCAGTGTCCTTCAAGCGGCTCTGTCAGGCCTACAGTGTGTGCTCTCCAGAACTGTTACAGTAAACATTGCCACTCATATCTGGTGTCTCTATAGCGTGCTTTTACAAAGAAAAAAGGTTTCCAGTGTAAGCTAATAGCAGCCAGTCAGTGTCCTTCAAGCGGCTCTGTCAGGCCTACAGTGTGTGCTCTCCAGAACTGTTCCAGTACACATTGCCAATCATATCTGGTATCTCTATAGCGTGCTTTTACAAAGAAAAAAGGTTTCCAGTGTAAGCTAATAGCAGCCAGTCAGTGTCCTTCAAGCGGCTCTGTCAGGCCTACAGTGTGTGCTCTGCAGAAATGTTCCAGTGCACATTGCCAATCATATCTGGTATCTCTATAGCGTGCGTTTACAAAGAAAAAAGGTTTCCAGTGTAAGCTAATAGCAGCCAGTCACTGTCCTTCAAGCGGCTCTGTCAGGCCTACAGTGTGTGCTCTCCAGAACTGTTACAGTGCACATTGCCACTCATATCTGGTGTCTCTATAGCGTGCTTTTACAAAGAAAAAAGGTTTCCAGTGTAAGCTAATAGCAGCCAGTCAGTGTCCTTCAAGCGGCTCTGTCAGGCCTACAGTGTGTGCTCTCCAGAACTGTTACAGTGCACATTGCCACTCATATCTGGTGTCTCTATAGCGTGCTTTTACAAAGAAAAAAGGTTTCCAGTGTAAGCTAATAGCAGCCAGTCAGTGTCCTTCAAGCGGCTCTGTCAGGCCTACAGTGTGTGCTCTCCAAAACTGTTCCAGAGCACATTGCCACTCATATCTGGTGTCTCTATAGCGTGCTTTTACAAAGAAAAAAGGTTTCCAGTGTAAGCTAATAGCAGCCAGTCAGTGTCCTTCAAGCGGCTCTGTCAGGCCTACAGTGTGTGCTCTCCAGAACTGTTCCAGTGCATATTGCCAATCATATCTGGTATCTCTATAGCGTGCTTTTACAAAGAAAAAAGGTTTCCAGTGTAAGCTAATAGCAGCCAGTCAGTGTCCTTCAAGCGGCTCTGTCAGGCCTACAGTGTGTGCTCTCCAGAACTGTTCCAGTGCACATTGCCAATCATATCTTGTATCTCTATAGCGTGCTTTTACAAAGAAAAAAAGGTTTCCAGTGTAAGCTAATAGCAGCCAGTCAGTGTCCTTCAAGCGGCTCTGTCAGGCCTACAGTGTGTGCTCTCCCGATCTGTTACAGTGCACATTGCCACTCATATCTGGTGTCTCTATAGCGTGCTTTTACAAAGACAAAAGGTTTCCAGTGTAAGCTAATAGCAGCCAGTCAGTGTCCTTCAAGCGGCTCTGTCAGGCCTACAGTGTGTGCTCTCCAGAACTGTTCCAGTGCATATTGCCAATCATATCTGGTATCTCTATAGCGTGCTTTTACAAAGAAAAAAGGTTTCCAGTGTAAGCTAATAGCAGCCAGTCAGTGTCCTTCAAGCGGCTCTGTCAGGCCTACAGTGTGTGCTCTCCAGAACTGTTCCAGTGCACATTGCCAATCATATCTGGTGTCTCTATAGCGTGCTTTTACAAAGAAAAAAGTTTTCCAGTGTAAGCTAATAGCAGCCAGTCAGTGTCCTTCAAGCGGCTCTGTCAGGCCTACAGTGTGTGCTCTCCAGAACTGTTCCAGTGCACATTGCCAATCATATCTTGTATCTCTATAGCGTGCTTTTACAAAGAAAAAAAGGTTTCCAGTGTAAGCTAATAGCAGCCAGTCAGTGTCCTTCAAGCGGCTCTGTCAGGCCTACAGTGTGTGCTCTCCCGATCTGTTACAGTGCACATTGCCACTCATATCTGGTGTCTCTATAGCGTGCTTTTACAAAGACAAAAGGTTTCCAGTGTAAGCTAATAGCAGCCAGTCAGTGTCCTTCAAGCGGCTCTGTCAGGCCTACAGTGTGTGCTCTCCAGAACTGTTCCAGTGCATATTGCCAATCATATCTGGTATCTCTATAGCGTGCTTTTACAAAGAAAAAAGGTTTCCAGTGTAAGCTAATAGCAGCCAGTCAGTGTCCTTCAAGCGGCTCTGTCAGGCCTACAGTGTGTGCTCTCCCGATCTGTTACAGTGCACATTGCCACTCATATCTGGTGTCTCTATAGCGTGCTTTTACAAAGACAAAAGGTTTCCAGTGTAAGCTAATAGCAGCCAGTCAGTGTCCTTCAAGCGGCTCTGTCAGGCCTACAGTGTGTGCTCTCCAGAACTGTTCCAGTGCATATTGCCAATCATATCTGGTATCTCTATAGCGTGCTTTTACAAAGAAAAAAGGATTCCAGTGTAAGCTAATAGCAGCCAGTCAGTGTCCTTCAAGCGGCTCTGTCAGGCCTACAGTGTGTGCTCTCCAGAACTGTTCCAGTGCACATTTCCAATCATATCTGGTATCTCTATAGCGTGCTTTTACAAAGAAAAAAGGTTTCCAGTGTAAGCTAATAGCAGCCAGTCAGTGTCCTTCAAGCGGCTCTGTCAGGCCTACAGTGTGTGCTCTCCAGAACTGTTACAGTACACATTGCCACTCATATCTGGTGTCTCTATAGCGTGCTTTTACAAAGAAAAAAGGTTTCCAGTGTAAGCTAATAGCAGCCAGTCAGTGTCCTTCAAGCGGCTCTGTCAGGCCTACAGTGTGTGCTCTCCAGAACTGTTCTAGTGCACATTGCCAATCATATCTGGTATCTCTACAGCGTGCGTTTACATAGAAAAAAGGTTTCCAGTGTAAGCTAATATCAGCCAGTCAGTGTCCTTCAAGCGGCTCTGTAAGGCCTACAGTGTGTGCTCTCCAGAACTGTTCCAGTGCACATTGCCAATCATATCTGGTATCTCTATAGCGTGCTTTTACAAAGAAAAAAGGTTTCCAGTGTAAGCTAATAGCAGCCAGTCAGTTTCCTTCAAGCGGCTCTGTCAGGCCTACAGTGTGTGCTCTCCAGAACTGTTCCAGTGCACATTGCCAATCATATCTGGTATCTCTATAGCGTGCTTTTACAAACAAAAAAGGTTTCCAGTGTAAGCTAATAGCAGCCAGTCAGTGTCCTTCAAGCGGCTCTGTCAGGCCTACAGTGTGTGCTCTCCAGAACTGTTCCAGTGCATATTGCCAATCATATCTGGTATCTCTATAGCGTGCTTTTACAAAGAAAAAAGGTTTCCAGTGTAAGCTAATAGCAGCCAGTCAGTGTCCTTCAAGCGGCTCTGTCAGGCCTACAGTGTGTGCTCTCCCGATCTGTTACAGTGCACATTGCCACTCATATCTGGTGTCTCTATAGCGTGCTTTTACAAAGACAAAAGGTTTCCAGTGTAAGCTAATAGCAGCCAGTCAGTGTCCTTCAAGCGGCTCTGTCAGGCCTACAGTGTGTGCTCTCCAGAACTGTTCCAGTGCATATTGCCAATCATATCTGGTATCTCTATAGCGTGCTTTTACAAAGAAAAAAGGATTCCAGTGTAAGCTAATAGCAGCCAGTCAGTGTCCTTCAAGCGGCTCTGTCAGGCCTACAGTGTGTGCTCTCCAGAACTGTTCCAGTGCACATTTCCAATCATATCTGGTATCTCTATAGCGTGCTTTTACAAAGAAAAAAGGTTTCCAGTGTAAGCTAATAGCAGCCAGTCAGTGTCCTTCAAGCGGCTCTGTCAGGCCTACAGTGTGTGCTCTCCAGAACTGTTACAGTACACATTGCCACTCATATCTGGTGTCTCTATAGCGTGCTTTTACAAAGAAAAAAGGTTTCCAGTGTAAGCTAATAGCAGCCAGTCAGTGTCCTTCAAGCGGCTCTGTCAGGCCTACAGTGTGTGCTCTCCAGAACTGTTCTAGTGCACATTGCCAATCATATCTGGTATCTCTACAGCGTGCGTTTACATAGAAAAAAGGTTTCCAGTGTAAGCTAATATCAGCCAGTCAGTGTCCTTCAAGCGGCTCTGTCAGGCCTACAGTGTGTGCTCTCCAGAACTGTTCCAGTGCACATTGCCAATCATATCTGGTATCTCTATAGCGTGCTTTTACAAAGAAAAAAGGTTTCCAGTGTAAGCTAATAGCAGCCAGTCAGTTTCCTTCAAGCGGCTCTGTCAGGCCTACAGTGTGTGCTCTCCAGAACTGTTCCAGTGCACATTGCCAATCATATCTGGTATCTCTATAGCGTGCTTTTACAAACAAAAAAGGTTTCCAGTGTAAGCTAATAGCAGCCAGTCAGTGTCCTTCAAGCGGCTCTGTCAGGCCTACAGTGTGTGCTCTCCAGAACTGTTCCAGTGCATATTGCCAATCATATCTGGTATCTCTATAGCGTGCTTTTACAAAGAAAAAAGGTTTCCAGTGTAAGCTAATAGCAGCCAGTCAGTGTCCTTCAAGCGGCTCTGTCAGGCCTACAGTGTGTGCTCTCCCGATCTGTTACAGTGCACATTGCCACTCATATCTGGTGTCTCTATAGCGTGCTTTTACAAAGACAAAAGGTTTCCAGTGTAAGCTAATAGCAGCCAGTCAGTGTCCTTCAAGCGGCTCTGTCAGGCCTACAGTGTGTGCTCTCCAGAACTGTTCCAGTGCATATTGCCAATCATATCTGGTATCTCTATAGCGTGCTTTTACAAAGAAAAAAGGATTCCAGTGTAAGCTAATAGCAGCCAGTCAGTGTCCTTCAAGCGGCTCTGTCAGGCCTACAGTGTGTGCTCTCCAGAACTGTTCCAGTGCACATTTCCAATCATATCTGGTATCTCTATAGCGTGCTTTTACAAAGAAAAAAGGTTTCCAGTGTAAGCTAATAGCAGCCAGTCAGTGTCCTTCAAGCGGCTCTGTCAGGCCTACAGTGTGTGCTCTCCAGAACTGTTACAGTACACATTGCCACTCATATCTGGTGTCTCTATAGCGTGCTTTTACAAAGAAAAAAGGTTTCCAGTGTAAGCTAATAGCAGCCAGTCAGTGTCCTTCAAGCGGCTCTGTCAGGCCTACAGTGTGTGCTCTCCAGAACTGTTCCAGTGCACATTGCCAATCATATCTGGTATCTCTACAGCGTGCGTTTACATAGAAAAAAGGTTTCCAGTGTAAGCTAATATCAGCCAGTCAGTGTCCTTCAAGCGGCTCTGTCAGGCCTACAGTGTGTGCTCTCCAGAACTGTTCCAGTGCACATTGCCAATCATATCTGGTATCTCTATAGCGTGCTTTTACAAAGAAAAAAGGTTTCCAGTGTAAGCTAATAGCAGCCAGTCAGTTTCCTTCAAGCGGCTCTGTCAGGCCTACAGTGTGTGCTCTCCAGAACTGTTCCAGTGCACATTGCCAATCATATCTGGTATCTCTATAGCGTGCTTTTACAAACAAAAAAGGTTTCCAGTGTAAGCTAATAGCAGCCAGTCAGTGTCCTTCAAGCGTCTCTGTCAGGCCTACAGTGTGTGCTCTCCAGAACTGTTACAGTACACATTGCCACTCATATCTGGTGTCTCTATAGCGTGCTTTTACAAAGAAAAAAGGTTTCCAGTGTAAGCTAATAGCAGCTAGTCAGTGTCCTTCAAGCGTCTCTGTCAGGCCTACATTGTGTGCTCTCCAGAACTGTTCTAGTGCACATTGCCACGCATATCTGGTGTCTCTATAGCGTGCTTTTACAAAGAAAAAAGGATTCCAGTGTAAGCTAATAGCAGCCAGTCAGTGTCCTTCAAGCGGCTCTGTCAGGCCTACAGTGTGTGCTCTCCAGAACTGTTACAGTGCACATTGCCACGCATATCTGGTGTCTCTATAGCGTGCTTTTACAAAGAAAAAAGGATTCCAGTGTAAGCTAATAGCAGCCAGTCAGTGTCCTTCAAGCGGCTCTATCAGTCCTTCCTTTAGCGTGTGCTCGCCAGAACTGTTACAGTGCACATTTCCAATCATATCTGGTATCTCTATTGCGTGCTTTTACAAAGAAAAAAGGTTTCCAGTGTAAGCTAATAGCAGCCAGTCAGTGTCCTTCAAGCGGCTCTGTCAGGCCTACAGTGTGTGCTCTCCAGAACTGTTACACTGCACATTGCCATGCATATCTGGTGTCTCTATAGCGTGCTTTTACAAAGAAAAAAGGATTCCAGTGTAAGCTAATAGCAGCCAGTCAGTGTCCTTCAAGCGGCTCTGTCAGTCCTTCCTTCAGCGTGTGCTCGCCAGAACTGTTCCAGTGCACATTGCCAATCATATCTGGTATCTCTATAGCGTGCTTTTACAAACAAAAAAGGTTTCCAGTGTAAGCTAATAGCAGCCAGTCAGTGTCCTTCAAGCGGCTCTGTCAGGCCTACAGTGTGTGCTCTCCAGAACTGTTACAGTAAACATTGCCACTCATATCTGGTGTCTCTATAGCGTGCTTTTACAAAGAAAAAAGGTTTCCAGTGTAAGCTAATAGCAGCCAGTCAGTGTCCTTCAAGCGGCTCTGTCAGGCCTACAGTGTGTGCTCTCCAGAACTGTTCCAGTACACATTGCCAATCATATCTGGTATCTCTATAGCGTGCTTTTACAAAGAAAAAAGGTTTCCAGTGTAAGCTAATAGCAGCCAGTCAGTGTCCTTCAAGGGGCTCTGTCAGGCCTACAGTGTGTGCTCTGCAGAAATGTTCCAGTGCACATTGCCAATCATATCTGGTATCTCTATAGCGTGCGTTTACAAAGAAAAAAGGTTTCCAGTGTAAGCTAATAGCAGCCAGTCACTGTCCTTCAAGCGGCTCTGTCAGGCCTACAGTGTGTGCTCTCCAGAACTGTTACAGTGCACATTGCCACTCATATCTGGTGTCTCTATAGCGTGCTTTTACAAAGAAAAAAGGTTTCCAGTGTAAGCTAATAGCAGCCAGTCAGTGTCCTTCAAGCGGCTCTGTCAGGCCTACAGTGTGTGCTCTCCAGAACTGTTACAGTGCACATTGCCACTCATATCTGGTGTCTCTATAGCGTGCTTTTACAAAGAAAAAAGGTTTCCAGTGTAAGCTAATAGCAGCCAGTCAGTGTCCTTCAAGCGGCTCTGTCAGGCCTACAGTGTGTGCTCTCCAAAACTGTTCCAGAGCACATTGCCACTCATATCTTGTGTCTCTATAGCGTGCTTTTACAAAGAAAAAAGGTTTCCAGTGTAAGCTAATAGCAGCCAGTCAGTGTCCTTCAAGCGGCTCTGTCAGGCCTACAGTGTGTGCTCTCCAGAACTGTTCCAGTGCACATTGCCAATCATATCTTGTATCTCTATAGCGTGCTTTTACAAAGAAAAAAAGGTTTCCAGTGTAAGCTAATAGCAGCCAGTCAGTGTCCTTCAAGCGGCTCTGTCAGGCCTACAGTGTGTGCTCTCCCGATCTGTTACAGTGCACATTGCCACTCATATCTGGTGTCTCTATAGCGTGCTTTTACAAAGACAAAAGGTTTCCAGTGTAAGCTAATAGCAGCCAGTCAGTGTCCTTCAAGCGGCTCTGTCAGGCCTACAGTGTGTGCTCTCCAGAACTGTTCCAGTGCATATTGCCAATCATATCTGGTATCTCTATAGCGTGCTTTTACAAAGAAAAAAGGTTTCCAGTGTAAGCTAATAGCAGCCAGTCAGTGTCCTTCAAGCGGCTCTGTCAGGCCTACAGTGTGTGCTCTCCAGAACTGTTCCAGTGCACATTGCCAATCATATCTGGTGTCTCTATAGCGTGCTTTTACAAAGAAAAAAGTTTTCCAGTGTAAGCTAATAGCAGCCAGTCAGTGTCCTTCAAGCGGCTCTGTCAGGCCTACAGTGTGTGCTCTCCAGAACTGTTTCAGTGCACATTTCCAATCATATCTGGTATCTCTATAGCGTGCTTTTACAAAGAAAAAAGGTTTCCAGTGTAAGCTAATAGCAGCCAGTCAGTGTCCTTCAAGCGGCTCTGTCAGGCCTACAGTGTGTGCTCTCCAAAACAGTTCCAGTGCACATTGCCAATCATATCTGGTATCTCTATAGCGTGCTTTTACAAAGAAAAAAGGTTTTCAATGTAAGCTAATAGCAGCCAGTCAGTGTCCTTCAAGCGGCTCTGTCAGGCCTACAGTGTGTGCTCTCCAGAACTGTTCCAGTGCACATTGCCAATCATATCTGGTATCTCTATAGTGTGCTTTTACACAGAAGAAAGGTTTCCAGTGTAAGCTATAAAGCAGCCAGTCAGTGTCCTTCAAGCGGCTCTGTCAGGCCTACAGTGTGTGCTCTCCAGAACTGTTACACTGCACATTGCCACGCATATCTGGTGTCTCTATAGCGTGCTTTTACAAAGAAAAAAGGATTCCAGTGTAAGCTAATAGCAGCCAGTCAGTGTCCTTCAAGCGGCTCTGTCAGTCCTTCCTTCAGCGTGTGCTCGCCAGAACTGTTACAGTGCACATTTCCAATCATATCTGGTATCTCTATAGCGTGCTTTTACAAAGAAAAAAGGTTTCCAGTGTAAGCTAATAGCAGCCAGTCAGTGTCCTTCAAGCGGCTCTGTCAGGCCTACAGTGTGTGCTCTCCCGATCTGTTACAGTGCACATTGCCACTCATATCTGGTGTCTCTATAGCGTGCTTTTACAAAGAAAAAAGGTTTCCAGTGTAAGCTAATAGCAGCCAGTCAGTGTCCTTCAAGCGGCTCTGTCAGGCCTACAGTGTGTGCTCTCCAGAACTGTTACAGTGCACATTTCCAATCATATCTGGTATCTCTATTGCATGCTTTTACAAAGAAAAAAGGTTTCCAGTGTAAGCTAATAGCAGCCAGTCAGTGTCCTTCAAGCGGCTCTGTCAGGCCTACAGTGTGTGCTCTCCAGAACTGTTACACTGCACATTGCCACGCATATCTGGTGTCTCTATAGCGTGCTTTTACAAAGAAAAAAGGATTCCAGTGTAAGCTAATAGCAGCCAGTCAGTGTCCTTCAAGCGGCTCTGTCAGTCCTTCCTTCAGCGTGTGCTCGCCAGAACTGTTCCAGTGCACATTGCCAATCATATGTGGTATCTCTATAGCTTGCTTTTACAAACAAAAAAGTTTTCCAGTGTAAGCTAATAGCAGCCAGTCAGTGTCCTTCAAGCGGCTCTGTCAGGCCTACAGTGTGTGGTCTCCAGAACTGTTCCAGTGCACATTGCCAATCATATCTTGTATCTCTATAGCGTGCTTTTACAAAGAAAAAAAGGTTTCCAGTGTAAGCTAATAGCAGCCAGTCAGTGTCCTTCAAGCGGCTCTGTCAGGCCTACAGTGTGTGCTCTCCCGATCTGTTACAGTGCACATTGCCACTCATATCTGGTGTCTCTATAGCGTGCTTTTACAAAGACAAAAGGTTTCCAGTGTAAGCTAATAGCAGCCAGTCAGTGTCCTTCAAGCGGCTCTGTCAGGCCTACAGTGTGTGCTCTCCAGAACTGTTCCAGTGCATATTGCCAATCATATCTGGTATCTCTATAGCGTGCTTTTACAAAGAAAAAAGGTTTCCAGTGTAAGCTAATAGCAGCCAGTCAGTGTCCTTCAAGCGGCTCTGTCAGGCCTACAGTGTGTGCTCTCCAGAACTGTTCCAGTGCACATTGCCAATCATATCTGGTGTCTCTATAGCGTGCTTTTACAAAGAAAAAAGTTTTCCAGTGTAAGCTAATAGCAGCCAGTCAGTGTCCTTCAAGCGGCTCTGTCAGGCCTACAGTGTGTGCTCTCCAGAACTGTTTCAGTGCACATTTCCAATCATATCTGGTATCTCTATAGCGTGCTTTTACAAAGAAAAAAGGTTTCCAGTGTAAGCTAATAGCAGCCAGTCAGTGTCCTTCAAGCGGCTCTGTCAGGCCTACAGTGTGTGCTCTCCAAAACAGTTCCAGTGCACATTGCCAATCATATCTGGTATCTCTATAGCGTGCTTTTACAAAGAAAAAAGGTTTTCAATGTAAGCTAATAGCAGCCAGTCAGTGTCCTTCAAGCGGCTCTGTCAGGCCTACAGTGTGTGCTCTCCAGAACTGTTCCAGTGCACATTGCCAATCATATCTGGTATCTCTATAGTGTGCTTTTACACAGAAGAAAGGTTTCCAGTGTAAGCTATAAAGCAGCCAGTCAGTGTCCTTCAAGCGGCTCTGTCAGGCCTACAGTGTGTGCTCTCCAGAACTGTTACACTGCACATTGCCACGCATATCTGGTGTCTCTATAGCGTGCTTTTACAAAGAAAAAAGGATTCCAGTGTAAGCTAATAGCAGCCAGTCAGTGTCCTTCAAGCGGCTCTGTCAGTCCTTCCTTCAGCGTGTGCTCGCCAGAACTGTTACAGTGCACATTTCCAATCATATCTGGTATCTCTATAGCGTGCTTTTACAAAGAAAAAAGGTTTCCAGTGTAAGCTAATAGCAGCCAGTCAGTGTCCTTCAAGCGGCTCTGTCAGGCCTACAGTGTGTGCTCTCCCGATCTGTTACAGTGCACATTGCCACTCATATCTGGTGTCTCTATAGCGTGCTTTTACAAAGAAAAAAGGTTTCCAGTGTAAGCTAATAGCAGCCAGTCAGTGTCCTTCAAGCGGCTCTGTCAGGCCTACAGTGTGTGCTCTCCAGAACTGTTACAGTGCACATTTCCAATCATATCTGGTATCTCTATTGCATGCTTTTACAAAGAAAAAAGGTTTCCAGTGTAAGCTAATAGCAGCCAGTCAGTGTCCTTCAAGCGGCTCTGTCAGGCCTACAGTGTGTGCTCTCCAGAACTGTTACACTGCACATTGCCACGCATATCTGGTGTCTCTATAGCGTGCTTTTACAAAGAAAAAAGGATTCCAGTGTAAGCTAATAGCAGCCAGTCAGTGTCCTTCAAGCGGCTCTGTCAGTCCTTCCTTCAGCGTGTGCTCGCCAGAACTGTTCCAGTGCACATTGCCAATCATATCTGGTATCTCTATAGCGTGCTTTTACAAACAAAAAAGGTTTCCAGTGTAAGCTAATAGCAGCCAGTCAGTGTCCTTCAAGCGGCTCTGTCAGGCCTACAGTGTGTGGTCTCCAGAACTGTTCCAGTGCACATTTCCAATCATATCTGGTATCTCTATAGCGTGCTTTTACAAAGAAAAAAGGTTTCCAGTGTAAGCTAATAGCAGCCAGTCAGTGTCCTTCAAGCGGCTCTGTCAGGCCTACAGTGTGTGCTCTCCAGAACTGTTCCAGTGCACATTGCCAATCATATCTGGTATCTCTATAGCGTGCTTTTACAAACAAAAAAGGTTTCCAGTGTAAGCTAATAGAAGCCAGTCAGTGTCCTTCAAGCGGCTCTGTCAGGCCTACAGTGTGTGCTCTCCAGAACTGTTACAGTACACATTGCCACTCATATCTGGTGTCTCTATAGCGTGCTTTTACAAAGAAAAAAGGTTTCCAGTGTAAGCTAATAGCAGCCAGTCAGTGTCCTTCAAGCGGCTCTGTCAGGCCTACAGTGTGTGCTCTCCAGAACTGTTCCAGTGCACATTGCCAATCATATCTGGTATCTCTACAGCGTGCGTTTACAAAGAAAAAAGGTTTCCAGTGTAAGCTAATAGCAGCCAGTCAGTGTCCTTCAAGCGGCTCTGTCAGGCCTACAGTGTGTGCTCTCCAGAACTGTTCCAGTGCACATTTCCAATCATATCTGGTATCTCTATAGCGTGCTTTTACAAAGAAAAAAGGTTTCCAGTGTAAGCTAATAGCAGCCAGTCAGTGTCCTTCAAGCGGCTCTGTCAGGCCTACAGTGTGTGCTCTCCAGAACTGTTACAGTACACATTGCCACTCATATCTGGTGTCTCTATAGCGTGCTTTTACAAAGAAAAAAGGTTTCCAGTGTAAGCTAATAGCAGCCAGTCAGTGTCCTTCAAGCGGCTCTGTCAGGCCTACAGTGTGTGCTCTCCAGAACTGTTCCAGTGCACATTGCCAATCATATCTGGTATCTCTACAGCGTGCGTTTA
Organism: Pelobates fuscus; assembly: GCF_036172605.1. Taxonomy (NCBI): domain Eukaryota; kingdom Metazoa; phylum Chordata; class Amphibia; order Anura; family Pelobatidae; genus Pelobates; species Pelobates fuscus. Next base: position 418,594,512 of record NC_086317.1, read on the forward strand.
CATAGAAAAAAGGTTTCCAGTGTAAGCTAATATCAGCCAGTCAGTGTCCTTCAAGCGGCTCTGTCAGGCCTACAGTGTGTGCTCTCCAGAACTGTTCCAGTGCACATTGCCAATCATAGCTGGTATCTCTATAGCGTGCTTTTACAAAGAAAAAAGGTTTCCAGTGTAAGCTAATAGCAGCCAGTCAGTTTCCTTCAAGCGGCTCTGTCAGGCCTACAGTGTGTGCTCTCCAGAACTGTTCCAGTGCACATTGCCAATCATATCTGGTATCTCTATAGCGTGCTTTTACAAACAAAAAAGGTTTCCAGTGTAAGCTAATAGCAGCCAGTCAGTGTCCTTCAAGCGTCTCTGTCAGGCCTACAGTGTGTGCTCTCCAGAACTGTTACAGTACACATTGCCACTCATATCTGGTGTCTCTATAGCGTGCTTTTACAAAGAAAAAAGGTTTCCAGTGTAAGCTAATAGCAGCCAGTCAGTGTCCTTCAAGCGTCTCTGTCAGGCCTACATTGTGTGCTCTCCAGAACTGTTCTAGTGCACATTGCCACGCATATCTGGTGTCTCTATAGCGTGCTTTTACAAAGAAAAAAGGATTCCAGTGTAAGCTAATAGCAGCCAGTCAGTGTCCTTCAAGCGGCTCTGTCAGGCCTACAGTGTGTGCTCTCCAGAACTGTTACAGTGCACATTGCCACGCATATCTGGTGTCTCTATAGCGTGCTTTTACAAAGAAAAAAGGATTCCAGTGTAAGCTAATAGCAGCCAGTCAGTGTCCTTCAAGCGGCTCTATCAGTCCTTCCTTTAGCGTGTGCTCGCCAGAACTGTTACAGTGCACATTTCCAATCATATCTGGTATCTCTATTGCGTGCTTTTACAAAGAAAAAAGGTTTCCAGTGTAAGCTAATAGCAGCCAGTCAGTGTCCTTCAAGCGGCTCTGTCAGGCCTACAGTGTGTGCTCTCCAGAACTGTTACACTGCACATTGCCATGCATATCTGGTGTCTCTATAGCGTGCTTTTACAAAGAAAAAAGGATTCCAGTGTAAGCTAATAGCAGCCAGTCAGTGTCCTTCAAGCGGCTCTGTCAGTCCTTCCTTCAGCGTGTGCTCGCCAGAACTGTTCCAGTGCACATTGCCAATCATATCTGGTATCTCTATAGCGTGCTTTTACAAACAAAAAAGGTTTCCAGTGTAAGCTAATAGCAGCCAGTCAGTGTCCTTCAAGCGGCTCTGTCAGGCCTACAGTGTGTGCTCTCCAGAACTGTTACAGTAAACATTGCCACTCATATCTGGTGTCTCTATAGCGTGCTTTTACAAAGAAAAAAGGTTTCCAGTGTAAGCTAATAGCAGCCAGTCAGTGTCCTTCAAGCGGCTCTGTCAGGCCTACAGTGTGTGCTCTCCAGAACTGTTCCAGTACACATTGCCAATCATATCTGGTATCTCTATAGCGTGCTTTTACAAAGAAAAAAGGTTTCCAGTGTAAGCTAATAGCAGCCAGTCAGTGTCCTTCAAGCGGCTCTGTCAGGCCTACAGTGTGTGCTCTGCAGAAATGTTCCAGTGCACATTGCCAATCATATCTGGTATCTCTATAGCGTGCGTTTACAAAGAAAAAAGGTTTCCAGTGTAAGCTAATAGCAGCCAGTCACTGTCCTTCAAGCGGCTCTGTCAGGCCTACAGTGTGTGCTCTCCAGAACTGTTACAGTGCACATTGCCACTCATATCTGGTGTCTCTATAGCGTGCTTTTACAAAGAAAAAAGGTTTCCAGTGTAAGCTAATAGCAGCCAGTCAGTGTCCTTCAAGCGGCTCTGTCAGGCCTACAGTGTGTGCTCTCCAGAACTGTTACAGTGCACATTGCCACTCATATCTGGTGTCTCTATAGCGTGCTTTTACAAAGAAAAAAGGTTTCCAGTGTAAGCTAATAGCAGCCAGTCAGTGTCCTTCAAGCGGCTCTGTCAGGCCTACAGTGTGTGCTCTCCAAAACTGTTCCAGAGCACATTGCCACTCATATCTGGTGTCTCTATAGCGTGCTTTTACAAAGAAAAAAGGTTTCCAGTGTAAGCTAATAGCAGCCAGTCAGTGTCCTTCAAGCGGCTCTGTCAGGCCTACAGTGTGTGCTCTCCAGAACTGTTCCAGTGCACATTGCCAATCATATCTTGTATCTCTATAGCGTGCTTTTACAAAGAAAAAAAGGTTTCCAGTGTAAGCTAATAGCAGCCAGTCAGTGTCCTTCAAGCGGCTCTGTCAGGCCTACAGTGTGTGCTCTCCCGATCTGTTACAGTGCACATTGCCACTCATATCTGGTGTCTCTATAGCGTGCTTTTACAAAGACAAAAGGTTTCCAGTGTAAGCTAATAGCAGCCAGTCAGTGTCCTTCAAGCGGCTCTGTCAGGCCTACAGTGTGTGCTCTCCAGAACTGTTCCAGTGCATATTGCCAATCATATCTGGTATCTCTATAGCGTGCTTTTACAAAGAAAAAAGGTTTCCAGTGTAAGCTAATAGCAGCCAGTCAGTGTCCTTCAAGCGGCTCTGTCAGGCCTACAGTGTGTGCTCTCCAGAACTGTTCCAGTGCACATTGCCAATCATATCTGGTGTCTCTATAGCGTGCTTTTACAAAGAAAAAAGTTTTCCAGTGTAAGCTAATAGCAGCCAGTCAGTGTCCTTCAAGCGGCTCTGTCAGGCCTACAGTGTGTGCTCTCCAGAACTGTTACACTGCACATTGCCACGCATATCTGGTGTCTCTATAGCGTGCTTTTACAAAGAAAAAAGGATTCCAGTGTAAGCTAATAGCAGCCAGTCAGTGTCCTTCAAGCGGCTCTGTCAGTCCTTCCTTCAGCGTGTGCTCGCCAGAACTGTTCCAGTGCACATTGCCAATCATATCTGGTATCTCTATAGCTTGCTTTTACAAACAAAAAAGTTTTCCAGTGTAAGCTAATAGCAGCCAGTCAGTGTCCTTCAAGCGGCTCTGTCAGGCCTACAGTGTGTGGTCTCCAGAACTGTTCCAGTGCACATTGCCAATCATATCTTGTATCTCTATAGCGTGCTTTTACAAAGAAAAAAAGGTTTCCAGTGTAAGCTAATAGCAGCCAGTCAGTGTCCTTCAAGCGGCTCTGTCAGGCCTACAGTGTGTGCTCTCCCGATCTGTTACAGTGCACATTGCCACTCATATCTGGTGTCTCTATAGCGTGCTTTTACAAAGACAAAAGGTTTCCAGTGTAAGCTAATAGCAGCCAGTCAGTGTCCTTCAAGCGGCTCTGTCAGGCCTACAGTGTGTGCTCTCCAGAACTGTTCCAGTGCATATTGCCAATCATATCTGGTATCTCTATAGCGTGCTTTTACAAAGAAAAAAGGTTTCCAGTGTAAGCTAATAGCAGCCAGTCAGTGTCCTTCAAGCGGCTCTGTCAGGCCTACAGTGTGTGCTCTCCAGAACTGTTCCAGTGCACATTGCCAATCATATCTGGTGTCTCTATAGCGTGCTTTTACAAAGAAAAAAGTTTTCCAGTGTAAGCTAATAGCAGCCAGTCAGTGTCCTTCAAGCGGCTCTGTCAGGCCTACAGTGTGTGCTCTCCAGAACTGTTTCAGTGCACATTGCCAATCATATCTGGTATCTCTATAGCGTGCTTTTACAAAGAAAAAAGGTTTCCAGTGTAAGCTAATAGCAGCCAGTCAGTGTCCTTCAAGCGGCTCTGTCAGGCCTACAGTGTGTGCTCTCCAAAACAGTTCCAGTGCACATTGCCAATCATATCTGGTATCTCTATAGCGTGCTTTTACAAAGAAAAAAGGTTTTCAATGTAAGCTAATAGCAGCCAGTCAGTGTCCTTCAAGCGGCTCTGTCAGGCCTACAGTGTGTGCTCTCCAGAACTGTTCCAGTGCACATTGCCAATCATATCTGGTATCTCTATAGTGTGCTTTTACACAGAAGAAAGGTTTCCAGTGTAAGCTATAAAGCAGCCAGTCAGTGTCCTTCAAGCGGCTCTGTCAGGCCTACAGTGTGTGCTCTCCAGAACTGTTACACTGCACATTGCCACGCATATCTGGTGTCTCTATAGCGTGCTTTTACAAAGAAAAAAGGATTCCAGTGTAAGCTAATAGCAGCCAGTCAGTGTCCTTCAAGCGGCTCTGTCAGTCCTTCCTTCAGCGTGTGCTCGCCAGAACTGTTACAGTGCACATTTCCAATCATATCTGGTATCTCTATAGCGTGCTTTTACAAAGAAAAAAGGTTTCCAGTGTAAGCTAATAGCAGCCAGTCAGTGTCCTTCAAGCGGCTCTGTCAGGCCTACAGTGTGTGCTCTCCAGAACTGTTACACTGCACATTGCCACGCATATCTGGTGTCTCTATAGCGTGCTTTTACAAAGAAAAAAGGATTCCAGTGTAAGCTAATAGCAGCCAGTCAGTGTCCTTCAAGCGGCTCTGTCAGTCCTTCCTTCAGCGTGTGCTCGCCAGAACTGTTACAGTGCACATTTCCAATCATATCTGGTATCTCTATAGCGTGCTTTTACAAAGAAAAAAGGTTTCCAGTGTAAGCTAATAGCAGCCAGTCAGTGTCCTTCAAGCGGCTCTGTCAGGCCTACAGTGTGTGCTCTCCCGATCTGTTACAGTGCACATTGCCACTCATATCTGGTGTCTCTATAGCGTGCTTTTACAAAGAAAAAAGGTTTCCAGTGTAAGCTAATAGCAGCCAGTCAGTGTCCTTCAAGCGGCTCTGTCAGGCCTACAGTGTGTGCTCTCCAGAACTGTTACAGTGCACATTTCCAATCATATCTGGTATCTCTATTGCATGCTTTTACAAAGAAAAAAGGTTTCCAGTGTAAGCTAATAGCAGCCAGTCAGTGTCCTTCAAGCGGCTCTGTCAGGCCTACAGTGTGTGCTCTCCAGAACTGTTACACTGCACATTGCCACGCATATCTGGTGTCTCTATAGCGTGCTTTTACAAAGGAAAAAGGATTCCAGTGTAAGCTAATAGCAGCCAGTCAGTGTCCTTCAAGCGGCTCTGTCAGTCCTTCCTTCAGCGTGTGCTCGCCAGAACTGTTCCAGTGCACATTGCCAATCATATCTGGTATCTCTATAGCTTGCTTTTACAAACAAAAAAGTTTTCCAGTGTAAGCTAATAGCAGCCAGTCAGTGTCCTTCAAGCGGCTCTGTCAGGCCTACAGTGTGTGGTCTCCAGAACTGTTCCAGTGCACATTGCCAATCATATCTTGTATCTCTATAGCGTGCTTTTACAAAGAAAAAAAGGTTTCCAGTGTAAGCTAATAGCAGCCAGTCAGTGTCCTTCAAGCGGCTCTGTCAGGCCTACAGTGTGTGCTCTCCCGATCTGTTACAGTGCACATTGCCACTCATATCTGGTGTCTCTATAGCGTGCTTTTACAAAGACAAAAGGTTTCCAGTGTAAGCTAATAGCAGCCAGTCAGTGTCCTTCAAGCGGCTCTGTCAGGCCTACAGTGTGTGCTCTCCAGAACTGTTCCAGTGCATATTGCCAATCATATCTGGTATCTCTATAGCGTGCTTTTACAAAGAAAAAAGGTTTCCAGTGTAAGCTAATAGCAGCCAGTCAGTGTCCTTCAAGCGGCTCTGTCAGGCCTACAGTGTGTGCTCTCCAGAACTGTTCCAGTGCACATTGCCAATCATATCTGGTGTCTCTATAGCGTGCTTTTACAAAGAAAAAAGTTTTCCAGTGTAAGCTAATAGCAGCCAGTCAGTGTCCTTCAAGCGGCTCTGTCAGGCCTACAGTGTGTGCTCTCCAGAACTGTTTCAGTGCACATTTCCAATCATATCTGGTATCTCTATAGCGTGCTTTTACAAAGAAAAAAGGTTTCCAGTGTAAGCTAATAGCAGCCAGTCAGTGTCCTTCAAGCGGCTCTGTCAGGCCTACAGTGTGTGCTCTCCAAAACAGTTCCAGTGCACATTGCCAATCATATCTGGTATCTCTATAGCGTGCTTTTACAAAGAAAAAAGGTTTTCAATGTAAGCTAATAGCAGCCAGTCAGTGTCCTTCAAGCGGCTCTGTCAGGCCTACAGTGTGTGCTCTCCAGAACTGTTCCAGTGCACATTGCCAATCATATCTGGTATCTCTATAGTGTGCTTTTACACAGAAGAAAGGTTTCCAGTGTAAGCTATAAAGCAGCCAGTCAGTGTCCTTCAAGCGGCTCTGTCAGGCCTACAGTGTGTGCTCTCCAGAACTGTTACACTGCACATTGCCACGCATATCTGGTGTCTCTATAGCGTGCTTTTACAAAGAAAAAAGGATTCCAGTGTAAGCTAATAGCAGCCAGTCAGTGTCCTTCAAGCGGCTCTGTCAGTCCTTCCTTCAGCGTGTGCTCGCCAGAACTGTTACAGTGCACATTTCCAATCATATCTGGTATCTCTATAGCGTGCTTTTACAAAGAAAAAAGGTTTCCAGTGTAAGCTAATAGCAGCCAGTCAGTGTCCTTCAAGCGGCTCTGTCAGGCCTACAGTGTGTGCTCTCCCGATCTGTTACAGTGCACATTGCCACTCATATCTGGTGTCTCTATAGCGTGCTTTTACAAAGAAAAAAGGTTTCCAGTGTAAGCTAATAGCAGCCAGTCAGTGTCCTTCAAGCGGCTCTGTCAGGCCTACAGTGTGTGCTCTCCAGAACTGTTACAGTGCACATTTCCAATCATATCTGGTATCTCTATTGCATGCTTTTACAAAGAAAAAAGGTTTCCAGTGTAAGCTAATAGCAGCCAGTCAGTGTCCTTCAAGCGGCTCTGTCAGTCCTTCCTTCAGCGTGTGCTCGCCAGAACTGTTCCAGTGCACATTGCCAATCATATCTGGTATCTCTATAGCTTGCTTTTACAAACAAAAAAGTTTTCCAGTGTAAGCTAATAGCAGCCAGTCAGTGTCCTTCAAGCGGCTCTGTCAGGCCTACAGTGTGTGGTCTCCAGAACTGTTCCAGTGCACATTGCCAATCATATCTTGTATCTCTATAGCGTGCTTTTACAAAGAAAAAAAGGTTTCCAGTGTAAGCTAATAGCAGCCAGTCAGTGTCCTTCAAGCGGCTCTGTCAGGCCTACAGTGTGTGCTCTCCCGATCTGTTACAGTGCACATTGCCACTCATATCTGGTGTCTCTATAGCGTGCTTTTACAAAGACAAAAGGTTTCCAGTGTAAGCTAATAGCAGCCAGTCAGTGTCCTTCAAGCGGCTCTGTCAGGCCTACAGTGTGTGCTCTCCAGAACTGTTCCAGTGCATATTGCCAATCATATCTGGTATCTCTATAGCGTGCTTTTACAAAGAAAAAAGGTTTCCAGTGTAAGCTAATAGCAGCCAGTCAGTGTCCTTCAAGCGGCTCTGTCAGGCCTACAGTGTGTGCTCTCCAGAACTGTTCCAGTGCACATTGCCAATCATATCTGGTGTCTCTATAGCGTGCTTTTACAAAGAAAAAAGTTTTCCAGTGTAAGCTAATAGCAGCCAGTCAGTGTCCTTCAAGCGGCTCTGTCAGGCCTACAGTGTGTGCTCTCCAGAACTGTTTCAGTGCACATTGCCAATCATATCTGGTATCTCTATAGCGTGCTTTTACAAAGAAAAAAGGTTTCCAGTGTAAGCTAATAGCAGCCAGTCAGTGTCCTTCAAGCGGCTCTGTCAGGCCTACAGTGTGTGCTCTCCAAAACAGTTCCAGTGCACATTGCCAATCATATCTGGTATCTCTATAGCGTGCTTTTACAAAGAAAAAAGGTTTTCAATGTAAGCTAATAGCAGCCAGTCAGTGTCCTTCAAGCGGCTCTGTCAGGCCTACAGTGTGTGCTCTCCAGAACTGTTCCAGTGCACATTGCCAATCATATCTGGTATCTCTATAGTGTGCTTTTACACAGAAGAAAGGTTTCCAGTGTAAGCTATAAAGCAGCCAGTCAGTGTCCTTCAAGCGGCTCTGTCAGGCCTACAGTGTGTGCTCTCCAGAACTGTTACACTGCACATTGCCACGCATATCTGGTGTCTCTATAGCGTGCTTTTACAAAGAAAAAAGGATTCCAGTGTAAGCTAATAGCAGCCAGTCAGTGTCCTTCAAGCGGCTCTGTCAGTCCTTCCTTCAGCGTGTGCTCGCCAGAACTGTTACAGTGCACATTTCCAATCATATCTGGTATCTCTATAGCGTGCTTTTACAAAGAAAAAAGGTTTCCAGTGTAAGCTAATAGCAGCCAGTCAGTGTCCTTCAAGCGGCTCTGTCAGGCCTACAGTGTGTGCTCTCCAGAACTGTTACACTGCACATTGCCACGCATATCTGGTGTCTCTATAGCGTGCTTTTACAAAGAAAAAAGGATTCCAGTGTAAGCTAATAGCAGCCAGTCAGTGTCCTTCAAGCGGCTCTGTCAGTCCTTCCTTCAGCGTGTGCTCGCCAGAACTGTTACAGTGCACATTTCCAATCATATCTGGTATCTCTATAGCGTGCTTTTACAAAGAAAAAAGGTTTCCAGTGTAAGCTAATAGCAGCCAGTCAGTGTCCTTCAAGCGGCTCTGTCAGGCCTACAGTGTGTGCTCTCCCGATCTGTTACAGTGCACATTGCCACTCATATCTGGTGTCTCTATAGCGTGCTTTTACAAAGAAAAAAGGTTTCCAGTGTAAGCTAATAGCAGCCAGTCAGTGTCCTTCAAGCGGCTCTGTCAGGCCTACAGTGTGTGCTCTCCAGAACTGTTACAGTGCACATTTCCAATCATATCTGGTATCTCTATTGCATGCTTTTACAAAGAAAAAAGGTTTCCAGTGTAAGCTAATAGCAGCCAGTCAGTGTCCTTCAAGCGGCTCTGTCAGGCCTACAGTGTGTGCTCTCCAGAACTGTTACACTGCACATTGCCACGCATATCTGGTGTCTCTATAGCGTGCTTTTACAAAGGAAAAAGGATTCCAGTGTAAGCTAATAGCAGCCAGTCAGTGTCCTTCAAGCGGCTCTGTCAGTCCTTCCTTCAGCGTGTGCTCGCCAGAACTGTTCCAGTGCACATTGCCAATCATATCTGGTATCTCTATAGCTTGCTTTTACAAACAAAAAAGTTTTCCAGTGTAAGCTAATAGCAGCCAGTCAGTGTCCTTCAAGCGGCTCTGTCAGGCCTACAGTGTGTGGTCTCCAGAACTGTTCCAGTGCACATTGCCAATCATATCTTGTATCTCTATAGCGTGCTTTTACAAAGAAAAAAAGGTTTCCAGTGTAAGCTAATAGCAGCCAGTCAGTGTCCTTCAAGCGGCTCTGTCAGGCCTACAGTGTGTGCTCTCCCGATCTGTTACAGTGCACATTGCCACTCATATCTGGTGTCTCTATAGCGTGCTTTTACAAAGACAAAAGGTTTCCAGTGTAAGCTAATAGCAGCCAGTCAGTGTCCTTCAAGCGGCTCTGTCAGGCCTACAGTGTGTGCTCTCCAGAACTGTTCCAGTGCATATTGCCAATCATATCTGGTATCTCTATAGCGTGCTTTTACAAAGAAAAAAGGTTTCCAGTGTAAGCTAATAGCAGCCAGTCAGTGTCCTTCAAGCGGCTCTGTCAGGCCTACAGTGTGTGCTCTCCAGAACTGTTCCAGTGCACATTGCCAATCATATCTGGTGTCTCTATAGCGTGCTTTTACAAAGAAAAAAGTTTTCCAGTGTAAGCTAATAGCAGCCAGTCAGTGTCCTTCAAGCGGCTCTGTCAGGCCTACAGTGTGTGCTCTCCAGAACTGTTTCAGTGCACATTTCCAATCATATCTGGTATCTCTATAGCGTGCTTTTACAAAGAAAAAAGGTTTCCAGTGTAAGCTAATAGCAGCCAGTCAGTGTCCTTCAAGCGGCTCTGTCAGGCCTACAGTGTGTGCTCTCCAAAACAGTTCCAGTGCACATTGCCAATCATATCTGGTATCTCTATAGCGTGCTTTTACAAAGAAAAAAGGTTTTCAATGTAAGCTAATAGCAGCCAGTCAGTGTCCTTCAAGCGGCTCTGTCAGGCCTACAGTGTGTGCTCTCCAGAACTGTTCCAGTGCACATTGCCAATCATATCTGGTATCTCTATAGTGTGCTTTTACACAGAAGAAAGGTTTCCAGTGTAAGCTATAAAGCAGCCAGTCAGTGTCCTTCAAGCGGCTCTGTCAGGCCTACAGTGTGTGCTCTCCAGAACTGTTACACTGCACATTGCCACGCATATCTGGTGTCTCTATAGCGTGCTTTTACAAAGAAAAAAGGATTCCAGTGTAAGCTAATAGCAGCCAGTCAGTGTCCTTCAAGCGGCTCTGTCAGTCCTTCCTTCAGCGTGTGCTCGCCAGAACTGTTACAGTGCACATTTCCAATCATATCTGGTATCTCTATAGCGTGCTTTTACAAAGAAAAAAGGTTTCCAGTGTAAGCTAATAGCAGCCAGTCAGTGTCCTTCAAGCGGCTCTGTCAGGCCTACAGTGTGTGCTCTCCCGATCTGTTACAGTGCACATTGCCACTCATATCTGGTGTCTCTATAGCGTGCTTTTACAAAGAAAAAAGGTTTCCAGTGTAAGCTAATAGCAGCCAGTCAGTGTCCTTCAAGCGGCTCTGTCAGGCCTACAGTGTGTGCTCTCCAGAACTGTTACAGTGCACATTTCCAATCATATCTGGTATCTCTATTGCATGCTTTTACAAAGAAAAAAGGTTTCCAGTGTAAGCTAATAGCAGCCAGTCAGTGTCCTTCAAGCGGCTCTGTCAGGCCTACAGTGTGTGCTCTCCAGAACTGTTACACTGCACATTGCCACGCATATCTGGTGTCTCTATAGCGTGCTTTTACAAAGAAAAAAGGATTCCAGTGTAAGCTAATAGCAGCCAGTCAGTGTCCTTCAAGCGGCTCTGTCAGTCCTTCCTTCAGCGTGTGCTCGCCAGAACTGTTCCAGTGCACATTGCCAATCATATCTGGTATCTCTATAGCGTGCTTTTACAAACAAAAAAGGTTTCCAGTGTAAGCTAATAGCAGCCAGTCAGTGTCCTTCAAGCGGCTCTGTCAGGCCTACAGTGTGTGGTCTCCAGAACTGTTCCAGTGCACATTTCCAATCATATCTGGTATCTCTATAGCGTGCTTTTACAAAGAAAAAAGGTTTCCAGTGTAAGCTAATAGCAGCCAGTCAGTGTCCTTCAAGCGGCTCTGTCAGGCCTACAGTGTGTGCTCTCCAGAACTGTTCCAGTGCACATTGCCAATCATATCTGGTATCTCTATAGCGTGCTTTTACAAACAAAAAAGGTTTCCAGTGTAAGCTAATAGAAGCCAGTCAGTGTCCTTCAAGCGGCTCTGTCAGGCCTACAGTGTGTGCTCTCCAGAACTGTTACAGTACACATTGCCACTCATATCTGGTGTCTCTATAGCGTGCTTTTACAAAGAAAAAAGGTTTCCAGTGTAAGCTAATAGCAGCCAGTCAGTGTCCTTCAAGCGGCTCTGTCAGGCCTACAGTGTGTGCTCTCCAGAACTGTTCCAGTGCACATTGCCAATCATATCTGGTATCTCTACAGCGTGCGTTTACAAAGAAAAAAGGTTTCCAGTGTAAGCTAATAGCAGCCAGTCAGTGTCCTTCAAGCGGCTCTGTCAGGCCTACAGTGTGTGCTCTCCAGAACTGTTACAGTGCACATTGCCACTCATATCTGGTGTCTCTATAGCGTGCTTTTACAAAGAAAAAATGTTTCCAGTGTAAGCTAATAGCAGCCAGTCAGTGTCCTTCAAGCGGCTCTGTCAGGCCTACAGTGTGTGCTCTCCAGAACTGTTCCAGTGCACATTGCCAATCATATCTGGTATCTCTAAAGCGTGCTTTTACAAAGAAAAAAGGTTTCCAGTGTAAGCCAATAGCAGCCATTCAGTGTCCTTCAAGCGGCTCTGTCAGGCCTACAGTGTGTGCTCTCCAGAACTGTTCCAATGCACATTGCCAATCATATCTGGTATTTCTATAGCGTGCTTTTACAAACAAAAAAGGTTTCCAGTGTAAGCTAATAGCAGCCAGTCAGTGTCCTTCAAGCGTCTCTGTCAGGCCTACAGTGTTTGCTCTCCAGAACTGTTACAGTACACATTGCCACTCATATCTGGTGTCTCTATAGCGTGCTTTTACAAAGAAAAAAGGATTCCAGTGTAAGCTAATAGCAGCCAGTCAGTGTCCTTCAAGCGGCTCTGTCAGTCCTTCCTTCAGCGTGTGCTCGCCAGAACTGTTCCAGTGCACATTGCCAATCATATCTGGTATCTCTATAGCGTGCTTTTACAAACAAAAAAGGTTTCCAGTGTAAGCTAATAGCAGCCAGTCAGTGTCCTTCAAGCGGCTCTGTCAGGCCTACAGTGTGTGCTCTCCAGAACTGTTACAGTACACATTGCCACTCATATCTGGTATCTCTAAAGCGTGCTTTTACAAAGAAAAAAGGTTTCCAGTGTAAGCCAATAGCAGCCATTCAGTGTCCTTCAAGCGGCTCTGTCAGGCCTACAGTGTGTGCTCTCCAGAACTGTTCCAATGCACATTGCCAATCATATCTGGTATTTCTATAGCGTGCTTTTACAAACAAAAAAGGTTTCCAGTGTAAGCTAATAGCAGCCAGTCAGTGTCCTTCAAGCGTCTCTGTCAGGCCTACAGTGTTTGCTCTCCAGAACTGTTACAGTACACATTGCCACTCATATCTGGTGTCTCTATAGCGTGCTTTTACAAAGAAAAAAGGATTCCAGTGTAAGCTAATAGCAGCCAGTCAGTGTCCTTCAAGCGGCTCTGTCAGTCCTTCCTTCAGCGTGTGCTCGCCAGAACTGTTCCAGTGCACATTGCCAATCATATCTGGTATCTCTATAGCGTGCTTTTACAAACAAAAAAGGTTTCCAGTGTAAGCTAATAGCAGCCAGTCAGTGTCCTTCAAGCGGCTCTGTCAGGCCTACAGTGTGTGCTCTCCAGAACTGTTACAGTACACATTGCCACTCATATCTGGTGTCTCTATAGCGTGCTTTTACAAAGAAAAAAGGTTTCCAGTGTAAGCTAATAGCAGCCAGTCAGTTTCCTTCAAGCGGCTCTGTCAGGCCTACAGTGTGTGCTCTCCAGAACTGTTCCAGTGCACATTGCCAATCATATCTGGTATCTCTATAGCGTGCTTTTACAAACAAAAAAGGTTTCCAGTGTAAGCTAATAGCAGCCATTCAGTGTCCTTCAAGCGGCTCTGTCAGGCCTACAGTGTGTGCTCTCCAGAACTGTTCCAGTGCATATTGCCAATCATATCTGGTATCTCTATAGCGTGCTTTTACAAAGAAAAAAGGTTTCCAGTGTAAGCTAATAGCAGCCAGTCAGTGTCCTTCAAGCGGCTCTGTCAGGCCTACAGTGTGTGCTCTCCCGATCTGTTACAGTGCACATTGCCACTCATATCTGGTGTCTCTATAGCGTGCTTTTACAAAGACAAAAGGTTTCCAGTGTAAGCTAATAGCAGCCAGTCAGTGTCCTTCAAGCGGCTCTGTCAGGCCTACAGTGTGTGCTCTCCAGAACTGTTCCAGTGCATATTGCCAATCATATCTGGTATCTCTATAGCGTGCTTTTACAAAGAAAAAAGGATTCCAGTGTAAGCTAATAGCAGCCAGTCAGTGTCCTTCAAGCGGCTCTGTCAGGCCTACAGTGTGTGCTCTCCAGAACTGTTCCAGTGCACATTTCCAATCATATCTGGTATCTCTATAGCGTGCTTTTACAAAGAAAAAAGGTTTCCAGTGTAAGCTAATAGCAGCCAGTCAGTGTCCTTCAAGCGGCTCTGTCAGGCCTACAGTGTGTGCTCTCCAGAACTGTTACAGTACACATTGCCACTCATATCTGGTGTCTCTATAGCGTGCTTTTACAAAGAAAAAAGGTTTCCAGTGTAAGCTAATAGCAGCCAGTCAGTGTCCTTCAAGCGGCTCTGTCAGGCCTACAGTGTGTGCTCTCCAGAACTGTTCCAGTGCACATTGCCAATCATATCTGGTATCTCTACAGCGTGCGTTTACATAGAAAAAAGGTTTCCAGTGTAAGCTAATATCAGCCAGTCAGTGTCCTTCAAGCGGCTCTGTCAGGCCTACAGTGTGTGCTCTCCAGAACTGTTCCAGTGCACATTGCCAATCATATCTGGTATCTCTATAGCGTGCTTTTACAAAGAAAAAAGGTTTCCAGTGTAAGCTAATAGCAGCCAGTCAGTTTCCTTCAAGCGGCTCTGTCAGGCCTACAGTGTGTGCTCTCCAGAACTGTTCCAGTGCACATTGCCAATCATATCTGGTATCTCTATAGCGTGCTTTTACAAACAAAAAAGGTTTCCAGTGTAAGCTAATAGCAGCCAGTCAGTGTCCTTCAAGCGTCTCTGTCAGGCCTACAGTGTGTGCTCTCCAGAACTGTTACAGTACACATTGCCACTCATATCTGGTGTCTCTATAGCGTGCTTTTACAAAGAAAAAAGGTTTCCAGTGTAAGCTAATAGCAGCCAGTCAGTGTCCTTCAAGCGTCTCTGTCAGGCCTACATTGTGTGCTCTCCAGAACTGTTCTAGTGCACATTGCCACGCATATCTGGTGTCTCTATAGCGTGCTTTTACAAAGAAAAAAGGATTCCAGTGTAAGCTAATAGCAGCCAGTCAGTGTCCTTCAAGCGGCTCTGTCAGGCCTACAGTGTGTGCTCTCCAGAACTGTTACAGTGCACATTGCCACGCATATCTGGTGTCTCTATAGCGTGCTTTTACAAAGAAAAAAGGATTCCAGTGTAAGCTAATAGCAGCCAGTCAGTGTCCTTCAAGCGGCTCTATCAGTCCTTCCTTTAGCGTGTGCTCGCCAGAACTGTTACAGTGCACATTTCCAATCATATCTGGTATCTCTATTGCGTGCTTTTACAAAGAAAAAAGGTTTCCAGTGTAAGCTAATAGCAGCCAGTCAGTGTCCTTCAAGCGGCTCTGTCAGGCCTACAGTGTGTGCTCTCCAGAACTGTTACACTGCACATTGCCATGCATATCTGGTGTCTCTATAGCGTGCTTTTACAAAGAAAAAAGGATTCCAGTGTAAGCTAATAGCAGCCAGTCAGTGTCCTTCAAGCGGCTCTGTCAGTCCTTCCTTCAGCGTGTGCTCGCCAGAACTGTTCCAGTGCACATTGCCAATCATATCTGGTATCTCTATAGCGTGCTTTTACAAACAAAAAAGGTTTCCAGTGTAAGCTAATAGCAGCCAGTCAGTGTCCTTCAAGCGGCTCTGTCAGGCCTACAGTGTGTGCTCTCCAGAACTGTTACAGTAAACATTGCCACTCATATCTGGTGTCTCTATAGCGTGCTTTTACAAAGAAAAAAGGTTTCCAGTGTAAGCTAATAGCAGCCAGTCAGTGTCCTTCAAGCGGCTCTGTCAGGCCTACAGTGTGTGCTCTCCAGAACTGTTCCAGTACACATTGCCAATCATATCTGGTATCTCTATAGCGTGCTTTTACAAAGAAAAAAGGTTTCCAGTGTAAGCTAATAGCAGCCAGTCAGTGTCCTTCAAGCGGCTCTGTCAGGCCTACAGTGTGTGCTCTGCAGAAATGTTCCAGTGCACATTGCCAATCATATCTGGTATCTCTATAGCGTGCGTTTACAAAGAAAAAAGGTTTCCAGTGTAAGCTAATAGCAGCCAGTCACTGTCCTTCAAGCGGCTCTGTCAGGCCTACAGTGTGTGCTCTCCAGAACTGTTACAGTGCACATTGCCACTCATATCTGGTGTCTCTATAGCGTGCTTTTACAAAGACAAAAGGTTTCCAGTGTAAGCTAATAGCAGCCAGTCAGTGTCCTTCAAGCGGCTCTGTCAGGCCTACAGTGTGTGCTCTCCAGAACTGTTCCAGTGCATATTGCCAATCATATCTGGTATCTCTATAGCGTGCTTTTACAAAGAAAAAAGGTTTCCAGTGTAAGCTAATAGCAGCCAGTCAGTGTCCTTCAAGCGGCTCTGTCAGGCCTACAGTGTGTGCTCTCCAGAACTGTTCCAGTGCACATTGCCAATCATATCTGGTGTCTCTATAGCGTGCTTTTACAAAGAAAAAAGTTTTCCAGTGTAAGCTAATAGCAGCCAGTCAGTGTCCTTCAAGCGGCTCTGTCAGGCCTACAGTGTGTGCTCTCCAGAACTGTTTCAGTGCACATTTCCAATCATATCTGGTATCTCTATAGCGTGCTTTTACAAAGAAAAAAGGTTTCCAGTGTAAGCTAATAGCAGCCAGTCAGTGTCCTTCAAGCGGCTCTGTCAGGCCTACAGTGTGTGCTCTCCAAAACAGTTCCAGTGCACATTGCCAATCATATCTGGTATCTCTATAGCGTGCTTTTACAAAGAAAAAAGGTTTTCAATGTAAGCTAATAGCAGCCAGTCAGTGTCCTTCAAGCGGCTCTGTCAGGCCTACAGTGTGTGCTCTCCAGAACTGTTCCAGTGCACATTGCCAATCATATCTGGTATCTCTATAGTGTGCTTTTACACAGAAGAAAGGTTTCCAGTGTAAGCTATAAAGCAGCCAGTCAGTGTCCTTCAAGCGGCTCTGTCAGGCCTACAGTGTGTGCTCTCCAGAACTGTTACACTGCACATTGCCACGCATATCTGGTGTCTCTATAGCGTGCTTTTACAAAGAAAAAAGGATTCCAGTGTAAGCTAATAGCAGCCAGTCAGTGTCCTTCAAGCGGCTCTGTCAGTCCTTCCTTCAGCGTGTGCTCGCCAGAACTGTTACAGTGCACATTTCCAATCATATCTGGTATCTCTATAGCGTGCTTTTACAAAGAAAAAAGGTTTCCAGTGTAAGCTAATAGCAGCCAGTCAGTGTCCTTCAAGCGGCTCTGTCAGGCCTACAGTGTGTGCTCTCCCGATCTGTTACAGTGCACATTGCCACTCATATCTGGTGTCTCTATAGCGTGCTTTTACAAAGAAAAAAGGTTTCCAGTGTAAGCTAATAGCAGCCAGTCAGTGTCCTTCAAGCGGCTCTGTCAGGCCTACAGTGTGTGCTCTCCAGAACTGTTACAGTGCACATTTCCAATCATATCTGGTATCTCTATTGCATGCTTTTACAAAGAAAAAAGGTTTCCAGTGTAAGCTAATAGCAGCCAGTCAGTGTCCTTCAAGCGGCTCTGTCAGGCCTACAGTGTGTGCTCTCCAGAACTGTTACACTGCACATTGCCACGCATATCTGGTGTCTCTATAGCGTGCTTTTACAAAGAAAAAAGGATTCCAGTGTAAGCTAATAGCAGCCAGTCAGTGTCCTTCAAGCGGCTCTGTCAGTCCTTCCTTCAGCGTGTGCTCGCCAGAACTGTTCCAGTGCACATTGCCAATCATATCTGGTATCTCTATAGCTTGCTTTTACAAACAAAAAAGTTTTCCAGTGTAAGCTAATAGCAGCCAGTCAGTGTCCTTCAAGCGGCTCTGTCAGGCCTACAGTGTGTGGTCTCCAGAACTGTTCCAGTGCACATTGCCAATCATATCTTGTATCTCTATAGCGTGCTTTTACAAAGAAAAAAAGGTTTCCAGTGTAAGCTAATAGCAGCCAGTCAGTGTCCTTCAAGCGGCTCTGTCAGGCCTACAGTGTGTGCTCTCCCGATCTGTTACAGTGCACATTGCCACTCATATCTGGTGTCTCTATAGCGTGCTTTTACAAAGACAAAAGGTTTCCAGTGTAAGCTAATAGCAGCCAGTCAGTGTCCTTCAAGCGGCTCTGTCAGGCCTACAGTGTGTGCTCTCCAGAACTGTTCCAGTGCATATTGCCAATCATATCTGGTATCTCTATAGCGTGCTTTTACAAAGAAAAAAGGTTTCCAGTGTAAGCTAATATCAGCCAGTCAGTGTCCTTCAAGCGGCTCTGTCAGGCCTACAGTGTGTGCTCTCCAGAACTGTTCCAGTGCACATTGCCAATCATATCTGGTATCTCTATAGCGTGCTTTTACAAAGAAAAAAGGTTTCCAGTGTAAGCTAATAGCAGCCAGTCAGTTTCCTTCAAGCGGCTCTGTCAGGCCTACAGTGTGTGCTCTCCAGAACTGTTCCAGTGCACATTGCCAATCATATCTGGTATCTCTATAGCGTGCTTTTACAAACAAAAAAGGTTTCCAGTGTAAGCTAATAGCAGCCAGTCAGTGTCCTTCAAGCGTCTCTGTCAGGCCTACAGTGTGTGCTCTCCAGAACTGTTACAGTACACATTGCCACTCATATCTGGTGTCTCTATAGCGTGCTTTTACAAAGAAAAAAGGTTTCCAGTGTAAGCTAATAGCAGCCAGTCAGTGTCCTTCAAGCGTCTCTGTCAGGCCTACATTGTGTGCTCTCCAGAACTGTTCTAGTGCACATTGCCACGCATATCTGGTGTCTCTATAGCGTGCTTTTACAAAGAAAAAAGGATTCCAGTGTAAGCTAATAGCAGCCAGTCAGTGTCCTTCAAGCGGCTCTGTCAGGCCTACAGTGTGTGCTCTCCAGAACTGTTACAGTGCACATTGCCACGCATATCTGGTGTCTCTATAGCGTGCTTTTACAAAGAAAAAAGGATTCCAGTGTAAGCTAATAGCAGCCAGTCAGTGTCCTTCAAGCGGCTCTATCAGTCCTTCCTTTAGCGTGTGCTCGCCAGAACTGTTACAGTGCACATTTCCAATCATATCTGGTATCTCTATTGCGTGCTTTTACAAAGAAAAAAGGTTTCCAGTGTAAGCTAATAGCAGCCAGTCAGTGTCCTTCAAGCGGCTCTGTCAGGCCTACAGTGTGTGCTCTCCAGAACTGTTACACTGCACATTGCCATGCATATCTGGTGTCTCTATAGCGTGCTTTTACAAAGAAAAAAGGATTCCAGTGTAAGCTAATAGCAGCCAGTCAGTGTCCTTCAAGCGGCTCTGTCAGTCCTTCCTTCAGCGTGTGCTCGCCAGAACTGTTCCAGTGCACATTGCCAATCATATCTGGTATCTCTATAGCGTGCTTTTACAAACAAAAAAGGTTTCCAGTGTAAGCTAATAGCAGCCAGTCAGTGTCCTTCAAGCGGCTCTGTCAGGCCTACAGTGTGTGCTCTCCAGAACTGTTACAGTAAACATTGCCACTCATATCTGGTGTCTCTATAGCGTGCTTTTACAAAGAAAAAAGGTTTCCAGTGTAAGCTAATAGCAGCCAGTCAGTGTCCTTCAAGCGGCTCTGTCAGGCCTACAGTGTGTGCTCTCCAGAACTGTTCCAGTACACATTGCCAATCATATCTGGTATCTCTATAGCGTGCTTTTACAAAGAAAAAAGGTTTCCAGTGTAAGCTAATAGCAGCCAGTCAGTGTCCTTCAAGCGGCTCTGTCAGGCCTACAGTGTGTGCTCTGCAGAAATGTTCCAGTGCACATTGCCAATCATATCTGGTATCTCTATAGCGTGCGTTTACAAAGAAAAAAGGTTTCCAGTGTAAGCTAATAGCAGCCAGTCACTGTCCTTCAAGCGGCTCTGTCAGGCCTACAGTGTGTGCTCTCCAGAACTGTTACAGTGCACATTGCCACTCATATCTGGTGTCTCTATAGCGTGCTTTTACAAAGAAAAAAGGTTTCCAGTGTAAGCTAATAGCAGCCAGTCAGTGTCCTTCAAGCAGCTCTGTCAGGCCTACAGTGTGTGCTCTCCAGAACTGTTACAGTGCACATTGCCACTCATATCTGGTGTCTCTATAGCGTGCTTTTACAAAGAAAAAAGGTTTCCAGTGTAAGCTAATAGCAGCCAGTCAGTGTCCTTCAAGCGGCTCTGTCAGGCCTACAGTGTGTGCTCTCCAAAACTGTTCCAGAGCACATTGCCACTCATATCTGGTGTCTCTATAGCGTGCTTTTACAAAGAAAAAAGGTTTCCAGTGTAAGCTAATAGCAGCCAGTCAGTGTCCTTCAAGCGGCTCTGTCAGGCCTACAGTGTGTGCTCTCCAGAACTGTTCCAGTGCACATTGCCAATCATATCTTGTATCTCTATAGCGTGCTTTTACAAAGAAAAAAAGGTTTCCAGTGTAAGCTAATAGCAGCCAGTCAGTGTCCTTCAAGCGGCTCTGTCAGGCCTACAGTGTGTGCTCTCCCGATCTGTTACAGTGCACATTGCCACTCATATCTGGTGTCTCTATAGCGTGCTTTTACAAAGACAAAAGGTTTCCAGTGTAAGCTAATAGCAGCCAGTCAGTGTCCTTCAAGCGGCTCTGTCAGGCCTACAGTGTGTGCTCTCCAGAACTGTTCCAGTGCATATTGCCAATCATATCTGGTATCTCTATAGCGTGCTTTTACAAAGAAAAAAGGTTTCCAGTGTAAGCTAATAGCAGCCAGTCAGTGTCCTTCAAGCGGCTCTGTCAGGCCTACAGTGTGTGCTCTCCAGAACTGTTCCAGTGCACATTGCCAATCATATCTGGTGTCTCTATAGCGTGCTTTTACAAAGAAAAAAGTTTTCCAGTGTAAGCTAATAGCAGCCAGTCAGTGTCCTTCAAGCGGCTCTGTCAGGCCTACAGTGTGTGCTCTCCAGAACTGTTTCAGTGCACATTTCCAATCATATCTGGTATCTCTATAGCGTGCTTTTACAAAGAAAAAAGGTTTCCAGTGTAAGCTAATAGCAGCCAGTCAGTGTCCTTCAAGCGGCTCTGTCAGGCCTACAGTGTGTGCTCTCCAAAACAGTTCCAGTGCACATTGCCAATCATATCTGGTATCTCTATAGCGTGCTTTTACAAAGAAAAAAGGTTTTCAATGTAAGCTAATAGCAGCCAGTCAGTGTCCTTCAAGCGGCTCTGTCAGGCCTACAGTGTGTGCTCTCCAGAACTGTTCCAGTGCACATTGCCAATCATATCTGGTATCTCTATAGTGTGCTTTTACACAGAAGAAAGGTTTCCAGTGTAAGCTATAAAGCAGCCAGTCAGTGTCCTTCAAGCGGCTCTGTCAGGCCTACAGTGTGTGCTCTCCAGAACTGTTACACTGCACATTGCCACGCATATCTGGTGTCTCTATAGCGTGCTTTTACAAAGAAAAAAGGATTCCAGTGTAAGCTAATAGCAGCCAGTCAGTGTCCTTCAAGCGGCTCTGTCAGTCCTTCCTTCAGCGTGTGCTCGCCAGAACTGTTACAGTGCACATTTCCAATCATATCTGGTATCTCTATAGCGTGCTTTTACAAAGAAAAAAGGTTTCCAGTGTAAGCTAATAGCAGCCAGTCAGTGTCCTTCAAGCGGCTCTGTCAGGCCTACAGTGTGTGCTCTCCCGATCTGTTACAGTGCACATTGCCACTCATATCTGGTGTCTCTATAGCGTGCTTTTACAAAGAAAAAAGGTTTCCAGTGTAAGCTAATAGCAGCCAGTCAGTGTCCTTCAAGCGGCTCTGTCAGGCCTACAGTGTGTGCTCTCCAGAACTGTTACAGTGCACATTTCCAATCATATCTGGTATCTCTATTGCATGCTTTTACAAAGAAAAAAGGTTTCCAGTGTAAGCTAATAGCAGCCAGTCAGTGTCCTTCAAGCGGCTCTGTCAGGCCTACAGTGTGTGCTCTCCAGAACTGTTACACTGCACATTGCCACGCATATCTGGTGTCTCTATAGCGTGCTTTTACAAAGAAAAAAGGATTCCAGTGTAAGCTAATAGCAGCCAGTCAGTGTCCTTCAAGCGGCTCTGTCAGTCCTTCCTTCAGCGTGTGCTCGCCAGAACTGTTCCAGTGCACATTGCCAATCATATCTGGTATCTCTATAGCTTGCTTTTACAAACAAAAAAGTTTTCCAGTGTAAGCTAATAGCAGCCAGTCAGTGTCCTTCAAGCGGCTCTGTCAGGCCTACAGTGTGTGGTCTCCAGAACTGTTCCAGTGCACATTGCCAATCATATCTTGTATCTCTATAGCGTGCTTTTACAAAGAAAAAAAGGTTTCCAGTGTAAGCTAATAGCAGCCAGTCAGTGTCCTTCAAGCGGCTCTGTCAGGCCTACAGTGTGTGCTCTCCCGATCTGTTACAGTGCACATTGCCACTCATATCTGGTGTCTCTATAGCGTGCTTTTACAAAGACAAAAGGTTTCCAGTGTAAGCTAATAGCAGCCAGTCAGTGTCCTTCAAGCGGCTCTGTCAGGCCTACAGTGTGTGCTCTCCAGAACTGTTCCAGTGCATATTGCCAATCATATCTGGTATCTCTATAGCGTGCTTTTACAAAGAAAAAAGGTTTCCAGTGTAAGCTAATAGCAGCCAGTCAGTGTCCTTCAAGCGGCTCTGTCAGGCCTACAGTGTGTGCTCTCCAGAACTGTTCCAGTGCACATTGCCAATCATATCTGGTGTCTCTATAGCGTGCTTTTACAAAGAAAAAAGTTTTCCAGTGTAAGCTAATAGCAGCCAGTCAGTGTCCTTCAAGCGGCTCTGTCAGGCCTACAGTGTGTGCTCTCCAGAACTGTTTCAGTGCACATTTCCAATCATATCTGGTATCTCTATAGCGTGCTTTTACAAAGAAAAAAGGTTTCCAGTGTAAGCTAATAGCAGCCAGTCAGTGTCCTTCAAGCGGCTCTGTCAGGCCTACAGTGTGTGCTCTCCAAAACAGTTCCAGTGCACATTGCCAATCATATCTGGTATCTCTATAGCGTGCTTTTACAAAGAAAAAAGGTTTTCAATGTAAGCTAATAGCAGCCAGTCAGTGTCCTTCAAGCGGCTCTGTCAGGCCTACAGTGTGTGCTCTCCAGAACTGTTCCAGTGCACATTGCCAATCATATCTGGTATCTCTATAGTGTGCTTTTACACAGAAGAAAGGTTTCCAGTGTAAGCTATAAAGCAGCCAGTCAGTGTCCTTCAAGCGGCTCTGTCAGGCCTACAGTGTGTGCTCTCCAGAACTGTTACACTGCACATTGCCACGCATATCTGGTGTCTCTATAGCGTGCTTTTACAAAGAAAAAAGGATTCCAGTGTAAGCTAATAGCAGCCAGTCAGTGTCCTTCAAGCGGCTCTGTCAGTCCTTCCTTCAGCGTGTGCTCGCCAGAACTGTTACAGTGCACATTTCCAATCATATCTGGTATCTCTATAGCGTGCTTTTACAAAGAAAAAAGGTTTCCAGTGTAAGCTAATAGCAGCCAGTCAGTGTCCTTCAAGCGGCTCTGTCAGGCCTACAGTGTGTGCTCTCCCGATCTGTTACAGTGCACATTGCCACTCATATCTGGTGTCTCTATAGCGTGCTTTTACAAAGAAAAAAGGTTTCCAGTGTAAGCTAATAGCAGCCAGTCAGTGTCCTTCAAGCGGCTCTGTCAGGCCTACAGTGTGTGCTCTCCAGAACTGTTACAGTGCACATTTCCAATCATATCTGGTATCTCTATTGCATGCTTTTACAAAGAAAAAAGGTTTCCAGTGTAAGCTAATAGCAGCCAGTCAGTGTCCTTCAAGCGGCTCTGTCAGGCCTACAGTGTGTGCTCTCCAGAACTGTTACACTGCACATTGCCACGCATATCTGGTGTCTCTATAGCGTGCTTTTACAAAGAAAAAAGGATTCCAGTGTAAGCTAATAGCAGCCAGTCAGTGTCCTTCAAGCGGCTCTGTCAGTCCTTCCTTCAGCGTGTGCTCGCCAGAACTGTTCCAGTGCACATTGCCAATCATATCTGGTATCTCTATAGCTTGCTTTTACAAACAAAAAAGTTTTCCAGTGTAAGCTAATAGCAGCCAGTCAGTGTCCTTCAAGCGGCTCTGTCAGGCCTACAGTGTGTGGTCTCCAGAACTGTTCCAGTGCACATTGCCAATCATATCTTGTATCTCTATAGCGTGCTTTTACAAAGAAAAAAAGGTTTCCAGTGTAAGCTAATAGCAGCCAGTCAGTGTCCTTCAAGCGGCTCTGTCAGGCCTACAGTGTGTGCTCTCCCGATCTGTTACAGTGCACATTGCCACTCATATCTGGTGTCTCTATAGCGTGCTTTTACAAAGACAAAAGGTTTCCAGTGTAAGCTAATAGCAGCCAGTCAGTGTCCTTCAAGCGGCTCTGTCAGGCCTACAGTGTGTGCTCTCCAGAACTGTTCCAGTGCATATTGCCAATCATATCTGGTATCTCTATAGCGTGCTTTTACAAAGAAAAAAGGTTTCCAGTGTAAGCTAATATCAGCCAGTCAGTGTCCTTCAAGCGGCTCTGTCAGGCCTACAGTGTGTGCTCTCCAGAACTGTTCCAGTGCACATTGCCAATCATATCTGGTATCTCTATAGCGTGCTTTTACAAAGAAAAAAGGTTTCCAGTGTAAGCTAATAGCAGCCAGTCAGTTTCCTTCAAGCGGCTCTGTCAGGCCTACAGTGTGTGCTCTCCAGAACTGTTCCAGTGCACATTGCCAATCATATCTGGTATCTCTATAGCGTGCTTTTACAAACAAAAAAGGTTTCCAGTGTAAGCTAATAGCAGCCAGTCAGTGTCCTTCAAGCGTCTCTGTCAGGCCTACAGTGTGTGCTCTCCAGAACTGTTACAGTACACATTGCCACTCATATCTGGTGTCTCTATAGCGTGCTTTTACAAAGAAAAAAGGTTTCCAGTGTAAGCTAATAGCAGCCAGTCAGTGTCCTTCAAGCGTCTCTGTCAGGCCTACATTGTGTGCTCTCCAGAACTGTTCTAGTGCACATTGCCACGCATATCTGGTGTCTCTATAGCGTGCTTTTACAAAGAAAAAAGGATTCCAGTGTAAGCTAATAGCAGCCAGTCAGTGTCCTTCAAGCGGCTCTGTCAGGCCTACAGTGTGTGCTCTCCAGAACTGTTACAGTGCACATTGCCACGCATATCTGGTGTCTCTATAGCGTGCTTTTACAAAGAAAAAAGGATTCCAGTGTAAGCTAATAGCAGCCAGTCAGTGTCCTTCAAGCGGCTCTATCAGTCCTTCCTTTAGCGTGTGCTCGCCAGAACTGTTACAGTGCACATTTCCAATCATATCTGGTATCTCTATTGCGTGCTTTTACAAAGAAAAAAGGTTTCCAGTGTAAGCTAATAGCAGCCAGTCAGTGTCCTTCAAGCGGCTCTGTCAGGCCTACAGTGTGTGCTCTCCAGAACTGTTACACTGCACATTGCCATGCATATCTGGTGTCTCTATAGCGTGCTTTTACAAAGAAAAAAGGATTCCAGTGTAAGCTAATAGCAGCCAGTCAGTGTCCTTCAAGCGGCTCTGTCAGTCCTTCCTTCAGCGTGTGCTCGCCAGAACTGTTCCAGTGCACATTGCCAATCATATCTGGTATCTCTATAGCGTGCTTTTACAAACAAAAAAGGTTTCCAGTGTAAGCTAATAGCAGCCAGTCAGTGTCCTTCAAGCGGCTCTGTCAGGCCTACAGTGTGTGCTCTCCAGAACTGTTACAGTAAACATTGCCACTCATATCTGGTGTCTCTATAGCGTGCTTTTACAAAGAAAAAAGGTTTCCAGTGTAAGCTAATAGCAGCCAGTCAGTGTCCTTCAAGCGGCTCTGTCAGGCCTACAGTGTGTGCTCTCCAGAACTGTTCCAGTACACATTGCCAATCATATCTGGTATCTCTATAGCGTGCTTTTACAAAGAAAAAAGGTTTCCAGTGTAAGCTAATAGCAGCCAGTCAGTGTCCTTCAAGCGGCTCTGTCAGGCCTACAGTGTGTGCTCTGCAGAAATGTTCCAGTGCACATTGCCAATCATATCTGGTATCTCTATAGCGTGCGTTTACAAAGAAAAAAGGTTTCCAGTGTAAGCTAATAGCAGCCAGTCACTGTCCTTCAAGCGGCTCTGTCAGGCCTACAGTGTGTGCTCTCCAGAACTGTTACAGTGCACATTGCCACTCATATCTGGTGTCTCTATAGCGTGCTTTTACAAAGAAAAAAGGTTTCCAGTGTAAGCTAATAGCAGCCAGTCAGTGTCCTTCAAGCGGCTCTGTCAGGCCTACAGTGTGTGCTCTCCAGAACTGTTACAGTGCACATTGCCACTCATATCTGGTGTCTCTATAGCGTGCTTTTACAAAGAAAAAAGGTTTCCAGTGTAAGCTAATAGCAGCCAGTCAGTGTCCTTCAAGCGGCTCTGTCAGGCCTACAGTGTGTGCTCTCCAAAACTGTTCCAGAGCACATTGCCACTCATATCTGGTGTCTCTATAGCGTGCTTTTACAAAGAAAAAAGGTTTCCAGTGTAAGCTAATAGCAGCCAGTCAGTGTCCTTCAAGCGGCTCTGTCAGGCCTACAGTGTGTGCTCTCCAGAACTGTTCCAGTGCACATTGCCAATCATATCTTGTATCTCTATAGCGTGCTTTTACAAAGAAAAAAAGGTTTCCAGTGTAAGCTAATAGCAGCCAGTCAGTGTCCTTCAAGCGGCTCTGTCAGGCCTACAGTGTGTGCTCTCCCGATCTGTTACAGTGCACATTGCCACTCATATCTGGTGTCTCTATAGCGTGCTTTTACAAAGACAAAAGGTTTCCAGTGTAAGCTAATAGCAGCCAGTCAGTGTCCTTCAAGCGGCTCTGTCAGGCCTACAGTGTGTGCTCTCCAGAACTGTTCCAGTGCATATTGCCAATCATATCTGGTATCTCTATAGCGTGCTTTTACAAAGAAAAAAGGTTTCCAGTGTAAGCTAATAGCAGCCAGTCAGTGTCCTTCAAGCGGCTCTGTCAGGCCTACAGTGTGTGCTCTCCAGAACTGTTCCAGTGCACATTGCCAATCATATCTGGTGTCTCTATAGCGTGCTTTTACAAAGAAAAAAGTTTTCCAGTGTAAGCTAATAGCAGCCAGTCAGTGTCCTTCAAGCGGCTCTGTCAGGCCTACAGTGTGTGCTCTCCAGAACTGTTTCAGTGCACATTTCCAATCATATCTGGTATCTCTATAGCGTGCTTTTACAAAGAAAAAAGGTTTCCAGTGTAAGCTAATAGCAGCCAGTCAGTGTCCTTCAAGCGGCTCTGTCAGGCCTACAGTGTGTGCTCTCCAAAACAGTTCCAGTGCACATTGCCAATCATATCTGGTATCTCTATAGCGTGCTTTTACAAAGAAAAAAGGTTTTCAATGTAAGCTAATAGCAGCCAGTCAGTGTCCTTCAAGCGGCTCTGTCAGGCCTACAGTGTGTGCTCTCCAGAACTGTTCCAGTGCACATTGCCAATCATATCTGGTATCTCTATAGTGTGCTTTTACACAGAAGAAAGGTTTCCAGTGTAAGCTATAAAGCAGCCAGTCAGTGTCCTTCAAGCGGCTCTGTCAGGCCTACAGTGTGTGCTCTCCAGAACTGTTACACTGCACATTGCCACGCATATCTGGTGTCTCTATAGCGTGCTTTTACAAAGAAAAAAGGATTCCAGTGTAAGCTAATAGCAGCCAGTCAGTGTCCTTCAAGCGGCTCTGTCAGTCCTTCCTTCAGCGTGTGCTCGCCAGAACTGTTACAGTGCACATTTCCAATCATATCTGGTATCTCTATAGCGTGCTTTTACAAAGAAAAAAGGTTTCCAGTGTAAGCTAATAGCAGCCAGTCAGTGTCCTTCAAGCGGCTCTGTCAGGCCTACAGTGTGTGCTCTCCCGATCTGTTACAGTGCACATTGCCACTCATATCTGGTGTCTCTATAGCGTGCTTTTACAAAGAAAAAAGGTTTCCAGTGTAAGCTAATAGCAGCCAGTCAGTGTCCTTCAAGCGGCTCTGTCAGGCCTACAGTGTGTGCTCTCCAGAACTGTTACAGTGCACATTTCCAATCATATCTGGTATCTCTATTGCATGCTTTTACAAAGAAAAAAGGTTTCCAGTGTAAGCTAATAGCAGCCAGTCAGTGTCCTTCAAGCGGCTCTGTCAGGCCTACAGTGTGTGCTCTCCAGAACTGTTACACTGCACATTGCCACGCATATCTGGTGTCTCTATAGCGTGCTTTTACAAAGAAAAAAGGATTCCAGTGTAAGCTAATAGCAGCCAGTCAGTGTCCTTCAAGCGGCTCTGTCAGTCCTTCCTTCAGCGTGTGCTCGCCAGAACTGTTCCAGTGCACATTGCCAATCATATCTGGTATCTCTATAGCTTGCTTTTACAAACAAAAAAGTTTTCCAGTGTAAGCTAATAGCAGCCAGTCAGTGTCCTTCAAGCGGCTCTGTCAGGCCTACAGTGTGTGGTCTCCAGAACTGTTCCAGTGCACATTGCCAATCATATCTTGTATCTCTATAGCGTGCTTTTACAAAGAAAAAAAGGTTTCCAGTGTAAGCTAATAGCAGCCAGTCAGTGTCCTTCAAGCGGCTCTGTCAGGCCTACAGTGTGTGCTCTCCCGATCTGTTACAGTGCACATTGCCACTCATATCTGGTGTCTCTATAGCGTGCTTTTACAAAGACAAAAGGTTTCCAGTGTAAGCTAATAGCAGCCAGTCAGTGTCCTTCAAGCGGCTCTGTCAGGCCTACAGTGTGTGCTCTCCAGAACTGTTCCAGTGCATATTGCCAATCATATCTGGTATCTCTATAGCGTGCTTTTACAAAGAAAAAAGGTTTCCAGTGTAAGCTAATAGCAGCCAGTCAGTGTCCTTCAAGCGGCTCTGTCAGGCCTACAGTGTGTGCTCTCCAGAACTGTTCCAGTGCACATTGCCAATCATATCTGGTGTCTCTATAGCGTGCTTTTACAAAGAAAAAAGTTTTCCAGTGTAAGCTAATAGCAGCCAGTCAGTGTCCTTCAAGCGGCTCTGTCAGGCCTACAGTGTGTGCTCTCCAGAACTGTTTCAGTGCACATTTCCAATCATATCTGGTATCTCTATAGCGTGCTTTTACAAAGAAAAAAGGTTTCCAGTGTAAGCTAATAGCAGCCAGTCAGTGTCCTTCAAGCGGCTCTGTCAGGCCTACAGTGTGTGCTCTCCAAAACAGTTCCAGTGCACATTGCCAATCATATCTGGTATCTCTATAGCGTGCTTTTACAAAGAAAAAAGGTTTTCAATGTAAGCTAATAGCAGCCAGTCAGTGTCCTTCAAGCGGCTCTGTCAGGCCTACAGTGTGTGCTCTCCAGAACTGTTCCAGTGCACATTGCCAATCATATCTGGTATCTCTATAGTGTGCTTTTACACAGAAGAAAGGTTTCCAGTGTAAGCTATAAAGCAGCCAGTCAGTGTCCTTCAAGCGGCTCTGTCAGGCCTACAGTGTGTGCTCTCCAGAACTGTTACACTGCACATTGCCACGCATATCTGGTGTCTCTATAGCGTGCTTTTACAAAGAAAAAAGGATTCCAGTGTAAGCTAATAGCAGCCAGTCAGTGTCCTTCAAGCGGCTCTGTCAGTCCTTCCTTCAGCGTGTGCTCGCCAGAACTGTTACAGTGCACATTTCCAATCATATCTGGTATCTCTATAGCGTGCTTTTACAAAGAAAAAAGGTTTCCAGTGTAAGCTAATAGCAGCCAGTCAGTGTCCTTCAAGCGGCTCTGTCAGGCCTACAGTGTGTGCTCTCCCGATCTGTTACAGTGCACATTGCCACTCATATCTGGTGTCTCTATAGCGTGCTTTTACAAAGAAAAAAGGTTTCCAGTGTAAGCTAATAGCAGCCAGTCAGTGTCCTTCAAGCGGCTCTGTCAGGCCTACAGTGTGTGCTCTCCAGAACTGTTACAGTGCACATTTCCAATCATATCTGGTATCTCTATTGCATGCTTTTACAAAGAAAAAAGGTTTCCAGTGTAAGCTAATAGCAGCCAGTCAGTGTCCTTCAAGCGGCTCTGTCAGGCCTACAGTGTGTGCTCGCCAGAACTGTTCCAGTGCACATTGCCAATCATATCTGGTATCTCTATAGCGTGCTTTTACAAACAAAAAAGGTTTCCAGTGTAAGCTAATAGCAGCCAGTCAGTGTCCTTCAAGCGGCTCTGTCAGGCCTACAGTGTGTGGTCTCCAGAACTGTTCCAGTGCACATTTCCAATCATATCTGGCATCTCTATAGCGTGCTTTTACAAAAAAAATAGGTTTCCAGTGTAAGCTAATATCAGCCAGTCAGTGTCCTTCAAGCGGCTCTGTCAGGCCTACAGTGTGTGCTCTCCAGAACTGTTCCAGTGCACATTGCCACTCATATCTGCTGTCTGTAAAGCGTGCTTTTACAAAGAAAAAAGGTTTCCAGTGTAAGCTAATAGCAGCCAGTCAGTGTCCTTCAAGCGGCTCTGTCAGGCCTACAGTGTGTGCTCTCCAGAACTGATCCAGTGCACATTGCCAATCATATCTGGTATCTCTATAGCGTGCTTTTACAAAGAAAAAAGGTTTCCAGTGTAAGCTAATAGCAGCCAGTCAGTGTCCTTCAAGCGGCTCTGTCAGGCCTACAGTGTGTGCTCTCCAGAACTGTTCCAGTGCACATTGCCAATCATATCTGGTATCTCTATAGCGTGCTTTTACAAACAAAAAAGGTTTCCAGTGTAAGCTAATAGAAGCCAGTCAGTGTCCTTCAAGCGGCTCTGTCAGGCCTACAGTGTGTGCTCTCCAGAACTGTTACAGTACACATTGCCACTCATATCTGGTGTCTCTATAGCGTGCTTTTACAAAGAAAAAAGGTTTCCAGTGTAAGCTAATAGCAGCCAGTCAGTGTCCTTCAAGCGGCTCTGTCAGGCCTACAGTGTGTGCTCTCCAGAACTGTTCCAGTACACATTGCCAATCATATCTGGTATCTCTACAGCGTGCGTTTACAAAGAAAAAAGGTTTCCAGTGTAAGCTAATAGCAGCCAGTCAGTGTCCTTCAAGCGGCTCTGTCAGGCCTACAGTTTGTGCTCTCCAGAACTGTTACAGTGCACATTGCCACTCATATCTGGTGTCTCTATAGCGTGCTTTTACAAAGAAAAAATGTTTCCAGTGTAAGCTAATAGCAGCCAGTCAGTGTCCTTCAAGCGGCTCTGTCAGGCCTACAGTGTGTGCTCTCCAGAACTGTTCCAGTGCACATTGCCAATCATATCTGGTATCTCTAAAGCGTGCTTTTACAAAGAAAAAAGGTTTCCAGTATAAGCCAATAGCAGCCATTCAGTGTCCTTCAAGCGGCTCTGTCAGGCCTACAGTGTGTGCTCTCCAGAACTGTTCCAATACACATTGCCAATCATATCTGGTATCTCTATAGCGTGCTTTTACAAACAAAAAAGGTTTCCAGTGTAAGCTAATAGCAGCCAGTCAGTGTCCTTCAAGCGTCTCTGTCAGGCCTACAGTGTTTGCTCTCCAGAACTGTTACAGTACACATTGCCACTCATACCTGGTGTCTCTATAGCGTGCTTTTACAAAGAAAAAAGGATTCCAGTGTAAGCTAATAGCAGCCAGTCAGTGTCCTTCAAGCGGCTCTGTCAGGCCTTCCTTCAGCGTGTGCTCGCCAGAACTGTTCCAGTGCACATTGCCAATCATATCTGGTATCTCTATAGCGTGCTTTTACAAACAAAAAAGGTTTCCAGTGTAAGCTAATAGCAGCCAGTCAGTGTCCTTCAAGCGGCTCTGTCAGGCCTACAGTGTGTGCTCTCCAGAACTGTTACAGTACACATTGCCACTCATATCTGGTGTCTCTATAGCGTGCTTTTACAAAGAAAAAAGGTTTCCAGTGTAAGCTAATAGCAGCCAGTCAGTGTCCTTCAAGCGGCTCTGTCAGGCCTACAGTGTGTGCTCTACAGAACTGTTCCAGTGCACATTGCCAATCATATCTGGTATCTCTATAGCGTGCTTTTACAAAGAAAAAAGGTTTCCAGTGTAAGCTAATAGCAGCCAGTCAGTGTCCTTCAAGCGGCTCTGTAAGGCCAACAGTGTGTGCTCTGCAGAACTGTTCCAGTGCACATTGCCAATCATATCTGGTATCTCTATAGCGTGCGTTTACAAAGAAAAAAGGTTTCCAGTGTAAGCTAATAGCAGCCAGTCAGTGTCCTTCAAGCGGCTCTGTCAGGCCTACAGTGTGTGCTCTCCAGAACTGTTCCAGTGCACATTGCCAATCATATCTGGTATCTCTATAGCGTGCTTTTACAAAGAAAAAAGGTTTCCAGTGTAAGCTAATAGCAGCCAGTCAGTGTCCTTCAAGCGGCTCTGTCAGGCCTACAGTGTGTGCTCTCCAGAACTGTTCCAGTGCACAATGCCAATCATATCTGGTATCTCTATAGCGTGCTTTTACAAACAAAAAAGGTTTCCAGTGTAAGCTAATAGCAGCCAGTTCGTGTCCTTCAAGAGGCTCTGTCAGGCCTACAGTGTGTGCTCTCCAGAACTGTTACAGTACGCATTGCCACTCATATCTGTTGTCTCTATAGCGTGCTTTTACAAAAAAAAAAGGTTTCCAGTGTAAGCTAATAGCAGCCAGTCAGTGTCCTTCAAGCGGCTCTGTCAGGCCTACAGTGTGTGCTCTCCAGAACTGTTCCAGTGCACATTGCCAATCATATCTGGTATCTTTATAGCGTGCTTTTACAAAGAAAAAAGGTTTCCAGTGTAAGCTAATAGCAGCCAGTCAGTGTCCTTCAAGCGGCTCTGTCAGGCCTACAGTGTGTGCTCTCCAGAACTGTTCCAGTGCACATTGCCAATCATATCTGGTATCTCTATAGCGTGCTTTTACAAAGAAAAAAGGTTTCCAGTGTAAGCCAATAGCAGCCATTCAGTGTCCTTCAAGCGGCTCTGTCAGGCCTACAGTGTGTGCTCTCCAGAACTGTTCCAATGCACATTGCCAATCATATCTGGTATCTCTATAGCGTGCTTTTACAAAAAAAAAAGGTTTCCAGTGTAAGCTAATAGCAGCCAGTCAGTGTCCTTCAAGCGGCTCTGTCAGGCCTACAGTGTGTGCTCTCCAGAACTGTTCCAGTGCACATTGCCAATCATATCTGGTATCTTTATAGCGTGCTTTTACAAAGAAAAAAGGTTTCCAGTGTAAGCTAATAGCAGCCAGTCAGTGTCCTTCAAGCGGCTCTGTCAGGCCTACAGTGTGTGCTCTCCAGAACTGTTCCAGTGCACATTGCCAATCATATCTGGTATCTCTATAGCGTGCTTTTACAAAGAAAAAAGGTTTCCAGTGTAAGCCAATAGCAGCCATTCAGTGTCCTTCAAGCGGCTCTGTCAGGCCTACAGTGTTTGCTCTCCAGAACTGTTACAGTACACATTGCCACTCATATCTGGTGTCTCTATAGCGTGCTTTTACAAAGAAAAAAGGATTCCAGTGTAAGCTAATAGCAGCCAGTCAGTGTCCTTCAAGCGGCTCTGTCAGTCCTTCCTTCAGCGTGTGCTAGCCAGAACTGTTACAGTACGCATTGCCACTCATATCTGGTGTCTCTATAGCGTGCTTTTACAAAAAAAAAAGGTTTCCAGTGTAAGCTAATAGCAGCCAGTCAGTGTCCTTCAAGCGGCACTGTCAGGCCTACAGTGTGTGCTCTCCAGAACTGTTCCAGTGCACATTGCCAATCATATCTGGTATCTCTATAGCGTGCTTTTACAAAGAAAAAAGGTTTCCAGTGTAAGCTAATAGCAGCCAGTCAGTGTCCTTCAAGCGGCTCTGTCAGGCCTACAGTGTGTGCTCTCCAGAACTGTTACACTGCACATTGCCACGCATATCTGGTGTCTCTATAGCGTGCTTTTACAAAGAAAAAAGGATTCCAGTGTAAGCTAATAGCAGCCAGTCAGTGTCCTTCAAGCGGCTCTGTCAGTCCTTCCTTCAGCGTGTGCTCGCCAGAACTGTTACAGTGCACATTTCCAATCATATCTGGTGTCTCTATAGCGTGCTTTTACAAAGAAAAAAGGATTCCAGTGTAAGCTAATAGCAGCCAGTCAGTGTCCTTCAAGCGGCTCTGTCAGTCCTTCCTTCAGCGTGTGCTCGCCAGAACTGTTCCAGTGCACATTGCCAATCATATCTGGTATCTCTATAGCGTGCTTTTACAAATAAAAAAGGTTTCCAGTGTAAGCTAATAGCAGCCAGTCAGTGTCCTTCAAGCGGCTCTGTCAGGCCTACAGTGTGTGCTCTCCCGATCTGTTACAGTGCACATTGCCACTCATATCTGGTGTCTCTATAGCGTGCTTTTACAAAAAAAAAAGGTTTCCAGTGTAAGCTAATAGCAGCCAGTCAGTGTCCTTCAAGCGGCACTGTCAGGCCTACAGTGTGTGCTCTCCAGAACTGTTCCAGTGCACATTGCCAATCATATCTGGTATCTCTATAGCGTGCTTTTACAAAGAAAAAAGGTTTCCAGTGTAAGCTAATAGCAGCCAGTCAGTGTCCTTCAAGCGGCTCTGTCAGGCCTACAGTGTGTGCTCTCCAGAACTGTTACACTGCACATTGCCACGCATATCTGGTGTCTCTATAGCGTGCTTTTACAAAGAAAAAAGGATTCCAGTGTAAGCTAATAGCAGCCAGTCAGTGTCCTTCAAGCGGCTCTGTCAGTCCTTCCTTCAGCGTGTGCTCGCCAGAACTGTTACAGTGCACATTTCCAATCATATCTGGTGTCTCTATAGCGTGCTTTTACAAAGAAAAAAGGATTCCAGTGTAAGCTAATAGCAGCCAGTCAGTGTCCTTCAAGCGGCTCTGTCAGTCCTTCCTTCAGCGTGTGCTCGCCAGAACTGTTCCAGTGCACATTGCCAATCATATCTGGTATCTCTATAGCGTGCTTTTACAAATAAAAAAGGTTTCCAGTGTAAGCTAATAGCAGCCAGTCAGTGTCCTTCAAGCGGCTCTGTCAGGCCTACAGTGTGTGGTCTCCAGAACTGATCCAGTGCACATTGCCAATCATATCTGGTATCTCTATAGCGTGCTTTTACAAAGAAAAAAGGTTTCCAGTGTAAGCTAATAGCAGCCAGTCAGTGTCCTTCAAGCGGCTCTGTCAGGCCTACAGTGTGTGCTCTCCCGATCTGTTACAGTGCACATTGCCACTCATATCTGGTGCAGGGCCGGACTGGAAACTAAAAGCAGCCCTGGAAAAAAATTCTATACCAGCCCAATAATGCGTCGCGCCAGCATAGTGTGCTGATATAGAGGGTGAAAAAATAACTTGAAATTGAAAACTCTTACTCCAACGAAAGAACGCATATAGGGCTTCAAAATAAACAAAAGAGTGCCTATATTTTAAGTAGACGTACATTTGCATGTAATCAATGTTCCAGTACAACTACTTTGGCCTATTAAGGACATTTTAGTAATGGGACTGAAATGCTGAATGTCTGCAATTGCACAACTAAACAAAAATGAAGTTAGCTTGTTTATTTTGAAGTTCTATGGGTGCGCTCTTCACTTTAAATATGTTATGGTGCATGCATGAGTATGCAACTAGCAACAAGACTGGGCCAATACGTGCTCATTACACACACACACACACACACATATATATATATATATATATATATATATATATATGTCATTAATATATATATATTAATGACATTTATGTGTGTATTATGCATATATAAATGTATATTACTATATGTGTAAATTTTATAGGCATAAATATATGTTACTAATACACACATCAATGTATATATATATATATATATATATATATATGTGTGTGTGTGTATTACTGTCAGGATCACATCAATTTACGTCTATTACCTTTACCTCGTTTAGTGTATCTTGTCTCCAATTGTCTCCTTTTTTTCTCTTACAGCGACCCTTGTGTTTCTTTTACTTCATCCCAGTCCCTGTGTGTTTCTTTTTACCCTTCTCCAGCCTCTGTATTTCTCTTTCCCTAGCCCCTTTTGTGTTGTTCTTAGCCCCAGCCAACAAACCTTCTGTGTCTCTTCCCCCTCTCCTCCCTGAGTCTCTCTTCCCCCTCTCCTCCCTGAGTCTCTCTTCCCCATCTCCTCCCTGTGTCTCTCTCTTACCCCTCTGTCTCTTTGTACCCCCATCCCATGTGTCTCTCTATTACCCCTCTGCCTCTTTGTCCCCCTTCCCTGGTGTCTCTCTATTACCCCTCTGTCTCTGTGTCCCCCCTTCTCCTATGTCTCTCTATTACCCCTCTGTCTCTTTGTCCCCCCCCTTCCCTGGTGTCTCACTATTACCCCTCTCTTTATTTCCCCATCCCCTGTCTCTCTATTACCCCTCTGTCTCTTTGTCCCCCCCCCTTCCCTGGTGTCTCTCTATTACCCCTCTATTTGTCCCCCTTCCCCTCTTTTTGTCCTCCACTTCCCCTCTATTTGTCCCCCCTTCCCCTCTATTTGTCCCCCCCTTCCCCTCTATTTGTCCCCCCCTTCCCCTCTTTTTGTCCCCTTCCCCTTCCCCTTCCCCTATTTTTCTCTGTACCTGCTGCTGCTACAGGAGGACTGAGGGAGGGGGCGGAGCTAACTACCATGCTCCCGCCCGGTTCCCATAATTCCCAGCATCTACAGATCATAGAGTAATCCCTACTCTATGATCTGTAGATGCTGGGAATTATGGGAACCGCGAGGGAGCTTGGTAGTTAGCTCCGCCCCCTCCCTCAGTCCTCCTGTGCTGACAGCTATGCTGCTGTCAGTATCAGTGAGTGTGCTGCTGGATCGCTTAGGCGGCCGCCCGGCACACTCACTGATACTGACAGCAGCATAGCTGTCAGCACAGGAGATGGGGCTGCCGGCCGCAAGGTGAGTAATCACCTCAGAGTGTGCCGCCGGACCGGCCACCCGGCGGCACTGACATGCGGCCGGCGGCCGCGATTTTATTAGACAGCAGGGCTCCCTCTCACTCTCCAGCCCCCCAGGTGCCGCGGCCCACCGGGAAATTTCCCGGTATCCCGGTGGGCCAGTCCGGCCCTGATCTGGTGTCTCTATAGCGTGCTTTTACAAACAAAAAAGGTTTCCAGTGTAAGCTAATAGCAGCCAGTCAGTGTCCTTCAAGAGGCTCTGTCAGGCCTACAGTGTGTGCTCTCCAGAACTGTTACAGTACGCATTGCCACTCATATCTGGTGTCTCTATAGCGTGCTTTTACAAAAAAAAAAGGTTTCCAGTGTAAGCTAATAGCAGCCAGTCAGTGTCCTTCAAGCGGCACTGTCAGGCCTACAGTGTGTGCTCTCCAGAACTGTTCCAGTGCACATTGCCAATCATATCTGGTATCTCTATAGCGTGCTTTTACAAAGAAAAAAGGTTTCCAGTGTAAGCTAATAGCAGCCAGTCAGTGCCCTTCAAGCGGCTCTGTCAGGCCTACAGTGTGTGCTCTCCAGAACTGTTACACTGCACATTGCCACGCATATCTGGTGTCTCTATAGCGTGCTTTTACAAAGAAAAAAGGATTCCAGTGTAAGCTAATAGCAGCCAGTCAGTGTCCTTCAAGCGGCTCTGTCAGTCCTTCCTTCAGCGTGTGCTCGCCAGAACTGTTACAGTGCACATTTCCAATCATATCTGGTGTCTCTATAGCGTGCTTTTACAAAGAAAAAAGGATTCCAGTGTAAGCTAATAGCAGCCAGTCAGTGTCCTTCAAGCGGCTCTGTCAGTCCTTCCTTCAGCGTGTGCTCGCCAGAACTGTTCCAGTGCACATTGCCAATCATATCTGGTATCTCTATAGCGTGCTTTTACAAATAAAAAAGGTTTCCAGTGTAAGCTAATAGCAGCCAGTCAGTGTCCTTCAAGCGGCTCTGTCAGGCCTACAGTGTGTGCTCTCCAGAACTGTTCCAGTGCACATTGCCACTCATATCTGCTGTCTGTAAAGCGTGCTTTTACAAAGAAAAAAGGTTTCCAGTGTAAGCTAATAGCAGCCAGTCAGTGTCCTTCAAGCGGCTCTGTCAGGCCTACAGTGTGTGCTCTCCAGAACTGATCCAGTGCACATTGCCAATCATATCTGGTATCTCTATAGCGTGCTTTTACAAAGAAAAAAGGTTTCCAGTGTAAGCTAATAGCAGCCAGTCAGTGTCCTTCAAGCGGCTCTGTCAGGCCTACAGTGTGTGCTCTCCAGAACTGTTCCAGTGCACATTGCCAATCATATCTGGTATCTCTATAGCGTGCTTTTACAAACAAAAAAGGTTTCCAGTGTAAGCTAATAGAAGCCAGTTAGTGTCCTTCAAGCGGCTCTGTCAGGCCTACAGTGTGTGCTCTCCAGAACTGTTACAGTACACATTGCCACTCATATCTGGTGTCTCTATAGCGTGCTTTTACAAAGAAAAAAGGTTTCCAGTGTAAGCTAATAGCAGCCAGTCAGTGTCCTTCAAGCGGCTCTGTCAGGCCTACAGTGTGTGCTCTCCAGAACTGTTCCAGTACACATTGCCAATCATATCTGGTATCTCTACAGCGTGCGTTTACAAAGAAAAAAGGTTTCCAGTGTAAGCTAATAGCAGCCAGTCAGTGTCCTTCAAGCGGCTCTGTCAGGCCTACAGTTTGTGCTCTCCAGAACTGTTACAGTGCACATTGCCACTCATATCTGGTGTCTCTATAGCGTGCTTTTACAAAGAAAAAATGTTTCCAGTGTAAGCTAATAGCAGCCAGTCAGTGTCCTTCAAGCGGCTCTGTCAGGCCTACAGTGTGTGCTCTCCAGAACTGTTCCAGTGCACATTGCCAATCATATCTGGTATCTCTAAAGCGTGCTTTTACAAAGAAAAAAGGTTTCCAGTGTAAGCCAATAGCAGCCATTCAGTGTCCTTCAAGCGGCTCTGTCAGGCCTACAGTGTGTGCTCTCCAGAACTGTTCCAATACACATTGCCAATCATATCTGGTATCTCTATAGCGTGCTTTTACAAACAAAAAAGGTTTCCAGTGTAAGCTAATAGCAGCCAGTCAGTGTCCTTCAAGCGTCTCTGTCAGGCCTACAGTGTTTGCTCTCCAGAACTGTTACAGTACACATTGCCACTCATACCTGGTGTCTCTATAGCGTGCTTTTACAAAGAAAAAAGGATTCCAGTGTAAGCTAATAGCAGCCAGTCAGTGTCCTTCAAGCGGCTCTGTCAGGCCTTCCTTCAGCGTGTGCTCGCCAGAACTGTTCCAGTGCACATTGCCAATCATATCTGGTATCTCTATAGCGTGCTTTTACAAACAAAAAAGGTTTCCAGTGTAAGCTAATAGCAGCCAGTCAGTGTCCTTCAAGCGGCTCTGTCAGGCCTACAGTGTGTGCTCTCCAGAACTGTTACAGTACACATTGCCACTCATATCTGGTGTCTCTATAGCGTGCTTTTACAAAGAAAAAAGGTTTCCAGTGTAAGCTAATAGCAGCCAGTCAGTGTCCTTCAAGCGGCTCTGTCAGGCCTACAGTGTGTGCTCTACAGAACTGTTCCAGTGCACATTGCCAATCATATCTGGTATCTCTATAGCGTGCTTTTACAAAGAAAAAAGGTTTCCAGTGTAAGCTAATAGCAGCCAGTCAGTGTCCTTCAAGCGGCTCTGTAAGGCCAACAGTGTGTGCTCTGCAGAACTGTTCCAGTGCACATTGCCAATCATATCTGGTATCTCTATAGCGTGCGTTTACAAAGAAAAAAGGTTTCCAGTGTAAGCTAATAGCAGCCAGTCAGTGTCCTTCAAGCGGCTCTGTCAGGCCTACAGTGTGTGCTCTCCAGAACTGTTCCAGTGCACATTGCCAATCATATCTGGTATCTCTATAGCGTGCTTTTACAAAGAAAAAAGGTTTCCAGTGTAAGCTAATAGCAGCCAGTCAGTGTCCTTCAAGCGGCTCTGTCAGGCCTACAGTGTGTGCTCTCCAGAACTGTTCCAGTGCACATTGCCAATCATATCTGGTATCTCTATAGCGTGCTTTTACAAACAAAAAAGGTTTCCAGTGTAAGCTAATAGCAGCCAGTTCGTGTCCTTCAAGAGGCTCTGTCAGGCCTACAGTGTGTGCTCTCCAGAACTGTTACAGTACGCATTGCCACTCATATCTGTTGTCTCTATAGCGTGCTTTTACAAAAAAAAAAGGTTTCCAGTGTAAGCTAATAGCAGCCAGTCAGTGTCCTTCAAGCGGCTCTGTCAGGCCTACAGTGTGTGCTCTCCAGAACTGTTCCAGTGCACATTGCCAATCATATCTGGTATCTTTATAGCGTGCTTTTACAAAGAAAAAAGGTTTCCAGTGTAAGCTAATAGCAGCCAGTCAGTGTCCTTCAAGCGGCTCTGTCAGGCCTACAGTGTGTGCTCTCCAGAACTGTTCCAGTGCACATTGCCAATCATATCTGGTATCTCTATAGCGTGCTTTTACAAAGAAAAAAGGTTTCCAGTGTAAGCCAATAGCAGCCATTCAGTGTCCTTCAAGCGGCTCTGTCAGGCCTACAGTGTGTGCTCTCCAGAACTGTTCCAATGCACATTGCCAATCATATCTGGTATCTCTATAGCGTGCTTTTACAAACAAAAAAGGTTTCCAGTGTAAGCTAATAGCAGCCAGTCAGTGTCCTTCAAGCGTCTCTGTCAGGCCTACAGTGTTTGCTCTCCAGAACTGTTACAGTACACATTGCCACTCATATCTGGTGTCTCTATAGCGTGCTTTTACAAAGAAAAAAGGATTCCAGTGTAAGCTAATAGCAGCCAGTCAGTGTCCTTCAAGCGGCTCTGTCAGTCCTTCCTTCAGCGTGTGCTAGCCAGAACTGTTACAGTACGCATTGCCACTCATATCTGGTGTCTCTATAGCGTGCTTTTACAAAAAAAAAAGGTTTCCAGTGTAAGCTAATAGCAGCCAGTCAGTGTCCTTCAAGCGGCACTGTCAGGCCTACAGTGTGTGCTCTCCAGAACTGTTCCAGTGCACATTGCCAATCATATCTGGTATCTCTATAGCGTGCTTTTACAAAGAAAAAAGGTTTCCAGTGTAAGCTAATAGCAGCCAGTCAGTGTCCTTCAAGCGGCTCTGTCAGGCCTACAGTGTGTGCTCTCCAGAACTGTTACACTGCACATTGCCACGCATATCTGGTGTCTCTATAGCGTGCTTTTACAAAGAAAAAAGGATTCCAGTGTAAGCTAATAGCAGCCAGTCAGTGTCCTTCAAGCGGCTCTGTCAGTCCTTCCTTCAGCGTGTGCTCGCCAGAACTGTTACAGTGCACATTTCCAATCATATCTGGTGTCTCTATAGCGTGCTTTTACAAAGAAAAAAGGATTCCAGTGTAAGCTAATAGCAGCCAGTCAGTGTCCTTCAAGCGGCTCTGTCAGTCCTTCCTTCAGCGTGTGCTCGCCAGAACTGTTCCAGTGCACATTGCCAATCATATCTGGTATCTCTATAGCGTGCTTTTACAAATAAAAAAGGTTTCCAGTGTAAGCTAATAGCAGCCAGTCAGTGTCCTTCAAGCGGCTCTGTCAGGCCTACAGTGTGTGGTCTCCAGAACTGATCCAGTGCACATTGCCAATCATATCTGGTATCTCTATAGCGTGCTTTTACAAAGAAAAAAGGTTTCCAGTGTAAGCTAATAGCAGCCAGTCAGTGTCCTTCAAGCGGCTCTGTCAGGCCTACAGTGTGTGCTCTCCCGATCTGTTACAGTGCACATTGCCACTCATATCTGGTGTCTCTATAGCGTGCTTTTACAAAGAAAAAAGGATTCCAGTGTAAGCTAATAGCAGCCAGTCAGTGTCCTTCAAGCGGCTCTGTCAGTCCTTCCTTCAGCGTGTGCTCGCCAGAACTGTTCCAGTGCACATTGCCAATCATATCTGGTATCTCTATAGCGTGCTTTTACAAATAAAAAAGGTTTCCAGTGTAAGCTAATAGCAGCCAGTCAGTGTCCTTCAAGCGGCTCTGTCAGGCCTACAGTGTGTGGTCTCCAGAACTGATCCAGTGCACATTGCCAATCATATCTGGTATCTCTATAGCGTGCTTTTACAAAGAAAAAAGGTTTCCAGTGTAAGCTAATAGCAGCCAGTCAGTGTCCTTCAAGCGGCTCTGTCAGGCCTACAGTGTGTGCTCTCCCGATCTGTTACAGTGCACATTGCCACTCATATCTGGTGTCTCTATAGCGTGCTTTTACAAAGAAAAAAGGTTTCCAGTGTAAGCTAATAGCAGCCAGTCAGTGTCCTTCAAGCGGCTCTGTCAGGCCTACAGTGTGTGCTCTCCAGAACTGTTACAGTGCACATTTCCAATCATATCTGGTGCAGGGCCGGACTGGAAACTAAAAGCAGCCCTGGAAAAAAATTCTATACCAGCCCAATAATGCGTCGCGCCAGCATAGTGTGCTGATATAGAGGGTGAAAAAATAACTTGAAATTGAAAACTCTTACTCCAACGAAAGAACGCATATAGGGCTTCAAAATAAACAAAAGAGTGCCTATATTTTAAGTAGACGTACATTTGCATGTAATCAATGTTCCAGTACAACTACTTTGGCCTATTAAGGACATTTTAGTAATGGGACTGAAATGCTGAATGTCTGCAATTGCACAACTAAACAAAAATGAAGTTAGCTTGTTTATTTTGAAGTTCTATGGGTGCGCTCTTCACTTTAAATATGTTATGGTGCATGCATGAGTATGCAACTAGCAACAAGACTGGGCCAATACGTGCTCATTACACACACACACACACACACATATATATATATATATATATATATATATATATATATATATATATGTCATTAATATATATATATTAATGACATTTATGTGTGTATTATGCATATATAAATGTATATTACTATATGTGTAAATATTATAGGCATAAATATATGTTACTAATACACACATCAATGTATATATATATATATATATATATATGTGTGTGTGTGTATTACTGTCAGGATCACATCAATTTACGTCTATTACCTTTACCTCGTTTAGTGTATCTTGTCTCCAATTGTCTCCTTTTTTTCTCTTACAGCGACCCTTGTGTTTCTTTTACTTCATCCCAGTCCCTGTGTGTTTCTTTTTACCCTTCTCCAGCCTCTGTATTTCTCTTTCCCTAGCCCCTTTTGTGTTGTTCTTAGCCCCAGCCAACAAACCTTCTGTGTCTCTTCCCCCTCTCCTCCCTGAGTCTCTCTTCCCCCTCTCCTCCCTGAGTCTCTCTTCCCCATCTCCTCCCTGTGTCTCTCTCTTACCCCTCTGTCTCTTTGTACCCCCATCCCATGTGTCTCTCTATTACCCCTCTGCCTCTTTGTCCCCCTTCCCTGGTGTCTCTCTATTACCCCTCTGTCTCTGTGTCCCCCCTTCTCCTATGTCTCTCTATTACCCCTCTGTCTCTTTGTCCCCCCCCTTCCCTGGTGTCTCACTATTACCCCTCTCTTTATTTCCCCATCCCCTGTCTCTCTATTACCCCTCTGTCTCTTTGTCCCCCCCCCCCTTCCCTGGTGTCTCTCTATTACCCCTCTATTTGTCCCCCTTCCCCTCTTTTTGTCCTCCACTTCCCCTCTATTTGTCCCCCCTTCCCCTCTATTTGTCCCCCCCTTCCCCTCTATTTGTCCCCCCCTTCCCCTCTTTTTGTCCCCTTCCCCTTCCCCTTCCCCTATTTTTCTCTGTACCTGCTGCTGCTACAGGAGGACTGAGGGAGGGGGCGGAGCTAACTACCATGCTCCCTCCCGGTTCCCATAATTCCCAGCATCTACAGATCATAGAGTAATCCCTACTCTATGATCTGTAGATGCTGGGAATTATGGGAACCGCGAGGGAGCTTGGTAGTTAGCTCCGCCCCCTCCCTCAGTCCTCCTGTGCTGACAGCTATGCTGCTGTCAGTATCAGTGAGTGTGCTGCTGGATCGCTTAGGCGGCCGCCCGGCACACTCACTGATACTGACAGCAGCATAGCTGTCAGCACAGGAGATGGGGCTGCCGGCCGCAAGGTGAGTAATCACCTCAGAGTGTGCCGCCGGACCGGCCACCCGGCGGCACTGACATGCGGCCGGCGGCCGCGATTTTATTAGACAGCAGGGCTCCCTCTCACTCTCCAGCCCCCCAGGTGCCGCGGCCCACCGGGAAATTTCCCGGTATCCCGGTGGGCCAGTCCGGCCCTGATCTGGTGTCTCTATAGCGTGCTTTTACAAACAAAAAAGGTTTCCAGTGTAAGCTAATAGCAGCCAGTCAGTGTCCTTCAAGAGGCTCTGTCAGGCCTACAGTGTGTGCTCTCCAGAACTGTTACAGTACGCATTGCCACTCATATCTGGTGTCTCTATAGCGTGCTTTTACAAAAAAAAAAGGTTTCCAGTGTAAGCTAATAGCAGCCAGTCAGTGTCCTTCAAGCGGCACTGTCAGGCCTACAGTGTGTGCTCTCCAGAACTGTTCCAGTGCACATTGCCAATCATATCTGGTATCTCTATAGCGTGCTTTTACAAAGAAAAAAGGTTTCCAGTGTAAGCTAATAGCAGCCAGTCAGTGCCCTTCAAGCGGCTCTGTCAGGCCTACAGTGTGTGCTCTCCAGAACTGTTACACTGCACATTGCCACGCATATCTGGTGTCTCTATAGCGTGCTTTTACAAAGAAAAAAGGATTCCAGTGTAAGCTAATAGCAGCCAGTCAGTGTTCTTCAAGCGGCTCTGTCAGTCCTTCCTTCAGCGTGTGCTCGCCAGAACTGTTACAGTGCACATTTCCAATCATATCTGGTGTCTCTATAGCGTGCTTTTACAAAGAAAAAAGGATTCCAGTGTAAGCTAATAGCAGCCAGTCAGTGTCCTTCAAGCGGCTCTGTCAGTCCTTCCTTCAGCGTGTGCTCGCCAGAACTGTTCCAGTGCACATTGCCAATCATATCTGGTATCTCTATAGCGTGCTTTTACAAATAAAAAAGGTTTCCAGTGTAAGCTAATAGCAGCCAGTCAGTGTCCTTCAAGCGGCTCTGTCAGGCCTACAGTGTGTGGTCTCCAGAACTGATCCAGTGCACATTGCCAATCATATCTGGTATCTCTATAGCGTGCTTTTACAAAGAAAAAAGGTTTCCAGTGTAAGCTAATAGCAGCCAGT
The DNA here is from genome assembly GCF_036172605.1 of Pelobates fuscus. Lineage (NCBI taxonomy): Eukaryota > Metazoa > Chordata > Amphibia > Anura > Pelobatidae > Pelobates > Pelobates fuscus. The sequence continues at coordinate 418,638,923 of NC_086317.1, forward strand.
CAGTGTCCTTCAAGCGGCTCTGTCAGGCCTACAGTGTGTGCTCTCCCGATCTGTTACAGTGCACATTGCTATTCATATCTGGTGTCTCTATAGCGTGCTTTTACAAAGAAAAAAGGTTTCCAGTGTAAGCTAATAGCAGCCAGTCAGTGTCCTTCAAGCGGCTCTGTCAGGCCTACAGTGTGTGCTCTCCAGAACTGTTACAGTGCACATTTCCAATCATATCTGGTATCTCTATTGCGTGCTTTTACAAAGAAAAAAGATTTCCAGTGTAAGCTAATAGCAGCCAGTCAGTGTCCTTCAAGCGGCTCTGTCAGGCCTACAGTGTGTGCTCTCCAGAACTGTTACACTGCACATTGCCACGCATATCTGGTGTCTCTATAGCGTGCTTTTACAAAGAAAAAAGGATTCCAGTGTAAGCTAATAGCAGCCAGTCAGTGTCCTTCAAGCGGCTCTGTCAGTCCTTCCTTCAGCGTGTGCTCGCCAGAACTGTTCCAGTGCACATTGCCAATCATATCTGGTATCTCTATAGCGTGCTTTTACAAATAAAAAAGGTTTCCAGTGTAAGCTAATAGTAGCCAGTCAGTGTCCTTCAAGCGGCTCTGTCAGGCCTACAGTGTGTGGTCTCCAGAACTGTTCCAGTGCACATTTCCAATCGTATCTGGTATCTCTATAGCGTGCTTTTACAAAGAAAATAGGTTTCCAGTGTAAGCTAATATCAGCCAGTCAGTGTCCTTCAAGCGGCTCTGTCAGGCCTACAGTGTGTGCTCTCCAGAACTGTTCCAGTGCACATTGCCACTCATATCTGCTGTCTCTAAAGCGTGCTTTTACAAAGAAAAAAGGTTTCCAGTGTAAGCTAATAGCAGCCAGTCAGTGTCCTTCAAGCGGCTCTGTCAGGCCTACAGTGTGTGCTCTCCAGAACTGATCCAGTGCACATTGCCAATCATATCTGGTATCTCTATAGCGTGCTTTTACAAAGAAAAAAGGTTTCCAGTGTAAGCTAATAGCAGCCAGTCAGTGTCCTTCAAGCGGCTCTGTCAGGCCTACAGTGTGTGCTCTCCAGAACTGTTCCAGTGCACATTGCCAATCATATCTGGTATCTCTATAGCGTGCTTTTACAAACAAAAAAGGTTTCCAGTGTAAGCTAATAGAAGCCAGTCAGTGTCCTTCAAGCGGCTCTGTCAGGCCTACAGTGTGTGCTCTCCAGAACTGTTACAGTACACATTGCCACTCATATCTGGTGTCTCTATAGCGTGCTTTTACAAAGTAAAAAGGTTTCCAGTGTAAGCTAATAGCAGCCAGTCAGTGTCCCACAAGCAGCACTGTCAGTCCTTCCTTCAGCGTGTGCTCTCCAGAACTGTTACAGTGCACATTGCCAATCATATCTGGTGTCTCTATAGCGTGCTTTTACAAACAAAAAAGGTTTCCAGTGTAAGCTAATAGCAGCCAGTCAGTGTCCTTCAAGCGTCTCTGTCAGGCCTACAGTGTTTGCTCTCCAGAACTGTTACAGTACACATTGCCACTCATATCTGGTGTCTCTATAGCGTGCTTTTACAAAGAAAAAAGGATTCCAGTGTAAGCTAATAGCAGCCAGTCAGTGTCCTTCAAGCGGCTCTGTCAGTCCTTCCTTCAGCGTGTGCTCGCCAGAACTGTTCCAGTGCACATTGCCAATCATATCTGGTATCTCTATAGCGTGCTTTTACAAACAAAAAAGGTTTCCAGTGTAAGCTAATAGCAGCCAGTCAGTGTCCTTCAAGCGGCTCTGTCAGGCCTACAGTGTGTGCTCTCCAGAACTGTTACAGTACACATTGCCACTCATATCTGGTGTCTCTATAGCGTGCTTTTACAAAGAAAAAAGGTTTCCAGTGTAAGCTAATAGCAGCCAGTCAGTGTCCTTCAAGCGGCTCTGTCAGTCCTTCCTTCAGCGTGTGCTCGCCAGAACTGTTACAGTGCACATTTCCAATCATATCTGGTGTCTCTATAGCGTGCTTTTACAAAGAAAAAAGGATTCCAGTGTAAGCTAATAGCAGCCAGTCAGTGTCCTTCAAGCGGCTCTGTCAGTCCTTCCTTCAGCGTGTGCTCGCCAGAACTGTTCCAGTGCACATTGCCAATCATATCTGGTATCTCTATAGCGTGCTTTTACAAATAAAAAAGGTTTCCAGTGTAAGCTAATAGCAGCCAGTCAGTGTCCTTCAAGCGGCTCTGTCAGGCCTACAGTGTGTGGTCTCCAGAACTGATCCAGTGCACATTGCCAATCATATCTGGTATCTCTATAGCGTGCTTTTACAAAGAAAAAAGGTTTCCAGTGTAAGCTAATAGCAGCCAGTCAGTGTCCTTCAAGCGGCTCTGTCAGGCCTACAGTGTGTGCTCTCCCGATCTGTTACAGTGCACATTGCTATTCATATCTGGTGTCTCTATAGCGTGCTTTTACAAAGAAAAAAGGTTTCCAGTGTAAGCTAATAGCAGCCAGTCAGTGTCCTTCAAGCGGCTCTGTCAGGCCTACAGTGTGTGCTCTCCAGAACTGTTACAGTGCACATTTCCAATCATATCTGGTATCTCTATTGCGTGCTTTTACAAAGAAAAAAGATTTCCAGTGTAAGCTAATAGCAGCCAGTCAGTGTCCTTCAAGCGGCTCTGTCAGGCCTACAGTGTGTGCTCTCCAGAACTGTTACACTGCACATTGCCACGCATATCTGGTGTCTCTATAGCGTGCTTTTACAAAGAAAAAAGGATTCCAGTGTAAGCTAATAGCAGCCAGTCAGTGTCCTTCAAGCGGCTCTGTCAGTCCTTCCTTCAGCGTGTGCTCGCCAGAACTGTTCCAGTGCACATTGCCAATCATATCTGGTATCTCTATAGCGTGCTTTTACAAATAAAAAAGGTTTCCAGTGTAAGCTAATAGTAGCCAGTCAGTGTCCTTCAAGCGGCTCTGTCAGGCCTACAGTGTGTGGTCTCCAGAACTGTTCCAGTGCACATTTCCAATCGTATCTGGTATCTCTATAGCGTGCTTTTACAAAGAAAATAGGTTTCCAGTGTAAGCTAATATCAGCCAGTCAGTGTCCTTCAAGCGGCTCTGTCAGGCCTACAGTGTGTGCTCTCCAGAACTGTTCCAGTGCACATTGCCACTCATATCTGCTGTCTCTAAAGCGTGCTTTTACAAAGAAAAAAGGTTTCCAGTGTAAGCTAATAGCAGCCAGTCAGTGTCCTTCAAGCGGCTCTGTCAGGCCTACAGTGTGTGCTCTCCAGAACTGATCCAGTGCACATTGCCAATCATATCTGGTATCTCTATAGCGTGCTTTTACAAAGAAAAAAGGTTTCCAGTGTAAGCTAATAGCAGCCAGTCAGTGTCCTTCAAGCGGCTCTGTCAGGCCTACAGTGTGTGCTCTCCAGAACTGTTCCAGTGCACATTGCCAATCATATCTGGTATCTCTATAGCGTGCTTTTACAAACAAAAAAGGTTTCCAGTGTAAGCTAATAGAAGCCAGTCAGTGTCCTTCAAGCGGCTCTGTCAGGCCTACAGTGTGTGCTCTCCAGAACTGTTACAGTACACATTGCCACTCATATCTGGTGTCTCTATAGCGTGCTTTTACAAAGTAAAAAGGTTTCCAGTGTAAGCTAATAGCAGCCAGTCAGTGTCCTTCAAGCGGCTCTGTCAGGCCTACAGTGTGTGCTCTCCAGAACTGTTCCAGTGCACATTGCCAATCATATCTGGTATCTCTACAGCGTGCGTTTACAAAGAAAAAAGGTTTCCAGTGTAAGCTAATAGCAGCCAGTCAGTGTCCTTCAAGCGGCTCTGTCAGGCCTACAGTGTGTGCTCTCCAGAACTGTTACAGTGCACATTGCCACTCATATCTGGTGTCTCTATAGCGTGCTTTTACAAAGAAAAAATGTTTCCAGTGTAAGCTAATAGCAGCCAGTCAGTGTCCTTCAAGCGGCTCTGTCAGGCCTACAGTGTGTGCTCTCCAGAACTGTTCCAGTGCACATTGCCAATCATATCTGGTATCTCTAAAGCGTGCTTTTACAAAGAAAAAAGGTTTCCAGTGTAAGCCAATAGCAGCCATTCAGTGTCCTTCAAGCGGCTCTGTCAGGCCTACAGTGTGTGCACTCCAGAACTGTTCCAATGCACATTGCCAATCATATCTGGTATCTCTATAGCGTGATTTTACAAACAAAAAAGGTTTCCAGAGGGGGGCGTGTCCGAGCAGCGCATGTGAGCGGACGTGCGGGACGAGAGCTCTCCCGAACAGCGGCCTTCACAGCCTGATTTAGCCACTAACGCAACCCAAAAACGAGCCGACTACCGAGGGGACACACCACATACCGACATGGCGTCGAGATCTACGAAGAAACTTAAACAACAAAAGCTAAACTCGCACTTTGGAGTGCAACATGCGCTTGAACACGGCGACCAAGATGGCGCCGACAGGCCTACCTCGCCGGCTCAGGATTCCGACATAGGGGACTATACAGCAGACCACGCTGAAATCTCCAACCCAGCAACGGATCTCTCGGTGAGAACCATAATGCAGGAACTAAAAGCCTCACTTAAAGCAGACATCCAGCAAATGACTGCAGAAATAAAGGCTGACATCAACAACATTGGCGAAAGAACAGCAAAGCTGGAAGAACGCACTGATGAACTCGTAGACGCCCACAATTCCATGGCTGAGGCCTACTCATCGCTCAAGACAAAACTTCAATTCCTAGAAGAGAGAGTTGCGGATCATGAGGATAGGAGCAGGAGAAACAATGTCCGCATTAGAGGTATCCCTGAATCAATCCAGAACTCTGATCTCACCAGGTATGTGCAAGACTTATTTAAAGCACTGATACCCTCTTTGAACAACCTAGACTTGATGCTGGATAGAACGCACAGACTCCCTAAACCTAAACACCTGCCTCCAGATACCACCAGAGACGTGATCACGAGAATCCATTTTTATATAGTGAAAGATAAGATCATGCAAGCTTCCAGGAGCTTGTCACAATGGCCGGAATCCTACCAACACATCAAAATCTTCACGGACTTATCTGCCGCTACTATGCTTAAACGACGCGCTTTCGCGCCCATAACCACAGCACTACGGATCGCCAACATCCCTTATAAATGGGGATTCCCCACCAAATTACTAGTGAGGAAGAACGGAGCGGTCAGAGCTATCACCGATCCAAAAGAAGGCAAACGCCTCCTACAAGACTGGCAAATATCGCTCCCCCCACAGATGCGGACCATCCAAATGCCACTACCACCTCTGCACCACACTCTTTGGCCAAAGAATGGTCGCAAGCCCGCAGGACCCAAAGACAACCCACGAACTCTAGTACACCGACTACCTGATCCTGTTAAGGTCACGAAGACGGGTCTTAATGGAGAAGGCCGTACCTTCCTGACTACTACTACTGTAACGTATAGTCCTATAGTGCATTCATACTTAAGGTTTTGATAGATCTATGACTGCTTTATATGTACACCTCTTGATCTTCCCCCCCTCCCTAATGGCTAATTTACTGTTTGAAATGTTACGCTGTTACGGGCGAGATGTAACCCGCTCTTAGTTAAACGTGCTTAGTTAACTGATTGTTAGACTGTATAACCTCTATGCAAATGTCTCAAATGAATCACCCCCACGGCCTACTAATGGCCAGATTTATCCGTTGCCGTGAGCAGCCACATGTCACCTCCAGTGACATACGGAATATTGTAAATAGTTTTCCCCCAGTTCTCCCTACCCCCAAAACAAAGGGCACATTGAATAGGAACAATGGGTTATCCGTGTACGATAAGACACGACTAGTGGGCGTCCACAAGTCCGGTAAAATACTATCCTGGTGGGAACCGAAAGAAGGGGAATGTTGGGCAATACACCTACACCCCAGTAGTAGCACACTTCCTACCTACCCATATGTCGATTAAAATAATGTCTTTAAATACCAAGGGGCTCAACTCTCCGAATAAAAGGAGACTAGCCATAAATGAAGCCAAAAAGTGTAAAGCCCTCATAGCATACTACCAAGAAACGCACTTCACCTGGAGAGGTAGACCAAAATTTAATTCCAAAGACTTCCCTCATGACTTCCACACTTGTTACAAAACTAAGAAACGAGGTGTTTCGACACTGATCAGTAAAGATGCCGCTTTCACATTAATACGCAAAATCAGTGATAAAAAGGGCCGATACCTAATTCTTCAATGTCTCATCAATAATAACCCCTATACCCTGATTAATGTGTACAGCCCCAACACTAATCAACATGACTTCCTACTTATGATTTTAGCGCTTGCAGATTTGTACAAATATGGGGAGGTAATCCTAGGTGGTGACACTAATTTCTTAATCGATAGTAACATGGACTCATCCTCTACAGCTGATATCTCAGTGACCTCTCTCAACCAAAGAGTGGCACTAGCATCTAAGATATGTAACACCCTCTCCTCTCACCAACTAGTTGACCCCTGGCGCATTCAACATCCCGCAGAGGTCGACTTCACCTGCCACACTGCGGCACATAACAGCTACTCCCGAATTGATAGATTTCTGGTCCCAGCCACTTACATGCCTAACATAGAGGAAACTACCATTGGGTTGATTTCATGGTCGGACCATGCGCCTACCACATTGAGCCTAAGAACACCCTTCCCTAGCAAGGGCACAGGTTCCTGGAGACTCAACGAGTCGCTCCTGACAGACCCGCCGTTATCGCACAAATAAAGACAGACCTCACCAATTACTTTAACGAGAACACAAATGAAGAGACCTCCGTAGACCAAATTTGGTTGGCACACAAAGCGTGTATCAGGGGTAGCTTCATAAAACAGGCAAGCCGAGCCAAAAAACTAAGGACCGCAGAGTACAATGCCCTTATAACCGAAATCACCCAATTAACACATTCCAATAAACGCAACCCCAACCCTAAGACGCACACACATCTCCTACAACTGCAATCCAAACTCAGAAATATTGAAATGGCCAAAACGACCTATGCTCTACGCAAAGTTAAGCACAACTTTTTTGCTAATGGGAATAGAGCGGGTGCAAAACTGGCAGCGCAGCTTAAACGAAGAATGACAGCCTCCAGAATAGCTTATCTGGAAGACAAGAAAGGGGAACGCATCATCGACCCACAGAGAATAGTATCCAAATTTGCAAGCTACTACGAAGACCTATATAACTTAAAAGCAGACCCTACTGTTACTCTACCGAACCCACGAACCATTCACGACTTCTTAGACGACTTAGATCTGCCCGGACTGACGGACGAAGACAGAGAAAGATTACAAGGCCCATTTACACTAGATGAACTGACTGATACCGTAGCTCACCTGCCCACCCATAAATCCCCAGGCCCAGATGGTCTTCCCAACGCATACTATCAAACCTTTACCTCTCTCCTTTCTCCACACCTCTTAAAGGTCCTGAATGAGAGTTCCCAAAACGGTACCTTACCAAAAGAGATGCTGCTAGCCCATATCTCTACCCTCCCGAAACCAGGAAAACCCCCGACACAATGTAAAAATTTTAGGCCTATCTCCCTTCTGAATTGTGATGCCAAACTCTATGCGAAACTACTTAGCAACCGACTAGCACCACTACTACACAAACTTATCCATAACGACCAGTCAGGCTTCGTAAAAGGACGTCAAGGCTCAGACAACACTAGAAAGATCCTTAATGTAATAGACGCCATACAAAGACAAGGGTCGGAGGGCCTATTCTTGGCGCTGGACGCCGAGAAGGCCTTCGACCGCCTCAATTGGTCGTACATGACCGAAGTCCTGAAAAAGTTTAAATTCCCGGAGAGCGTCATAACAAGCATTATGGCCTTATACAGTAACCCAGCAGCCAGAGTGTCCCACAATGGCTTCTTATCCCAACCATTTAGGATCACGAACGGCACCCGACAAGGGTGTCCACTATCCCCCCTACTCTATATTCTATCGCTAGAACCCTTAGCACACAAAATACGGACTCACCCTGACATTCATGGAATTACCATACAAGACCGTACATACAGCCTGGCGCTTTTCGCCGACGATATTTTCATAACCCTATCCAAACCACAGCAGTCTCTACCCCCTCTGATGGCCCTATTAAAAAGATTCGGGGACATCTCGCATTACCGCTTGAACCAAGACAAAACGCAAGCATTACCAGTGGGAATGCCGAAATTAATGATAGACTCACTTCAGGACCGCTATCACTTTGACTGGAGAATGACATACATTACATACCTGGGGATGAAGATGGCATCCACTATACCTAAAACAATAACACTTAACTACAGTACCCTAGCCCTAGTGTGTAAAAATGAACTGAATAAATGGAAACACGTCATGCTTTCATGGCTAGGCAGAATCAATGCGTATAAAATGATGATCCTTCCTCGTATCCTTTATTTTTTTAGAATGTTACCCCTACAACTCCCCGCCCAATACTGTAAAGACCTACAGAAAATGTGTAACACATTCGTCTGGGCAGGTAAAAAACCTAGGGTGCCGATACGACTTCTCCAACTTGCACCCAAATTAGGAGGAGTAGGCCTGCCGAACATTGGACAATATTACAAAGCTGCTGCACTGACTGGTGGCGTCCTTCTCCATGCCCAGCCCAACCTCTTACAATGGACAGACATGGAGAGGGCGCAGTGGCCAAACCTACCCATCATTGACTATATGTGGACGCCTCGATGTCTTAGGACTCGGAGACCCACGATCTTCCCGACTACCTCCCACACCATAAACATATGGGACAAATTTCTCTCAAGCCTAGGTTACCACGGAAAATTTCACCCAAAAGCACCCATTTCGGTTGTCAAATTGGTGTCACGAGACATCCCACTCCACCTCTGGACCAATGCAGGGATCACCCACATATCTCAGCTAATGAGGAATAGAGAAATTATTCCCTTCCCAGAATTGCAAACCCAATGGCAGCTACCAAGCCGAGCCACCTTTTCCTACCTACAATTGAAGAGTATCATATTAGCATTCATGCCACAGAGCCGCACTACCCCTAACTCCAACTGGGTTACCCCCACTCTACTCTTAGATAGATGTTGGTCTGCACCAACGAAACCAAAGACCCTGGCACTATGCTATAAAGCATGGCAAGAGATTGCGCCTCCACCACCCATATCCCACAGAAACCAATGGGAGACAGATTGCAATGAAACCCTAACGCAGTGCGACTGGCTGAAAGCCCTGAATGGTCTCTCTAAGCAGACCCGTTGCTACTCTCACATAGAAGCACATAGGAAACTTTTGTACCGATGGTACATGACCCCACAACGTCTCCATCGCATATTCCCCAACACCCCACCTACTTGCTGGAGGTGTAGCAATGCCCTGGGTACATTAAAGCATATTTGGTGGTCCTGCGAAGCTATCCAACCCCTATGGAAACATGCCCGTACCATACTGGACGAATTGAATGTCCCCAACTTTCCCCTAACCCCCACGGTGGGCCTACTCCTACTCCTACCTCCGCAGTTGAACCCGAGTGAGAAACAAATCACTGTACTAACCCTGTTGGCAGCAAGGAGCCTCTTAGCACAATGTTGGAAATCCCAGCAGTGCCCATCCATGCCTCAACTACGAGACAAGTTAGATCAATTTTACTATTATGAAAGATTATCACTCACCACAGTAGAACAAAAACAAAGATTCATCGACACATGGCATATATGGGAGACTACATACCGCAACAATCATATATCTCAACCACCCACAAACTCATCACCTCCCACTCACCCTTAATCAAATACCGCTCCAACTCAAATACTACTTCATACTCAACAACCCAACAGCCCTCCTTACCACCAGTCTGTAACTAAACCCATCAATATTACTGGCTCCCCCCGTCAGTGATGCCCTAATCTCCCAAGTTTTCCGAGTTCTACCTCCTTGTTAAGGACTATCCTTACCCCCTCTACATAAACCAGTATACAAAACATTAACTGACAGGCATCTGGTTACACTACTTTACAAATGTAATGGTACATGGACAGTCCCACCTCCAACAGTGGAAAAAAGGTCTATTACAATAAGCTCCTGTTGAATAAGTGTCAGTGGTGTTGATGAAGAAGTGATGTACTTATAAGTTGTAAATAACGACAATGATGTTAACTCCCACACCTGACAATGTACCTTCATGATGTTATCTGTATACTATGTAACCATCGCTAACCCCCCCTACTCTTCTTTCTGTATCCCTGATATTTTAAAATGCAATAAAAACTAAATTTGAAAAAAAAAAAAAAAAAAAAAAGGTTTCCAGTGTAAGCTAATAGCAGCCAGTCAGTGTCCTTCAAGCGTCTCTGTCAGGCCTACAGTGTTTGCTCTCCAGAACTGTTACAGTACACATTGCCACTCATATCTGGTGTCTCTATAGCGTGCTTTTACAAAGAAAAAAGGATTCCAGTGTAAGCTAATAGCAGCCAGTCAGTGTCCTTCAAGCGGCTCTGTCAGTCCTTCCTTCAGCGTGTGCTCGCCAGAACTGTTCCAGTGCACATTGCCAATCATATCTGGTATCTCTATAGCGTGCTTTTACAAACAAAAAAGGTTTCCAGTGTAAGCTAATAGCAGCCAGTCAGTGTCCTTCAAGCGGCTCTGTCAGGCCTACAGTGTGTGCTCTCCAGAACTGTTACAGTACACATTGCCACTCATATCTGGTGTCTCTATAGCGTGCTTTTACAAAGAAAAAAGGTTTCCAGTGTAAGCTAATAGCAGCCAGTCAGTGTCCTTCAAGCGGCTCTGTCAGGCCTACAGTGTGTGCTCTCCAGAACTGTTCCAGTGCACATTGCCAATCATATCTGGTATCTCTATAGCGTGCTTTTACAAAGAAAAAAGGTTTCCAGTGTAAGCTAATAGCAGCCAGTCAGTGTCCTTCAAGCGGCTCTGTCAGGCCAACATTGTGTGCTCTGCAGAACTGTTCCAGTGCACATTGCCAATCATATCTGGTATCTCTATAGCGTGCGTTTACAAAGAAAAAAGGTTTCCAGTGTAAGCTAATAGCAGCCAGTCAGTGTCCTTCAAGCGGCTCTGTCAGGCCTACAGTGTGTGCTCTCCAGAACTGTTCCAGTGCACATTGCCAATCATATCTGGTATCTCTATAGCGTGCTTTTACAAAGAAAAAAGGTTTCCAGTGTAAGCTAATAGCAGCCAGTCAGTGTCCTTCAAGCGGCTCTGTCAGGCCTACAGTGTGTGCTCTCCAGAACTGTTCCAGTGCACATTGCCAATCATATCTGGTATCTCTATAGCGTGCTTTTACAAACAAAAAAGGTTTCCAGTGTAAGCTAATAGCAGCCAGTCAGTGTCCTTCAAGAGGCTCTGTCAGGCCTACAGTGTGTGCTCTCCAGAACTGTTACAGTACGCATTGCCACTCATATCTGGTGTCTCTATAGCGTGCTTTTACAAAAAAAAAGGTTTCCAGTGTAAGCTAATAGCAGCCAGTCAGTGTCCTTCAAGCGGCTCTGTCAGGCCTACAGTGTGTGCTCTCCAGAACTGTTCCAGTGCACATTGCCAATCATATCTGGTATCTCTATAGCGTGCTTTTACAAAGAAAAAAGGTTTCCAGTGTAAGCTAATAGCAGCCAGTCAGTGTCCTTCAAGCGGCTCTGTCAGGCCTACAGTGTGTGCTCTCCAGAACTGTTCCAGGGCACATTGCCAATCATATCTGGTATCTCTATAGCGTGCGTTTACAAAGAAAAAAGGTTTCCAGTGTAAGCTAATAGCAGCCAGTCAGTGTCCTTCAAGCGGCTCTGTCAGGCCTACAGTGTGTGCTCTCCAGAACTGTTACAGTGCACATTGCCACTCATATCTGGTGTCTCTATAGCGTGCTTTTACAAAGAAAAAATGTTTCCAGTGTAAGCTAATAGCAGCCAGTCAGTGTCCTTCAAGCGGCTCTGTCAGGCCTACAGTGTGTGCTCTCCAGAACTGTTTCAGTGCACATTGCCAATCATATCTGGTATCTCTATAGCGTGCTTTTACAAAGAAAAAAGGTTTCCAGTGTAAGCCAATAGCAGCCATTCAGTGTCCTTCAAGCGGCTCTGTCAGGCCTACAGTGTGTGCTCTCCAGAACTGTTCCAATGCACATTGCCAATCATATCTGGTATCTCTATAGCGTGCTTTTACAAACAAAAAAGGTTTCCAGTGTAAGCTAATAGCAGCCAGTCAGTGTCCTTCAAGCGTCTCTGTCAGGCCTACAGTGTTTGCTCTCCAGAACTGTTACAGTACACATTGCCACTCATATCTGGTGTCTCTATAGCGTGCTTTTACAAAGAAAAAAGGATTCCAGTGTAAGCTAATAGCAGCCAGTCAGTGTCCTTCAAGCGGCTCTGTCAGTCCTTCCTTCAGCGTGTTTTCGCCAGAACTGTTCCAGTGCACATTGCCAATCATATCTGGTATCTCTATAGCGTGCTTTTACAAACAAAAAAGGTTTCCAGTGTAAGCTAATAGCAGCCAGTCAGTGTCCTTCAAGCGGCTCTGTCAGGCCTACAGTGTGTGCTCTCCAGAACTGTTACAGTACACATTGCCACTCATATCTGGTGTCTCTATAGCGTGCTTTTACAAACAAAAAAGGTTTCCAGTGTAAGCTAATAGCAGCCAGTTAGTGTCCTTCAAGAGGCTCTGTCAGGCCTACAGTGTGTGCTCTCCAGAACTGTTACAGTACGCATTGCCACTCATATCTGGTGTCTCTATAGCGTGCTTTTACAAAAAAAAAAGGTTTCCAGTGTAAGCTAATAGCAGCCAGTCAGTGTCCTTCAAGCGGCACTGTCAGGCCTACAGTGTGTGCTCTCCAGAACTGTTCCAGTGCACATTGCCAATCATAACTGGTATCTCTATAGCGTGCTTTTACAAAGAAAAAAGGTTTCCAGTGTAAGCTAATAGCAGCCAGCCAGTGTCCTTCAAGCGGCTCTGTCAGGCCTACAGTGTGTGCTCTCCAGAACTGTTCCAGTGCACATTGCCAATCATATCTGGTATCTCTATAGCGTGCGTTTACAAAGAAAAAAGGATTCCAGTGTAAGCAAATAGCAGCCAGTCAGTGTCCTTCAAGCGGCTCTGTCAGGCCTACAGTGTGTGCTCTCCAGAACTGTTACAGTGCACATTGCCACTTATATCTGGTGTCTCTATAGCGTGCTTTTACAAAGAAAAAATGTTTCCAGTGTAAGCTAATAGCAGCCAGTCAGTGTCCTTCAAGCGGCTCTGTCAGGCCTACAGTGTGTGCTCTCCAGAACTGTTCCAGTGCACATTGCCAATCATATCTGGTATCTCTATAGCGTGCTTTTACAAAGAAAAAAGGTTTCCAGTGTAAGCCAATAGCAGCCATTCAGTGTCCTTCAAGCGGCTCTGTCAGGCCTACAGTGTGTGCTCTCCAGAACTGTTCCAATGCACATTGCCAATCATATCTGGTATCTCTATAGCGTGCTTTTACAAACAAAAAAGGTTTCCAGTGTAAGCTAATAGCAGCCAGTCAGTGTCCTTCAAGCGTCTCTGTCAGGCCTACAGTGTTTGCTCTCCAGAACTGTTACAGTACACATTGCCACTCATATCTGGTGTCTCTATAGCGTGCTTTTACAAAGAAAAAAGGATTCCAGTGTAAGCTAATAGCAGCCAGTCAGTGTCCTTCAAGCGGCTCTGTCAGTCCTTCCTTCAGCGTGTGCTCGCCAGAACTGTTCCAGTGCACATTGCCAATCATATCTGGTATCTCTATAGCGTGCTTTTACAAACAAAAAAGGTTTCCAGTGTAAGCTAATAGCAGCCAGTCAGTGTCCTTCAAGCGGCTCTGTCAGGCCTACAGTGTGTGCTCTCCAGAACTGTTACAGTACACATTGCCACTCATATCTGGTGTCTCTATAGCGTGCTTTTACAAAGAAAAAAGGTTTCCAGTGTAAGCTAATAGCAGCCAGTCAGTGTCCTTCAAGCGGCTCTGTCAGGCCTACAGTGTGTGCTCTCCAGAACTGTTCCAGTGCACATTGCCAATCATATCTGGTATCTCTATAGCGTGCTTTTACAAAGAAAAAAGGTTTCCAGTGTAAGCTAATAGCAGCCAGTCAGTGTCCTTCAAGCGGCTCTGTCAGGCCTACAGTGTGTGCTCTCCAGAACTGTTACAGTACACATTGCCACTCATATCTGGTGTCTCTATAGCGTGCTTTTACAAAGAAAAAAGGTTTCCAGTGTAAGCTAATAGCAGCCAGTCAGTGTCCTTCAAGCGGCTCTGTCAGGCCTACAGTGTGTGCTCTGCAGAACTGTTCCAGTGCACATTGCCAATCATATCTGGTATCTCTATAGCGTGCGTTTACAAAGAAAAAAGGTTTCCAGTGTAAGCTAATAGCAGCCAGTCAGTGTCCTTCAAGCGGCTCTGTCAGGCCTACAGTGTGTGCTCTCCAGAACTGTTCCAGTGCACATTGCCAATCATATCTGGTATCTCTATAGCGTGCTTTTACAAAGAAAAAAGGTTTCCAGTGTAAGCTAATAGCAGCCAGTCAGTGTCCTTCAAGCGGCTCTGTCAGGCCTACAGTGTGTGCTCTCCAGAACTGTTACAGTACACATTGCCACTCATATCTGGTGTCTCTATAGCGTGCTTTTACAAAGAAAAAAGGTTTCCAGTGTAAGCTAATAGCAGCCAGTCAGTGTCCTTCAAGCGGCTCTGTCAGGCCTACAGTGTGTGCTCTCCAGAACTGTTCCAGTGCACATTGCCAATCATATCTGGTATCTCTATAGCGTGCTTTTACAAACAAAAAAGGTTTCCAGTGTAAGCTAATAGCAGCCAGTCAGTGTCCTTCAAGAGGCTCTGTCAGGCCTACAGTGTGTGCTCTCCAGAACTGTTACACTGCACATTGCCACGCATATCTGGTGTCTCTATAGCATGCTTTTACAAAGAAAAAAGGATTCCAGTGTAAGCTAATAGCAGCCAGTCAGTGTCCTTCAAGCGGCTCTGTCAGTCCTTCCTTCAGCGTGTGCTCGCCAGAACTGTTACAGTGCACATTTCCAATCATATCTGGTATCTCTATAGCGTGCTTTTACAAAGAAAAAAGGTTTCCAGTGTAAGCTAATAGCAGCCAGTCAGTGTCCTTCAAGCGGCTCTGTCAGGCCTACAGTGTGTGCTCTCCAGAACTGTTCCAGTGCACATTTCCAATCATATCTGGTATCTCTATAGCGTGCTTTTACAAAGAAAAAAGGTTTCCAGTGTAAGCTTATAGCAGCCAGTCAGTGTCCTTCAAGCGGCTCTGTCAGGCCTACAGTGTGTGCTCTCCAGAACAGTTCCAGTGCACATTGCCAATCATATCTGGTATCTCTATAGCATGCTTTTACAAAGAAAAAAGGTTTCCAGTGTAAGCTAATAGCAGCCAGTCAGTTTTACTTCAAGCGGCTCTGTCAGGCCTACAGTGTGTGCTCTCCAGAACTGTTCCAGTGCACATTGCCAATCATATCTGGTATCTCTATAGCGTGCTTTTACAAAGAAGAAAGGTTTCCAGTGTAAGCTAATAGCAGCCAGTCAGTGTCCTACAAGCGGCTCTGTCAGGCCTACAGTGTGTGCTCTCCAGAACTGTTACACTGCACATTGCCACGCATATCTGGTGTCTCTATAGCGTGCTTTTACAAAGAAAAAAGGTTTCCAGTGTAAGCTAATAGCAGCCAGTCAGTGTCCTTCAAGCGGCTCTGTCAGTCCTTCCTTCAGCGTGTGCTCGCCAGAACTGTTACAGTGCACATTTCCAATCATATCTGGTGTCTCTATAGCGTGCTTTTACAAAGAAAAAAGGTTTCCAGTGTAAGCTAATAGCAGCCAGTCAGTGTCCTTCAAGCGGCTCTGTCAGGCCTACAGTGTGTGCTCTCCAGAACTGTTACAGTGCACATTGCCACTCATATCTGGTGTCTCTATAACGTGCTTTTACAAAGAAAAAAGGTTTCCAGTGTAAGCTAATAGCAGCCAGTCAGTGTCCTTCAAGCGGCTCTGTCAGGCCTACAGTGTGTGCTCTCCAGAACTGTTACAGTGCACATTGCCACTCATATCTGGTGTCTCTATAGCGTGCTTTTACAAAGAAAAAAGGTTTCCAGTGTAAGCTAATAGCAGCCAGTCAGTGTCCTTCAAGCGGCTCTGTCAGGCCTACAGTGTGTGCTCTCAAGAACTGTTGCAGTGCACATTGCCACTCATATCTGGTGTCTTTATAGCGTGCTTTTACAAAGAAAAAAGGTTTCCAGTGTAAGCTAATAGCAGCCAGTCAGTGTCCTTCAAGCGGCTCTGTCAGGCCTACAGTGTGTGCTCTCCAGAACTGTTCCAGTGCACATTGCCAATCATATCTGGTATCTCTATAGCGAGCTTTTACAAAGAAAAAAGGTTTCCAGTGTAAGCTAATAGCAGCCAGTCAGTGTCCTTCAAGCGGCTCTGTCAGGACTACAGTGTGTGCTCTCCAAAACTGTTCCAGTGCACATTGCCAATCATATCTGGTATCTCTATAGCGTGCTTTTACAAAGAAAAAAGGTTTCCAGTGTAAGCTAATAGCAGCCAGTCAGTGTCCTTCAAGCGGCTCTGTCAGGCCTACAGTGTGTGCTCTCCAGAACTGTTACAGTGCACATTGCCACTCATATCTGGTGTCTCTATAGTGTGCTTTTACAAAGAAAAAAGGTTTCCAGTGTAAGCTAATAGCAGCCAGTCAGTGTCCTTCAAGCGGCTCTGTCAGGCCATCAGCGTGTGCTCTCCAGAACTGTTCCAGTGCACATTGCCAATCATATCTGGTATCTCTATAGCATGCGTTTACAAAGAAAAAAGGTTTCCAGTGTAAGCTAATAGCAGCCAGTCAGTGTCCTTCAAGCGGCTCTGTCAGGCCTACAGTGTGTGCTCTCCAGAACTTTTACAGTGCACATTGCCACTCATATCTGGTGTCTCTATATCGTGCTTTTACAAAGATATAAGGTTTCCAGTGTAAGCTAATAGCAGCCAGTCAGTGTCCTTCAAGCGGCTCTGTCAGTCCTTCCTTCAGCGTGTGCTCTCCAGAACTGTTACAGTGCACATTGCCACTCATATCTGGTGTCTCTATAGCATGCTTTTACAAAGAAAAAAGGTTTCCAGTGTAAGCTAATAGCAGCCAGTCAGTGTCCTTCAAGCGGCTCTGTCAGGCCTACAGTGTGTGCTCTCCAGAACTGTTACGGTGCACATTGCCAATCATATCTGGTGTCTCTATAGCGTTCTTTTACAAAGAAAAAAGGTTTCCAGTGTAAGCTAATAGCAGCCAGTCAGTGTCCTTCAAGCGGCTATGTCAGGCCTGCAGTGTGTGCTCTCCAGAACTTTTACAGTGCACATTGCCACTCATATCTGGTGTCTCTATAGCGTGCTTTTACAAAGAAAAAAGGTTTCCAGTGTAAGCTAATAGCAGCCAGTCAGTGTCCTTCAAGCTGCTCTGTCGGGCCTACAGTGTGTGCTCTCCAGAACTATTCCAGTGCACATTGCCAATCATATCTGGTATCTCTATAGCGTGCTTTTACAAAGAAAAAAGGTTTCCAGTGTAAGCTAATAGCAGCCAGTCAGTGTCCTTCAAGCGGCTCTGTCAGGCCTACAGTGTGTGCTCTCCAGAACTGTTACAGTGCACATTGCCACTCATATCTGGTGTCTCTATAGCGTGCTTTTACAAAGAAAAAAGGTTTCCAGTGTAAGCTAATAGCAGCCAGTCAGTGTCCTTCAAGCGGCTCTGTCAGTCCTTCCTTCAGCGTGTGCTCTCCAGAACTGTTACAGTGCACATTGCCACTCATATCTGGTGTCTCTGTAGCGTGCTTTTACAAAGAAAAAAGGTTTCCAGTGTAAGCTAATAGCAGCCAGTCAGTGTCTTTCAAGCGGCTCTGTCAGGCCTACAGTGTGTGCTCTCCAGAACTGTTCCAGTGCACATTGCCAATCATATCTGGTGTCTCTATAGCGTGCTTTTACAAAGAAAAAAGGTTTCCAGTGTAAGCTAATAGCAGCCAGTCAGTGTCCCACAAGCAGCACTGTCAGTCCTTCCTTCAGCGTGTGCTCTCCAGAACTGTTACAGTGCACATTGCCAATCATATCTGGTGTCTCTATAGCGTGCTTTTACAAACAAAAAAGGTTTCCAGTGTAAGCTAATAGCAGCCAGTCAGTGTCCTTCAAGCGTCTCTGTCAGGCCTACAGTGTTTGCTCTCCAGAACTGTTACAGTACACATTGCCACTCATATCTGGTGTCTCTATAGCGTGCTTTTACAAAGAAAAAAGGATTCCAGTGTAAGCTAATAGCAGCCAGTCAGTGTCCTTCAAGCGGCTCTGTCAGTCCTTCCTTCAGCGTGTGCTCGCCAGAACTGTTCCAGTGCACATTGCCAATCATATCTGGTATCTCTATAGCGTGCTTTTACAAACAAAAAAGGTTTCCAGTGTAAGCTAATAGCAGCCAGTCAGTGTCCTTCAAGCGGCTCTGTCAGGCCTACAGTGTGTGCTCTCCAGAACTGTTACAGTACACATTGCCACTCATATCTGGTGTCTCTATAGCGTGCTTTTACAAAGAAAAAAGGTTTCCAGTGTAAGCTAATAGCAGCCAGTCAGTGTCCTTCAAGCGGCTCTGTCAGGCCTACAGTGTGTGCTCTCCAGAACTGTTCCAGTGCACATTGCAAATCATATCTGGTATCTCTATAGCGTGCTTTTACAAAGAAAAAAGGTTTCCAGTGTAAGCTAATAGCAGCCAGTCAGTGTCCTTCAAGCGGCTCTGTCAGGCCTACAGTGTGTGCTCTCCAGAACTGTTACAGTACACATTGCCACTCATATCTGGTGTCTCTATAGCGTGCTTTTACAAAGAAAAAAGGTTTCCAGTGTAAGCTAATAGCAGCCAGTCAGTGTCCTTCAAGCGGCTCTGTCAGGCCTACAGTGTGTGCTCTGCAGAACTGTTCCAGTGCACATTGCCAATCATATCTGGTATCTCTATAGCGTGCGTTTACAAAGAAAAAAGGTTTCCAGTGTAAGCTAATAGCAGCCAGTCAGTGTCCTTCAAGCGGCTCTGTCAGGCCTACAGTGTGTGCTCTCCAGAACTGTTCCAGTGCACATTGCCAATCATATCTGGTATCTCTATAGCGTGCTTTTACAAAGAAAAAAGGTTTCCAGTGTAAGCTAATAGCAGCCAGTCAGTGTCCTTCAAGCGGCTCTGTCAGGCCTACAGTGTGTGCTCTCCAGAACTGTTACAGTACACATTGCCACTCATATCTGGTGTCTCTATAGCGTGCTTTTACAAAGAAAAAAGGTTTCCAGTGTAAGCTAATAGCAGCCAGTCAGTGTCCTTCAAGCGGCTCTGTCAGGCCTACAGTGTGTGCTCTCCAGAACTGTTCCAGTGCACATTGCCAATCATATCTGGTATCTCT
This sequence comes from Pelobates fuscus, assembly GCF_036172605.1. NCBI lineage: Eukaryota > Metazoa > Chordata > Amphibia > Anura > Pelobatidae > Pelobates > Pelobates fuscus. The sequence continues at coordinate 418,658,265 of NC_086317.1, forward strand.
ATAGCGTGCTTTTACAAACAAAAAAGGTTTCCAGTGTAAGCTAATAGCAGCCAGTCAGTGTCCTTCAAGAGGCTCTGTCAGGCCTACAGTGTGTGCTCTCCAGAACTGTTACACTGCACATTGCCACGCATATCTGGTGTCTCTATAGCATGCTTTTACAAAGAAAAAAGGATTCCAGTGTAAGCTAATAGCAGCCAGTCAGTGTCCTTCAAGCGGCTCTGTCAGTCCTTCCTTCAGCGTGTGCTCGCCAGAACTGTTACAGTGCACATTTCCAATCATATCTGGTATCTCTATAGCGTGCTTTTACAAAGAAAAAAGGTTTCCAGTGTAAGCTAATAGCAGCCAGTCAGTGTCCTTCAAGCGGCTCTGTCAGGCCTACAGTGTGTGCTCTCCAGAACTGTTCCAGTGCACATTTCCAATCATATCTGGTATCTCTATAGCGTGCTTTTACAAAGAAAAAAGGTTTCCAGTGTAAGCTTATAGCAGCCAGTCAGTGTCCTTCAAGCGGCTCTGTCAGGCCTACAGTGTGTGCTCTCCAGAACAGTTCCAGTGCACATTGCCAATCATATCTGGTATCTCTATAGCATGCTTTTACAAAGAAAAAAGGTTTCCAGTGTAAGCTAATAGCAGCCAGTCAGTTTTACTTCAAGCGGCTCTGTCAGGCCTACAGTGTGTGCTCTCCAGAACTGTTCCAGTGCACATTGCCAATCATATCTGGTATCTCTATAGCGTGCTTTTACAAAGAAGAAAGGTTTCCAGTGTAAGCTAATAGCAGCCAGTCAGTGTCCTACAAGCGGCTCTGTCAGGCCTACAGTGTGTGCTCTCCAGAACTGTTACACTGCACATTGCCACGCATATCTGGTGTCTCTATAGCGTGCTTTTACAAAGAAAAAAGGTTTCCAGTGTAAGCTAATAGCAGCCAGTCAGTGTCCTTCAAGCGGCTCTGTCAGTCCTTCCTTCAGCGTGTGCTCGCCAGAACTGTTACAGTGCACATTTCCAATCATATCTGGTGTCTCTATAGCGTGCTTTTACAAAGAAAAAAGGTTTCCAGTGTAAGCTAATAGCAGCCAGTCAGTGTCCTTCAAGCGGCTCTGTCAGGCCTACAGTGTGTGCTCTCCAGAACTGTTACAGTGCACATTGCCACTCATATCTGGTGTCTCTATAACGTGCTTTTACAAAGAAAAAAGGTTTCCAGTGTAAGCTAATAGCAGCCAGTCAGTGTCCTTCAAGCGGCTCTGTCAGGCCTACAGTGTGTGCTCTCCAGAACTGTTACAGTGCACATTGCCACTCATATCTGGTGTCTCTATAGCGTGCTTTTACAAAGAAAAAAGGTTTCCAGTGTAAGCTAATAGCAGCCAGTCAGTGTCCTTCAAGCGGCTCTGTCAGGCCTACAGTGTGTGCTCTCAAGAACTGTTGCAGTGCACATTGCCACTCATATCTGGTGTCTTTATAGCGTGCTTTTACAAAGAAAAAAGGTTTCCAGTGTAAGCTAATAGCAGCCAGTCAGTGTCCTTCAAGCGGCTCTGTCAGGCCTACAGTGTGTGCTCTCCAGAACTGTTCCAGTGCACATTGCCAATCATATCTGGTATCTCTATAGCGAGCTTTTACAAAGAAAAAAGGTTTCCAGTGTAAGCTAATAGCAGCCAGTCAGTGTCCTTCAAGCGGCTCTGTCAGGACTACAGTGTGTGCTCTCCAAAACTGTTCCAGTGCACATTGCCAATCATATCTGGTATCTCTATAGCGTGCTTTTACAAAGAAAAAAGGTTTCCAGTGTAAGCTAATAGCAGCCAGTCAGTGTCCTTCAAGCGGCTCTGTCAGGCCTACAGTGTGTGCTCTCCAGAACTGTTACAGTACACATTGCCACTCATATCTGGTGTCTCTATAGCGTGCTTTTACAAAGAAAAAAGGTTTCCAGTGTAAGCTAATAGCAGCCAGTCAGTGTCCTTCAAGCGGCTCTGTCAGGCCTACAGTGTGTGCTCTCCAGAACTGTTCCAGTGCACATTGCAAATCATATCTGGTATCTCTATAGCGTGCTTTTACAAAGAAAAAAGGTTTCCAGTGTAAGCTAATAGCAGCCAGTCAGTGTCCTTCAAGCGGCTCTGTCAGGCCTACAGTGTGTGCTCTCCAGAACTGTTACAGTACACATTGCCACTCATATCTGGTGTCTCTATAGCGTGCTTTTACAAAGAAAAAAGGTTTCCAGTGTAAGCTAATAGCAGCCAGTCAGTGTCCTTCAAGCGGCTCTGTCAGGCCTACAGTGTGTGCTCTGCAGAACTGTTCCAGTGCACATTGCCAATCATATCTGGTATCTCTATAGCGTGCGTTTACAAAGAAAAAAGGTTTCCAGTGTAAGCTAATAGCAGCCAGTCAGTGTCCTTCAAGCGGCTCTGTCAGGCCTACAGTGTGTGCTCTCCAGAACTGTTCCAGTGCACATTGCCAATCATATCTGGTATCTCTATAGCGTGCTTTTACAAAGAAAAAAGGTTTCCAGTGTAAGCTAATAGCAGCCAGTCAGTGTCCTTCAAGCGGCTCTGTCAGGCCTACAGTGTGTGCTCTCCAGAACTGTTACAGTACACATTGCCACTCATATCTGGTGTCTCTATAGCGTGCTTTTACAAAGAAAAAAGGTTTCCAGTGTAAGCTAATAGCAGCCAGTCAGTGTCCTTCAAGCGGCTCTGTCAGGCCTACAGTGTGTGCTCTCCAGAACTGTTCCAGTGCACATTGCCAATCATATCTGGTATCTCTATAGCGTGCTTTTACAAACAAAAAAGGTTTCCAGTGTAAGCTAATAGCAGCCAGTCAGTGTCCTTCAAGAGGCTCTGTCAGGCCTACAGTGTGTGCTCTCCAGAACTGTTACACTGCACATTGCCACGCATATCTGGTGTCTCTATAGCATGCTTTTACAAAGAAAAAAGGATTCCAGTGTAAGCTAATAGCAGCCAGTCAGTGTCCTTCAAGCGGCTCTGTCAGTCCTTCCTTCAGCGTGTGCTCGCCAGAACTGTTACAGTGCACATTTCCAATCATATCTGGTATCTCTATAGCGTGCTTTTACAAAGAAAAAAGGTTTCCAGTGTAAGCTAATAGCAGCCAGTCAGTGTCCTTCAAGCGGCTCTGTCAGGCCTACAGTGTGTGCTCTCCAGAACTGTTCCAGTGCACATTTCCAATCATATCTGGTATCTCTATAGCGTGCTTTTACAAAGAAAAAAGGTTTCCAGTGTAAGCTTATAGCAGCCAGTCAGTGTCCTTCAAGCGGCTCTGTCAGGCCTACAGTGTGTGCTCTCCAGAACAGTTCCAGTGCACATTGCCAATCATATCTGGTATCTCTATAGCATGCTTTTACAAAGAAAAAAGGTTTCCAGTGTAAGCTAATAGCAGCCAGTCAGTTTTACTTCAAGCGGCTCTGTCAGGCCTACAGTGTGTGCTCTCCAGAACTGTTCCAGTGCACATTGCCAATCATATCTGGTATCTCTATAGCGTGCTTTTACAAAGAAGAAAGGTTTCCAGTGTAAGCTAATAGCAGCCAGTCAGTGTCCTACAAGCGGCTCTGTCAGGCCTACAGTGTGTGCTCTCCAGAACTGTTACACTGCACATTGCCACGCATATCTGGTGTCTCTATAGCGTGCTTTTACAAAGAAAAAAGGTTTCCAGTGTAAGCTAATAGCAGCCAGTCAGTGTCCTTCAAGCGGCTCTGTCAGTCCTTCCTTCAGCGTGTGCTCGCCAGAACTGTTACAGTGCACATTTCCAATCATATCTGGTGTCTCTATAGCGTGCTTTTACAAAGAAAAAAGGTTTCCAGTGTAAGCTAATAGCAGCCAGTCAGTGTCCTTCAAGCGGCTCTGTCAGGCCTACAGTGTGTGCTCTCCAGAACTGTTACAGTGCACATTGCCACTCATATCTGGTGTCTCTATAACGTGCTTTTACAAAGAAAAAAGGTTTCCAGTGTAAGCTAATAGCAGCCAGTCAGTGTCCTTCAAGCGGCTCTGTCAGGCCTACAGTGTGTGCTCTCCAGAACTGTTACAGTGCACATTGCCACTCATATCTGGTGTCTCTATAGCGTGCTTTTACAAAGAAAAAAGGTTTCCAGTGTAAGCTAATAGCAGCCAGTCAGTGTCCTTCAAGCGGCTCTGTCAGGCCTACAGTGTGTGCTCTCAAGAACTGTTGCAGTGCACATTGCCACTCATATCTGGTGTCTTTATAGCGTGCTTTTACAAAGAAAAAAGGTTTCCAGTGTAAGCTAATAGCAGCCAGTCAGTGTCCTTCAAGCGGCTCTGTCAGGCCTACAGTGTGTGCTCTCCAGAACTGTTCCAGTGCACATTGCCAATCATATCTGGTATCTCTATAGCGAGCTTTTACAAAGAAAAAAGGTTTCCAGTGTAAGCTAATAGCAGCCAGTCAGTGTCCTTCAAGCGGCTCTGTCAGGACTACAGTGTGTGCTCTCCAAAACTGTTCCAGTGCACATTGCCAATCATATCTGGTATCTCTATAGCGTGCTTTTACAAAGAAAAAAGGTTTCCAGTGTAAGCTAATAGCAGCCAGTCAGTGTCCTTCAAGCGGCTCTGTCAGGCCTACAGTGTGTGCTCTCCAGAACTGTTACAGTGCACATTGCCACTCATATCTGGTGTCTCTATAGTGTGCTTTTACAAAGAAAAAAGGTTTCCAGTGTAAGCTAATAGCAGCCAGTCAGTGTCCTTCAAGCGGCTCTGTCAGGCCATCAGCGTGTGCTCTCCAGAACTGTTCCAGTGCACATTGCCAATCATATCTGGTATCTCTATAGCATGCGTTTACAAAGAAAAAAGGTTTCCAGTGTAAGCTAATAGCAGCCAGTCAGTGTCCTTCAAGCGGCTCTGTCAGGCCTACAGTGTGTGCTCTCCAGAACTTTTACAGTGCACATTGCCACTCATATCTGGTGTCTCTATATCGTGCTTTTACAAAGATATAAGGTTTCCAGTGTAAGCTAATAGCAGCCAGTCAGTGTCCTTCAAGCGGCTCTGTCAGTCCTTCCTTCAGCGTGTGCTCTCCAGAACTGTTACAGTGCACATTGCCACTCATATCTGGTGTCTCTATAGCATGCTTTTACAAAGAAAAAAGGTTTCCAGTGTAAGCTAATAGCAGCCAGTCAGTGTCCTTCAAGCGGCTCTGTCAGGCCTACAGTGTGTGCTCTCCAGAACTGTTACGGTGCACATTGCCAATCATATCTGGTGTCTCTATAGCGTTCTTTTACAAAGAAAAAAGGTTTCCAGTGTAAGCTAATAGCAGCCAGTCAGTGTCCTTCAAGCGGCTATGTCAGGCCTGCAGTGTGTGCTCTCCAGAACTTTTACAGTGCACATTGCCACTCATATCTGGTGTCTCTATAGCGTGCTTTTACAAAGAAAAAAGGTTTCCAGTGTAAGCTAATAGCAGCCAGTCAGTGTCCTTCAAGCTGCTCTGTCGGGCCTACAGTGTGTGCTCTCCAGAACTATTCCAGTGCACATTGCCAATCATATCTGGTATCTCTATAGCGTGCTTTTACAAAGAAAAAAGGTTTCCAGTGTAAGCTAATAGCAGCCAGTCAGTGTCCTTCAAGCGGCTCTGTCAGGCCTACAGTGTGTGCTCTCCAGAACTGTTACAGTGCACATTGCCACTCATATCTGGTGTCTCTATAGCGTGCTTTTACAAAGAAAAAAGGTTTCCAGTGTAAGCTAATAGCAGCCAGTCAGTGTCCTTCAAGCGGCTCTGTCAGTCCTTCCTTCAGCGTGTGCTCTCCAGAACTGTTACAGTGCACATTGCCACTCATATCTGGTGTCTCTGTAGCGTGCTTTTACAAAGAAAAAAGGTTTCCAGTGTAAGCTAATATCAGCCAGTCAGTGTCTTTCAAGCAGCTCTGTCAGGCCTACAGTGTGTGCTCTCCAGAACTGTTCCAGTGCACATTGCCAATCATATCTGGTGTCTCTATAGCGTGCTTTTACAAAGAAAAAAGGTTTCCAGTGTAAGCTAATAGCAGCCAGTCAGTGTCCCACAAGCAGCACTGTCAGTCCTTCCTTCAGCGTGTGCTCTCCAGAACTGTTACAGTGCACATTGCCAATCATATCTGGTGTCTCTATAGCGTGCTTTTACAAAGAAAAAAGGTTTCCAGTGTAAGCTAATAGCAGCCAGTCAGTGTCCTTCAAGCAGCTCTGTCAGGCCTACAGTGTGTGCTCTGCAGACCGGTTCCAGTGCACATTGCCACTCATATCTGGTCTCACAGTAGCTTGCATGCATAGTACCACGAATGCCCCAAAAAATGACAGGCAGAGGCAGGCCAACCCGCAGGGGCCGTCGAGGTCGTGGTGCTGTGATTCCCTTTTGCCCTAGAATAATGCCCAGTTTTAAGAAGCCACGTACCCTGAACTTGAAAAGTTCTGAGGACATAGTTGACTGACTAACACAGGACACCCAATCTTCTACAGCCTCCGCTCGGAACCTTGACGCACCATCCTCCTCCAGCTTAGCTTCAGGCACCTCTCAAGATACCACTCACCCGCCTGCCGCCACCACCAAAACTAGCACCACAGCCGCTTTACTTGGTATGTCAGAGGAGTTATTCACACATCCGTTTGAAGAAATGAGTGATGCGCAACCATTATTGCCAGAGGATGTAGATAACAGGGATATGTCAACCACTGCTGTCCTCCTTGCCCCCTCTCAACCATCCGCCACTCTGTCTCCCGCCTTGAGCAGTTCCCTCTCATCTGCCACAGTCATGTGTCTGTCAAGGACATGTTTGAGCGTAAGAAGCCAATGTCACCAAGTCACCCCCTTGCCCAGCGTCTGACAGCTGGCTTGTCCGAACTATTAGCCCGCCAGCTTTTACCATACAATCTGGTTGAGTCTGAGGCGTTCAAAAAATTTGTAGCTATTGGGACACCGCAGTGGAAGGTACCCGGCCGGAATTTCTTTTCACAAAAGGCAATCCCCAACCTGTACTCGATTGTGCAAAAGGAAGTCATGGCATGTCTGGCACACAGTGTTGGGGCAAGGGTCCATCTGACCACTGATACCTGGTCTGCAAAGCATGGTCAGGGCAGGTATATCACCTACACTGCGCATTGGGTAAACCTGCTGACGGCTGACAAGCATGGAATGCGTGGCATTGCAGAGGAGTTGGTGACACCGCCACGACTTGCAGGCAGTCCTGCTGCCACCTCCTCTACTCCTCCTACTCCATCCTCTTCCATAACCTCCTCGGCTGAGTCCTCTTGTGCTGCTGCGTCTTGCTCCACATCAACGGCACCCCCCAGGTACTATTCCACATCCCGGATACGGCAGTGTCACGCCGTCTTGGGTTTGAGTTGCTTAAAAGCAGAGAGTCACACCGGACAAGCACTCCTGTCCGCCCTGAACGCAGAGGTGGAAAAGTGGCTGACTCCGCAGCAACTGGATATCGGCAAAGTGGTGTGTGACAACGGAAAAAATTTGATAGCGGCATTGAAGTTGGGCAAGTTTACACATGTGCCGTGCATGGCACATGTGTGTAATCTGATCGTACAACACTTTGTGCATAAGTACACAGGCTTACAGGACGTCCTGAAGCAGGCCAGGAAGGTGTGTGGCCATTTCAGGCATTCCTTCACGCCCATGGCTCACTTTGCCGATATCCAGCGGCGAAACAACATGCCAGTGAGGCGCTTGATTTGCGACAGCCCTACACGTTGGAATTTAACACTCCTAATGTTCGACCGCCTGCTCCAACAAGAAAAAGCTGTTAATGAATATTTGTATGACCGGGGTGCTAGGACAGCCTCTGGGGAGCTGGGAATTTTTTTGCCACGTTACTGGACGCTCATGCGCAATGCCTGTAGGCTCATGCGTCCTTTTGAGGAGGTGACAAACCTAGTCAGTCGCACCGAAGGCACCATCAGCGACAGCATACCATTTGTTTTCTTCCTGGAGCGTGCCCTGTGAAGAGTGCTGGATCAGGCTGTAGATGAGCGTGAAGAGGAAGAGGAAGAGTTGTGGTCACCATCACCACCAGAAACAGCCTTATCAGCATCGCTTGCTGGACCTGCGGCAACGCTGGAAGAGGATTGTGAGGAAGAGGAGTCAGAGGAGGAATGTGGCTTTGAGGAGGAGGAGGAGCAAGACCAAACACAACAGGCATCCCAGGGTGCTCGTTGTCAGCTATCTGGTACCCGTGGTGTTGTACGTGGCTGGGGGGAAGAACATACCTTCAATGACATCAGTGAGGAGGAGGAACGGGAAATGAGTAGCTCGGCATCCAACTTTATGCAAATGGGGTCTTTCATGTTGTCCTGCCTGTTGAGGGACCCTCGTATAAAAAGGCTGAAGGAGAACGACCTGTACTGGGTGTCCACGCTACTAGACCCCCGGTATAAGCAGAAAGTGGCGGAAATGTTACCGAATTACAACAAGTCGGAAAGGATGCAGCATTTGCAAAATAAATTAAAAAGTATGCTTTACACAGCGTATAAGGGTGATGTCACAGCACAACGGGAATCTAACAGGGGGAGAGGTGGAAGTCATCCTCCTCCTCCTCCTCCCACGACCACGCCGGCAAGGACAGGACGCTTTAAAGATGTGTTGTTGATGGAGGACATGCGGACCTTTTTAAGTCCTACGCATCGCCACAGCCCTTCGAGATCCACCCTCAGAGAGCTACTCGACCGACAGGTAGCAGACTACCTCGCCTTAACTGCTGATATCGACACTCTGAGGAGCGATGAACCACTTGACTACTGGGTGTGCAGGCTTGACCTGTGGCCTGAGCTATCCTAATTTGCGATAGAACTTCTGGCCTGCCCACGCTTTAAGTGTCCTGTCAGAAAGAACCTTCAGTGCAGCAGGAGGTATTGTCACTGAGAAGAGAAGTCGCCTAGGTCAAAAAAGTCTAGATTACCTCACCTTTATTAAGATGAATGAGGGATGGATCCCGAAGGGACTGACACTGGGCGATACATTCGATTAAAAAAGGCCTGATGAGATGAGCTGGCTTGGGCTAAAAATGGTCCACACGCTGCAGTATTTTAGATCTGAATGACGTTTGACTTGCGTGACTTATCCGCCACCAACTAGGGTTCAAGCCGCCATGTTTTAGGGCACTTTCTGCCTGTGAAACAAACATACATTTTTCTGGCCGTAGCAGCGGCTGCAACAATACCAAATTTTTCAGGCATGTGTACATGCCTAATTTTTAGGCCCACTGGTGCAGCATGTAGCGTTACTCACCTTTCCCAGGGGCCGGCCGCGGTCTTCTCTTCAAGCCGCGCGCGGTCCTGCGGCTGCACGAGCCGCGCGCGGCTCATCCGACGCTTCAGACAGGAAGGCGGGCAGTGACCGCGAGATGTGGCCACATGTCCCGCCTGAATCTAAGAGCGCGCCGCGAGTCTCGGGCGCGCTCTTAAAGAGACAGTGGGAGCCTAAATTTCCAAAAGGCTCCCATTGGCCCCTGTCATCCCACACACCCCATACACTTACCTTTTGGGGGTGTGGAAATGACAGAAGCCAATCACATTAGTTTTGAACCTATTTATACTTACCCTTTTCCCTTAGTTCCTTGCCCTATCATGGTTTCTGCTACAGTTCCCTTTAGCGCTTGTTGTGTCCAGTTGTGTTCCTCCGTATTTGACCTTGGCTTTGTATTCTGACTTCGTTTTCGCTTTATCCTTGTCTGTTCTGTTTGCCGGCTTGCTGTTTCCTGTGTACCAGACCCCGGCTTGTCCTCGTTTACGCTGTCTCTTTGTGCCCTTGACCTCGGATTGTTCCTGACTCTGTACTTCTCCTATATACGTCGAGTCCGGCCATTCTAAGGTCCGGTAGACGTATCTCTCCTCTGTTCTGCCTTCTGTTTAGCTGGATCCTGTGTGTAGGGGTATATTCTCGTTACATTACGATAGGGCCATGGACCCCGCAGATTTAGCTCAACAGATGGCATCCCATGAGGCTAGATTTGTAGAGCAGGATCACCGAATGGATCAGATAGCCCAGGCTCTCCAGACGCTCTTAGCTAGAACCATTCCAGCAACCACACCTAACCCTCCTACACCCCTTCTTCCTGAAGTATCGACTGTGCCTAATGCTACGGCCCATTTAACACCTCATCCTAGGTATGGAGGGGATTCTAAGACATGCAGAGGGTTTATTAACCAAATAGAGTTTCACTTTGAGATGTATCCACGTTCATTTCCCACAGAGAGGTCTAAGGTTGGGTTCTTTATGCACCAACTTACCGACAAAGCACTTGAATGGGCAAATCCTATTTGGGAAGCTAATGGACCTATGGTCGATGACTTTCACAGTTTTCTTACAGCTTTTCGCAGAACTTTTGACACTATGAAAAGGTCTAAGTATGCCGCAAGAGCATTAATGAGAGTTAAACAGGGTTCTAGGTCTGTGGCTGATTTCGCTATTCAGTTTCGTACCCTTGCCTCACAGGTAGATTGGACCAACAATGGGTTAACTACTGCCTTCATGGAAGGCTTATCAGACTCTATATTGGATGAGGTAGCAGCTAAGGAGCTTCCTGTTGCCTTAGAGGACCTTATTGACTACCTCATTGATATAGATAATAGGATTCGTGACAGGTACTATACCAAGAACAGAAATAGACGTTTTGTTACAAACACCCCAGAGTTAATACACCGGAGAGTGTTAAAGTATCTGAAGAGGAACCTATGCAATTAGGGGTTGCCAAACTCTCTGATAATGAAAAATTACATAGGAGAAGGGAGGGACTCTGCCTATATTGTGGTAGGAGAGACCATATGGTAAAGGAATGTCCTTTGCTCCCGGAAAACTCTCGCACCTAAGACCTTATAGGGGACTGGCCTTGGGTGTGATTTCTAAGTCTCCTACATTGCCTCCTAACCGACTGCTTCTCCCTGTTTCTTTACATATGGGAGAGAGTTGTATAGTTGAAAATATATACGCCTTGGTTGACTCTGGGGCAGCTGAGAATTTTATAGACTCTGGTTTTGTAAAGAAAAACAACATTCCCATCAGGGAGAAGGAGATACCCTTGGCCGTTGAGGCCATAGATGGTAGACCATTGATATCTCCAGTTGTTACTCATGAGACTGCACCGTTACACATGTACACAGGGGTTTTACACTATGAAACCATTCGGTTCCAGGTCATCACCTCTCCCTCTTCACAGTTAAAGTTAGGGTATCCATGGTTACGTGCCCACAATCCCATTTTTGACTGGGAGACAGGGCAGATAAAATCATGGAGTGAAGCCTGCCATGAGTCATGTACTATTGAAGTCACGCCTGTGAATTCTATTAATGTTCCTACCACTCCTCCTTTGTCTACGGCTATACCCTCTCAGTATTTATCTTTAAAGACTGTCTTTGATAAAAGAGAGGCTGACAAATTACCGCCTCACAGACCCTACGATTGTGCTATTGACTTGTTGCCTGGCACTATACCTCCAAAGGGCAGGGTGTACCCCTTATCGGTTCAAGAAAACCGTGTCATGGAGGAATATATTAAAGAATCATTAGACAAGGGATTTATTAGGAGATCCTCTTCTCCGTCTGGAGCGGGGTTCTTCTTTGTATCGAAGAAAGAAGGTGATTTAAGACCTTGCATTGATTATAGATGTCTTAATAAAATCACCATCAAAAATGCTTACCCTATACCATTAATAACAGAATTGTTTGACAGGCTCAAACGTGCTACGGTATTCACCAAATTAGATCTTAGAGGAGCATACAATTTGATACGTATAAAAAAGGACCACGAATGGAAGACAGCCTTCAACACTAGGTCAGGTCATTATGAGTATACCGTCATGCCATTTGGGCTTTGCAATGCCCCAGCAGTATTCCAAGAATTTATTAATGATGTCTTAAGAGACTTTATTCACTCGTTTGTGATTGTGTACTTGGACGACATTTTAATATATTCTACAGACTTACACACTCATCACAGACATGTTACGACCGTTCTGAAGACCCTTCTTGCTAATGGTCTTTACTGTAAATTAGAAAAATGTCTATTCGACCAATCCGAAGTCCAGTTTTTGGGGTATTTGATTTCCGCTAAAGGTTTTCGTATGGATCCCCGGAAGCTCGCTGCTGTCATAGAATGGCCTCTGCCGCAAGGTCTAAAAGCCATCCAGCGTTTTCTGGGTTTCTCTAATTATTATAGACGTTTTATCAAAGGTTTTTCGTCTATTGTAGCACCTATTACTCGTATGACAAAAAAGGATGGCAATACTCGTGTCTGGTCTACCGAGGCACTTCAAGCTTCTGCCTTCCTTAAGATTAAGTTCGCCTCTGCACCTATTTTACAGCATCCTGTCCCCTCATTGCCCTATATACTTGAAGTTGATGCTTCAGATATCGGGGTAGGTGCTGTTTTATCTCAAAGAGAGTCTCCTGAAAAGCCATTGCATCCTTGTGGCTTCTTTTCTAAACAAATGTCCAAAGCAGAGAAGAATTATGATGTGGGTAATCGCGAACTCCTTGCTATCATTTTAGCACTCAAAGAATGGAGACATTTGTTAGAAGGCACTAAGGATCCCATCCTCATATTTACGGATCATAAGAACCTGTCCTACCTTAGCAAAGCTAAAAGATTGTCTTCCAGGCATGCTAGGTGGTCACTGTTCTTGTCCCATTTCAATTATATAATCACCTATAGGCCAGGTGATCGGAACACTAAAGCGGACGCTCTGTCCAGACAGTTTGAACTATTGACAAACAGGAGATTGATGTTACTCCTGTCATTCCCCCAGACAGGATAATACTAACTACTGTATTGTCTATTTCCTCGTCCCTCTTGCAGGCCATACAAGCGAAACAAAGCATGGCACCTAACGAGAGGCCTAATGATAAATTGTTCGTTGACGTTCCCGAGAGACGGGATATTCTGTCACTATATCACGATACAAAGACTGCTGGACATCCTGGTATTTCCAAAACAGTGTCAGCTGTTTCTCGGTATTTTTGGTGGGATTCCTTACGAAAGGATGTCACTGACTATATAAGTGCTTGTACTACTTGTGCCTGTATGAAATCCTCTCGTAGAGTTCCTTGTGGGCTGTTGCATCCGTTACCCGTTCCCGAGAGACCTTGGTCCAACCTATCTGTGGATTTTATTGTTGAATTACCCCCTTCGAATGGTAACACAGTCATCCTGATGATAGTTGACCGGTTTTCCAAAATGGCTCACTTTGTGTCTCTTCGCAAGTTGCCCACATCCAAGGAACTGGCCCTTATCTTCACTAGAGAAGTATTTCGGTTACATGGCATTCCCTTATCTATTGTGTCCGATAGGGGTAGCCAATTTATTTCCAGGTTCTGGAAAGCCTTTTGTACAGAAATGGGTATTTCTCTCTCGTTTTCTTCCGCTTACCATCCCCAGTCTAATGGAGCTGCTGAACGTGCCAACCAGTCTCTGGAGCAGTACCTCCGTTGTTTTGTGTCTCACCATCAGGACAATTGGTCTGACCTGCTTCCTGTATCAAAACAGTACAGTAGCTTGAACAAAGGGACACTTGTATAAAAATTGTCAGTATACAAGTGGTACCCTTTGTTCATCAGGGGGAATATCAGGTCCCAGACAATCTTGCCACTGGTTCCCATATGTTCTGGGCAACCTGGAGGGTCAGGTCCTCATACACCCGGAAGGCCTGAGTATACCCAGTCTCGCTATCACAGAGCTTATACATCTTTACACCATACCTAGAGCGCTTGGAAGGAACATACTGCTTGAATCCCAGCCTTCCCTTATACTTCATCAGGGATTCATCCACGCATATATTCCTTCCAGGTGTATAAGCCTCTGCAAACCTGGCAGCAAAGTGGGTAATCAGGGGCCGAATTTTATACACCCTGTCAAACTGGGGATGCTCCCTAGGGGGACACAGGCTGTTGTCGCTGAAGTGCATGAAATGTAGAATCATTTCATACCTCTTCCTCGACATACATTGGGAGTAAATGGGGGTAGAGCAGATGGGGCTACTGCTCCAGTAGGAGCGAATGGAGGGCTTCTTTATGATGCCCATCAGCATAGTCAATGCCCAGAATTTTTTAAATTCTGGCACAGATTGTATCTTTGCTCAGAATTGATGGGGCATATAAATTAGTTTGGGCGACAATGTTCACCAATACAGGGATCCTTAGGACAGGTGTCAATACATACCTGCCAAATGACCCTATGTAGGGGGAACAGTCCCTATTCTGCTCTGTGTCAGTGTGTATCAGGGATCCTTAGGACATGTGTCAATCCATATCTGCCAAATGACCCTATGTAGGGGGAACAGTCCCTATTCTGCTCTGTGTCAGTGTGTATCAGAGATCCTTAGGACATGTGTCAATCCATATCTGCCAAGTGACCCTATGTAGGGGGAACAGTCTCTATTCTGCTCTGTGTCAGTGTGTATCATGGATCCTTAGGATAGGTGTAAATCCATATCTGCCAAGTGACCCTATGTAGGGGGAACAGTACCTATTCTGCTCTGTGTCAGTGTGTATCAGGGGTTTTGAGGACAGGTGTCAATCCATATCTGCCAAGTGACCCTATGTAGGGGTAACAGTCTCTATTCTGCTCTGTGTCAGTGTGTATCATGGATCCTTAGGATAGGTGTCAATCCATATCTGCCAAGTGACCCTATGTAGGGGGAACAGTACCTATTCTGCTCTGTGTCAGTGTGTATCATGGATCCTTAGGACAGGTTTCAATCCATATCTTCCAAGTGACCCTATGTAGGGGGAACAGTCTCTATTATGCTCTGTGTCAGTGTGTATCAGGGGCTTTGAGGACAGGTGTCAATCCATAACTGCCAAGTGACCCTATGTAAGGGGAACAGTCCCTATTCTGCTCTGTTTCAGAGTGTATCAGGGGTTTTGAGGACAGGTGTCAATCCATATCTGCCAAGTGACCCTATGTAGGGGGAACAGTCTCTATTCTGCTCTGTGTGAGGAGGAGGAACAGGAAATGAGTAGCTCGGCATCCAACCTTGTGCAAATGGGGTCTTTCATGCTGTCGTGCCTGTTGAGGGACCCACGTATAAAAAGGCTGAAGGAGAATGACCTGTTCTGGGTGTCCACGCTACTAGACCCCCGGTATAAGCAGACAGTGGTGGAAATGTTACCGAATTACAAGTCGGAAAGGATGCAGCATTTGCAAAATAAATTAAAAAGTATGCTTTACACAGCGTATAAGGGTGATGTCACAGCACAACAGGAATCTAACAGGGGAAGAGGTGAAAGTCATCCTCCTCCTCCTGCTCCCACGACCACGCCATATCTGCCAAGTGACCCTATGTAGGGGGAACAGTCTCTATTCTGCTCTGTGTCAGTGTGTATCATGGATCCTTAGGATAGGTGTCAATCCATATCTGCCAAGTGACCTTATGTAGGGGGAACAGTACCTATTCTGCTCTGTGTCCAGTGTGTATCAGGGGTTTTGAGGACAGGTGTCAATCCATATCTGCCAAGTGACCCTATGTAGGGGGAACAGTCTCTATTCTGCTCTGTGTCAGTGTGTATCATGGATCCTTAGGACAGGTGTCAATCCATATCTGCCAAGTGACCCTATGTAGGGGGAACAGTCTCTATTCTGCTCTGTGTCAGTGTGTATCATGGATCCTTAGGACAGGTGTCAATCCATATCTTCCAAGTGACCCTATGTAGGGGGAACAGTCTCTATTCTGCTCTGTGTCAGTGTGTATCAGGGGCTTTGAGGACATGTGTCAATCCATAACTGCCAAGTTACCCTATGTAAGGTGAACAGTCCCTATTCTGCTCTGTTTCAGAGTGTATCAGGGGTTTTGAGGACAGGTGTCAATCCATATCTGCCAAGTGACCCTATGTAGGGGGAACAGTCGCTATTCTGCTCTGTGTCAGTGTGTATCATGGATCCTTAGGACAGGTGTCAATCCATATCTGCCAAGTGACCCTATGTAGGGGGAACAGTCTCTATTCTGCTCTGTGTCAGTGTGTATCAGGGATCATTAGGATAGGTGTCAATCCATATCTGCCAAGTGACCCTATGTAGGGGGAACAGTCCCTATTCTGCTCTGTGTCAGTGTGTATCAGGGGTTTTGAGGACAGGTGTCAATCCATATCTGCCAAGTGACCCTATGTAGGAGGAACAGTCCCTATTCTGCTCTGTGTCAGTGTGTATCAGGGGTTTTGAGGACAGGTGTCAATCTATATCTGCCAAGTGACCCTATGTAGGGGGAACAGTCTCTATTCTGCTCTGTGTGAGGAGGAGGAACGGGAAATGAGTAGCTCTACATCCAACCTTGTGCAAATGGGGTCTTTCATGCTGTCGTGCCTGTTGAGGGACCCTCGTATAAAAAGGCTGAAGGAGAACGACCTGTTCTGGGTATCCACGCTACTAGACCCCCGGTATAAGCAGACAGTGGCGGAAATGTTACCGAATTACAAGTCGGAAAGGATGCAGCATTTGCAAAATAAATTAAAAAGTATGCTTTACACAGCTTATAAAGGTGATGTCACAGCACAACGGGAATCTAACAGGGGAAGAGGTGAAAGTGATCCTCCTCCTCCTCCCACGACCATGCCATATCTGCCAAGTGACCCTATGTAGGGGGAACAGTCCCTATTCTGCTCTGTGTCCATGTGCATCAGGGTCTCTGAGGACAGGTGTCAATCCATATGTCAAGGTGTCAATATGTCATATGTTAGGTGTCAATCCATATCCATTGTGATTTAGGAATGTTAGGTGATTTCTGCCCTTTATGGATTAAAAGCAGACTCTGCATCAACTGTGTAATTTTCCATGGGAGTTTTGCCATGGATCCCCCTCCGGCATGCCACAGTCCAGGTGTTAGTCCCCTTGAAACAACTTTTCCATCACTTTTGTGGCCAGAAAGAGTCCCTGTTGGTTTTAAAATTCGCCTGCCCATTGAAGTTAATGGCGGTTCGCGCAGTTTGCCGGTTCGCGAACATTTGAGGAAGTTCGCGTTCGCCGTTCGCGAACCGAAAATTTCGGGTTCGCGACATCACTAATGATAATCAATAATGATGGGTGGGTGGACGCAGTGGGGATGTCATTCCTACCTTTGACACAGGCAGCCTAAAGGCTGGATATCATGATGCGTTTCGCCCATACAGGTTTTATCTAATATTGGTTTTGCTACTCTTTTCTTAATTTAAATTTCCTGTTGTCAGTGTCAATTAACTTCTAGTGTTACGATTACCTTAAAGGGACTCTATAGTCAACATATAAAAGCAAGAAAGACAGGTCCCCCAGCCTTCCTTCTTGCTTCAATATGTACTTTCATTTATTAAAAATTATTTTCGAAGCGTTTTTATATTAAAAACTTACCTCCATTCCAGCGCCGAGCTCCCTGCAAGGCCACGCCCCCTTTTTCGTCAAAATGACGAAATCGCAGGGCTCAGACGCTTCTCTCAGAGAAGCGTCATCGCGATGTGGTGCGCATGCGCGGCTTCGCGCTGCACCAATCGCGTTCTTCATAGAGCGGCATTGAATGCCGCCCCATGAAAACACTCAGCGCTATACCGTGCTTGTGCGCGGTATGCGCGTTCGCGAGCTGAGCTGAGTGACAGCTCAGCCCGCTGTGTGCCCGCCCCCCTCCTACGGCAACTCTCCTACTCCAAACTTTGCATGCAAACACTATATATAGAGACTTCTCTATATATAGTGTTTGCATACAAACACACACATATTGTTAACCCCTTAACGCCGTTACGGCGTGCTATGCCGTCACCGGTTAAGTGGGCTTTAAAGCCGTTATGACGGCATAGCACGCCGTAACGGCTTGCAGCCCCAGGAGGTAAGATGTACTTACCTCCGCCGCGATCCGCTTCGGGAGGACTGCCTCACAGCCCAGGCAGCCCTCCCACGGCAAATGAGGCCCCCGGGGGCCATGTGATTGCTCTCAAAGAGCGATCACATGGCCCCCTATAGCTGGCTGTGGATCTGCCAGCAGGGGGACTGTTTGAAATATCAGACAGTCCCCCTGCTGGTGGGAAGTATAAAAAATAAATAAAACACAAGTGTAAAAATAAATTAAATATATTTTTATATATATATATAATATGTATATATATATTATATATATAATATATATACACATATTATATATATGTAACGTCATACAAAGTGTATTTTAATATTAATATAAGTATATATATTAATATTAAAATACACTTAGAATGACGTTACATATATATAATATGTATATATATTATATATATAATAGATGTACATATATTATATATAAATACGTATAATTAAAATAATAAATAAAATAATAAAATAAATAAAATATTGAAACAAAATTTAATATAAATTATATATGCATATGTAATTTCATTCTAACTGTATTTTGTTATTAATATATATATATATCGGTAACAAAATACACTTAGAATGACATTCTATATATATCTATATATATATATATATAAAATACAAATAACCGCAAATATATATATATATATATAGATAAATACATATAATTACATGAAAGATTACATTAGTATACACGTAGAATTTAAATACCTATAAAAGCATATATATTAAAATTCTACATGTATATTTAAATAATCTTTTAACGTAATTATGTGATTTGATTAATTAAAATTTGATTGACATGCCTGACAACACAGGGAGAAAGTGCAGAGAATTTAATTAGCAAGCACTATATTTGACCCTGTAACTCTCCAATACACCATAAAACCTGTACATAGGGGGTACTGTTTTACTCGGGAGACTTCGCTGAACTCAAATATTCATGTTTCAAACTGGTAAATTGTATTACAACGATGATATTTTAAGTAAAATTGACGTTTTTTGCATTTTTTACAAGCGAACTGCACTTTTATGGTCTATATTATTGTTGTAATATGTTTTACTGTTTTAAAACACTAGTATTTGTGTTTAGTGAAGTCTCCCGAGAATAACAGTACCCCCCATGTACAGGTTTTATGGTGTTTTGGAAAGTTAGAGAGTCACATATAAGGCTTGCATTTCATTTTTTTCACATTGAAATTTGCCAGATTGGTTATGTTGCCTTTGAGAGCGTATGATAGCCCAGGAATGAGAATTACCCCCATGATGGCATACCATTTGCAAAAGTAGACAACCCTAGGTATTGCAAGTGGGGTATGTCCAGTCTTTCTTAGTAGCCACTTAGTCACAAACACTGGCCAAATATTCGTTTTTTGCTTTTTTCACACAAAAACAAATATGAACGCTAACTTTGGCCAGTGTTTGTGACTAAGTGGCTACTAAAAAAGACTAAACATACCCCACTTTCAATACCTTGGCTTGTCTACTTTTTCAAATGGTATGCCATTATGGGGGTAATTCTCATTCCTGGGCTACCACACCGTCTCAAAGGTAACATTACCAATCTGGCAAATTTCAATTTGAAAATGTAATGTTCTATATTTGACCCTGTAACTTTCCAAAACAACATAAAACCTGTTAATGGGGGGTACTGTTGTACTCGTGAGACATCGCTGATTACAAATATGTGCATTTTTTTTGCAGTAAAACCTAACAGTATTATGACATTCACAGTTAAAATGTCAGACGGAAATGCAAATTTAAAAAAAAATCTTATTTTCTCACATTTTTTTTACTTTTATTCATAATAAATGATGTTCCATATATGAATAGTTAATGATAGATTAAAGCCCTGTTTCTCCTGAACAAAATGATATATAATAAGTGTGGGTGCATATAATTTGAAAGAGGGGAACTACGGGTGAACAGACATATAGCGCAAATTCCAGTTTTTGTTTACGTTTTGTTTTGATCAGAACGTGCACTATTGACTCCGTCCTGAAGGGGTTAATCATACACACACTTTAACCCCTTAAGACCGGAGGGCGTACTATTACGTCCTTTTAAAAGCGTCTCTAAACGCCGCCGGACGTAATAGTACGCCCTCCGGTTTTTAGTAACTTACCCGGTCGCTGGCGGTCCCACGCCGGCGATCGCGGTTCGGGGGACTCCCAGGGAGCCCCCCGCGGCACGTCCGCCCTCCAGGAGCCCTCCCGGCCATGTGAGAGTGAGGTCCTTGCGAGGACCTCACAATCACATGGCCGGTATAGCTGCCTGCTGCATTGCCAGCAGGGGGACTAACTGTAATGACAGTTGGTCCCCCTGCTGGCTGAAAATCAAATAATTTTTTTTTAAAACAGTGTAAAAATAAATAAATTATATACTTAGATCATATATATATATATATATATATATTATATATATATGATCTAAGTATATATATACACATATACACACATACACATACACCGTCTAGGTGTATTTTAATATTAATATATATATAATTATATATATATATATATATATATATATATATTAATATCAAATTACACGTAGACTGATACTGATTAAATATATATATAATTATTGTTATATATATATATTTATAAATAATATAAAAAAAATTAATATGTAAATACGTAAAAAAATTAAATAAAAAAATAATTAAAAATAAAATATTAAAAAATATATAGATGTTTTATTTCGTTCTAACTGTATTCTGATATTAATATATATATATTTATATCAAAATACACTTATAACGAAATAATATATATATCTATATACATAAATATATACGTATATATCACTATATATATACCTATATATAAATAAAATATTAAAAAAATATATATATATATATATACGTGTATATATACACATATGTATATATATACATATATTAATTCTACACATATATTTATGTAATAATTTTACATAATTAGGTATCCTAATTAATTACAACTAGCGGGACCTGCCTGACCACCCATGCCGAAAGTATAGGGAATTTAATTTGCTAGCACTATATTTAACCCTATAACTTTCCAAGACACCATAAAACCTGTACATGGGGGGTACTGTTTTACTCGGGAGACTTCGCTGAACACAAATATTAGTGTTTCAAAACAGTAAAATGTATTACAACCATGATATCGCCAGTAAAAGTGACGTTTTTTGCATTTTTCACGCACAAACAGCACTTACAGGGACGATATTATTGCTGCAATACTTTTTACTGTTTTGAAACACAAATATTTGTGTTCAGCGAAGTCTCCTGAGTACAACAGTACCCCTCATGTACAGGTTTTATGGTGTTTTCAAAAATTACAGCGTCAAATATAAGGCTTGTGTTTAATTTTTTTCACATTAAAATTCGCCAGATTGCTTACGTTGCCTTTATGACCCTATGGTAGCCCAAGAATGAAAATTACCCCTATGATGGCATACCATTTGCAATAGTAGACAACCAAAGGTATTGCAAATGGGGTATGTCCAGTCTTTTTTAGTAGCCACTTAGTCACAAACACTGGCCAAAATTGGCGTTTTTTGCATTTTTCACACACAAACAAATACAAATGCTAACTTTGGCCAGTGTTTGTGACCAAATGGCTACTAAAAAAGACTGGACATCGCTTATTTGCAATACCTTGGGTCGTCTACTATTGCAAATGGTATGCCATTATGGGTGTAAATTTATTTCCTGGGCTACTATACAGTCTCAAAGGCAACGTAACCAATCTGGCGAATTTCAATTTCTAATGTAACACGCTATATTTGACCCTGTAACTTCCCAAAACACCATAAAACCTGTACATAGGGGGTACTGTTTTACACGTGAGACTTTGCTGAATACAAATATGTGTATTTTATTGCAGTAAAAGCAAACAGTATTATGACATTGACAGTTAAAATGTCATGAAGAACGAAAAAAATCTTATTTTCTCCCATTTTTTTCATATTAAATTATGTTTCATAGCTAAATATTTGATATTAAATGAAAGCCCTGTTTCCCCTGAATAAAATGATATATAATAAGGGGGGGTGCATTTAATATGAAAGAGGTGAATTACGGTTGGACAGACATATAGCGCAAATGCCAGGTTTTGTTTACGTTTTGTTTCGTTCACAACTTGTATCTATCTATCTAATTCTTTCTATTTCTATCTCTTTCTATCTATTCCTTTCTATCTATATCTCTCTATCTTTTTTGTCTATTTCCTTCTATCTATCTATTTCTAACTACCTATCTATCTACTTCTTTCTATCTATATCTATCTATTTCTATTTCTCTTTCTATCAATCCATTTCTATCTAATTCTTTTTATTTCTAT
Source organism: Pelobates fuscus (assembly GCF_036172605.1). NCBI lineage: Eukaryota > Metazoa > Chordata > Amphibia > Anura > Pelobatidae > Pelobates > Pelobates fuscus. Next base: position 418,680,365 of record NC_086317.1, read on the forward strand.
CTATTTCTTTCTATCTTTCTATTTCTATCTAATTCTTTCTATCTATATCTATTTCTTTCTTTCTATCTATATCTATCTTTTTCTTTCTTTGTTTCTTTCTATCTATATCAATATATTTCTTTCTATCTATATCTATCTATTTCTATCAATCTATTTCTTTCTTTATTTCTTTCTTTCTATCTATTTCTATCTATCTATTTCTATCTATCTATCTATATCTATCTATTTCTATCTATCTATATCTATCTACCTCTTTCTTTCTTTCTTTCTTTCTATCTATCTATATCTATCTAAATCTATCTATTTCTATCTATCTATCTTTCTTTCTATCTATATCTATCTACCTCTTTCTTTCTTTCTATCTATCTATATCTATCTATTTCTATCTATCTATATCTATCTATATCTCTCTTTCTTTCTATCTATATCTATCTATCTATCTTGTTCTATCTGTCTATATCTATCTATATTTCTTTCTATCTCTTTCTTTCTATCTATCTATTTCTTTCTATTTATATATTTTTCTTTCTATCTATCTATATCTATTTATTTCTATCTATATCTATCTTTTTCTATCTATTTCTATCTATTTCTTTCTATCTATTTCTGTCTATATCTATCTATCTATCTCTTTCTATCTATATCTATCTATCTATTTCTTTAAATCTATCTATATCTATCTATTTCTTTATATCTATCTATATCTATCTATTTCTTTCTTTCTTTCTATATCTATCTATCTCTTTCTATCTATCTATCTATCTATCTATCTATATCTATTTATTTCTATCTATATCTATCTCTTTATATCTATATCTATTTCTTTCTATCTATCTATATCTATCTATTTCTGTGTATCTATTTCTATCTATCTATTTTTATCTATATCTATCTATATCTATTTCTTTCTATCTATCTATATCTATCTATTTCTTTCTATCTATATCTATCTATTTCTTTCTATCTATATCTATCTTTTTCTATCTATTTCTATCTATTTCTTTCTTTCTATCTATATCTATCTATTCCTGTCTATCTATCTATCTATCTATCTCTCTCTTTCTATCTATCTATCTATCTCTTTATTTCTATTTCTTTATATCTATCTATATATTTCTTTCTATCTATATCTATCTATTTCTTTATATCTATCTATATCTATCTATATCTATCTATTTCTTTCTTTCTATATCTATCTATCTATTTCTTTCTTTCTATCTATCTATATATCTATTTCTTTCTATCTATATCTCTCTTTCTTTCTATCTATCTATATCTATCTCTTTCTTTCTATTTATCTATATATTTCTTTTATCTATCTATCTATTTCTTTCTATCTATCTATCTCTATCTATTTCTTTCTATCTATCTATATTTCTATCTATCTATTTTTATCTATATCTATATCTATCTATTTCTTTCTATCTATCTATCTCTATCTATTTCTTTCTATCTATCTATATTTCTATCTATCTATTTTTATCTATATCTATATCTATCTATTTCTTTCTATCTATCTATTTTTATCTATATCTATATCAATCTATTTCTTTCTATCTATATCTATCTATTTCTATCTATATCTATCAATCTATTTCTTTCTATCTATTTCTTTATAGCTATCTCTTTCTATCTTTCTCTATATATATCTATCTCTTTCTTTCTTTCTATCTATATCTATCTCTATATATTTATTTCTATCTATCTATCTCTTTCTATCTATCTTTATCTATCCATTTCTATCTTTATCTATCTATTTCTTTCTATCTATCTATCTATATAGATATATATATTTCTATCTATATATCTCTTTCTATTTCTTTCTTTCTATATCTATCTATCTCTATCTCTTTCTTTCTATCTATCTATCCATATCTATCTATATCTCTCTTTCTTTCTTTCTTTCTTTCTATCTATATCTATCTCTCTTTCTATCTATATCTATCTCTTTTTTTCTATCTATCTATATCTATCTATCTATATCTATCTATATCTATCTATTTCTATCTATATCTATTTCTTTCTATCTCTTTCTTTCTTTCTATCTATCTATATCTATTTCTTTCTATTTATATCTCTTTCTTTCTCTTTCTTTCTATCTATCTATATCTATTTATTTCTATCTATATCTATCTTTTTCTATCTATTTCTTTCTTTCTATATCTATCTATCTATTTCTGTCTATATCTATCTATCTCTATCTCTTTCTATCTCTTTCTTTCTATCTATATCTTTCTTTCTATCTATATCTATCTATTTCTTTATATCTATCTATATCTATCGATCCATCCATCTATCTATATCTATCTATTTCTTTCTTTCTATATCTATCTATTTCTTTCTATCTATCTATCTCTTTATTTCTATCTATCTATCTATATCTATCTATATCTATTTCTTTCTATCTACATCTATTTCTATCTATCTATTTTTATCTATATCTATCTATTTCTTTCTATCTATATCTATTTATTTCTATCTATATCTATCTTTTTCTATTTCTATCTATTTCTTTCTTTCTATCTATCTATTTCTGTCTATCTCTCTCTTTCTATCTATCTATCTATTTCTGTCTATCTCTCTCTTTCTATCTATCTATCTCTTTCTTTCTTTCTATCTATTTCTTTCTATCTATCTATATCTATCTCTTTCTTTCTATCTATCTATATCTATCTCTTTCTTTCTATTTATCTATCTATTTCTTTTTATCTATCTCTTTCTATCTAAATCTATCTATCTATTTCTTTCAATCTATCTATCTCTTTCTATCTATCTATATCTATCTATTTCTTTCTATCTATCTATCTATCTATTTTTATCTATATCTATCTATCTATATCTATCTCTTTCTTTCTATCTATCTATATCTATCTATCTCTTTCTATCAATCTATATCCATCTATTTCTTTCTATCTATCTATCTCTATTTCTATCTATCTATTTTATCTATATCTATCTATCTATCTATCTATCTATCTATCTATATCTATCTATTTCTTTCTATCTATCTATATCTATCTATTTCTTTATTTCTTTCTATCGATATCTATCTATATCTATCTATATCTATCTCTCTTTCTTTCTTTCTCTTTCTTTCTATCTATATCTATTTCTTTCTATCTATATCTATCTCTTTCTTTCTATATCAATCTATCTATTTCTATCTCTTTATTTCTACCTATCTATATCTATCTATCTATCTATCTATCTCTATCTATCTACAGGGAGTGCAGAATTATTAGGCAAATTAGTATTTTGACCACATCATCCTCTTTATGCATGTTGTCTTACTCCAAGCTGTATAGGCTCGAAAGCCTACTACCAATTAAGCATATTAGGTGATGTGCATCTCTGTAATGAGAAGGGGTGTGGTCTAATGACATCAACACCCTATATCAGGTGTGCATAATTATTAGGCAACTTCCTTTCCTTTGGCAAAATGGGTCAAAAGAAGGACTTGACAGGCTCAGAAAAGTCAAAAATAGTGAGATATCTTGCAGAGGGATGCAGCACTCTTAAAATTGCAAAGCTTCTGAAGCGTGATCATCGAACAATCAAGCGTTTCATTCAAAATAGTCAATAGGGTCGCAAGAAGCGTGTGGAAAAACCAAGGCGCAAAATAACTGCCCATGAACTGAGAAAAGTCAAGCGTGCAGCTGCCAAGATGCCACTTGCCACCAGTTTGGCCATATTTCAGAGCTGCAACATCACTGGAGTGCCCAAAAGCACAAGGTGTGCAATACTCAGAGACATGGCCAAGGTAAGAAAGGCTGAAAGACGACCACCACTGAACAAGACACACAAGCTGAAACGTCAAGACTGGGCCAAGAAATATCTCAAGACTGATTTTTCTAAGGTTTTATGGACTGATGAAATGAGAGTGAGTCTTGATGGGCCAGATGGATGGGCCCGTGGCTGGATTGGTAAAGGGCAGAGAGCTCCAGTCCGACTCAGACGCCAGCAAGGTGGAGGTGGAGTACTGGTTTGGGCTGGTATCATCAAAGATGAGCTTGTGGGGCCTTTTCGGGTTGAGGATGGAGTCAAGCTCAACTCCCAGTCCTACTGCCAGTTTCTGGAAGACACCTTCTTCAAGCAGTGGTACAGGAAGAAGTCTGCATCCTTCATGAAACATGATTTTCATGCAGGACAATGCTCCATCACACGCGTCCAAGTACTCCACAGCATGGCTGGCAAGAAAGGGTATAAAAGAAGAAAATCTAATGACATGGCCTCCTTGTTCACCTGATCTGAACCCCATTGAGAACCTGTGGTCCATCATCAAATGTGAGATTTGCAAGGAGGGAAAACAGTACACCTCTCTGAACAGTGTCTGGGAGGCTGTGGTTGCTTCTGCACGCAATGTTGATGGTGAACAGATCAAATCACTGACAGAATCCATGGATGGCAGGCTTTTGAGTGTCCTTGCAAAGAAAGGTGGCTATATTGGTCACTGATTTGTTTTTGTTTTGTTTTTGAATGTCAGAAATGTATATTTGTGAATGTTGAGATGTTATATTGGTTTCACTGGTAAAAATAAATAATTGAAATGGGTATATATTTGTTTTTTGTTAAGTTGCCTAATAATTATGCACAGTAATAGTCACCTGCACACACAGATATCCCCTAAAACAGCTAAAACTAAAAACAAACTAAAAACTACTTTCAAAAATATTCAGCTTTGATATTAATGAGTTTTTTGGGTTCATTGAGAACATGGTTGTTGTTCAATAATAAAATCAATCCTCAAAAATACAACTTGCCTAATAATTCTGCACTCCCTATCTATCTATTTCTTTCTTTCAATCTATATCTATCTATTTCTTTCTTTCAATCTATATCTATCTATCTATTTCTTTCTATATCTATCTATTTCTTTCTTTCTATATCTATCTATTTCTTTCTATATCTATTTCTATCTATCTATATCTATTTCTTTCTTTTTCTCTCTCCCCCCCCACTCTCTCCCCCCCACTCTCTCACTCCCAAATAATATAATATGGAATTGCAAACAGTTTAATTGCATGGGAAATGTAACATCTGATAAGTTTGTAAAGAATGCATTTATAAAATTATTTTTTTTTAGTCACCCACCCACAGTCACTCACTCACACTCCGTCACCCACCCACTCACACTCAGTCACCAACCCACACTCACAATCACTCAGTCACCAACCCACACTCACAATCACTCACTCACCTGCCCACACTCTTAATCACTCACTCACCTGCCCACACTTACTCACCAACCCACACTCACAATCACTCAGTCACAACCCACACTCACTCAGTCACCCCCACTCACAATCACTCACCTGCCCACACTCACAATCACTCACTCACCTGCCCACACTTACTCGCCAGCCCCCACTCACAATCACTCACCTGCCCACACTCACAATCACTCACTAACCTACACTCAGTCACTTTTCATTTTGAGATATATATATATATATATATATATATATATATATATATTTGTGTTAGGTGCTTATGATAGTACAGTGTGAAATACCATAGATAAATGTAGGATAATAAAAAGAGCAAGTCAGTTGTGGTTTGCCGGAACCGACGATGAGGTAGGCCTGAGAAAGAAGAGGGCAAAATTGAAGTAAACAAATGTATTTACAGATAACCAATACATATACATTTTATCAACCAGACATGTTTTTGAAAGCATCCCTTAATTCTTGAACTGGGTTTTGTATGTACCGTGAGTAAGCGGATGACTTCCAGCGCCCCAGTGTTTTGATAACATGAGTTGGGATGTTTACACTGAAGGCTGTGGACACGGCTCTTATACGAAAGGAGTGCCCTGAGTAGTTGGCTACGTTGAGGCCCAGTTGTGTGAGCAAAGACCTGAAGGTTGTAGTGGTGAGTACTGAACCTTGCAGCTGTAGTAATGGTTGTGAGGGTAGTAAGTTATGATGCTGTATGTAGGCATCAAGAACCCTGACTGGACACCATCTGTTGTGCGTGGGATAGTACGGAATGTTTACGGGTATGTGCTGACTGGTTTTGGAGTGAGGTAAAGTCAGGATGTAACGATCCATATGTTTTGTCAAGTGGGAATAGAGGAGGAAAGGAGTAGTTTGGGTCGTGGAGGTTGTAGTGAATTCTCGGTCTTAGAAATCCATAGAAAGCTATGTATATTGCTGTTTTGATGATAGAGTTTGTATTGGTCTCAAACGGTTTTAAGTCAAGCAGGTTAGATAATGCTTTAAAGATATGGTTATCTATTGGTAGCCTCTGGGCTGTATGTGTGGGTTCTGATTTCTGAATACCTCTGAGTATGGTCTTAATTTGGTGAGAGGCCATGAAACTGTTGTTATCTGCGTGTAAGATTAGCATGTGGTGTTGAATGCCAGTGAGATAGAGTTTGATGGTGTTATTTTTTTTTTTTTTTTAAATAATTTATTTGATTTTAGTTGACAGACATACAAAAACATACAAAAAGACAATACACGCTACACAATGCATTGCCATCAACAGAAATATATATATAAAGTGCATAGTTAGTAATTTCTCTCCTTTGAGAGGATATTACTGCCTTATCCCTAATTCAAGATTAATCCACCTATCTTGTACTATCTTGTACTCAGAAGTGTCATAACATATCGTGAATCCATTCTTAGAGTTAAAGTGGAGTTATTTCTATACATGTGGAATTCTCGTGTTCTTCTTTTCGTCTCTCTTTCCTTTCTCTCACTTTCAATTCCCTCTTCTCCTCCCTCTTTACTTCACTCTTTACTCCTCCCTCTCCCAGTGGAGGCACTTCTCAACTATCTAAATTCATGTGCCTTCATTACTGTGATGGACTTAACATACACAAAACACTAATATGCATTGCAAGACTCTTCTTGGGGAACATCCGTGGGCCGCTATAATTAGCCTATGTTCAAAAAAGCAAAAGAAAAATGATATTATCCTAATTGTTTTGTCCAGGAATTTGTCTGATCAATCTCTCTATTTTTTCCTTCCAGAATTTACTGACTTCTCTGATTTTTGTGGACTGGTACCCCAAGGCCTCCATAGTTAATTGGTATTGGACTTGTGAATATAATTGGTCCTGTGTAAAAATCGCACTACTCTTCCAATTTCTTGCGATTATTATTTTTGTTGCAGCAACAAAGTGGACATATATAAATCTTTCTTTAAAGTGAAGTAATTGTAGGTTTAAATGAAATAGGCCGTTATGCTGACCTCTAGGAATATTTGTCTCTGTAATATACTCCAAAGATTCAAAGGTCATGTACCACAAATTTTTAACTTTACTACATTCCCACCATATATGACCAAAAGACCCCTCTTTTTCGTTACATCTCCAACACAATGAAGAGTTAGAGGTATACATTTTGGACATTCTGGTGGGAACTAAATACCATCGATTCATTAATTTAAATAATACCTCAAGAAGATTCAGACAGTGGATTATTTTACCTGTTTGAAATATTACTTGATCCCATTCAACCTTGAAAATCTGTACATTAATTTCGCTACTCCATTTCTGCATATTAACATTCATACTAGGTGCCTCAATTTGTAGGAGAGCGCTTCTTGCCTTCGACACTATTTGCGATACATTATCATTTTTTAATAGAGCTGTCAAATTTTCTATTCCCTCTATGGGTCGATATAACAAAAATTGTTGGATAAAACCTCTGATTCTTAGGTAATTATACCACTCCTGCCTGGGTAGCGAATATTCATGTACCAGGGTTTCAAATGGTTTGATTTTATCTCCCAATATTATTTGATTTATAAAGTTAATACCCTTCGTTGTCCATGCACTTATATTTATATCCTTCATCCTTAGATGAATAATATTGAAGTTAAAATTTCCCAATATTTTATTACTTATTCCGCATTTCGTCCTCAACTTTTCCCATTCCATCAGAATTGATTGCAAACAACTATTTGAGGAACACACCTTCTTAATTCTTTCATCTTGTTTGGTTAACCAGATTAATTGGTACAAATTATCTGTTTCTGTCATCTCCTTTTCTAATTGGTACCAACCCAGTTCCTCAGAACTTAAGAGTTGCGTTTTATAAATATGAAACATCATATTAGCTAAATAGATTGTATTAATATTCGGAAAATTTATCCCTCCTTTCCTAATTTTCTGCATCAAAAGTTGTTTATTCATCCTCGGCCTTTTTCCTTTCCAGATAAAGTTATTTATATCTCGTTGTATCATGTATAGCCATGGTTGTGGCATTCTCAAGGGGATCATGCGGAATAGGTAGGACCATTTGGGAAGTAAATATGAATTGACCAAATTAATTCTACCCCACCAGGACAGTTCAGTTTGTCTCCATCTTTTTAATGACTCGTGGGTTGATCTATGTTTTTAAAAAAATTATTTGCATTGTATCTTTTAAGTCATCAGTAATCATTATTCCCAGATAAGATATTATGTTTTTGTTACAGTTCAATTTATATTTGTCTCTTATATATTGACAACATTCTCTAGAGATATTTATAGCTATATAAGTGGATTTATTTACATTTATTTTATAATTTGAAATCAAACCATATTTATCTACCTCTTCCATCAAGGCACCAAGCGATTCGACAGTGTCGGTTAAGGTCAAAATCAGATCATCTGCATATAGATTTAATTTGAATTCTTTCTCTTTATAGCTAAAGCCTTTTATTTGAAGATTATTTCTTATATTAATAGCTAGTATCTCCATTGTCATAATATATAAAATGGGCGATAGGGGGCAACCCTGTCTCGTTCCATTTTTTAATGTGAACCAGTCAGCGCATATATTTGGAGCCACTGTTCTTGCTTCTGGACCTTCATATAGTGCCAGAATTGCTTTAACCCCTTAAGGACCAAACTTCTGGAATAAAAGGGAATCATGACGTGTCACACACGTCGTGTGTCCTTAAGGGGTTAAGGAATTAAGCATCCACCCCTGTATGCCGAACTTTTCCATAGTTTTCCTTAAGAAGACCCAACCGACCCTGTCGAAAGCTTTCTCCGCGTCTACTGCCAAAATAAACAGAGATGTTTTGTTCCTTTGAGCTGCATCTATCAGATCGAGTAATCTTCTAGAGTTGTCAACTGGATCTCTCCCCTGTATAAAGCCAATTTGATCATTTTTTATAATCTTATCCATGAGTCCCTTTAGTCTATTAGCCAAAACTGATGAAAAAAATCTTAACGTCCGTGTTGATTAAAGAAATAGGTCTGTAATTTTCCACCTTTAAGGGATCCTTATTTTCTTTTAAAATTGGAAGGATATTTGCTCTTAGCATCTCTGGAGGAAATTTACCTACTGAGACTATTTCATTAAACATATTGGTTAAATGACAAACTATATGGTTTTTAAAGGATTTATAAAATACATTTACAAAACCGTCTGGGCCTGGCGTCTTATCTGGTTTTAAATTGTTTATTACTGCCTCCACTTCCTAGACTGTAATAGGAACATTTAACTTATTTCTTTGCTCCACCTTTAGTTTAGGTATATTACTGTTACTCAAAAAATCCTCATCATTCATTTTCGAAGGAATTAAATTATACAGGGCCTCATAATATTTATTAAATCTCTCACCTATTTTTTTTGGATCTAGATAGACCCCTTCCTCATCCACTATCTTTACTATTTTATTGGAGCTGATTTTATCTCTTAATTTTTTTGTCATAATCCTGTTTGCTCGGTTTCCTTTATAATAGTAATTCGCTTTCAGTTTCTTCATAACCTTAGAGTTTTTTTCTATAAGGAAGTTATTAATTTTATTTTGGATTTTTTTCAGGGCATCTGCATTTAATTTAGAAGGAGATTGCTTATTCTCATTCGAAGCCTTTTTTAGTTCCTCTTGAAGTTCCAGAAAAAATGTATTATTTTGTGCCTTATACCTTGTTTGTATACTTATTATATTGCCTCTAATGGTAGATTTAAATGCACACCAGTTGTTTGTATATGAAGTGTCATTTGGATCATTTTCAAGAAAAAAAGTTTCAATTTGTTTTTCCTAATATATCAATATGGATCTTAGATTTTAACAAATTATCATTCATGCGCCAGGTTTCACGATTGATCCTGGTCCATTGGTTTTTTGTCTCTCACATATTAATACTGTGGTCTGACCAGGTATTATCCAATATCTTACAGTATTTGATATTTGATAATGCTGTTATGTTACCCCAGACCATATCGATTCGGGAGTGGGACAGATGCACATGCGAAAAATAAGTATATTCCAATGAGTCAGGATTAATCGTTCTCCATAGATCGAAAGAGTCAAAGTTAATCATGTTTCTCTTAATAGATTTCACTAACTTGTCTGTTCTTTTTTGATGTAATAAAGTTACTGTTGTCTTTTTATCTAGTATCGGGTCCAATACACTATTGAAATCCCCAGCTACCAGACACATACCTATTTTAATGGGTTCCATTAAACCCAGAACTTTTTTTAGGGTTGGGGCGGGAAAATCGTTAGGAAGATATATGTTCGTCAGTGTATAGGGTATCTCATTCAATTTACAGCAAACTATTACATATCTACCGTTCTTATCTATAATTTGATGTAATATGTCTACTTTTAGTGTGTGAGAAAAGACTATTGCTACACCTCTTTGCTTTTTCCCACTTAATGCAGAATGTATCACAATAGGGAATTTTTCACCCCCCCAACCATGGTTATCCGTATCTGACCAGTGGGTTTCTTGAAAGAAACCCACTTCTACTTTATTTCTTAGCATGTAGTTATATATTAAATATTTTTTATTTGAAGTATTTAGACCCTGGACATTAACCGAAATCATCTTAACCATTTTAAATCATAGACCCTAAATACCACTGTCCCCAAGAGAGTTGCAATGCATTTACATAGAACACAAATAGTCCATTTATCATAGACCAAAAATAGCCTTATGGGCAATACACCCAGTCTGGCCCAACACAGCCTAGCTCCTAGAGGGTTGTCTCTCAACCTGCCCCCCAAGGGCCATCTATGTCCACGTGATATGATATCTTTAGTTACCCTATCTCGGTATTTGTGTCAACGAAAAGTTGACACTTGGTGGGGCGATATAGTATTGAGGTGACAAAAATCCTATCCTATTCCTTAATTTGGAAACGCTCTACCAACTCGGGTGACTACTTTTCCTCCTTTTCCCTTCTTTTTATTTTTCTCTTTTTTTTCCCTTAAAAAAAAAAAAAACGTGATTTATTCACATATATATTCCTCATCAATTTATGTATACCCCCACTAAATTCATATGAATTTAAGTCTACTGAAACACATAGCCAATCCACCCAAAAACTGTATAGGTTTCCCCACAGTGTAACACAATCAATCCTGTTATAGTAATAGTTCTTCCCCTACTACTTGTGCATATTACCAATTACCAATACTGCTGGGTTTCTATTACATCAGTGCTAAAAATAAAAAAATAAAAAAAAATAAAAATTTCCTTAAGCCTTCTGTTTCGAAGCTTAGCAAAACTACTTAAACCTATAACCGATATACCATTACTTTTTATAAATTCTCTGTGTAAACTAATCCATCCTTTATAGTACTAACACTTTCCCAGGTTCTTACACGTGTTACCAATATATCTAACTTCCTATTGCATCAGTGCTTATTCTATAAATATTAATTGTAAAATTCAACAAAAAAAAAAAGAAAAAAAAAAAAAACAAAAAAAAAGAGAGAATCTTCCTAGTCCTAAATAAAAGTTATAATTGTCCTCTTTCATCCGGAGAGCTTCAGGGCTTCTGCAGTTAATAATTGTTATGTTGGTCCTGATGTTAATGTTTCTTCCATCCATTTTCTCAACGCGACCAAAGTTGTAAATTTTTCATTTTTTCCTTTCCAGAAGATCCTTAAACATTTGGGGAATCCCCATATATATTTCACTTCTTTAGCTCTTAACACACTTAATTCTTGATTGAAGCTTTTCCGCCATGTTCTTGTGTAAAAAGATAGATCTGGAAAAATCTTCAAATTCTTAAATCTCTCTTCCAAGACCGGATTATTTCTTAACGAACTCATTATTTGATTTTTAATATGGAAAGATTGAAATTTAACAATTACATCTCTTGGTAATGTTTCTGCTACATTTCTGGGTCTGGGTAGCCTGTGGAATCTATCCAATTCAGAATCTTTTAAATCATCTTGGGATAACTGAGGCTAGTGGTGTTGTGCAGAGAGGCACTGAGGCTAGTGGTGTTGTGCAGAGAGGCACTGAGGCTAGTGGTGTTGTGCAGAGAGGCACTGAGGCTAGTGGTGTTGTGCAGAGAGGCACTGAGGCTAGTGGTGTTGTGCAGAGAGGCACTGAGGCTAGTGGTGTTGTGCAGAGAGGCACTGAGGCTAGTGGTTTGTGCAGAGAGGCACTGAGGCTAGTGGTGTTGTGCAGAGAGGCACTGAGGCTAGTGGTGTTGTGAAGAGAGGCACTGAGGCTAGTGGTGTTGTGAAGAGAGGCACTGAGGCTAGTGGTGTTGTGAAGAGAGGCATTGAGGCTAGTGGTGTTGTGCAGAGAGGCACTGAGGCTAGTGGTGTTGTGCAGAGAGGCACTGAGGCTAGTGGTGTTGTGCAGAGAGGCTTGGTGAGGCCTAATAGAAAGCAGTTGTTGGTGGGGGATTCCATCATAAGAGGTGTGGAGATGGACAATGGTGGTCTTGTGAGGTGTCTTCCCGGAGCTACTGCTCACAGAGACAGGAGACGTATCGGTAATATTGTTAAGCAAGCAAAGCAGGAAGGGGAATTGGATGTACTTGTCCATTTAGGGACAAATGACTTGGCTTGCAATGAGGTTTCAGAGGTTAAGGAAGTTTTTAGTGTTTTTGCCAATGATATACGGCAGGTTGCTTCCACATTGTCATTCTCTGAAGTTCTGCCTGTGCATAACACTCAGAATGACAGGCGGATGCGTATTAGGGACTTTAACTTGTGGCTTGGTGAATGGTGTCGGGAGCAAGGATTTGGCTTTATTGCTCATGGTAGCTCTGTTTGGAATGGAAATAAACTGTACAAAAAAGATGGTTTGCATCTTTCTCAAAAGGGAACAAATGTTCTCAGTGAGCAGTTCAGAGGTTTTGCTAGGATGTATTTAAACTAGGAGGGGGGGGGCAAAAGGGTGATAAAACATCAATCAAATTGTCCCCCAAAACAAGGACAGAAGGTGCCTGTAGCAAGTGTGTTAAAAAATGATAAGCTTAGAGTCATGTCTACAAATGCTCGCAGTTTAGTGAATAAGATCCATGAACTTGTGGCAATAATGGCAACTGATAGTGTAGATTTAGTCGCTGTTACTGAGACATGGTATAATGAGAAAAATGACTGGGACATAGCAATACCAGGGTACTCTTTATATAGAAAAGACAGGGAAGGCAAGAAAGGGGGAGGGGTGGCCCTGTATGTAAAGAATAGCATAAAATCTAGCCTAATAAAGGTTAGTGAGGCGAACATAGAGTCAGTTTGGGTTACGTTAGAATTTGGTAATCACACAGTAACTCGTGTAGGTGTGATTTATAGGCCCCCAGGACAAATTGAAGAGTTAGATAATCTACTAGTTGAAGAAATAGCTAAAATGACAATGAAGGGGGAAGTTATCATCATGGGTGACTTTAATCTTCCTGATATAAATTGGAAAACAAAAATAGCTACTTGTGCCAGGAGCACACATATTCTAAACTCCCTACTGGGATTGTCTCTAAAACAAGTCGTTGAGGAGCCAACTCGTAAAGAGGCCATACTAGATTTAGTGTTAACAAATGGAGATTTGGTATCAGATATTACTGTAGGTGAAAGTTTAGGATCCAGTGATCATCAGTCAGTGTGGTTTAATATAAGAACAGTGACTGAGTCACACCACACAAAAACAAAAGTTTTAGACTTTAGAAAAACAGACTTTTCCAACATTAGAATATGTGTAAAGGAGTCATTATCAGACTGGAGCAATTTAAATGGAGTCCAAAAGAAATGGGATTATTTAAAAGTTGCACTACTGAAGGCAACAGAAAATTGCATTAGGCTTGTCAGTAAAAGCAAAAAATTCAAGAAACCACTGTGGTACTCCACAGATGTAGCCAAAATAGTAAAAAACAAAAAGTTAGCATTTAGTAATTATAAAAAAACCCAGAGTGAGGAAGATAGAATTACCTATAAGATTAGGCAGAAAGAGGCTAAGCAAGTTATAAGAGCTTCCAAATCACACACAGAAGAGAAAATAGCACAGTCAGTAAAAAAGGGGGACAAAACCTTTTTTAGATACATAAATGAGAAAAGAAAAGTAAAACAAGGATTAGTTAGATTAAAAACAAAAGAAGGAAGGTATGTAGAAGAGGATAAAGGTCTAGCTGACTGCCTCAATGAATATTTTTGTTCTGTATTTACAGATGAAAATGAAGGAAAGGGACCTCAGTTAAGAAAAAGGATAAATGAGTCATTTATTACACGTGAGTTTACAGAGGAAGAGGTTCTATTTCAACTGTCAAAAGTAAAGACAAATAAGTCAATGGGACCTGATGGAATACACCCAAAGCTATTAAAAGAGCTTAGTGGTGTACTAGCAAAACCATTAACAGATTTATTTAACCAATCATTGATAACAGGAGTAGTCCCAGAAGATTGGAAGTTAGCAAATGTTGTGCCCATTCACAAGAAAGGTAATAGGGAGGAGTCGGGCAACTATAGGCCAGTAAGCCTAACTTCAGTAGTGGGGAAAGTGATGGAAACCATGTTAAAGGATAGGATTGTTGAACATCTAAAAACACATGGATTTCAAGATCAGAGACAACATGGGTTTACTTCAGGGAGATCATGCCAAACTAATCTTATTGATTTTTTTGATTGGGTAACTAAAATTATAGATCAGGGTGGTGCAGTAGACATTGCTTACCTCGATTTCAGTAAGGCTTTTGACACTGTTGCACATAGAAGGCTTATCAACAAACTACAATCTTTGAGTTTGGATTCCAATATTGTTGAATGGGTAAGGCAGTGGCTGAGTGACAGGCAACAGAGGGTTGTAGTCAATGGAGTATATTCGAAGCTTGGGCTTGTCACCAGTGGGGTACCTCAGGGATCTGTACTTGGACCCATTCTCTTTAATATTTTTATTAGTGATATTGCAGAAGGTCTTGATGGTAAGGTGTGTCTTTTTGCGGATGATACTAAGATATGTAACAGGGTTGATGTTCCAGGAGGGATAAGCCAAATGGAAAATGATTTAGGTAGACTAGAAAAATGGTTAGAGTTGTGGCAACTGACATTTAATGTGGATAAGTGCAAGATAATGCATCTTGGACGTAAAAACCCAAGGGCAGAGTACAGAATATTTGATAGAGTCCTAACCTCAACATCTGAGGAAAGGGATTTAGGGGTGATTATTTCTGATGACTTAAAGGTAGGCAGACAATGTAATAGAGCAGCAGGAAATGCTAGCAGAATGCTTGGTTGTATAGGGAGAGGTATTAGCAGTAGAAAGAGGGAAGTGCTCATGCCATTGTACAGAACACTGGTGAGACCTCACTTGGAGTACTGTACACAGTACTGGAGACCCTATCTTCAGAAGGATATTGATACCTTAGAGAGAGTTCAAAGAAGGGCTACTAAACTGGTTCATGGATTGCAGGATAAAACTTACCAGGAAAGGTTAAAGGATCTTAACATGTATAGCATGGAGGAAAGACGAGACAGGGGGGATATGATAGAAACATTTAAATACATAAAGGGAATCAACACAGTAAAGGAGGAGACGATATTTAAAAGAAGAAAAACTACCACAACAAGAGGGCATAGTCTTAAATTAGAGGGACAAAGGTTTAAAAATAATATCAGGAAGTATTACTTTACTGAGAGGGTAGTGGATGCATGGAATAGCCTTCCAGCTGAAGTGGTAGAGGTTAACACAGTAAAGGAGTTTAAGCATGCGTGGGATAGGCATAAGGCTATCCTAACTATAAGATAAGGCCAGGGACTAATGAAAGTATTTATAAAACTGGGCAGACTAGATGGGCCGAATGGTTCTTATCTGCCGTCACATTCTATGTTTCTATGTTTCTATAATACAGACTCAAAATATTCCATTAGAAATTTTTTCAATATAGAGTCAGTGACTTGTTCAGGAATGTTACGAATTCTTATGTTAGTTCTCTTGGAACGATCTTCCAAGTCATTTAGTTTATCCTCTAGTTGTTCTACTCTTGATTGTAGATCTGTTGTTATTGACTCCATATGTGCATATTTTATATCAGTTTGCGTCAACTTGGCCTCTATAGATTCCAATTGGACTTTCATAGTTCTCAATTCTTGTTTTAAATCCGATGAGCCTTTTTGGATATCTTCTTTAATGCTCTCCTGAAATTTATCCAGGTAATTAATTAAGATCTCTTCAGTGAGGGGTTTACCCACTTGTGCAGCATGAGAGGGATTGTGGTTGGGGATGGGGGGAGGGGAATGATCCTGATTTTCAGAAGGCAATTGGGATTTATTTTGAGAAGGAGAAAAATAACCTGATAATCTTTTCTCAATAACAAGATCTTTTTTTTCTCTCTTTCTTTTCTCCTCCTGTGGTTTTCTAGTTGTCATTTTGTGTTATTACTTTATTTTATTTTTATATATTTTTCTTTTCTTTCTATTTTTTTTCCCCTTTTTTCTTCACTCTTTGGTATTTTTTTTTTCCTCCTTATTTTTCTTTTTCTTCTCCCTTCTTTCTTATTATTTATTCTCTTTTCCCTTCTGCTTTCTCTGCGTTTTTTTTTTTTTTTTAATTTGTCTCTTTAACTGTCAGGGAGCAAAACTTTGTTTCTTGTTCTCTGGGAAAAAAAATATATATATATATATTTTTTTTTATATATATCAGCTTTATTTAGTCTTTTTATGATCTCTATATGATCTTAAAGTTTCCGTTTTTTTTTTTTTCTTTTTTTACTCTCCTCCCGTATCTCCTTTCTTCTTTGTAATAGTTCTCCGTTTTGTACTATCTGCCCTCCTCACGACCCACCACTCTTCCACCCTCTCACTTCAAATTTTGCAAGCGTAAAGAAAAACACAATCACTTATCTTGTTGCTGCAGTTTTGCGGCTCCCTACTCCTCCTCAAGACCTGAGTGCATCTCCAAACCAGGGGCTCCCAGAAACCAGCTCAGTCAGCAGCATTCCGTCCTCCAAGAAAAAAAAATGTTGAACGCTGTCGCACATGTGTCGAGCACTAAACAGAGACCCCGGTCGTTGTGATATTGCGGTTGCTGCAGGTATCGTCCTCTCGAGCGTTCCTACCAGCCGCCAAGAAAGCTCCCGCCGGTCACCCCTCAACACATCGCCCCTCCTCCTCCGTTGACGCTCACACACGCGCCCACGCGCCTACGTCATCATCACGTCCGGAGATGTATCAAAAGGGAATTCTACTGCAAATCGGAATCTTGAGTTTGATGGTGTTATGTGACATTTTAAGTCTAAGGTGGCAAAAGGAAGCAAACCCCAAAAAAGATGTCATAACAAATGGTTGCATGATGTTATGTTCCAGAAGGAATCTTTTGAATAGTGTGAAAGCTCAGTTGTATGTTTTGTGTGTATTGTTTGAAAGTGCCATTTGGGACAATGTCCTGCTATGCTGCATGATGGTTTCTAGTCCAGTATGAGTTGTTGAAATGTTGGAGTGATGGTGGCTGTGGGCGCCACTGACGGGAGTGCTTGATGAAATGCCTGAAATTTAAAGGGAGACAAATTGTCAGCAGCTGTGTTACATACACCTGGAACATGGAAACAACATAGGAAAAAAATATGACAAGCTGCCAACCAAGTGAGTTTCCTCAGAAATCTCATGATCGTAAGGGATTTGGAACGACCTTTGTTGATGATGTGACAGGTTGCCTGGTTATCTGAGTAGCAAAGAACTGGCATGTTTGCCCATAAATGACCCCATGCTACGGCAGCCGCCACGATGGGATAGATCTCAAAAAGAGCTGATGTAGTGGAAAAACCTTCCAAATCCTGAACTGCTGAAGGCCAGCTGCCCCAAAGCCATTCGTTCCCAAAAATTGCTGCAAAACCAGTGGTAGATGCCGCATCTGACCAAATGGTGGGAGATGAGTCAGTCAATTGAGGGAGGAACATACTTTTACCATTCCAAGTGGATAAAAATCTCTTCCACATGTTTAGATCTGCCGTAGCTCGGGTATCTAAGGACAACCTGTGCGTGTCATGTAGGAAAAGTGAAAAAAGATGCAATAGTCGTGATATAAAGGAGCGGCCTTGAGGTATGATGCGCATAGCAAAATTTAGCTCTTTGCGGTTGCATGTACAGAGCAGAAGGTAGCTGTTTATGTAAGTAAGAATATTCTCTATCTTGTCATGTGGTAGGCTCGCTTGCATTGTGGCTGAGTCTAATTGGATACCCAGAAAAGTGATAACCGTGTCTGGCCCTTCTGTTTCCTTAGGGGAGATAGGTACACCTAGTTGCTCAAATAGCTTAGTGGTAGCTTTGAGACTAGTAGGAGGGGAAGTGTTCTCCTCAACCAGTAGGAAATCGTCCAGGTAATGTAATACCGTAGGGCATCTGGCTATGTTCAATAGTAACCAGCATAATGCTTCGGCAAATGTGTCAAAAATAGCTGGGCTACTTTTGGACCCAAAGGTTAACCAGAAGAAAAAATAGTAGTTCCCGGACCACTTGATGCCATGCAGGTGCCACAGTGTGGGGTGGATTGGTAGTAATTTAAAGGCGTTGGTAATGTCGGTCTTACTGAGCCAGGCTCCAACCCCTGCTTGTATGATAGCGGTAATGGCGTGATCTATGGTGGTGTATTGCAGGGAGAATTCCTCAGAGGGGATGAGGGAATTAAGACAGGGGTTGGCCGATGAGTGGGGTGCCGATAAGTCCCACTCTCTCACTCCCACTCTCTCACTCACAAATAATATAATATGGAATTGCAAACAGTTTAATTGCATGGGAAATTTAACATCTGATAAGTTTGTAAAGAATGAGTCTCTGTTTTTGGGAAGATTTCCCTGTGACAATACCAATGGGGTTAGTGCGCCATTCTGTGAATGGGGGAGTTTTGAAAGGCCCCAATACGAAGCCCTCAGCCACTTCTTGAGCTATGAGGGTGTCAACCGCTGTGGGGTTGTGTTGGGCGGATTGTAGATTAGGGCATTCCAGAGTTCCGACTGGTAAGTGTAGGATACCTGTATGGAAACCTTCTGTTAAACCAGAGATAAGAAAGTCTATTAGGTGTCTAGATGGGTGCTGAGACATAAATACAGTGAATACTGGCATATTAATGGAAGTTAGGTAAGGCTTGGAATACATTTTATTAGGACACATGGTCTTTGCATGTGCCCTAAAACATTTTGAACAGACATGCAATAGTCTACAACCACTGTAATTACAAGACCCAACATTAAAATTATTACATATCTGGGACTTGCCCAGAAACTTGATTGGGCGTCCCAGTTTGTCTCGTGACAACTTCTCTGGAACAACAGAGGAACTAGCTCCTTGCGTGGAGGCATGTTCGTCTGCCGTGTTGGGACAAAAGTTTGTAGTATGGGCTGTGGAGGAGCAGTATGCACAAGCTGGTGTTCTTAGACCTGCAAAGTGTCTGCAAAAAATGACGGTATCAATCCTTCCTCAGTTGGATCGTGTTCCGTACTGGGAGAAGGCTCCAGACACTTTTGCAGAAAAAGACCTATGGTAGTCATAGAAGGCTGAACCACCATATTTGTTGCCCAGGTCTACCAGCTTGTGCATATAGAGATCAAACTCCTCTCTTCTGTTGGGATAGACCGCACAGATGACATCCCTGTAAATACCAAAAGCTAATACAAATTCAGGGATAGTCAGTTTCCTGTTTAGGTGGGCATCCCCAGACCTGACAACAACAGATACATCATCATAAGCATACGTTTTATTCTCAACAATATCCTGGGAGGCAATCAACAGGGAAGCCAGGTTGACGTCTTTACCTTCCAGGATATCCCTTTTTATATGCTCAGGTATCATATGAGCTGGGCTAACTTCCTGGTCATCCAGGGTGATGGCTGGAGCAACTAATGGCAAGTCGGCTGGTGCTTGTGAAGCAGCAGCGGGTGGCCCTGCTAGAGTAAGGGCCGTGGTGACCGACTCAAGTTTCTCCAGCCTGGAGTTGACATTGCTCATGGACGCCATGAGTGAGGATAACATGGCATGTATATCTCCTAGGTTGGACTGGCTAGGTCCTTCCCCGGCATCCATGTGCGTAGCAGTTTGAAAAGTTCTGCTTTCCTTGCTGTAGCGGGGTAGGGGATTTGTCGTCTCCTCAATTCCGTGGTTATACGTGGGATCGTCCAGGATCTGATCGATGCTGGACTGGCTAGCTCTCCTCCTTGTGTGGGAGTGACAGCTCTAGCCGGGGTGCTAGGCAGGGAGAAATCCTCTACCCCTTCCTGAGACATACTATACACAAAACAATTAATTAGTATAGGAAACCAACAAATTGTACTGGCAGGCTAGCTAGGCCGGATGACGAAAACATTATACTTGTTTGGTGACAGATGAGGCCCTGCTAATTGCCAAGCGGCTTGAGAGGCTCTATGCGTTGGCGCGAGGGGTTATTGAGGCCACTCGTCATAGTGGCAGGAGTTTTAGGCCTCTCGGTGACTGTAAGACAGAAAACAGGGGAAGGGAGTGACAGGTGAGGCCCTCTCTATGCAACATGCGAGGCGGCTAGCTAATGTATGGCCCGATGGGTGTTTGCCTCTGAAACGTTTGAGGCGGGGTGTTGGCCTCGCGGGACCACTAACTGATGGCGATTGCCAAGATGGGGTAAATACCTATTGGGATGCCTGTGACCCTATTGCCAGCACTCTAACCTAGGGGTTGAAATGAAATGTATGGTAGAAATACCATATGAGCAGGTGTACGTACCTGGTAGTAAGTGGATTGTTGGAAAGAAAACAGACTTATAGCCTGTAGCAGCAATGTTTTAAGGTTTGCTTGCGTATGAATGCAAATAAAATGTTGATACTATGCAATAGATATGTGTTACTCAGAAATGTTGGCATGGCTTTAATAAGATATCTGAGGGAGGCCGTGGCCTATGTACCAACAACATATGTGTTATATAATAATGGTGAGTAAGGGGAACATAAAATGTAAGTTATATATATATATGTATATTACTGAGCAGGAAACGTATGATTGGTTGGATCAGTACGTGTGATTCAACCCGAGTATGCATGAAAAGGAATTAATTGTAATGAAATGGATAATTATAAAAAAAACTCCAGTAAGCGTGGGAGTCCAATGTCTATACAGAAATGTTAGCTGGTTTCATACCCTTGATGTAATAAGTGATACCTTAAAAATAGCATGAAAATGGTCTGTCTATTTAACCAAGCAACTTTTTAACCAAATGTAAATACATGAAATGATGAAATGTAACTCACGAAAAAGATCTATGTGAATACATAGCAGAATAACCGAATCTTAGTATGAAGGGAAACAGAAGTTAGCATGAATAGCATAACCGTATGCATTTTAATGTGAACAGCAATCGTGCATAGAATATACTATGAATAAGTGCCGACCAGAAAACAAACCGAAATGACAATCGTTTAAATGAAGCAAGGTTGGTTTTTACATGAAATGCAATAATGTCTGAGAAGCCTGTAGTACACTGAATGACCGGTAGGGGTCAGTGTGTAGGCGAAAATGCAGTGGTTCGATGGTTTGTACATGAAATGCAATAATGTCTGAGAAGCCTGTAGTACACCGAATGACCGGTAGGGGTCAGTGTGTAGGCCAAAATGCAGTGGTTCAGTGGTTTGTACATGAAATGCGATAATGTCTAAGAAGCCTGTAGTACACCCAAAGACCGGTAGGGGGTTTAAACAAATGATATGCATGAACATGCAATGGTTTTAGAACAGAATTAGACTGTTACCGGGAAACTGACGGAGGCCAAACACAGAGAGATAGACACAGGTTTCTTCAGGAAGGAAGAGATCTTTATTCGATTCACCGACCGGGACTCAGAGGGACTTATGTCACCAAAAACAGCAAAGATCTGAGCCCAGAACTGACTGTGTAAATGCATGATATAGACATATAGCTCCTCCTATAGTTAACTCTACCTACATATACTCTTTACCCAATCAGCTGAACAAAGCCTAACTTCCCTTACCTGTTAGACCACATGGCTCACCCAGAACAATGGAGGAGGGGAAGTGTTTTCAGTTCCTGCATTCCTGCACTTGCTCAGTACACTGTTGATTGTATCTTAGCTACGTGTACCTGACTAACTGATAAACCAACATATGCACAAACACATGCCACGTGGCAATCCTGGCCTACTAAATTTAATTTCTACCGAGCTTCCACCACATTCCCCCCTTTGATGCTTCTGATATATATAATAATTCCAGATGCATCACCTAATCATCGCTTACTTACACCTCAAGTTGCCATGAATCAGAACAGACCTCGTAAGCATCTTAGCGTCATTACAAATTCCTTCAGCACTCCTCATCCTGAATATATTCTCTCTGGGCTAAGGGTTCATACTTGCAAACAGCCATTACATGTGCAGCTGTTTTCCATTCTGTGTGCTCTCTATGACACTCTGTATGGACCTGATTACCAATGGAACCAAACATGGTAGAAAGAGACACAACACTATAATCAACATGACTCCTCCTACCAATGTCTTGATCCCTCCAAGCTGCTCGTACCTACTTCCAAACCAACTACTAGAATTGTACCCGTTCCAGGCTTATCCCCTTAAGGACTAAACTTCTGGAATAAAAGGGAATCGTGACATGTCACACACGTCATGTGTCCTTAAGGGGTTAAGTCGGTACATGCGTCAGTTTAGCCATGTGGCTTGTGAGATCAGCCACTGCCTGCCTTTCATCATCTATGTGCAGACAACAGTTGCTGAGATTGAACTTTCCACATACACCTCCTTCTATTTGCACTGGAAGTGAATGGAGGACTTTATCAACAGCCCAACTGGTTTACCTGGTAAGAAGGCTATGTGCTTTACAGAGGAATCCATAATTGCCTAATGGTAGAATGAGGCTTGAATCCCTGTATTAGAATACAATAACACTTCATGGGCATACAGTTTGGCTGTTAACCAGTGCCCTCACATATTACATCCCTCTTATTGGCAATGAAGCGCGCTAAGGTAGCCAGTGCCACTCATTATCTTCCCAGCTACCTACATTCAAGGATGCCAACTTCTTTTTATGATTCACATCATAAACCTAAACTCCCAAGGTCTCTCCTGTTTCAATTGGCAACAAGAAGAAGGATGGTTTGAGCATACCTAATACACATGCCCCTTCCCAGTCCTGTGGTAATTCAGAATAGGCTTTCTTACCACAGATCCAGTACAAATTTGCTGGGGCATTCCAACTAGATGTAGCAGATAGGTCAAACCACACATCCTTTAAATTGGTATAAATTGCAAACGGATTAGGTGGTTCTGAGACATTTGAAGCTGACCACCAAGTTGTATCTTTTGTACTATCATTATAAGCTTTTTGCCCTAGACAACTCAATTCTCCTACAGATGTATTAAACATTATTCCTTTCCTTGCTATGCAAACATAACCTATAATGGAGGTCTTTAATCGCCACTCAGATTTACCTCTAACACTCACTTGATAATCAGTTTGAGAAGATATTAACTGTTCAACTGTCTCAGAACCAGAATACATTAACTCCTTTGCTTCCCATGGCCATTGGTCTCCCATATTAGTACCTCCACACACATAGCAGTTGGTTACATTAAGACTACCAGCAATGCTTTCGGCTAGATCTATAAATACGTTTTTCGCATTATGGGGGATCTTATTTTCCACACTCATCTCCTCATAGAAGGAATGAAAGACCTGATGAGTCTGGGTTGCCACAGTATCGGTCTCTATTCCTATAAATAATATTGTCCCAGGATCCAAACCTGTTCCATATATCTGGAACCCAAATAAGTTCCCAAACCTATCTATGAATCGTTCTGGGTCATTGATAAGTATATGGACTGGGTTACACTCCCTAGACAATATGGCTTGGTAGGCAACTTAGTGACGATCATATCCTTATCTACTGTCTGTCCCCAGGTTGCCCACCCCACACAGGACCAATACGGACAATAATTGTATTCTTTATTTGGGCATTTTGGATCTATATATTTATACTTACTACTGGGGCAAATATACTTATCATTAGACCCATACGTTCTTTCCCATTTAAGATCGCCACATACATTCCACGGTTTTCTACCACCTGATATCGCCTTACATGCATCAAATAGCAAAACACCTGGAGAATGTATGGTTTCTAGTATGGTCTTATTTATCAGGGTCCCCTGTGAGTCTCCATTCCGAATAGTCAACCAAATTTTACGAGGTTGATACTCAGGGCTAAAACACTTAGGTTCTCCTGCTCCTAAATGGCATACACTATAATCTATGCCTAAGTATCTACACTTAGATACATGTCCTTTACACTCATACTGTGAATGCCAAATAAGGGTAGAGGGAAATGTGATTGCCTGTTTTCGTAGTCTTAATGCAAACCTCGCAGCCTGGTGTGTCGGTACCTCTACCTTCCTGAATAATAAAAAATACACATAAATACATTATCAAACACATCACTCCTGACATCTTCTTCCTAGCTCTTCGACCGTGCAACGGCACCTCAGCTTCCAGGTATGTGAGGGCTGCAGGGAATGGAGTCCTTCTGATCCTCACTGTTCTTCACAGAGGTTTTTTTCCTCTGGCTTAACGTTGGTAGGTGGTCAGGCTTTATTGTGGCCATCAAAACACCTACTTGTAGATCTTTGTTGATGTTCCCTTTTAACAATATTCTCTTCGCAAAAAACACTTTTAACCCAACTGGGTCACACGTTTCAACCGGATCTTGCAAGGATTCTCTGGATCTATGGTAGCTTCTCAGGAATCTGCCGCTGGTTTTTACCCTAGAGTGATGAATCCACGGAGTCACTTCTACAACCTTTACAACTGTTGGGTTAGATAAAAGAACAACATAGGGACCTCTCCACTTGGAACCTAATGGAACAGTGTTCCATTCTTTTATCCACACTTGATCCCCTGGATGGTAAGAATGAACAGGTGGATATATGCTCACAGGTAACCTATCTTGCACCTATTTCTGTACCTTCATCATAGTTTTACTCAACTCAGCCACCTACAGCCGAGTAATTCCATCATCAAACTGACATAAATCTCCTCCTAAATTACTGAGTATGGAAGGTAGATGCCCATACATAATTTTTCAGCAGTACCCCAGAAACAAAAGAAAGCATCTTTGAGGTCTAGGAAGGTATAGTAGGTTGCCCCACCTGGTATTAAAGCAAGCAGATTATAGGGGATGGGTACCACTGGGTGTATATTAACTACTGCATTATTAACTGCTTTTAGATCTTGTACAGGATGATACTCATCTGATCCCGGCTTCTGAACAGGTAATAATGGAGTGTTCCAAGGGGAGGTACAGAATTTTAGGATGTCATACTTTACACACTTATCCACATAGGTTTGTATATTTTTCTTAGCCCTCTATAATATATGGTACTAACTAAGGCTAACAGGATACGCTCCAAGCTTTAATTCAATGTGTATTGGTGGAATATTGCGAGCAAGTCCTGGAGGATTATTCTCTGTCCATATTCTTGAAATGTCAAATAAGGATTCATCACTCTTAGGGTCTGTATTTGTTATTATAGAGTAGAAGTGCCATTCTTCTTCCCTTTGCACCGATACTGATATTATGCCTGGTGATCTATTAAGCTTCACAGACGTTGATCCGTTGGGTTTAAAAGTTATCTGGGCTTGAAGCTTTGATAATAGATCTCATCCTAGAAGCTGAACTGGACACTCCAGCATATATAGGAACTGGTGCTTAACAAAATGGCCTCCTAGAATACAAGTATGACTCCTGAGAATTGGTCTAGCAGCGCTTTTCCCAGTAGCTTCTATCATAGTTATAGTCTTCCTGAAGGAGGAGCAACTAGGTTAGTTACCACAGAGTACTCAGCACCAGTGTCAATCATGAAAGAGCTCCTCTTTCCCTCTATTGATACATCGACCATAGGCTGCACTCGGCTAAAGGGGGATGGAGCCCAGTCGGTATCAATAGTCTTCCATGACAGTGTCAGCCAGACCGACAAAATCTCTATCTTCTCTATCCCTTAATCTCTAGGTAGGGGAATAGTATCTACTTCCCTGAACACCTCCTCTGTTACTACTGTCATTCCCTCCAAGACTTTCTCTATAGCCACCTCTATAACCATCTCGTAACCATCTCTCTTGTCTTATCTATAACTTGCTTTATATTCCCTCTGTGTGCAGTCACTTTTCCAATATCCTTCCTCTCTACAATACGCACAGTGATTCCTACTTCCTCCCTTACTCTCCTACTCTTCCTACTCCCCTTACTACCTCCCTTAGCCTATTCTCAACTCCTCTATTCACCTCCCTTCCCTGTCTCTCTACACTTATGATAGCTACTGCTAGCATATCTGCCTTCATCCTCATTTTACGTTCTTCCTCCTGCTTTGTTTCAATCTCCCTGACGCCTGACTTGCAATTTCCATTAACTGTGATATGGACATTCCTACAAATCCCTTTAACTTTAGCAATTTTCTTTTGATATCACCTTGGGTCTGGCTGACAAATGCTGAGTTGTTCATTCGAGAGTTCTCAGGGGCCTCTGGATTAAAAGGAGTATATAATCTATATGACTCCAGCAATCTCTCATAGAAAGCACTAGGTGACTCGTCGGTTTTCGTAGAGGAATTATGGGTCTTCCAATTAAACAAATCAGTCATGGTGAAAGGGACATAAACAAATACAGGGTCTGCCAACTGTAATTGACCATTAATATCAATGTGTGGTGGACCAGGGGTAAGCTGCAGTGGCATTTGTAAATGTCAAAGTTGGAGGGCACCGGTCATTTGTCAGGTTAGGGTGGGACTAAGATAGGGTTGTTTAGTTATAGGTTCCGGTCGGGGAGTGGTGAGGTAGGTGGAAATGGATAAATTAATTTTACTGGTCAGTAACTCGGTTAACAAAATGTTTCGGACAGGGCTAGGAGGAGCCTGACCAGTAACCAAAAATGGTAAAAGTGTATTAAAGCATCCTATACCATTGACCATTTCATCCAGTTGTATTTCAAAACTAATTTACTGTTACTAAAGACACACAAGGCTCAGTAATTATAGTGTTATGTCAGTGGTTATGGTGTTTTCAGTGGTTATGGTATTATCAGTGGTTATGGTGTTTTCAGTGATTATGGTATTGTCAGTGGTTATGGTATAGTCAATGGTTATGGTATAGTCAATGGTTATGGTATAGTCAATGGTTATGGTATTGTGTAATTGCTGAGAATTATCTGATTCAGTGGACTCAGTTACTGTTATTAAGAATTCTCCTCACAATTTTGACTGCTAATAATAAAACTGAACAATAATTAAAAAAAACACTAAAATACCCTTCCACCAAAAAGGGCCTCAGGGTACAAAGAACCAGTTGGGGGGGGGGGGGGGGGGTAGGTAGGCACATAAATAGGAGAGCTTAAAGCAAGGGGACAGGCATTTGAGAGCCAGGGACAATAGAGCACAGGTGGACATACCAGCTATACCAGTTCTTGCTAAATAATTTAGTCGAGGGATGGTCAGATGGGTCAGATTCCATTGGGGATGGACAAACCAGTTTTGGTAACCATCTAGTAACACAAACTGTTTAACCCCTTAAGGACACATGGCATGTCTGACATGTTATGATTCCTTTTTATTCCAGAAGTTTGGTCCTTAAGGGGTTAACAGTCAAAATATGGAAACTGGTCATAGAATTCAAGCATAATAGATACAGCCACATGTACACGCTGCACTAGATTTAAATCAAGACAGATTACCACAGAGGCCATTCTCTACTACATAAGGTGATTTGGAGCCAATTTAACCCCAAAATCACACACATTATATCCCTTTTTAAAGTTATTTAGCATACATTCTAAGGGATCAACAATCTTTGAATCCGGCGCACCCATACTTAGAAACGGAGCGTCTAATTCAAAGAAACACAACAAACACACCTCCAACAGTCACACTCGTTTCCTTGGCAACAGCACCAGTTACTAGGTCAAACTCATACACCAAAACATACAGGGAATTTCCATATACACACAGCTGTTACACCAAACACTAAATACCTATTACTGTACTTTTGGTGAAACTATACAATTACCCACGCTATAATTCTAAATTTTCAAATTACCCATCTATAACACACCCTAGTAACATCGTCTTTACAAACAGTAGTTATAGTACGGTTAGCATTGGTTAAAGTACAATTTTAAAGTCACAGGTCAGTTAGTAGTAGTTATGGTGTTAAACATACAACATAAACGACAGTTGTTAGTGGTTATTTACAGTATCAGTAATTATAATACATGGTTATGGTACCGTGCGCTATTATACAGTTACACACTATTCACACTCTCGCTAGACGGCAGAGCTCACGCTATCTAGCAAGATATACACTCTACTACAATAAATTTTAACACATTTACAGTTCCCCAACTAATCTATTGGACAGTACCTCGAAGGACTACCTAAAACTATTTACATCCGTTTTGGTTAGCCGTCGCTGCCCAAGCACCACATATAGCGAACCAGAGGGCGGAATTTACAACAAATACCCTTTTAGTCTATCTACTCTATCAATAGTCTAGTGGGTTCCAAATTTACACGCCTTCCCACTTAGCCAAGATAGGTTGAGAGCTAGCAAACGATAATGTACACCAGAGTCTGCTTAGTCTCCCGGTCCCTCCGACCTAGCGAACGAAATGTACACCCTAGATACGCTAGTCTAGACAAGACACAGGTGTCCGGCTTGGGCTATTTACACAGGACCCAGCCTGACTCCAAACCAAGATTAAACGGGTTGACTACAGGGTGTTTAAATTATGAGTGGTGCGCCTTCGCTCCTTCCCTCCACTGGAGGGGGCCAATTACATATACAATTCCAATTCAAACCCCTTATGGGCCTACCGCACCATCGGTATCCAATACCCCTAGTGGGTCCACCATCTAAAACAGTAGTCGTCTTACCTCCTCGTTCCTGAACCTGAGTTCACACTCATCGACGGGGACACCCAAGCACTTACTACGTAGAGACCGATGATCTCCTGGACAACAGACCAGTGGCGCCGAGACGAAGGGAGGTCCACGCAGAAGTTCAGGGGTGCAGCCGTAGAGAACGTGGGCAAAGATAGACCGTCTCACGCCTCTGCTTCCTAGCCACCGTTAACGATGAGATTCCTGGCCAATGCACCAAAGATGTTACCGGGAAACTGACGGAGGCCAAGCACAGAGATATGGACACAGGTTTCTTCAGGAAGGAAGAGTTCTTTATCCGATTCACCGACCGGGACTCAGAGGGACTTATGTCACCAAAAACAGCAAAGATCTGAGCCAAGAAATGACTGTGTAAATGCATGATATAGACATATAGCTCCTCCTATAGTTAACTCTACCCACATATACTCTTTACCCAATCAGCTGAACAAAGCTTAAGTTCCCTTACCTGTTAGATCACATGGCTCACCCAGAACAATGGAGGAGGGGAAGTGTTTTCAGTTCCTGCATTCCTGCACTTGCTCAGTACACTGTTGATTGTATCTTAGCTACGTGTACCTGACTAACTGATACACCAACATATGCACAAACACATGCCACGTGGCAATCCTGGCCTACTAAATTTAATTTCTACCGAGCTTCCACCACAAGACAAAATGCAGCCATAAAGTGAGTACCTGACCCGTGCATGGTGCCGTGGGACTGATGCCTGGCATAACGGGTAGGTCGACTTACAGTTTGAGAGTCACTTGGACACCATCCACGGCGATGGATTGAAGAAAGAAGGTGGTAGGCCGGAAAAGCCTGTGGCTGGATTCCTGACACAGCTCTGCTTAGAAAACCTCATGGAGTAATCAGGTAAAATGGCGTCTGGATGACCCGGAAGGGGAAATCATTCTGATGCTGACCTCAAGCGATATGAGTCAGGTAAGGGGTGTCCCTTATATAGGGGAGTGAATTAATTTAAGCCCTTCCCACAAATACAGGCCAAACGGCCTTAATACATATATATATATATATATATATATAATATTGCACATATGTTTAAAAAACAGTATATGCAGTTTATCCAAATCCATCCAATCCCATCATCCATCCACTCCCATCATCCATATCATCCATCCACTCCCATCATCCAAATCCATCCCCAAATCCATCCAATCCCATCATCCAAATCCATCCCCAAATCCATCCAATCCCATCATCCATCCACTCCCATCATCCATATCATCCATCCACTCCCATCATCCACTCCCATCATCCAAATCCATCAACTCCCATCATCCATCCACTCCCAAATCCATCCATCCACTCCTATAATCCATATCATCCATCCACTCCCATCATCCAAATCCATCCACTCCCATCATCCATCCACTCCCATCATCCAAATCCATCCACTCCCATCATCCATCCTCACCCACTCACCCACACTCACTAAATAAATTTTCTTGCTGTTTGAATGCTCTCCTCCTCGGTCTTCAGCCTTTTCAGACCTGTCAGCTCAAGCCACTCCCACGCAGTGCTGACACAGGATACAAAGCTCAGTCTGTAGTATTCACCCATGCGTGAATACGTCAGACGTGAGGCCTTTTTAGGGCTTCTGAACTCGGAAGTCCCTCTGGTGGGCGTCTGATTGACTGCAACTGGAGGTGTTCCAAGCTTAGAATGTAAACACTGAATTTTCTCAGAAAATACAGTGCTTACAAGAAAAAGGCTGCAGGGAGCTGTAGCACTCACCTGAACAACCTCATTAAGCTGAAGTTGTTCAGGTGACTATAGTGTCCCTTTAATACCTCTAATGGGTTCCAATCCATTTATCCACACTAATAAAACATACACAAATGTTTATGTTCATTTCAAGGTTAAAATTAGCTTGTAATAAAAAATGAGTATGCCTTTGAAAAACTATATAAATCAAATAAAATAAACACAATAAAACCAATCTTAATCTAAAAAATACTTTGAATCCATGTATCCCATGTATCTTAGATGGGAGCTTAAATCACTTAATAACATTTTACTGTCCATAACAAAGCAATATATAACTCTAAATAACCACATTAAACTCTGATAAGAGCTTAGTGCGTGATATAAAATGAGGTATAAAAAGAAAACATAAAAAAATATTTCTGTATGTATTATGAAATAACTCAAAAATTCACAAAGCAAATTATAACTTTATTGGTTTGAATTTGAAATTCTAGGCCAACGTAGCTAAATCATTTAGTGTAGTGAATAACTCTGTTAACACTAAAGATAATAAAATGTTAAACATATTGCCATAAAAAATAAACCAAGGCTCCATTCTTAAACCAAAGGATACAGATTATTATTTAGCTAAATAGCAATACAAGTATATCCCCTTAAGGACACATGACATGTGTGACATGTCATGATTCCCTTTTATTCCAGAAGTTTGGTCCTTAAGGGTATATAGTTAAATATATGAATAAATATAAAAAAAAATCTTAAAATCTTTAACAATTGGTAATTAACAGCTGCTAACATTTTTATTGCTTCCCATAGTTCCCAAAATAAATTCTAAGTAACACAAAGTAGTAGCCTTCCAGCTGAAGTGGTAGAGGTTAACACAGTGAAGGAGTTTAAGCATGCGTGGGATAGACATATGGCTATCCTAACTATAAGATAAGGCCAGGGACTAATGAAAGTATTTAGAAAATTGGGCAGACTAGATGGGCCGAATGGTTTGTATCTGCCGTCACATTCTATGTTTCTATGTAACACTTGGTTTCCACTCCAATAAATGCGGTCACTATCTCACTCAAATTTCTGCTAGGTATTAACAGCAAGAAAAACAAGTTAGCAAATGCAAACTCTCAAAATATCTACATTTCAGTATGTTTAAAAATAACCTTTATATAGCGTTTATATTATATTATATATAGACAGGCATCAGTGATGAAGAGTAAACAAGTTGGTGAATCTTAAATTATAATTATTTAATGTCCCTTATAATTAGGTATACTATATCCACCATGTTTTCAGAGACACAAATCATTTATACAAATTCATGGGCAAAATACAGAAAGTGCTGCCCTAAAGTAAGTAGAAGTCAAATGTGTCAGATAATAAATCAGGTGATACATCAATCAGGAATTTGGCAACATATACATTATTCATAACACAGAGAAACATTTTCAGATGCTGCCAGTCAACATGATAAAATTATGTTTGTCCCAGAAAACGTGGCAGATATCGCAACCCTACTATAATGCCATCATAGTTAGCTATCTGGGGGATGCTCTGCCTTGGTCCCAATTAGAGTTGAGCGAACCCGAACTGAAAAGTTCGTACCAAACATTACGTTTTTTTGGACCCCGGACCTAAACACGGACATATCACTGTATGTTCGGGTTGGAGTTCGGAGTTTGTCGATTTAATTACGCGATTTGAAAGGCTGCAGGGCAGCCAATCAACAAGCGTTTGACTTGTGTGTCCTTAGAAGCCATCACAGCCATGTTTACTAATGGCATGGCTGTGATTGGCCAGTGCAGCAAGTGACCTAGCCTCTATAGAAGATGGTCACTTAATATTAGCAAATTATGCCCCTACTCGCTATACCGCGAGTAGGGGCGTGTCTATTAAACAGTGAGCAGTCTGTGGTTGCTCACTGTTAAAAATGAAAGAATTCCCCCCTCCTGAGCCCCCACCGTGATGCACGAGTGGGAGCTTTTAAACTTAAGGGGGGACCTATTGCCCCCCCAGCCCCCACCACTGAGTGGTGGGTGGGGGCCCTAAATAACAATAAGGGGGTCTTTTTGTCCTCCCCCAGCCCGCATCCCTGAGCGGCGGGTGGGGGCCCTAAATAACAATAAGGGGGGTCCTTTTGTCCTCCCTCCGGCCCCCACCCCTGAGCGGTGGGTGGAGGACATAAATAAAAATAGGGGGGGACCTAATGTACTCCGCCCAACCCCCACCCCTGTGTGGCGGGTGGGGGCCCTAAATAACCATAGGGGGGACCTACTGTCTTCCCCCCCAGCCCCCACCCCTGAGCGGTGGGTGGGGGCCATAAATACAAATTGGGGGGGACCCAATGTCCTCCCCCTGGCCCCCACCCCTGCATGGCGGGTGGGGGCCCTAAATAACAATAAGGGGGGACCTAATGTCCTCCCCCCGGCCCCCACCCCTGCGCTCAGGGGTGGGGGCCATAAATAAAAATCCTCCCCAGGTGAGTCCCCAAACCCCTAGTCACCCCCTTCCCCCCAAAAAAATTACCCCTACTTACCCCCCTCATCCTAAAAATAATGAGGGGGGACCCTTGTCTAAATACCTGTAATACCTTCTTTTTTCAGCCCCCAAAAAGGCCAAATAAAAATTCAGAATAACCGACGCAATAAAAAAACAAACAAAAAATCAAGCGCAAATAAATAATAATCCTTCTTCACCCATGGAGACTGAGCTCTTCACGGTGGAGGAAGGTTTATAAAGCCTTGCCCCGCCCTGCAATTAGGCTCAGAGCACTCTGATTGGTGGGTTTAAGCCATCCAATCAGAGTGCTCTGACAGGTAAATGAAGAGACTGACATGTAAGTCTCTACATTTACCTGTCACAGCTCTCTGATTGGTTGGCTTGAAATCCACCAATCAAGTGCTCTGTGTCATTTTACCCAGCTTGGGAAAGTTCTTTGGAATTTTCCCACGCTGTGTAAAATGGCACAGAGCACTCTGATTGGTGGATTAAGTAACCAATCAGAGTGTTATGAGTCAAATTACACAGCGTGGGAAAGTTCCAAAGAACTTTCCCACGCTGTGTAAAATGACACAGAGCACTCTGATTGGCTGTATTTCAAGCTAACCAATCAGAGTGCTCTGTGTCATTTTACACAGCGTGGGAAAGTTCTTTGGAATTCTTTGGATTTCAAGCCAACCAATCAGAGAGCTGTGACAGGTAAATGTAGAGACTTACCTGTCACCCCGCTCAGGGGTGGGGGCCGGGGGTGAGGACATTAGGTCCCCCCCTTATTGTTATTTAGGGCCCCCAGCCTCACAGGGGTGGGGGCTGGGGGGAGGACATTAGATCCCCCCCTTATTGTTATTTAGGGCCCCCACCCACCACGCAGGAGTGGGGGCCAGGGGGAAGGACATTAGGTCCCCCCAATTTTTATTTACGGCCAGTGGCTGCTCACTGTTTACTAGACATGCCCCTACTCGTGGTATAGCGAGTAGGGGCTGAATTTACTAATACTAAGTAATCTTTACCTAGTATTAGTAAATTAGGTCTTTCAGTATTTTGGTAGATAGCTCACTAATACCATGTGAATAAGCGGCTGCTTATTTTATCTTATTTTTAATTGATTTCACTATCCACATTTGTTTGCAGGGCACTTGTCCTACTCTTACCCCCATTTTACTTCCTTTTGCAGCCCTCTAGCCTCTAGAGTTTTTTAGAGCCATTTTTGTAGCCAAAAGTTCGGGTCCCCATTGACTTCAATGGGGTTCGGGTTCGGGGTCAAGTTCAGGGTCAAGTTCGAGCCCAAACCCGGACTTTTTTTCAAAGTTCGGCCGAACCCGCCGGACCCGAACATCCAGGTGTCCGCTGAACTCTAGTCCCAATTCCTCTAACCACGCTTGTGTCTGTCCCTGATCTTTCTTGAGCTCTGAGTTATGGAGTTTTAGAGCTTAATATATAGAGTCGAAAACAAAGAAAAATAAAGAGCCAGTGTTTTCTCAAAAACAGAATCCTATAGTACAGACTGGTAAAAAATAATGACAAAAAAGGTAGTAATAACAAAGCAAAATTGGAACTATTTTCAAACTAACTCTATACAGAAAACATCCTAGCCTTATAAGGCATTCCTATACCTTGCACTGCAAGTCTACCTATTGGTGCACATACCTGGCTTTATTGCATATTGCCAAAATGGCCATAATATGAGGTAGATATGTGTAAATTATACAGACTCCTGTCCAAAGTGAGCTAAAACTCACGATGAAAGATAAACCTAATGATAAAGATAGTCTAAATTACTAATAATGTAAGCCGTCTCGTAATCAATGCCATGTAATAGGAGATAACATGGCAAAAAGAAGAAAGAATACATATCAAATAATAATTAGTCAGAGTAAATCAAATCAAATCATTATAGGTATCGAATGCATCAAAAGACAGGAGAAAGTGAGAGAAGGAAAGCCAAAGATAAGCCTTTCTCCCTGAAAATCTAACTGGATAGGTAATAGGAAAAGAAAAAGATGGTTAGTCAGTTAGCATATTGATCAACCAGTGAACATGAGATTAAAAGTGTTTGGATGTAACCAAGCATGTAATTAGTGCCAAAGTGAGATAATTAAGCACCGTGCCCATATTGTCAAAAAGCCGGAATCAAAATGTCAGGTTTCTTATTAGATAAGGTACAGATGCATGTATGGAGTGTCTCACTGGTGTACCCTTTCTGTGACTGTGGACACACCTCAGGACACACGCAGTGTTACGCTGGTTTCCTGGTGTTATCCAATCATAGAAATCCCCCTATTATTTTCTAATATATAGAGTGGTCTTCCCTACATCCTTCAACCCATAGAGCCTATGAAATAAACCCATATTAAGGCGTAAGTAATTCCGAAATGTCATTGGAGTCTTCAGGCTCCTTGAGTGCAATGTCAGCAGTTGCAAAATTTGCATTGTCCCTCCTCACAACCCTCAATTACTTTGCAATCAGTTTGCCCAATCTGAGTGAGATAGTACAGTTAGCTATTTGGAAAACTGCCATAGCAATCTTAAGTCACAAAATCATAGATTCAAATTTCAGCATGGCCAACTTATCTGAGGTTGATTAAATGAATGCCGTGGTGTTATATCTTATATTTAAAAAAATATAGGAACTGCCCACATGAACAAATGCTGTCTATTGCTGCAACTGCATATTTTTTAAAGACAATTGAACTTCAATTATTTGTGCAGGGTTATCCTTTAAGTCTCTACTGTCAAAGTTTGATTCCTGAAATAGTACATCGAATTTCTAATGGCTTGTTAATGTCAGCCAATCCAGCAGTGACTGTGATTGCACTTTGATGGCGTGAGACATTTAAATCTATAATTTCTTAACTGTTCTAATTTGAGTTCAGTAATTACTTCATGCATACTCTTCTAAGTAGTATGCTTATCAAACATGCCAGTTACTGAAAGCTGTGTGTGATTAATATTTTGCTATTTATTGATATCATAACCTACTTCCATGACCAGATGATTCGGTGTAATCATGATCCAGGTTTCAAATTGGTATATTGTAGCAGACTTGATGAATACACCATGCTTATATATAGTTCCAGTTAAAAACGTAGGAGCTTACTTTCTAATTGAAATGAGAATTAGCAAATGTAGCTCAAAATTTTCAAATTTAAAAATCCATCTAACCTCTGTGAATAACTGATTGATACATTCATATTTACAAAGAAAAATAGAATCTAATTATATTAGTATATCTATATTACCTTTTACCCCTAAATCAGTCAAGGATGCAGTTTTAGACATTACTGTAGCAATCACACATTTAATTTACATTTGTATATCATGCATGATTCCAATAGATTCATTTAAGTTCTATTATCCTGATATATGGAAGCGACCTCAGACTTTTGGTTTGTATGGCTGACAAACACTCTGGATTGCCTGTGATGATTATGCACAAACAATTGATAGTTTGTATACCCCTTTGAAGCTCTGTGAGTTTAAGTATCTCGGATTGTAAAGTCCCATTAAGTAATAAACCATTGTTCTCGTTACCCTTGTACACATTTAGCTCACAAATTAAAATGTAGATATGTAATCCTCCTGTTTACTTCTTAAGGTTACAAAATACAAAGTTCCTTTGACCTGTGTTGAAACAGCATTACATAATGTCCAGGCTAAGTTCACCAGCATCCACATTGTTTTTCTTTTAATATTAAAAATTATGGGGCACCAAATAGCACAACAATCCAAAAGAAGGCAAAAAACCCAGTCTGAAGTGCTTTAAATTTTGCAACAAACTAGGAAAAAATTCCTTCTTGGCCCCAAAATAGCAGTCAGATGTCTCCTTGCATCAAGCAGCTATTACCCCACTAATTAGAAATTATATCCCTGTATGTTATGTTTTTGCAAGTATTCATCCAATTGCAGTTTAAACATCTGTATGGACTCTGATAAAACCACCTTTTCAGGCAGAGGTGTATGTCTCTTTTGCCCCTTCCCTAGCCTTTCTGTGTATCTTTTTGTCCCCTAGCTCCTCTGGGTGTCTTTCCCTCCATGCCCCTGTCTGTCTCTTTTCCCACTTCCCCAGCTTCTGTGTGCCTCTTTGTCCCCCCTTTGAGGTCTCTTTTCTCCAATCCTGTGCCTGCTCACCTCCCCTAGGTAGCATTAACGAGCTGCTCAGCCATGCTACATGGAGTGACTGGCTTAGGGGGGGGGGGGTGCTATGGTCTGTCCTCCTGCTGGTCAAACAGATCTTGTGCCCCACACGACAGTGCGCCTGTCGGGGATAAAATCAGGCAGCCACCTTATGGTTGTGCCGGCCCTGTATGGAACCTATCTGAAAATGGGTAAGATGTCTCACATTTCAGTGGTTGTCAGGTGCTCTTCAAAGTACTTCAAAGTACTTTTTTACTATAAGTAATACAGAAAGCTCACAGTCATTTTGTAACATGCATGTGGCTACTTTTACATTGAGAGTAGTGATTTGGTTTTAATGGAAAACTTGCATCACACAGAAAAATCATTTCTACAACAGAGTCTAGGCTAACAAATTAATTAGCAAAAGAGCACGTAAATAAAAATGTTTATAGAAGGTGTTTAATTACAGAGTACAAAATTCCAAGAGAAGGTAATTCTGAGATCCAGCACCTGTCAACATTTCTGACAAGTAGAATGATGAAATTTCCAAATTGTGATTTTATTTCTTCCTCATAGACTAGCAAACAATTTTAGTTTTTATAGATATGAAAATAGCCATCTTTAAACACTTACTTACTTTAATATTGTTGTAGGTGTGTTGCTGTTTCGGTGTTTGGCACTGCAGTGCCAGCGTTTGAAACTAATAAAAAGCAATGATAGGGTCTCTTTTTATTCAATAAAATTGACACACCTTATCTTAAAATATATAAGGGGAAGCTGAAAGTGTTCCAGAAGGTCTACATTTGAGCATCTGCTAAAGTTGCCTTTATCATAACCCCACTTGTCACCAAACACCATGCCACTCCACTCCATTCGTAGCGGCTGTGGATACAGAAATTTTAGCTCATCCTCAGCCTGTTTACCCAAGAATGTGTGCAGATACAGCGTCAGCTCTGTCTCTTCAAGAAGAGGGGGCAGTTGTGGTGCTCAACTGTTACCAAATTTCAGCAGCAGAAGTGCCTGCAATGTCGGTGTTGGAGGAGCTCAAAGGATGTCATTTGGAAGTTGTCAAGCTGGAATGAGTGGATGTGGATATGGTGGATCCAGTTCTGGCTGTGGTTTTGGGTCTGGTATTGGATTGGGTGCTGGATTAAGCCTTGGCGGTCGTGGCTTTGGACCTTGCGGAGCATTTCCTCAAGGATGCATTACACCAGTAACTGTAAACAAAAGCCTTCTAGCACCGATCAAATTAGATGTTGACCCAGCCATCCAGAGACTTAAAAAAGAAGAGAAAGAACAAATCAAGACTCTAAATAACAAATTTGCATCATTTATTGACAAGGTAAGATATAGTAGATATACTCACACTTGAGTTGAGGATGAACACATTTCCTAAGTCCTCCTTAGATTGAGTAATTTAAGCAGTACTATATTTCAACTACTAGTAAAAGTATTGTGTTTTATATAATGTTTAATTTCTCTTGATGTTTATAACGAAAACATAGTATTTTGTATAATATAAATTAAACAATTAGCTTATTTTAAGAAAAAATAACAACAAAGTAGTAATAATTCAAATGAAGATATGTTAATATGGATGCATGTGTCAATGTGATTGTTGTTCTAGGTACGATTTTTGGAGCAACAGAATAAGGTGCTTGAGACGAAGTGGTGTTTTCTGCAAGAGCAAAAAACAGCCAAATTTAATTTTGAGCCGCTATTTGAAGCATATTTGTGCAACCTCCGAAGACAGCTCGATTTCTTAGAATGTGAGAAAGCTCGACTAGAAGGAGAAAGGAAAACTATGGAGGATTTAGTAGATGAATTCAAGAGAAAGTATGCATATTCTTTACCATGACTTAATTATTACTTATTAATTAATCATTAATAATTATTTGTTAACATTAGCGTGCACTAAACATTGTGAAAAAAACAAAGAATACAGAGTTCTTAAATTAATTCAACAGATACGAAGAGGAAATCCATAAGCGGACAGCTGCTGAAAATGAATTTGTAGCACTTAAAAAGGTATTTAGGAAGAATGAACAAGAATATGAACAAGAAATTCTAAAATCAAATTGAATGTTTTCTTAATATTATTTTTTTTTCTCCAAATTGATCTACAGGACGTTGATGCTGCTTTTCTCAAGAAAACTGAATTACAGTCAAAGGTGGACTGTTTGAGTGATGAAATTGCCTTCTTGCGGTCTATATATGAAATGGTAAAAATATATACTTTTTTTTTCTATGTTTAAATATTTACTTGTAAATATGAATAAATACTGAAAAAAAAAATTCTAGAGGAAATATAGTAACCTGTAGTCATGACAAAGTAGGGTTGAATATCTTATTTAAATCTCTAAATAACTTGATGAATCACTAAGCATTAGTTTGGCATATATGTGTGCTTTCTAGGTACCATTCAGTTAGTAACATAGAAACATAGAATGTGACGGCAGATAAGAACCATTCGGCCCATCTAGTCTGCCCAATTTTCTAAATACTTTCATTAGTCCCTGGCCTTATCGTATAGTTAGGATAGCCTTATGCCTATCCCACGCATGCTTAAACTCCTTTACTGTGTTAACTTCTACCACTTCAGCTGGAAGGCTATTCCATGCATCCACTACCCTCTCAGTAAAGTAGTACTTCCTGATATTATTTTTAAACATTTGCCCCTCTAATTTAAGACTATGTCCTCTTGTTGTGGTAGCTTTTCTTCTTTTAAATATGGTCTCCTCCTTTACTGTGTTGATTACCTTTATGTATTTAAATGTTTCTATCATACCCCCCCTGTCTCGTCTTTCCTCCAAGCTATACATGTTAAGACCCTTTAACCTTTCCTGGTAAGTGTTATTCTGCAATCCATGAACCAATTTAGTAGCCCTTCTCTGAACTCTCTCTAAAGTATCAATATCCTTCTGAAGATATGGTCTTCAGTACTGCGTACAATACTCCAAGTGAGGTCTCACCAGTGTTCTGTACAATGGCAAGAGCATTTACCTCTTTCTACTGCTAATACCTCTCCCTATGCAACCAAGCATTCTGCTAGCATTTCCTGGTGCTCTATTACATTGTCTGCCTACCTTTAAGTCATCAGAAATAATCACCCCTAAATCCCTTTCCTCAGATGTTGAGGTTAGGACTCTATCAAATATTCTGTACTCTGCCCTTGGGTTTTTACGTCCAAGATGCATTATATTGCACTTATCCACATTAAATGTCAGTTGCCACAACTCTGACCATTTTTCTAGTTTACCTAAATCATTTGCCATTTGTCTTATCCCTCCTGGAACATCAACCCTGTTACATATCTTAGTATCATCAGCAAAAAGACATAACTTACCATCAAGACCTTCTGCAATATCACTAATAAAAATATTAAAGTGAATGGGTCCAAGTACAGATCCCTGAGATGCCCATGCTTTGAATATACTCCATTGACTACAAAACTCTGTTGCCTGTCACTCAGCCACTGCCTTACCCATTCAACAATATTGCAATCCAAACTTAAAGATTGCAATTTATTGATAAGCCTTCTATGTGCAACAGTGTCAAAAGCCTTACTGAAATCTAGGTAAGCAATGTCTACTGCACCACCCTGATCTATTACTTTAGTTACCCAATAAAAAAAATCAATAAGATTAGTTTGGCATGATCTCCCTGAAGTAAACCCATGTTGACTCTGATCTTGAAATCCATGTGTTTTTAGATGTTCAACAATCCTATCCTTTAACATGATTTCCATTACTTTCCCCACTGCTGAAGTAAGGCTTAGCTTACTGGCCTATAGTTGCCCGACTCCTCCCTACTACTTTTCTTGTGAATGGGCACAACATTCGCTAACTTCCAATCTTCTGGGACTACTCCTGTTAACAATGATTGGTTAAATAAATCTGTTAATGGTTTTGTTAGTACACCACTAAGCTCTTTTAATAACTTGGGTGTATTCCATCAGGTCCCATTGCCTTACTACTGCATGACTTTTGCAAACACTGGTGGTAATTATTTTTACAATTTTTTTAACTATTAAAAATAATCTATTTTTTTCTACCATCATTATATGCCATGTTCCTTTCCATGATAAACTGCACATAGTAAAATGATTTTCAGTAATTCTTGATATGTTTTAAC
The DNA here is from genome assembly GCF_036172605.1 of Pelobates fuscus. Taxonomy (NCBI): domain Eukaryota; kingdom Metazoa; phylum Chordata; class Amphibia; order Anura; family Pelobatidae; genus Pelobates; species Pelobates fuscus. The sequence goes on from NC_086317.1 coordinate 418,721,934, forward strand.
ACGATCACATTCATTTACTTTATTGTATTCTTCTTTTGGCGTGGTATTGATGCCCATCTTAAAGACAAGTATATAGTTGTTGCTGCATTGTTTTATTCTAATAACTGGTAACCATAAGGAATTGTTCCCTTATTTCAGAAATCAGGCTCACTGAGATGTATGTTTTGGTGATGCAGATTTATCTGAACCTCTAAATCAGTGGTTCTCAAACAAGTCCTCAAGACCAACCAACAGTCCAGGTTTTGTTAGTATCTCCATTGGAATAAAACATAATACATAAATCCTGGACTGTTGGTGGGCCATGAGGACTGGTTTTATAACCACTGCTCTAAATCGAATATAATGCAATATCAGATAACTCAAACAAGGCAAAACAAAATTAAATGAAGAGTGCATCATATTATATTGAAGTCCCAAACTGGCACACTTGTACAAGGACTCCAAAGGTTGGCACCTAAAGATGTACTGGATACTAACTCATCATTTAAATTGTGTATGAGAAACCATTTTATTTGCCAAAAGATGACATGCACTTTGTTTACTTTTATTATGTACAAAACATGCTATTAAATTATAAATGGTGTGGTGTGTCTAGCATTTCTTACAATAAGTAAATTCAAAAGATGAACATAAAATGTTCTAGGGCATTTTCAGAACCATATATTTGATCACATTTTTCAACCAATCTGGTTATTTGACTGCCAACGTTTGCTTCTAGAACAATCTATGGTGTGTAGCCTTTGGAGCCTAGAGTAAAATAAATTGACCTTTTTTCAGTTTTTGACTAATGAAAAAGCATCGGGAAATTTGTTAAAGTGCCCTGTTCTAAAACGTGGTGCAAAAATGTAAACATTGAGTAGCAGGCCATGGAATGTGCCTGCCGGATGCACTGGTTTATATGGTAATTGTCTTAGTTTTAGTACTTTAGAACTTGGTTTAGAACAGAGCACTGTTAGAATCTCACAGACAGTCTTTTAAATATGATACTAAAAAAATGAAAAAGTTAAAATTATTAAACACTTCTTGCAGGATTTTGGATCTAGTGGTAAAAAGTAATAAAAGTGATACGGCTTGTGTTTTTGCAGGAAATATGCCAGCTGCAGTCTCAGATCTCAGATACTTCAGTGACTGTGACCATGGATAACAACCGAGATCTGAATCTGGATGGAATCATTGCTGACGTTAAAGCTGAGTATGAAGACATTGCTAGGAAGAGCAGAGCTGAAGCTGAGTGCTGGTATCAATCAAAAGTAGGTCTTATTACCTTCACTTAGAACACATTTCTCTCAAACAATCAATACACAGCTCATGGAAAACTACATTTAGTTATAACTTTCTCTTTTACAAATGGTGGGTCACAAATCATAACATGTAAGTGTTCAAGCAAGCACCCTTCAACCCTGCAGATGCTTTTAAAAAAATGTTGAGCACGTATACACATTTTGTGTTTTCTTGCCGAAGAAGCCCTTCCCTCCAATGAACACTGGCAAAGCATCATGGGAGTTTAAGTAAAATACTAGCTTAGAATCAACCATTGGCCACCACTGGCATAAGAAAAACAAACATACTGGGCATTTATATAATTGATTAAGTTGCAGAGGTGTTAGGGAGAGCATTTCTGAAAATTATGGAGATTGGTAGCAAGAAAAGGCCATGCTTGTCCTAAATAATAAAAATCATACAGCACTTGCTGGTCTTTGGTTCTTTGTATTTTTGAGTATTTGAAAGCTGCAAAATATATTTAGTCAAACAAATGTTTTTTTTAAACCTCCATAGTAACTGTCTTTGTTGTATCTCTACTGTGGAACATAAAAACTTTCCTGCGTTAATATATTCAATTCCCCACAGTACGAAGAGTTAAAGGTAGCTGCAGGCAAACGTGGAGAAGATTTAAGATGCACCAAAAATGAAATTGCTGATTTGAACCGACTCATTAATAGATTGAAGGGGGAGATCGATAATGCCAGAGCACAGGTAAAGTCACAATATTTAAAGAGATCATTAGGAGAAGTGGAGAAAAAGTTATGTCACAAATGGTAAAACCATTTGGTTTATACACCGTCCACTCCTCTTGTCTAAAACTATTTTAGCGTACCAAACTTGAAGCTGCAATTTCAGAAGCAGGGGATCGTGGGGAAATGGCTGTCAATGATGCAAAGATAACTTTCATTTCTTTATTTATTTCATTAAAGAAAAGTCATTATTACATTTTCTTTTGACTTCTTAGCGTTGTAAACTGGAAGCTGCTATAACTGAGGCAGAAGAACGCGGAGAAGCCGCTGTCAAAGATGCCAGGAACAAACTTTGTGAATTGGAGGATGCCCTGCAGAAAGCCAAGCAGAACATGGCTTGCCAACTCCGAGAATACCAGGAGCTGATGAATGTGAAACTGGCTCTGGATGTTGAGATCGCCACCTACAGGAAACTACTGGAAGGAGAGGAGTGCAGGTTTGCACAAAGTAGAATTTGCAATGAAAATATATTATTAGAACACATTAACGTCAGTGGGGGGAAATCATGAATATATTATGTTTTAAATTACCCCTATTCTTTTATTTTTTTCATATACTAAAAAGATGAAAAGTGTATGTTATAATTAGTACAATCTGAAGGTATCAGAGGTCCATTGGAGTTGTTGAATTTGATGGCTATTGTATTTAAAACTAGTACTGTGTGGTTTATTTAATAAACTCCAAACTGTGGCAAATTAAAATATGAAAATAAGTAGGCAACAAAATGTAGGCAACAATAACGTACTTTGAAAAATTAATCAACTCAACTCTTGGCTATTTTTTTGCTAATTATTGTCATCCAGACTTCAGTTCGGCTAGATATACCACTGCATGATATTATCTTTCCCTGTTCTAGTCTAGAGATGTTGGCTTATTTTTGCATCCATTTTATTCTATCACTTACCAATGATATGGAGATTTTATCTTTATTATGAGCCTTGTGTACTTGAGAAAATTCAGTACTGCTGAAAAAAATGACACACACCAACAAGTAAATTAGTTAAAACGTGCTTGATAAATTTTACCTTTTAATAATAAAATAAAGTCTGTCATTTTATTTTTAGGCTCGCTGGAGAAGGATCAGATTCGGTTAAGATCTGTAAGTAAGATGATATTTATAGGACTAAAATAGTCCACACTAATGTTGAAAATGCAGTGTGTTTAAATTCATTGAATATTAAATCTTTGACTTTATTTTTTGTTAGCTGTTGTAACTTCAACTTGTGGAGGAGCATACAATAGCTGTGGATCCATAGGAGGTGGTGGATTCTACGGTAGTGGAGGATCAACATGCAGAGGCAATTATAGTTGCTCTGGGCTGGATACACCTCTAATTCAGCTTCCAAAATGCTGAAAAAGCTGACCGAAGAATTAATGGTTAACAACAGATTTTGTTTTATATTGATAGCTTCAATACATAGTAGTGATGATCTTGTCTTTTACATTAATAAATGCATATTGAGATTCTAAATTGAAAATCCACCGTAGAGTACAATTTTCACACACACAGGGGTAGTCACTATAGTGAGAATTTAAAGTGAATTTCAAATTTAAAAGCAAAGTAGCTGAGCTGGAAGGTGATTTGACCTTAAATTTGAAATTTACAATGAATTCTCACTTTAGTGAAAAACCCTTTAATTTTGTGGAATCATCTCAAAGCTGTGTTTTTTTTTTTTTTTTTATTCTACCAGGTTTAAAATCCCCAATATAATTAAAACAAATTAAGGAGTTTTGCACATGTAAGATGATTAAACATGTTTTAAAGTATATGAATGTTTTTATGAAAGTTTTAAATGGTAGATGAATGTTTAATGTAAGCATGTATTTGAGATATATAATACAAGTGATTGTTGAAGCTGTCAGTATATGAGCAGTAATCTAGGCTAGCCATAGTTATTCATATGTTAAACTGAACTCTATGTTCAAGGTTGAGTGGGTACTTTTAACTTTTCCTCAAAACTCTTTTTTCCTGATACTAGTAGATATTATTAGCAGAAACATACTATCAGGCATACTAACATAGATAGAAAATTGGTCCATTAAACCAAAAGGTATATGCATAACTTATACAAGGATTATATATACTCAATATATAACTATATATACATTGATACTTTAAGGGTTTAACACTAAATAGTGTCCCTTACCCCTCAAAATGCTAAACTACGTGCTTGCAAAAATATATAGTGTCATATTCCTGCAAAATATGTATTACTGCTTTCTAATTTCCCGGTTCTGTTGTTTTGTGTTCCTTCAGTTTGGTCAATAAACTGCAATTTATGCATTTGCTTCACAATATGTTGCTGTTGTAGTTATTACATTTACATTATTCAATTTAGTGTTTTACTAGAAAGAGTACATTGACATTTCTTTCCTTTTCATGTACCTTCTAGAAGGCACACACAATGCAAAATGTCTTTCTTTCTTTCTTTCTTTCTTTCTTTCCTAGTGCAATATTGTTACGTTAGAACAAATGTACCACAAAAAGGAACATGTATGAATGCCCACTCACACATTGCTGAGCCACTTCATTCGCTCACAATTAATGCTTAAAAGGAGAGGATTAGAATGACCCAGTTGTGATCTTGCTGCTTTGCATTAGTGGATGTTACATATTTCAGATTGAATATTAGCCATATAAATAATGAAACAGCAGAAAATAGGGATCATAGTATATACCATTTGGATAGATCAGATTGAATTAATTAGAACTGAACTATCATGCTCCCGGGTCATGGGGTCCTTCAACAATCCTGTCCTGGTTACCGCCTCTCGAAGTCTTGTAATAGGTAGAGAAGGTCTTACATTCTCTCTAGTTCCTCTGTTATGATCAGAGATGGCTATAGCTTTGATCATAATGATCATAATCAGCCTAGATGATTGCCCATCCATATCCTCTAGCTCTGGTGGCCTGCTCAGTATCTTTAGTAGCATTGGCCAAGCAGTCATCACCATTGTCTAGGTGCCTCATGCTCTACCACAACATGCATGACTGTTGGCAGTGAAACAGTGGTGGGAAGATTACTTTACTGACTGCCGTGAGTCGATGGGATGTGTGTATGTTGAACATGAGCAGAAGACACAGAGGGAAAGTTCTGTAAGCTCTGCCACACTACAAAAGTATGATACTGTCAGTAATAGCAATATGAACTGCATAGGGGGTTGAAGGAACACAGTGTGTGAAACAAATCAAAACACATTGGAATTTAAACCTGCATCTGTAGACACTATGTCACCAATTGGAAAAATGATTAGAGTGATTTTTTTTTTAGTTAGTGCTAAATTATGGATGGAACCCATAAATGGAGAGTAGAAGAGCTATAAATGTGATGTATAGATGAAAGAGAGGGTAGGTGGGAGGAAAGGTGAAGGAGAGAAGGAAAATAGGGGAAGAAATGCTGTCAAAACTAGAAGCTCAGTTAGGAGGTTATTTAAAATATATGTGATATGCAATGCCCACAATGCCTGGCCAACACTTAAGTCTAGGTGGGTATCATAGTCATCCCTGCAATGCTAGTTAGTCGGTATAGTATACTGAGCATAATGTTACAAAGCACATGTATTGTCTGATAAAACTGGCTGATCATCATGGAATTTGCACATTATTTGACATCTGACTAGACATTGCACATAAGCTGATGCACACACACACAACACACACATATATAATAATATATACATACAAATAAATTACTGTTATGCATCAACTGCACATCTCATGTTGGACTTCAAGGGTTTTTTTTTGGGCATAGAAAATCAAAAATCATGTTTCCGTAACTATTTTAGAGTTCCCAGCTTTACATCTAAATGAGTACAGACACGGATTGTGTTTCAGACTTCACATTGCATTTCTGCAGATACCCTTACAAATAAACACAGATTAAAAAAAAAAAAAAAGCATGGGTGGTAATCCAAAAGGATCAGTGGCCAGAAACTAGCCATGGACAGCAGTTTCAACCTTGTGGGTCTCATAAGCTGGTTCTGGTTTGGAAATATATAAACATAAAGACATCCATTACATTACATTACATATATACAAACACACACACACAAAAATACCTAAGTACACATACTGACATTGCTGTATTATCCTATCGACATTGGAATATCAACGTGCAAGTGTGTTAAAAAAATGATAAGCTTAGAGTCATGTCTACAAATGCTTGCAGTTTAGGGAATAAGATCCCTGAACTTTGGAAATAATGGCAACTGATAGTGTAGATTTAGTCGCTGTTACTGAGACATGGTATAATGAGAAAAATGACTGGGACATAGCAATACCAGGGTACTCTTTATATAGAAAAGACAGGGAAGGCAGGAAAGGGGAAGGGGTGGCCCTGTTTGTGAAGGATAGCATAAAATCTAGCCTAACAAAAGTTAGTGAGGTGAACATAGAGTCCGTTTGGGTTACGTTAGAATTTGGTAATCACACAGTAACTCGTGTAGGTGTGATTTATAGGCCCCCAGGACAAATTGAAGAGTTAGATAATGTACTAGTTGATGAAATAGCTAAAATGACAATGAAGGGGGAAGTTATCATCATGGGTGACTTTAATCTTCCTGATGTGAATTGGAAATCAAAAATAGCTGCTTGTGCCAGGAGCACACATATTCTAAACTCCCTACTGTGATTGTCTCTAAAACAAGTCGTTGAGGAGCCAACTCATAAAGAGGCCATACTAGATTTAGTGTTAACAAATGGAGATTTGGTATCCGATATTACTGTAGGTGAAAGTTTAGGATCCAGTGATCATAAGTCAGTGTGGTTTAATATAAGAACAGTGACTGAGTCACACCACACAAAAACAAAAGTTTTAGACTTTAGAAAAACAGACTTTTCTAAAATTAGAATATGTGTAAAGAAGTCATTATCAGACTGGAGCAATTTAAATGGAGTCCAAGAGAAATGGGATTATTTAAAAGTTGCACTATTGAAGGCAACAGAAAATTGCATTAGGTTTGTCAGTAAAAGCAAAAAATTCAAGAAACCACTGTGGTACTCCGCAGATGTGGCCAAAATAGTAAAAAACTAAAAGTTAGCATTTAGTAATTATAAATAAAACCAGAGTGAGGAAGACAGAATGATCTATAAGATCAGGCAGAAAGAGGCTAAGCAAGTTATAAGAGCTTCCAAATCACACACAGAAGAGAAAATAGCACAGTCAGTAAAAAAGGGGGACAAAACTTTTTTTAGATACATAAATGAGAAAAGAAAAGTAAAACAAGGATTAGTTAGATTAAAAACAAAAGAAGGAAGGTATGTAGAAGAGGATAAAGGTCTAGCTGACTGCCTCAATGACTATTTCTGTTCGTTATTTACAGATGAAAATGAAGGAAAGGTACCTCTGTTAAGAAAAAGGATAAATGAGTCATTTATTACACGTGAGTTTAAAGAGGAAGAGGTTCTATTTCAACTCTCAAAAGTAAAGACAAATAAGTCAATGGGACCTGATGGAATACACCTAAAGCTATTAAAAGAGCTTAGTGGTGTACTAGCAGAACCATTAACAGATTTATTTACCAATCATTGATAACAGGAGAAGTCCCAGAAGATTGGAAGTTGGCGAATGTTGTGCCCATTCACAAAAAAGGTAATAGGGAGGAGGCGGGCAACTATAGGCCAGTAAGCCTTACTTCAGTAGTGGGGAAAGTGATGGAAACCATGTTAAAGGATAGGATTGTTGAACATCTAAAAACACATGGATTTCAAGATCAGAGACAACATGGATTTACTTTTTTTGATTGGGTAACTAAAATTATAGATCAGGGTTGTGCAGTAGACATTGCTTACCTAGATTTCAGTAAAGCTTTTGACACTGTTGCACATAGAAGGCTTATCAATAAACTGCAATATTTAAGTTTGGATTGCAATATTATTGAATGGGTAAGGCAGTGGCTGAGTGACAGGCAACAGAGGGTTGTAGTCAATGGAGTATATTCAAAGCTTGGGTTTGTCACCAGTGGGGTACTTCAAGGATCTGTACTTGGACCCATTCTCTTTAATATTTTTATTAGTGATATTGCAGAAGGTCATGATGGTAAGGTATGTCTTTTTGCTGATGATACTAAGATATGTAACAGGGTTGATGTTCCAGGAGGGATAAGCCAAATGGTTAATGATTTAGGTAAACTAGAAAAATGGTCAGAGTTGTGGCAACTGACATATAATGTGGATAAGTGCAAGATAATGCATCTTGGACGTAAAAACCCAAGGGCAGAGTACAGAATATTTGATAGAGTCCTAACCTCAACATCTGAGGAAAGGGATTTAGGGGTGATTATTTCCGATGACTTAAAGGCAGACAATGTAATAGAGCAGCAGGAAATGCTAGCAGAATGCTTGATTGTATAGTGAGAGGCATTGGCAGTAGAAAGAGGGAAGTGCTCATGCCATTGTACAGAACACTGGTGAGGCCTCACTTGGAGTATTGTACGCAATACTGGAGATCGTATCTTCAGAAGGATATTGATACCTTAGAGAGAGTTCAGAGAGGGGCTACTAAACTGGTTCATAAATTGCAGGATAAAATTAACCAGGAAAGGTTAAAGGATCTTAACATGTATAACTTGGAGGAAAGACGAGACAGGGAGGATATGATAGAAACATTTAAATACATAAAGGGAATCAACACAGTAAAGGAGGAGACTATATTTAAAAGAAGAAAAACTACCACAACAAGAGGACATAGTCTTAAATTAGAGGGACACAGGTTTAAAAATAATATCAGGAAGTATTACTTTACTGAGAGGGTAGTGGATGCATGGAATAGCCTCCAGCTGAAGTGGTAGAGGTTAACACAGTAAAGGAGTTTAAGCATGCGTGGGATAGGCATAAGGCTAACCTAACTATAGGATAAGGCCAGGGACTAATGAAAGTATTTAGAAAATTGGGCAGACTAGATGGTCCGAATGGTTCTTATCTGCCATCACATTCTATGTTTCTATGTAAATACTGATTCTGCACACACAATAACACCAACATACACACAAACTAACATTGTGTACATACATAAACACAACTATGCAGTGACACTCTGCACAAACAATACATGCTATTGCATTTGCATTAATTCAATTATTTTTTACATACAGACACCCTCAAATGCACATATATTGCACAAACGATATAACATGTCATATTTTAAAGCCACTTATAACATTACTAGACATACTCAGACAGTCTTTCATACATGTGTCTGTGAGAGATTGTCATGTTTATGTCATAAGTGGCTGTCACAACAGTTTGCATTAAATGATAATTAGTGATGTACCGAACTGTTCGCCGGCGAATAGTTCCCGGCGAACTTAGCGTGTTCGCGTTCGCTGTGGCGGGCGGACACATGCGCGGTTCGATCCGCCCCCTATTTGTCATCATTGAGCAAACTTTGACCCTGTGCCTCTCGGTCAGCAGACACATTCCAGCCAATCAGCAGCACTCCCTCCCTTCCACACCCTCCAACCTCCCTCCCAGCATCCATTTTCGATTCATTCTGAAGCTGCATGCTTAGTGAGAGGAGGGAAAGTTTAGCTGCTGCTGATTAGATAGGGAAATTGATAGCTAGGCTAGGGTATTCAGTGTCCACTGCAATCCTGAAGGACTCATCTGATCTCTGCTGTAAGGACAGCACCCCAAAAAGCCCTTTTTAGGGCTAGAACATTAGGCTGCTTTTTTTTTTTTTCTGTGTAATGTAATTGCAGATGCGTGCCTGCCTGCCAGCTTCTGTGTGAGGCTCACAGTGGACCACTTATATCTGTTGTTACAATAGCTTAAGCTTTAGATTTAAAAAAAATAAAAACATTTTCACTGTAATAGAAGAGCAGTTGCCTGCCTGCCAACTTCTGCGTCAGGCTGGATGCTGTGCCCATTTGCACAGTCAGTGCCACCACTCATATCTGTTGTGACAATAGCTTAAGCTTTAGATTTAAAAAAATATATATTTTTTTTCACTGTAATAGAAGAGCAGTTGCCTGCCTGCCATCTTCTGTGTCAGGCTGGAGGCTGGGCTCATTTGCACAGTCAGTGCCACCACTCATATCTGTTGTGACAATAGCTTAAGCTTTAGATTTAAAAAAATATGTATATTTTTCACTGTAATAGAAGAGCAGTTGCCTACCTGCCATCATCTGTGTCAGGCTGGATGCTGTGCCCATTTGCACAGTCAGTGCCACCACTCATATCTGTTGTGACAATAGCTTAAGCTTTAGATTTAAAAAAAAAATTCACAGTAATAGAAGAGCAGTTAGTTGTCTGCAAGCGTCTGGGTGTCAGGCCTCCTTCAGCATGTGCTCTGCAGACCTGTGCCAGCGTACTTTGACAGTTGCCACTCATACCTGGTGTCTCTGTAGCGTGCTTTTACAAAGAAAAAAGGTTTCCAGTGTAAGCTAATAGCAGCCAGTCAGTGTCCTTCAAGCGGCTCTGTCAGGCCTACAGTGTGTGCTCTCCAGAAATGTTCCAGTGCACATTGCCAATCATATCTGGTGTCTCTATAGCGTGCTTTTACAAAGAAAAAAGGTTTCCAGTGTAAGCTAATAGCAGCCAGTCAGTGTCCTTCAAGCGGCTCTGTCAGGCCTACAGTGTGTGGTCTCCAGAACTGTTCCAGTGCACATTTCCAATCATATCTGGTGTCTCTATAGCGTGCTTTTACAAAGAAAATAGGTTTCCAGTGTAAGCTAATAGCAGCCAGTCAGTGTCCTTCAAACGGCTCTGTCAGGCCTACAGTGTGTGCTCTCCAGAACTGTTACAGTGCACATTGCCACGCATATCTGGTGTCTCTATAGCGTGCTTTTACAAAGAAAAAAGGATTCCAGTGTAAGCTAATAGCAGCCAGTCAGTGTCCTTCAAGCGGCTCTGTCAGGCCTACAGTGTGTGCTCTCCAGAACTGTTCCAGTGCACATTTCCAATCATATCTGGTATCTCTATAGCGTGCTTTTACAAAGAAAAAAGGTTTCCAGTGTAAGCTAATAGCAGCCAGTCAGTGTCCTTCAAGCGGCTCTGTCAGGCCTACAGTGTGTGCTCTCCAGAACTGTTACAGTACACATTGCCACTCATATCTGGTGTCTCTATAGCGTGCTTTTACAAAGAAAAAAGGTTTCCAGTGTAAGCTAATAGCAGCCAGTCAGTGTCCTTCAAGCGGCTCTGTCAGGCCTACAGTGTGTGCTCTCCAGAACTGTTCCAGTGCACATTGCCAATCATATCTGGTATCTCTACAGCGTGCGTTTACATAGAAAAAAGGTTTCCAGTGTAAGCTAATATCAGCCAGTCAGTGTCCTTCAAGCGGCTCTGTCAGGCCTACAGTGTGTGCTCTCCAGAACTGTTCCAGTGCACATTGCCAATCATATCTGGTATCTCTATAGCGTGCTTTTACAAAGAAAAAAGGTTTCCAGTGTAAGCTAATAGCAGCCAGTCAGTTTCCTTCAAGCGGCTCTGTCAGGCCTACAGTGTGTGCTCTCCAGAACTGTTCCAGTGCACATTGCCAATCATATCTGGTATCTCTATAGCGTGCTTTTACAAACAAAAAAGGTTTCCAGTGTAAGCTAATAGCAGCCAGTCAGTGTCCTTCAAGCGTCTCTGTCAGGCCTACAGTGTGTGCTCTCCAGAACTGTTACAGTACACATTGCCACTCATATCTGGTGTCTCTATAGCGTGCTTTTACAAAGAAAAAAGGTTTCCAGTGTAAGCTAATAGCAGCCAGTCAGTGTCCTTCAAGCGTCTCTGTCAGGCCTACATTGTGTGCTCTCCAGAACTGTTCTAGTGCACATTGCCACGCATATCTGGTGTCTCTATAGCGTGCTTTTACAAAGAAAAAAGGATTCCAGTGTAAGCTAATAGCAGCCAGTCAGTGTCCTTCAAGCGGCTCTGTCAGGCCTACAGTGTGTGCTCTCCAGAACTGTTACAGTGCACATTGCCACGCATATCTGGTGTCTCTATTGCGTGCTTTTACAAAGAAAAAAGGTTTCCAGTGTAAGCTAATAGCAGCCAGTCAGTGTCCTTCAAGCGGCTCTGTCAGGCCTACAGTGTGTGCTCTCCAGAACTGTTACACTGCACATTGCCATGCATATCTGGTGTCTCTATAGCGTGCTTTTACAAAGAAAAAAGGATTCCAGTGTAAGCTAATAGCAGCCAGTCAGTGTCCTTCAAGCGGCTCTGTCAGTCCTTCCTTCAGCGTGTGCTCGCCAGAACTGTTCCAGTGCACATTGCCAATCATATCTGGTATCTCTATAGCGTGCTTTTACAAACAAAAAAGGTTTCCAGTGTAAGCTAATAGCAGCCAGTCAGTGTCCTTCAAGCGGCTCTGTCAGGCCTACAGTGTGTGCTCTCCAGAACTGTTACAGTAAACATTGCCACTCATATCTGGTGTCTCTATAGCGTGCTTTTACAAAGAAAAAAGGTTTCCAGTGTAAGCTAATAGCAGCCAGTCAGTGTCCTTCAAGCGGCTCTGTCAGGCCTACAGTGTGTGCTCTCCAGAACTGTTCCAGTACACATTGCCAATCATATCTGGTATCTCTATAGCGTGCTATTACAAAGAAAAAAGGTTTCCAGTGTAAGCTAATAGCAGCCAGTCAGTGTCCTTCAAGCGGCTCTGTCAGGCCTACAGTGTGTGCTCTGCAGAAATGTTCCAGTGCACATTGCCAATCATATCTGGTATCTCTATAGCGTGCGTTTACAAAGAAAAAAGGTTTCCAGTGTAAGCTAATAGCAGCCAGTCACTGTCCTTCAAGCGGCTCTGTCAGGCCTACAGTGTGTGCTCTCCAGAACTGTTACAGTGCACATTGCCACTCATATCTGGTGTCTCTATAGCGTGCTTTTACAAAGAAAAAAGGTTTCCAGTGTAAGCTAATAGCAGCCAGTCAGTGTCCTTCAAGCGGCTCTGTCAGGCCTACAGTGTGTGCTCTCCAGAACTGTTACAGTGCACATTGCCACTCATATCTGGTGTCTCTATAGCGTGCTTTTACAAAGAAAAAAGGTTTCCAGTGTAAGCTAATAGCAGCCAGTCAGTGTCCTTCAAGCGGCTCTGTCAGGCCTACAGTGTGTGCTCTCCAAAACTGTTCCAGAGCACATTGCCACTCATATCTGGTGTCTCTATAGCGTGCTTTTACAAAGAAAAAAGGTTTCCAGTGTAAGCTAATAGCAGCCAGTCAGTGTCCTTCAAGCGGCTCTGTCAGGCCTACAGTGTGTGCTCTCCAGAACTGTTCCAGTGCACATTGCCAATCATATCTTGTATCTCTATAGCGTGCTTTTACAAAGAAAAAAAGGTTTCCAGTGTAAGCTAATAGCAGCCAGTCAGTGTCCTTCAAGCGGCTCTGTCAGGCCTACAGTGTGTGCTCTCCCGATCTGTTACAGTGCACATTGCCACTCATATCTGGTGTCTCTATAGCGTGCTTTTACAAAGACAAAAGGTTTCCAGTGTAAGCTAATAGCAGCCAGTCAGTGTCCTTCAAGCGGCTCTGTCAGGCCTACAGTGTGTGCTCTCCAGAACTGTTCCAGTGCATATTGCCAATCATATCTGGTATCTCTATAGCGTGCTTTTACAAAGAAAAAAGGTTTCCAGTGTAAGCTAATAGCAGCCAGTCAGTGTCCTTCAAGCGGCTCTGTCAGGCCTACAGTGTGTGCTCTCCAGAACTGTTCCAGTGCACATTGCCAATCATATCTGGTGTCTCTATAGCGTGCTTTTACAAAGAAAAAAGTTTTCCAGTGTAAGCTAATAGCAGCCAGTCAGTGTCCTTCAAGCGGCTCTGTCAGGCCTACAGTGTGTGCTCTCCAGAACTGTTTCAGTGCACATTTCCAATCATATCTGGTATCTCTATAGCGTGCTTTTACAAAGAAAAAAGGTTTCCAGTGTAAGCTAATAGCAGCCAGTCAGTGTCCTTCAAGCGGCTCTGTCAGGCCTACAGTGTGTGCTCTCCAAAACAGTTCCAGTGCACATTGCCAATCATATCTGGTATCTCTATAGCGTGCTTTTACAAAGAAAAAAGGTTTTCAATGTAAGCTAATAGCAGCCAGTCAGTGTCCTTCAAGCGGCTCTGTCAGGCCTACAGTGTGTGCTCTCCAGAACTGTTCCAGTGCACATTGCCAATCATATCTGGTATCTCTATAGTGTGCTTTTACACAGAAGAAAGGTTTCCAGTGTAAGCTATAAAGCAGCCAGTCAGTGTCCTTCAAGCGGCTCTGTCAGGCCTACAGTGTGTGCTCTCCAGAACTGTTACACTGCACATTGCCACGCATATCTGGTGTCTCTATAGCGTGCTTTTACAAAGAAAAAAGGATTCCAGTGTAAGCTAATAGCAGCCAGTCAGTGTCCTTCAAGCGGCTCTGTCAGTCCTTCCTTCAGCGTGTGCTCGCCAGAACTGTTACAGTGCACATTTCCAATCATATCTGGTATCTCTATAGCGTGCTTTTACAAAGAAAAAAGGTTTCCAGTGTAAGCTAATAGCAGCCAGTCAGTGTCCTTCAAGCGGCTCTGTCAGGCCTACAGTGTGTGCTCTCCCGATCTGTTACAGTGCACATTGCCACTCATATCTGGTGTCTCTATAGCGTGCTTTTACAAAGAAAAAAGGTTTCCAGTGTAAGCTAATAGCAGCCAGTCAGTGTCCTTCAAGCGGCTCTGTCAGGCCTACAGTGTGTGCTCTCCAGAACTGTTACAGTGCACATTTCCAATCATATCTGGTATCTCTATTGCATGCTTTTACAAAGAAAAAAGGTTTCCAGTGTAAGCTAATAGCAGCCAGTCAGTGTCCTTCAAGCGGCTCTGTCAGGCCTACAGTGTGTGCTCTCCAGAACTGTTACACTGCACATTGCCACGCATATCTGGTGTCTCTATAGCGTGCTTTTACAAAGAAAAAAGGATTCCAGTGTAAGCTAATAGCAGCCAGTCAGTGTCCTTCAAGCGGCTCTGTCAGTCCTTCCTTCAGCGTGTGCTCGCCAGAACTGTTCCAGTGCACATTGCCAATCATATCTGGTATCTCTATAGCTTGCTTTTACAAACAAAAAAGTTTTCCAGTGTAAGCTAATAGCAGCCAGTCAGTGTCCTTCAAGCGGCTCTGTCAGGCCTACAGTGTGTGGTCTCCAGAACTGTTCCAGTGCACATTGCCAATCATATCTTGTATCTCTATAGCGTGCTTTTACAAAGAAAAAAAGGTTTCCAGTGTAAGCTAATAGCAGCCAGTCAGTGTCCTTCAAGCGGCTCTGTCAGGCCTACAGTGTGTGCTCTCCCGATCTGTTACAGTGCACATTGCCACTCATATCTGGTGTCTCTATAGCGTGCTTTTACAAAGACAAAAGGTTTCCAGTGTAAGCTAATAGCAGCCAGTCAGTGTCCTTCAAGCGGCTCTGTCAGGCCTACAGTGTGTGCTCTCCAGAACTGTTCCAGTGCATATTGCCAATCATATCTGGTATCTCTATAGCGTGCTTTTACAAAGAAAAAAGGTTTCCAGTGTAAGCTAATAGCAGCCAGTCAGTGTCCTTCAAGCGGCTCTGTCAGGCCTACAGTGTGTGCTCTCCAGAACTGTTCCAGTGCACATTGCCAATCATATCTGGTATCTCTACAGCGTGCGTTTACATAGAAAAAAGGTTTCCAGTGTAAGCTAATATCAGCCAGTCAGTGTCCTTCAAGCGGCTCTGTCAGGCCTACAGTGTGTGCTCTCCAGAACTGTTCCAGTGCACATTGCCAATCATATCTGGTATCTCTATAGCGTGCTTTTACAAAGAAAAAAGGTTTCCAGTGTAAGCTAATAGCAGCCAGTCAGTTTCCTTCAAGCGGCTCTGTCAGGCCTACAGTGTGTGCTCTCCAGAACTGTTCCAGTGCACATTGCCAATCATATCTGGTATCTCTATAGCGTGCTTTTACAAACAAAAAAGGTTTCCAGTGTAAGCTAATAGCAGCCAGTCAGTGTCCTTCAAGCGTCTCTGTCAGGCCTACAGTGTGTGCTCTCCAGAACTGTTACAGTACACATTGCCACTCATATCTGGTGTCTCTATAGCGTGCTTTTACAAAGAAAAAAGGTTTCCAGTGTAAGCTAATAGCAGCCAGTCAGTGTCCTTCAAGCGTCTCTGTCAGGCCTACATTGTGTGCTCTCCAGAACTGTTCTAGTGCACATTGCCACGCATATCTGGTGTCTCTATAGCGTGCTTTTACAAAGAAAAAAGGATTCCAGTGTAAGCTAATAGCAGCCAGTCAGTGTCCTTCAAGCGGCTCTGTCAGGCCTACAGTGTGTGCTCTCCAGAACTGTTACAGTGCACATTGCCACGCATATCTGGTGTCTCTATAGCGTGCTTTTACAAAGAAAAAAGGATTCCAGTGTAAGCTAATAGCAGCCAGTCAGTGTCCTTCAAGCGGCTCTATCAGTCCTTCCTTTAGCGTGTGCTCGCCAGAACTGTTACAGTGCACATTTCCAATCATATCTGGTATCTCTATTGCGTGCTTTTACAAAGAAAAAAGGTTTCCAGTGTAAGCTAATAGCAGCCAGTCAGTGTCCTTCAAGCGGCTCTGTCAGGCCTACAGTGTGTGCTCTCCAGAACTGTTACACTGCACATTGCCATGCATATCTGGTGTCTCTATAGCGTGCTTTTACAAAGAAAAAAGGATTCCAGTGTAAGCTAATAGCAGCCAGTCAGTGTCCTTCAAGCGGCTCTGTCAGTCCTTCCTTCAGCGTGTGCTCGCCAGAACTGTTCCAGTGCACATTGCCAATCATATCTGGTATCTCTATAGCGTGCTTTTACAAACAAAAAAGGTTTCCAGTGTAAGCTAATAGCAGCCAGTCAGTGTCCTTCAAGCGGCTCTGTCAGGCCTACAGTGTGTGCTCTCCAGAACTGTTACAGTAAACATTGCCACTCATATCTGGTGTCTCTATAGCGTGCTTTTACAAAGAAAAAAGGTTTCCAGTGTAAGCTAATAGCAGCCAGTCAGTGTCCTTCAAGCGGCTCTGTCAGGCCTACAGTGTGTGCTCTCCAGAACTGTTCCAGTACACATTGCCAATCATATCTGGTATCTCTATAGCGTGCTTTTACAAAGAAAAAAGGTTTCCAGTGTAAGCTAATAGCAGCCAGTCAGTGTCCTTCAAGCGGCTCTGTCAGGCCTACAGTGTGTGCTCTGCAGAAATGTTCCAGTGCACATTGCCAATCATATCTGGTATCTCTATAGCGTGCGTTTACAAAGAAAAAAGGTTTCCAGTGTAAGCTAATAGCAGCCAGTCACTGTCCTTCAAGCGGCTCTGTCAGGCCTACAGTGTGTGCTCTCCAGAACTGTTACAGTGCACATTGCCACTCATATCTGGTGTCTCTATAGCGTGCTTTTACAAAGAAAAAAGGTTTCCAGTGTAAGCTAATAGCAGCCAGTCAGTGTCCTTCAAGCGGCTCTGTCAGGCCTACAGTGTGTGCTCTCCAGAACTGTTACAGTGCACATTGCCACTCATATCTGGTGTCTCTATAGCGTGCTTTTACAAAGAAAAAAGGTTTCCAGTGTAAGCTAATAGCAGCCAGTCAGTGTCCTTCAAGCGGCTCTGTCAGGCCTACAGTGTGTGCTCTCCAAAACTGTTCCAGAGCACATTGCCACTCATATCTGGTGTCTCTATAGCGTGCTTTTACAAAGAAAAAAGGTTTCCAGTGTAAGCTAATAGCAGCCAGTCAGTGTCCTTCAAGCGGCTCTGTCAGGCCTACAGTGTGTGCTCTCCAGAACTGTTCCAGTGCATATTGCCAATCATATCTGGTATCTCTATAGCGTGCTTTTACAAAGAAAAAAGGTTTCCAGTGTAAGCTAATAGCAGCCAGTCAGTGTCCTTCAAGCGGCTCTGTCAGGCCTACAGTGTGTGCTCTCCAGAACTGTTCCAGTGCACATTGCCAATCATATCTTGTATCTCTATAGCGTGCTTTTACAAAGAAAAAAAGGTTTCCAGTGTAAGCTAATAGCAGCCAGTCAGTGTCCTTCAAGCGGCTCTGTCAGGCCTACAGTGTGTGCTCTCCCGATCTGTTACAGTGCACATTGCCACTCATATCTGGTGTCTCTATAGCGTGCTTTTACAAAGACAAAAGGTTTCCAGTGTAAGCTAATAGCAGCCAGTCAGTGTCCTTCAAGCGGCTCTGTCAGGCCTACAGTGTGTGCTCTCCAGAACTGTTCCAGTGCATATTGCCAATCATATCTGGTATCTCTATAGCGTGCTTTTACAAAGAAAAAAGGTTTCCAGTGTAAGCTAATAGCAGCCAGTCAGTGTCCTTCAAGCGGCTCTGTCAGGCCTACAGTGTGTGCTCTCCAGAACTGTTCCAGTGCACATTGCCAATCATATCTGGTGTCTCTATAGCGTGCTTTTACAAAGAAAAAAGTTTTCCAGTGTAAGCTAATAGCAGCCAGTCAGTGTCCTTCAAGCGGCTCTGTCAGGCCTACAGTGTGTGCTCTCCAGAACTGTTCCAGTGCACATTGCCAATCATATCTTGTATCTCTATAGCGTGCTTTTACAAAGAAAAAAAGGTTTCCAGTGTAAGCTAATAGCAGCCAGTCAGTGTCCTTCAAGCGGCTCTGTCAGGCCTACAGTGTGTGCTCTCCCGATCTGTTACAGTGCACATTGCCACTCATATCTGGTGTCTCTATAGCGTGCTTTTACAAAGACAAAAGGTTTCCAGTGTAAGCTAATAGCAGCCAGTCAGTGTCCTTCAAGCGGCTCTGTCAGGCCTACAGTGTGTGCTCTCCAGAACTGTTCCAGTGCATATTGCCAATCATATCTGGTATCTCTATAGCGTGCTTTTACAAAGAAAAAAGGTTTCCAGTGTAAGCTAATAGCAGCCAGTCAGTGTCCTTCAAGCGGCTCTGTCAGGCCTACAGTGTGTGCTCTCCCGATCTGTTACAGTGCACATTGCCACTCATATCTGGTGTCTCTATAGCGTGCTTTTACAAAGACAAAAGGTTTCCAGTGTAAGCTAATAGCAGCCAGTCAGTGTCCTTCAAGCGGCTCTGTCAGGCCTACAGTGTGTGCTCTCCAGAACTGTTCCAGTGCATATTGCCAATCATATCTGGTATCTCTATAGCGTGCTTTTACAAAGAAAAAAGGATTCCAGTGTAAGCTAATAGCAGCCAGTCAGTGTCCTTCAAGCGGCTCTGTCAGGCCTACAGTGTGTGCTCTCCAGAACTGTTCCAGTGCACATTTCCAATCATATCTGGTATCTCTATAGCGTGCTTTTACAAAGAAAAAAGGTTTCCAGTGTAAGCTAATAGCAGCCAGTCAGTGTCCTTCAAGCGGCTCTGTCAGGCCTACAGTGTGTGCTCTCCAGAACTGTTACAGTACACATTGCCACTCATATCTGGTGTCTCTATAGCGTGCTTTTACAAAGAAAAAAGGTTTCCAGTGTAAGCTAATAGCAGCCAGTCAGTGTCCTTCAAGCGGCTCTGTCAGGCCTACAGTGTGTGCTCTCCAGAACTGTTCCAGTGCACATTGCCAATCATATCTGGTATCTCTACAGCGTGCGTTTACATAGAAAAAAGGTTTCCAGTGTAAGCTAATATCAGCCAGTCAGTGTCCTTCAAGCGGCTCTGTCAGGCCTACAGTGTGTGCTCTCCAGAACTGTTCCAGTGCATATTGCCAATCATATCTGGTATCTCTATAGCGTGCTTTTACAAAGAAAAAAGGTTTCCAGTGTAAGCTAATAGCAGCCAGTCAGTTTCCTTCAAGCGGCTCTGTCAGGCCTACAGTGTGTGCTCTCCAGAACTGTTCCAGTGCACATTTCCAATCATATCTGGTATCTCTATTGCGTGCTTTTACAAAGAAAAAAGGTTTCCAGTGTAAGCTAATAGCAGCCAGTCAGTGTCCTTCAAGCGGCTCTGTCAGGCCTACAGTGTGTGCTCTCCAGAACTGTTACACTGCACATTGCCATGCATATCTGGTGTCTCTATAGCGTGCTTTTACAAAGAAAAAAGGATTCCAGTGTAAGCTAATAGCAGCCAGTCAGTGTCCTTCAAGCGGCTCTGTCAGTCCTTCCTTCAGCGTGTGCTCGCCAGAACTGTTCCAGTGCACATTGCCAATCATATCTGGTATCTCTATAGCGTGCTTTTACAAACAAAAAAGGTTTCCAGTGTAAGCTAATAGCAGCCAGTCAGTGTCCTTCAAGCGGCTCTGTCAGGCCTACAGTGTGTGCTCTCCAGAACTGTTCCAGTGCACATTGCCAATCATATCTGGTATCTCTACAGCGTGCGTTTACATAGAAAAAAGGTTTCCAGTGTAAGCTAATATCAGCCAGTCAGTGTCCTTCAAGCGGCTCTGTCAGGCCTACAGTGTGTGCTCTCCAGAACTGTTCCAGTGCACATTGCCAATCATATCTGGTATCTCTATAGCGTGCTTTTACAAAGAAAAAAGGTTTCCAGTGTAAGCTAATAGCAGCCAGTCAGTTTCCTTCAAGCGGCTCTGTCAGGCCTACAGTGTGTGCTCTCCAGAACTGTTCCAGTGCACATTTCCAATCATATCTGGTATCTCTATTGCGTGCTTTTACAAAGAAAAAAGGTTTCCAGTGTAAGCTAATAGCAGCCAGTCAGTGTCCTTCAAGCGGCTCTGTCAGGCCTACAGTGTGTGCTCTCCAGAACTGTTACACTGCACATTGCCATGCATATCTGGTGTCTCTATAGCGTGCTTTTACAAAGAAAAAAGGATTCCAGTGTAAGCTAATAGCAGCCAGTCAGTGTCCTTCAAGCGGCTCTGTCAGTCCTTCCTTCAGCGTGTGCTCGCCAGAACTGTTCCAGTGCACATTGCCAATCATATCTGGTATCTCTATAGCGTGCTTTTACAAACAAAAAAGGTTTCCAGTGTAAGCTAATAGCAGCCAGTCAGTGTCCTTCAAGCGGCTCTGTCAGGCCTACAGTGTGTGCTCTCCAGAACTGTTACAGTAAACATTGCCACTCATATCTGGTGTCTCTATAGCGTGCTTTTACAAAGAAAAAAGGTTTCCAGTGTAAGCTAATAGCAGCCAGTCAGTGTCCTTCAAGCGGCTCTGTCAGGCCTACAGTGTGTGCTCTCCAGAACTGTTCCAGTACACATTGCCAATCATATCTGGTATCTCTATAGCGTGCTTTTACAAAGAAAAAAGGTTTCCAGTGTAAGCTAATAGCAGCCAGTCAGTGTCCTTCAAGCGGCTCTGTCAGGCCTACAGTGTGTGCTCTGCAGAAATGTTCCAGTGCACATTGCCAATCATATCTGGTATCTCTATAGCGTGCGTTTACAAAGAAAAAAGGTTTCCAGTGTAAGCTAATAGCAGCCAGTCACTGTCCTTCAAGCGGCTCTGTCAGGCCTACAGTGTGTGCTCTCCAGAACTGTTACAGTGCACATTGCCACTCATATCTGGTGTCTCTATAGCGTGCTTTTACAAAGAAAAAAGGTTTCCAGTGTAAGCTAATAGCAGCCAGTCAGTGTCCTTCAAGCGGCTCTGTCAGGCCTACAGTGTGTGCTCTCCAGAACTGTTACAGTGCACATTGCCACTCATATCTGGTGTCTCTATAGCGTGCTTTTACAAAGAAAAAAGGTTTCCAGTGTAAGCTAATAGCAGCCAGTCAGTGTCCTTCAAGCGGCTCTGTCAGGCCTACAGTGTGTGCTCTCCAAAACTGTTCCAGAGCACATTGCCACTCATATCTGGTGTCTCTATAGCGTGCTTTTACAAAGAAAAAAGGTTTCCAGTGTAAGCTAATAGCAGCCAGTCAGTGTCCTTCAAGCGGCTCTGTCAGGCCTACAGTGTGTGCTCTCCAGAACTGTTCCAGTGCATATTGCCAATCATATCTGGTATCTCTATAGCGTGCTTTTACAAAGAAAAAAGGTTTCCAGTGTAAGCTAATAGCAGCCAGTCAGTGTCCTTCAAGCGGCTCTGTCAGGCCTACAGTGTGTGCTCTCCAGAACTGTTCCAGTGCACATTGCCAATCATATCTTGTATCTCTATAGCGTGCTTTTACAAAGAAAAAAAGGTTTCCAGTGTAAGCTAATAGCAGCCAGTCAGTGTCCTTCAAGCGGCTCTGTCAGGCCTACAGTGTGTGCTCTCCCGATCTGTTACAGTGCACATTGCCACTCATATCTGGTGTCTCTATAGCGTGCTTTTACAAAGACAAAAGGTTTCCAGTGTAAGCTAATAGCAGCCAGTCAGTGTCCTTCAAGCGGCTCTGTCAGGCCTACAGTGTGTGCTCTCCAGAACTGTTCCAGTGCATATTGCCAATCATATCTGGTATCTCTATAGCGTGCTTTTACAAAGAAAAAAGGTTTCGAGTGTAAGCTAATAGCAGCCAGTCAGTGTCCTTCAAGCGGCTCTGTCAGGCCTACAGTGTGTGCTCTCCAGAACTGTTCCAGTGCACATTGCCAATCATATCTGGTGTCTCTATAGCGTGCTTTTACAAAGAAAAAAGTTTTCCAGTGTAAGCTAATAGCAGCCAGTCAGTGTCCTTCAAGCGGCTCTGTCAGGCCTACAGTGTGTGCTCTCCAGAACTGTTCCAGTGCACATTGCCAATCATATCTTGTATCTCTATAGCGT
The DNA here is from genome assembly GCF_036172605.1 of Pelobates fuscus. NCBI lineage: Eukaryota > Metazoa > Chordata > Amphibia > Anura > Pelobatidae > Pelobates > Pelobates fuscus. The sequence goes on from NC_086317.1 coordinate 418,744,425, forward strand.
GCTTTTACAAAGAAAAAAAGGTTTCCAGTGTAAGCTAATAGCAGCCAGTCAGTGTCCTTCAAGCGGCTCTGTCAGGCCTACAGTGTGTGCTCTCCCGATCTGTTACAGTGCACATTGCCACTCATATCTGGTGTCTCTATAGCGTGCTTTTACAAAGACAAAAGGTTTCCAGTGTAAGCTAATAGCAGCCAGTCAGTGTCCTTCAAGCGGCTCTGTCAGGCCTACAGTGTGTGCTCTCCAGAACTGTTCCAGTGCATATTGCCAATCATATCTGGTATCTCTATAGCGTGCTTTTACAAAGAAAAAAGGTTTCCAGTGTAAGCTAATAGCAGCCAGTCAGTGTCCTTCAAGCGGCTCTGTCAGGCCTACAGTGTGTGCTCTCCCGATCTGTTACAGTGCACATTGCCACTCATATCTGGTGTCTCTATAGCGTGCTTTTACAAAGACAAAAGGTTTCCAGTGTAAGCTAATAGCAGCCAGTCAGTGTCCTTCAAGCGGCTCTGTCAGGCCTACAGTGTGTGCTCTCCAGAACTGTTCCAGTGCATATTGCCAATCATATCTGGTATCTCTATAGCGTGCTTTTACAAAGAAAAAAGGATTCCAGTGTAAGCTAATAGCAGCCAGTCAGTGTCCTTCAAGCGGCTCTGTCAGGCCTACAGTGTGTGCTCTCCAGAACTGTTCCAGTGCACATTTCCAATCATATCTGGTATCTCTATAGCGTGCTTTTACAAAGAAAAAAGGTTTCCAGTGTAAGCTAATAGCAGCCAGTCAGTGTCCTTCAAGCGGCTCTGTCAGGCCTACAGTGTGTGCTCTCCAGAACTGTTACAGTACACATTGCCACTCATATCTGGTGTCTCTATAGCGTGCTTTTACAAAGAAAAAAGGTTTCCAGTGTAAGCTAATAGCAGCCAGTCAGTGTCCTTCAAGCGGCTCTGTCAGGCCTACAGTGTGTGCTCTCCAGAACTGTTCTAGTGCACATTGCCAATCATATCTGGTATCTCTACAGCGTGCGTTTACATAGAAAAAAGGTTTCCAGTGTAAGCTAATATCAGCCAGTCAGTGTCCTTCAAGCGGCTCTGTCAGGCCTACAGTGTGTGCTCTCCAGAACTGTTCCAGTGCACATTGCCAATCATATCTGGTATCTCTATAGCGTGCTTTTACAAAGAAAAAAGGTTTCCAGTGTAAGCTAATAGCAGCCAGTCAGTTTCCTTCAAGCGGCTCTGTCAGGCCTACAGTGTGTGCTCTCCAGAACTGTTCCAGTGCACATTGCCAATCATATCTGGTATCTCTATAGCGTGCTTTTACAAACAAAAAAGGTTTCCAGTGTAAGCTAATAGCAGCCAGTCAGTGTCCTTCAAGCGGCTCTGTCAGGCCTACAGTGTGTGCTCTCCAGAACTGTTCCAGTGCATATTGCCAATCATATCTGGTATCTCTATAGCGTGCTTTTACAAAGAAAAAAGGTTTCCAGTGTAAGCTAATAGCAGCCAGTCAGTGTCCTTCAAGCGGCTCTGTCAGGCCTACAGTGTGTGCTCTCCCGATCTGTTACAGTGCACATTGCCACTCATATCTGGTGTCTCTATAGCGTGCTTTTACAAAGACAAAAGGTTTCCAGTGTAAGCTAATAGCAGCCAGTCAGTGTCCTTCAAGCGGCTCTGTCAGGCCTACAGTGTGTGCTCTCCAGAACTGTTCCAGTGCATATTGCCAATCATATCTGGTATCTCTATAGCGTGCTTTTACAAAGAAAAAAGGATTCCAGTGTAAGCTAATAGCAGCCAGTCAGTGTCCTTCAAGCGGCTCTGTCAGGCCTACAGTGTGTGCTCTCCAGAACTGTTCCAGTGCACATTTCCAATCATATCTGGTATCTCTATAGCGTGCTTTTACAAAGAAAAAAGGTTTCCAGTGTAAGCTAATAGCAGCCAGTCAGTGTCCTTCAAGCGGCTCTGTCAGGCCTACAGTGTGTGCTCTCCAGAACTGTTACAGTACACATTGCCACTCATATCTGGTGTCTCTATAGCGTGCTTTTACAAAGAAAAAAGGTTTCCAGTGTAAGCTAATAGCAGCCAGTCAGTGTCCTTCAAGCGGCTCTGTCAGGCCTACAGTGTGTGCTCTCCAGAACTGTTCTAGTGCACATTGCCAATCATATCTGGTATCTCTACAGCGTGCGTTTACATAGAAAAAAGGTTTCCAGTGTAAGCTAATATCAGCCAGTCAGTGTCCTTCAAGCGGCTCTGTCAGGCCTACAGTGTGTGCTCTCCAGAACTGTTCCAGTGCACATTGCCAATCATATCTGGTATCTCTATAGCGTGCTTTTACAAAGAAAAAAGGTTTCCAGTGTAAGCTAATAGCAGCCAGTCAGTTTCCTTCAAGCGGCTCTGTCAGGCCTACAGTGTGTGCTCTCCAGAACTGTTCCAGTGCACATTGCCAATCATATCTGGTATCTCTATAGCGTGCTTTTACAAACAAAAAAGGTTTCCAGTGTAAGCTAATAGCAGCCAGTCAGTGTCCTTCAAGCGGCTCTGTCAGGCCTACAGTGTGTGCTCTCCAGAACTGTTCCAGTGCATATTGCCAATCATATCTGGTATCTCTATAGCGTGCTTTTACAAAGAAAAAAGGTTTCCAGTGTAAGCTAATAGCAGCCAGTCAGTGTCCTTCAAGCGGCTCTGTCAGGCCTACAGTGTGTGCTCTCCCGATCTGTTACAGTGCACATTGCCACTCATATCTGGTGTCTCTATAGCGTGCTTTTACAAAGACAAAAGGTTTCCAGTGTAAGCTAATAGCAGCCAGTCAGTGTCCTTCAAGCGGCTCTGTCAGGCCTACAGTGTGTGCTCTCCAGAACTGTTCCAGTGCATATTGCCAATCATATCTGGTATCTCTATAGCGTGCTTTTACAAAGAAAAAAGGATTCCAGTGTAAGCTAATAGCAGCCAGTCAGTGTCCTTCAAGCGGCTCTGTCAGGCCTACAGTGTGTGCTCTCCAGAACTGTTCCAGTGCACATTTCCAATCATATCTGGTATCTCTATAGCGTGCTTTTACAAAGAAAAAAGGTTTCCAGTGTAAGCTAATAGCAGCCAGTCAGTGTCCTTCAAGCGGCTCTGTCAGGCCTACAGTGTGTGCTCTCCAGAACTGTTACAGTACACATTGCCACTCATATCTGGTGTCTCTATAGCGTGCTTTTACAAAGAAAAAAGGTTTCCAGTGTAAGCTAATAGCAGCCAGTCAGTGTCCTTCAAGCGGCTCTGTCAGGCCTACAGTGTGTGCTCTCCAGAACTGTTCCAGTGCACATTGCCAATCATATCTGGTATCTCTACAGCGTGCGTTTACATAGAAAAAAGGTTTCCAGTGTAAGCTAATATCAGCCAGTCAGTGTCCTTCAAGCGGCTCTGTCAGGCCTACAGTGTGTGCTCTCCAGAACTGTTCCAGTGCACATTGCCAATCATATCTGGTATCTCTATAGCGTGCTTTTACAAAGAAAAAAGGTTTCCAGTGTAAGCTAATAGCAGCCAGTCAGTTTCCTTCAAGCGGCTCTGTCAGGCCTACAGTGTGTGCTCTCCAGAACTGTTCCAGTGCACATTGCCAATCATATCTGGTATCTCTATAGCGTGCTTTTACAAACAAAAAAGGTTTCCAGTGTAAGCTAATAGCAGCCAGTCAGTGTCCTTCAAGCGTCTCTGTCAGGCCTACAGTGTGTGCTCTCCAGAACTGTTACAGTACACATTGCCACTCATATCTGGTGTCTCTATAGCGTGCTTTTACAAAGAAAAAAGGATTCCAGTGTAAGCTAATAGCAGCCAGTCAGTGTCCTTCAAGCGGCTCTATCAGTCCTTCCTTTAGCGTGTGCTCGCCAGAACTGTTACAGTGCACATTTCCAATCATATCTGGTATCTCTATTGCGTGCTTTTACAAAGAAAAAAGGTTTCCAGTGTAAGCTAATAGCAGCCAGTCAGTGTCCTTCAAGCGGCTCTGTCAGGCCTACAGTGTGTGCTCTCCAGAACTGTTACACTGCACATTGCCATGCATATCTGGTGTCTCTATAGCGTGCTTTTACAAAGAAAAAAGGATTCCAGTGTAAGCTAATAGCAGCCAGTCAGTGTCCTTCAAGCGGCTCTGTCAGTCCTTCCTTCAGCGTGTGCTCGCCAGAACTGTTCCAGTGCACATTGCCAATCATATCTGGTATCTCTATAGCGTGCTTTTACAAACAAAAAAGGTTTCCAGTGTAAGCTAATAGCAGCCAGTCAGTGTCCTTCAAGCGGCTCTGTCAGGCCTACAGTGTGTGCTCTCCAGAACTGTTACAGTAAACATTGCCACTCATATCTGGTGTCTCTATAGCGTGCTTTTACAAAGAAAAAAGGTTTCCAGTGTAAGCTAATAGCAGCCAGTCAGTGTCCTTCAAGCGGCTCTGTCAGGCCTACAGTGTGTGCTCTCCAGAACTGTTCCAGTACACATTGCCAATCATATCTGGTATCTCTATAGCGTGCTTTTACAAAGAAAAAAGGTTTCCAGTGTAAGCTAATAGCAGCCAGTCAGTGTCCTTCAAGGGGCTCTGTCAGGCCTACAGTGTGTGCTCTGCAGAAATGTTCCAGTGCACATTGCCAATCATATCTGGTATCTCTATAGCGTGCGTTTACAAAGAAAAAAGGTTTCCAGTGTAAGCTAATAGCAGCCAGTCACTGTCCTTCAAGCGGCTCTGTCAGGCCTACAGTGTGTGCTCTCCAGAACTGTTACAGTGCACATTGCCACTCATATCTGGTGTCTCTATAGCGTGCTTTTACAAAAAAAAAAGGTTTCCAGTGTAAGCTAATAGCAGCCAGTCAGTGTCCTTCAAGCGGCTCTGTCAGGCCTACAGTGTGTGCTCTCCAGAACTGTTACAGTGCACATTGCCACTCATATCTGGTGTCTCTATAGCGTGCTTTTACAAAGAAAAAAGGTTTCCAGTGTAAGCTAATAGCAGCCAGTCAGTGTCCTTCAAGCGGCTCTGTCAGGCCTACAGTGTGTGCTCTCCAAAACTGTTCCAGAGCACATTGCCACTCATATCTTGTGTCTCTATAGCGTGCTTTTACAAAGAAAAAAGGTTTCCAGTGTAAGCTAATAGCAGCCAGTCAGTGTCCTTCAAGCGGCTCTGTCAGGCCTACAGTGTGTGCTCTCCAGAACTGTTCCAGTGCACATTGCCAATCATATCTTGTATCTCTATAGCGTGCTTTTACAAAGAAAAAAAGGTTTCCAGTGTAAGCTAATAGCAGCCAGTCAGTGTCCTTCAAGCGGCTCTGTCAGGCCTACAGTGTGTGCTCTCCCGATCTGTTACAGTGCACATTGCCACTCATATCTGGTGTCTCTATAGCGTGCTTTTACAAAGACAAAAGGTTTCCAGTGTAAGCTAATAGCAGCCAGTCAGTGTCCTTCAAGCGGCTCTGTCAGGCCTACAGTGTGTGCTCTCCAGAACTGTTCCAGTGCATATTGCCAATCATATCTGGTATCTCTATAGCGTGCTTTTACAAAGAAAAAAGGTTTCCAGTGTAAGCTAATAGCAGCCAGTCAGTGTCCTTCAAGCGGCTCTGTCAGGCCTACAGTGTGTGCTCTCCAGAACTGTTCCAGTGCACATTGCCAATCATATCTGGTGTCTCTATAGCGTGCTTTTACAAAGAAAAAAGTTTTCCAGTGTAAGCTAATAGCAGCCAGTCAGTGTCCTTCAAGCGGCTCTGTCAGGCCTACAGTGTGTGCTCTCCAGAACTGTTTCAGTGCACATTTCCAATCATATCTGGTATCTCTATAGCGTGCTTTTACAAAGAAAAAAGGTTTCCAGTGTAAGCTAATAGCAGCCAGTCAGTGTCCTTCAAGCGGCTCTGTCAGGCCTACAGTGTGTGCTCTCCAAAACAGTTCCAGTGCACATTGCCAATCATATCTGGTATCTCTATAGCGTGCTTTTACAAAGAAAAAAGGTTTTCAATGTAAGCTAATAGCAGCCAGTCAGTGTCCTTCAAGCGGCTCTGTCAGGCCTACAGTGTGTGCTCTCCAGAACTGTTCCAGTGCACATTGCCAATCATATCTGGTATCTCTATAGTGTGCTTTTACACAGAAGAAAGGTTTCCAGTGTAAGCTATAAAGCAGCCAGTCAGTGTCCTTCAAGCGGCTCTGTCAGGCCTACAGTGTGTGCTCTCCAGAACTGTTACACTGCACATTGCCACGCATATCTGGTGTCTCTATAGCGTGCTTTTACAAAGAAAAAAGGATTCCAGTGTAAGCTAATAGCAGCCAGTCAGTGTCCTTCAAGCGGCTCTGTCAGTCCTTCCTTCAGCGTGTGCTCGCCAGAACTGTTACAGTGCACATTTCCAATCATATCTGGTATCTCTATAGCGTGCTTTTACAAAGAAAAAAGGTTTCCAGTGTAAGCTAATAGCAGCCAGTCAGTGTCCTTCAAGCGGCTCTGTCAGGCCTACAGTGTGTGCTCTCCCGATCTGTTACAGTGCACATTGCCACTCATATCTGGTGTCTCTATAGCGTGCTTTTACAAAGAAAAAAGTTTTCCAGTGTAAGCTAATAGCAGCCAGTCAGTGTCCTTCAAGCGGCTCTGTCAGGCCTACAGTGTGTGCTCTCCAGAACTGTTACAGTGCACATTTCCAATCATATCTGGTATCTCTATTGCATGCTTTTACAAAGAAAAAAGGTTTCCAGTGTAAGCTAATAGCAGCCAGTCAGTGTCCTTCAAGCGGCTCTGTCAGGCCTACAGTGTGTGCTCTCCAGAACTGTTACACTGCACATTGCCACGCATATCTGGTGTCTCTATAGCGTGCTTTTACAAAGAAAAAAGGATTCCAGTGTAAGCTAATAGCAGCCAGTCAGTGTCCTTCAAGCGGCTCTGTCAGTCCTTCCTTCAGCGTGTGCTCGCCAGAACTGTTCCAGTGCACATTGCCAATCATATCTGGTATCTCTATAGCTTGCTTTTACAAACAAAAAAGTTTTCCAGTGTAAGCTAATAGCAGCCAGTCAGTGTCCTTCAAGCGGCTCTGTCAGGCCTACAGTGTGTGGTCTCCAGAACTGTTCCAGTGCACATTGCCAATCATATCTTGTATCTCTATAGCGTGCTTTTACAAAGAAAAAAAGGTTTCCAGTGTAAGCTAATAGCAGCCAGTCAGTGTCCTTCAAGCGGCTCTGTCAGGCCTACAGTGTGTGCTCTCCCGATCTGTTACAGTGCACATTGCCACTCATATCTGGTGTCTCTATAGCGTGCTTTTACAAAGACAAAAGGTTTCCAGTGTAAGCTAATAGCAGCCAGTCAGTGTCCTTCAAGCGGCTCTGTCAGGCCTACAGTGTGTGCTCTCCAGAACTGTTCCAGTGCATATTGCCAATCATATCTGGTATCTCTATAGCGTGCTTTTACAAAGAAAAAAGGTTTCCAGTGTAAGCTAATAGCAGCCAGTCAGTGTCCTTCAAGCGGCTCTGTCAGGCCTACAGTGTGTGCTCTCCAGAACTGTTCCAGTGCACATTGCCAATCATATCTGGTGTCTCTATAGCGTGCTTTTACAAAGAAAAAAGTTTTCCAGTGTAAGCTAATAGCAGCCAGTCAGTGTCCTTCAAGCGGCTCTGTCAGGCCTACAGTGTGTGCTCTCCAGAACTGTTTCAGTGCACATTTCCAATCATATCTGGTATCTCTATAGCGTGCTTTTACAAAGAAAAAAGGTTTCCAGTGTAAGCTAATAGCAGCCAGTCAGTGTCCTTCAAGCGGCTCTGTCAGGCCTACAGTGTGTGCTCTCCAAAACAGTTCCAGTGCACATTGCCAATCATATCTGGTATCTCTATAGCGTGCTTTTACAAAGAAAAAAGGTTTTCAATGTAAGCTAATAGCAGCCAGTCAGTGTCCTTCAAGCGGCTCTGTCAGGCCTACAGTGTGTGCTCTCCAGAACTGTTCCAGTGCACATTGCCAATCATATCTGGTATCTCTATAGTGTGCTTTTACACAGAAGAAAGGTTTCCAGTGTAAGCTATAAAGCAGCCAGTCAGTGTCCTTCAAGCGGCTCTGTCAGGCCTACAGTGTGTGCTCTCCAGAACTGTTACACTGCACATTGCCACGCATATCTGGTGTCTCTATAGCGTGCTTTTACAAAGAAAAAAGGATTCCAGTGTAAGCTAATAGCAGCCAGTCAGTGTCCTTCAAGCGGCTCTGTCAGTCCTTCCTTCAGCGTGTGCTCGCCAGAACTGTTACAGTGCACATTTCCAATCATATCTGGTATCTCTATAGCGTGCTTTTACAAAGAAAAAAGGTTTCCAGTGTAAGCTAATAGCAGCCAGTCAGTGTCCTTCAAGCGGCTCTGTCAGGCCTACAGTGTGTGCTCTCCCGATCTGTTACAGTGCACATTGCCACTCATATCTGGTGTCTCTATAGCGTGCTTTTACAAAGAAAAAAGGTTTCCAGTGTAAGCTAATAGCAGCCAGTCAGTGTCCTTCAAGCGGCTCTGTCAGGCCTACAGTGTGTGCTCTCCAGAACTGTTACAGTGCACATTTCCAATCATATCTGGTATCTCTATTGCATGCTTTTACAAAGAAAAAAGGTTTCCAGTGTAAGCTAATAGCAGCCAGTCAGTGTCCTTCAAGCGGCTCTGTCAGGCCTACAGTGTGTGCTCTCCAGAACTGTTACACTGCACATTGCCACGCATATCTGGTGTCTCTATAGCGTGCTTTTACAAAGAAAAAAGGATTCCAGTGTAAGCTAATAGCAGCCAGTCAGTGTCCTTCAAGCGGCTCTGTCAGTCCTTCCTTCAGCGTGTGCTCGCCAGAACTGTTCCAGTGCACATTGCCAATCATATCTGGTATCTCTATAGCGTGCTTTTACAAACAAAAAAGGTTCCCAGTGTAAGCTAATAGCAGCCAGTCAGTGTCCTTCAAGCGGCTCTGTCAGGCCTACAGTGTGTGGTCTCCAGAACTGTTCCAGTGCACATTTCCAATCATATCTGGTATCTCTATAGCGTGCTTTTACAAAGAAAAAAGGTTTCCAGTGTAAGCTAATAGCAGCCAGTCAGTGTCCTTCAAGCGGCTCTGTCAGGCCTACAGTGTGTGCTCTCCAGAACTGTTCCAGTGCACATTGCCAATCATATCTGGTATCTCTATAGCGTGCTTTTACAAACAAAAAAGGTTTCCAGTGTAAGCTAATAGAAGCCAGTCAGTGTCCTTCAAGCGGCTCTGTCAGGCCTACAGTGTGTGCTCTCCAGAACTGTTACAGTACACATTGCCACTCATATCTGGTGTCTCTATAGCGTGCTTTTACAAAGAAAAAAGGTTTCCAGTGTAAGCTAATAGCAGCCAGTCAGTGTCCTTCAAGCGGCTCTGTCAGGCCTACAGTGTGTGCTCTCCAGAACTGTTCCAGTGCACATTGCCAATCATATCTGGTATCTCTACAGCGTGCGTTTACAAAGAAAAAAGGTTTCCAGTGTAAGCTAATAGCAGCCAGTCAGTGTCCTTCAAGCGGCTCTGTCAGGCCTACAGTGTGTGCTCTCCAGAACTGTTCCAGTGCACATTTCCAATCATATCTGGTATCTCTATAGCGTGCTTTTACAAAGAAAAAAGGTTTCCAGTGTAAGCTAATAGCAGCCAGTCAGTGTCCTTCAAGCGGCTCTGTCAGGCCTACAGTGTGTGCTCTCCAGAACTGTTACAGTACACATTGCCACTCATATCTGGTGTCTCTATAGCGTGCTTTTACAAAGAAAAAAGGTTTCCAGTGTAAGCTAATAGCAGCCAGTCAGTGTCCTTCAAGCGGCTCTGTCAGGCCTACAGTGTGTGCTCTCCAGAACTGTTCCAGTGCACATTGCCAATCATATCTGGTATCTCTACAGCGTGCGTTTACATAGAAAAAAGGTTTCCAGTGTAAGCTAATATCAGCCAGTCAGTGTCCTTCAAGCGGCTCTGTCAGGCCTACAGTGTGTGCTCTCCAGAACTGTTCCAGTGCACATTGCCAATCATAGCTGGTATCTCTATAGCGTGCTTTTACAAAGAAAAAAGGTTTCCAGTGTAAGCTAATAGCAGCCAGTCAGTTTCCTTCAAGCGGCTCTGTCAGGCCTACAGTGTGTGCTCTCCAGAACTGTTCCAGTGCACATTGCCAATCATATCTGGTATCTCTATAGCGTGCTTTTACAAACAAAAAAGGTTTCCAGTGTAAGCTAATAGCAGCCAGTCAGTGTCCTTCAAGCGTCTCTGTCAGGCCTACAGTGTGTGCTCTCCAGAACTGTTACAGTACACATTGCCACTCATATCTGGTGTCTCTATAGCGTGCTTTTACAAAGAAAAAAGGTTTCCAGTGTAAGCTAATAGCAGCCAGTCAGTGTCCTTCAAGCGTCTCTGTCAGGCCTACATTGTGTGCTCTCCAGAACTGTTCTAGTGCACATTGCCACGCATATCTGGTGTCTCTATAGCGTGCTTTTACAAAGAAAAAAGGATTCCAGTGTAAGCTAATAGCAGCCAGTCAGTGTCCTTCAAGCGGCTCTGTCAGGCCTACAGTGTGTGCTCTCCAGAACTGTTACAGTGCACATTGCCACGCATATCTGGTGTCTCTATAGCGTGCTTTTACAAAGAAAAAAGGATTCCAGTGTAAGCTAATAGCAGCCAGTCAGTGTCCTTCAAGCGGCTCTATCAGTCCTTCCTTTAGCGTGTGCTCGCCAGAACTGTTACAGTGCACATTTCCAATCATATCTGGTATCTCTATTGCGTGCTTTTACAAAGAAAAAAGGTTTCCAGTGTAAGCTAATAGCAGCCAGTCAGTGTCCTTCAAGCGGCTCTGTCAGGCCTACAGTGTGTGCTCTCCAGAACTGTTACACTGCACATTGCCATGCATATCTGGTGTCTCTATAGCGTGCTTTTACAAAGAAAAAAGGATTCCAGTGTAAGCTAATAGCAGCCAGTCAGTGTCCTTCAAGCGGCTCTGTCAGTCCTTCCTTCAGCGTGTGCTCGCCAGAACTGTTCCAGTGCACATTGCCAATCATATCTGGTATCTCTATAGCGTGCTTTTACAAACAAAAAAGGTTTCCAGTGTAAGCTAATAGCAGCCAGTCAGTGTCCTTCAAGCGGCTCTGTCAGGCCTACAGTGTGTGCTCTCCAGAACTGTTACAGTAAACATTGCCACTCATATCTGGTGTCTCTATAGCGTGCTTTTACAAAGAAAAAAGGTTTCCAGTGTAAGCTAATAGCAGCCAGTCAGTGTCCTTCAAGCGGCTCTGTCAGGCCTACAGTGTGTGCTCTCCAGAACTGTTCCAGTACACATTGCCAATCATATCTGGTATCTCTATAGCGTGCTTTTACAAAGAAAAAAGGTTTCCAGTGTAAGCTAATAGCAGCCAGTCAGTGTCCTTCAAGCGGCTCTGTCAGGCCTACAGTGTGTGCTCTGCAGAAATGTTCCAGTGCACATTGCCAATCATATCTGGTATCTCTATAGCGTGCGTTTACAAAGAAAAAAGGTTTCCAGTGTAAGCTAATAGCAGCCAGTCACTGTCCTTCAAGCGGCTCTGTCAGGCCTACAGTGTGTGCTCTCCAGAACTGTTACAGTGCACATTGCCACTCATATCTGGTGTCTCTATAGCGTGCTTTTACAAAGAAAAAAGGTTTCCAGTGTAAGCTAATAGCAGCCAGTCAGTGTCCTTCAAGCGGCTCTGTCAGGCCTACAGTGTGTGCTCTCCAGAACTGTTACAGTGCACATTGCCACTCATATCTGGTGTCTCTATAGCGTGCTTTTACAAAGAAAAAAGGTTTCCAGTGTAAGCTAATAGCAGCCAGTCAGTGTCCTTCAAGCGGCTCTGTCAGGCCTACAGTGTGTGCTCTCCAAAACTGTTCCAGAGCACATTGCCACTCATATCTGGTGTCTCTATAGCGTGCTTTTACAAAGAAAAAAGGTTTCCAGTGTAAGCTAATAGCAGCCAGTCAGTGTCCTTCAAGCAGCTCTGTCAGGCCTACAGTGTGTGCTCTCCAGAACTGTTCCAGTGCACATTGCCAATCATATCTTGTATCTCTATAGCGTGCTTTTACAAAGAAAAAAAGGTTTCCAGTGTAAGCTAATAGCAGCCAGTCAGTGTCCTTCAAGCGGCTCTGTCAGGCCTACAGTGTGTGCTCTCCCGATCTGTTACAGTGCACATTGCCACTCATATCTGGTGTCTCTATAGCGTGCTTTTACAAAGACAAAAGGTTTCCAGTGTAAGCTAATAGCAGCCAGTCAGTGTCCTTCAAGCGGCTCTGTCAGGCCTACAGTGTGTGCTCTCCAGAACTGTTCCAGTGCATATTGCCAATCATATCTGGTATCTCTATAGCGTGCTTTTACAAAGAAAAAAGGTTTCCAGTGTAAGCTAATAGCAGCCAGTCAGTGTCCTTCAAGCGGCTCTGTCAGGCCTACAGTGTGTGCTCTCCAGAACTGTTCCAGTGCACATTGCCAATCATATCTGGTGTCTCTATAGCGTGCTTTTACAAAGAAAAAAGTTTTCCAGTGTAAGCTAATAGCAGCCAGTCAGTGTCCTTCAAGCGGCTCTGTCAGGCCTACAGTGTGTGCTCTCCAGAACTGTTTCAGTGCACATTTCCAATCATATCTGGTATCTCTATAGCGTGCTTTTACAAAGAAAAAAGGTTTCCAGTGTAAGCTAATAGCAGCCAGTCAGTGTCCTTCAAGCGGCTCTGTCAGGCCTACAGTGTGTGCTCTCCAAAACAGTTCCAGTGCACATTGCCAATCATATCTGGTATCTCTATAGCGTGCTTTTACAAAGAAAAAAGGTTTTCAATGTAAGCTAATAGCAGCCAGTCAGTGTCCTTCAAGCGGCTCTGTCAGGCCTACAGTGTGTGCTCTCCAGAACTGTTCCAGTGCACATTGCCAATCATATCTGGTATCTCTATAGTGTGCTTTTACACAGAAGAAAGGTTTCCAGTGTAAGCTATAAAGCAGCCAGTCAGTGTCCTTCAAGCGGCTCTGTCAGGCCTACAGTGTGTGCTCTCCAGAACTGTTACACTGCACATTGCCACGCATATCTGGTGTCTCTATAGCGTGCTTTTACAAAGAAAAAAGGATTCCAGTGTAAGCTAATAGCAGCCAGTCAGTGTCCTTCAAGCGGCTCTGTCAGTCCTTCCTTCAGCGTGTGCTCGCCAGAACTGTTACAGTGCACATTTCCAATCATATCTGGTATCTCTATAGCGTGCTTTTACAAAGAAAAAAGGTTTCCAGTGTAAGCTAATAGCAGCCAGTCAGTGTCCTTCAAGCGGCTCTGTCAGGCCTACAGTGTGTGCTCTCCCGATCTGTTACAGTGCACATTGCCACTCATATCTGGTGTCTCTATAGCGTGCTTTTACAAAGAAAAAAGGTTTCCAGTGTAAGCTAATAGCAGCCAGTCAGTGTCCTTCAAGCGGCTCTGTCAGGCCTACAGTGTGTGCTCTCCAGAACTGTTACAGTGCACATTTCCAATCATATCTGGTATCTCTATTGCATGCTTTTACAAAGAAAAAAGGTTTCCAGTGTAAGCTAATAGCAGCCAGTCAGTGTCCTTCAAGCGGCTCTGTCAGGCCTACAGTGTGTGCTCTCCAGAACTGTTACACTGCACATTGCCACGCATATCTGGTGTCTCTATAGCGTGCTTTTACAAAGAAAAAAGGATTCCAGTGTAAGCTAATAGCAGCCAGTCAGTGTCCTTCAAGCGGCTCTGTCAGTCCTTCCTTCAGCGTGTGCTCGCCAGAACTGTTCCAGTGCACATTGCCAATCATATCTGGTATCTCTATAGCTTGCTTTTACAAACAAAAAAGTTTTCCAGTGTAAGCTAATAGCAGCCAGTCAGTGTCCTTCAAGCGGCTCTGTCAGGCCTACAGTGTGTGGTCTCCAGAACTGTTCCAGTGCACATTGCCAATCATATCTTGTATCTCTATAGCGTGCTTTTACAAAGAAAAAAAGGTTTCCAGTGTAAGCTAATAGCAGCCAGTCAGTGTCCTTCAAGCGGCTCTGTCAGGCCTACAGTGTGTGCTCTCCCGATCTGTTACAGTGCACATTGCCACTCATATCTGGTGTCTCTATAGCGTGCTTTTACAAAGACAAAAGGTTTCCAGTGTAAGCTAATAGCAGCCAGTCAGTGTCCTTCAAGCGGCTCTGTCAGGCCTACAGTGTGTGCTCTCCAGAACTGTTCCAGTGCATATTGCCAATCATATCTGGTATCTCTATAGCGTGCTTTTACAAAGAAAAAAGGTTTCCAGTGTAAGCTAATAGCAGCCAGTCAGTGTCCTTCAAGCGGCTCTGTCAGGCCTACAGTGTGTGCTCTCCAGAACTGTTCCAGTGCACATTGCCAATCATATCTGGTGTCTCTATAGCGTGCTTTTACAAAGAAAAAAGTTTTCCAGTGTAAGCTAATAGCAGCCAGTCAGTGTCCTTCAAGCGGCTCTGTCAGGCCTACAGTGTGTGCTCTCCAGAACTGTTTCAGTGCACATTGCCAATCATATCTGGTATCTCTATAGCGTGCTTTTACAAAGAAAAAAGGTTTCCAGTGTAAGCTAATAGCAGCCAGTCAGTGTCCTTCAAGCGGCTCTGTCAGGCCTACAGTGTGTGCTCTCCAAAACAGTTCCAGTGCACATTGCCAATCATATCTGGTATCTCTATAGCGTGCTTTTACAAAGAAAAAAGGTTTTCAATGTAAGCTAATAGCAGCCAGTCAGTGTCCTTCAAGCGGCTCTGTCAGGCCTACAGTGTGTGCTCTCCAGAACTGTTCCAGTGCACATTGCCAATCATATCTGGTATCTCTATAGTGTGCTTTTACACAGAAGAAAGGTTTCCAGTGTAAGCTATAAAGCAGCCAGTCAGTGTCCTTCAAGCGGCTCTGTCAGGCCTACAGTGTGTGCTCTCCAGAACTGTTACACTGCACATTGCCACGCATATCTGGTGTCTCTATAGCGTGCTTTTACAAAGAAAAAAGGATTCCAGTGTAAGCTAATAGCAGCCAGTCAGTGTCCTTCAAGCGGCTCTGTCAGTCCTTCCTTCAGCGTGTGCTCGCCAGAACTGTTACAGTGCACATTTCCAATCATATCTGGTATCTCTATAGCGTGCTTTTACAAAGAAAAAAGGTTTCCAGTGTAAGCTAATAGCAGCCAGTCAGTGTCCTTCAAGCGGCTCTGTCAGGCCTACAGTGTGTGCTCTCCAGAACTGTTACACTGCACATTGCCACGCATATCTGGTGTCTCTATAGCGTGCTTTTACAAAGAAAAAAGGATTCCAGTGTAAGCTAATAGCAGCCAGTCAGTGTCCTTCAAGCGGCTCTGTCAGTCCTTCCTTCAGCGTGTGCTCGCCAGAACTGTTACAGTGCACATTTCCAATCATATCTGGTATCTCTATAGCGTGCTTTTACAAAGAAAAAAGGTTTCCAGTGTAAGCTAATAGCAGCCAGTCAGTGTCCTTCAAGCGGCTCTGTCAGGCCTACAGTGTGTGCTCTCCCGATCTGTTACAGTGCACATTGCCACTCATATCTGGTGTCTCTATAGCGTGCTTTTACAAAGAAAAAAGGTTTCCAGTGTAAGCTAATAGCAGCCAGTCAGTGTCCTTCAAGCGGCTCTGTCAGGCCTACAGTGTGTGCTCTCCAGAACTGTTACAGTGCACATTTCCAATCATATCTGGTATCTCTATTGCATGCTTTTACAAAGAAAAAAGGTTTCCAGTGTAAGCTAATAGCAGCCAGTCAGTGTCCTTCAAGCGGCTCTGTCAGGCCTACAGTGTGTGCTCTCCAGAACTGTTACACTGCACATTGCCACGCATATCTGGTGTCTCTATAGCGTGCTTTTACAAAGAAAAAAGGATTCCAGTGTAAGCTAATAGCAGCCAGTCAGTGTCCTTCAAGCGGCTCTGTCAGTCCTTCCTTCAGCGTGTGCTCGCCAGAACTGTTCCAGTGCACATTGCCAATCATATCTGGTATCTCTATAGCGTGCTTTTACAAACAAAAAAGGTTTCCAGTGTAAGCTAATAGCAGCCAGTCAGTGTCCTTCAAGCGGCTCTGTCAGGCCTACAGTGTGTGGTCTCCAGAACTGTTCCAGTGCACATTTCCAATCATATCTGGTATCTCTATAGCGTGCTTTTACAAAGAAAAAAGGTTTCCAGTGTAAGCTAATAGCAGCCAGTCAGTGTCCTTCAAGCGGCTCTGTCAGGCCTACAGTGTGTGCTCTCCAGAACTGTTCCAGTGCACATTGCCAATCATATCTGGTATCTCTATAGCGTGCTTTTACAAACAAAAAAGGTTTCCAGTGTAAGCTAATAGAAGCCAGTCAGTGTCCTTCAAGCGGCTCTGTCAGGCCTACAGTGTGTGCTCTCCAGAACTGTTACAGTACACATTGCCACTCATATCTGGTGTCTCTATAGCGTGCTTTTACAAAGAAAAAAGGTTTCCAGTGTAAGCTAATAGCAGCCAGTCAGTGTCCTTCAAGCGGCTCTGTCAGGCCTACAGTGTGTGCTCTCCAGAACTGTTCCAGTGCACATTGCCAATCATATCTGGTATCTCTACAGCGTGCGTTTACAAAGAAAAAAGGTTTCCAGTGTAAGCTAATAGCAGCCAGTCAGTGTCCTTCAAGCGGCTCTGTCAGGCCTACAGTGTGTGCTCTCCAGAACTGTTACAGTGCACATTGCCACTCATATCTGGTGTCTCTATAGCGTGCTTTTACAAAGAAAAAATGTTTCCAGTGTAAGCTAATAGCAGCCAGTCAGTGTCCTTCAAGCGGCTCTGTCAGGCCTACAGTGTGTGCTCTCCAGAACTGTTCCAGTGCACATTGCCAATCATATCTGGTATCTCTAAAGCGTGCTTTTACAAAGAAAAAAGGTTTCCAGTGTAAGCCAATAGCAGCCATTCAGTGTCCTTCAAGCGGCTCTGTCAGGCCTACAGTGTGTGCTCTCCAGAACTGTTCCAATGCACATTGCCAATCATATCTGGTATTTCTATAGCGTGCTTTTACAAACAAAAAAGGTTTCCAGTGTAAGCTAATAGCAGCCAGTCAGTGTCCTTCAAGCGTCTCTGTCAGGCCTACAGTGTTTGCTCTCCAGAACTGTTACAGTACACATTGCCACTCATATCTGGTGTCTCTATAGCGTGCTTTTACAAAGAAAAAAGGATTCCAGTGTAAGCTAATAGCAGCCAGTCAGTGTCCTTCAAGCGGCTCTGTCAGTCCTTCCTTCAGCGTGTGCTCGCCAGAACTGTTCCAGTGCACATTGCCAATCATATCTGGTATCTCTATAGCGTGCTTTTACAAACAAAAAAGGTTTCCAGTGTAAGCTAATAGCAGCCAGTCAGTGTCCTTCAAGCGGCTCTGTCAGGCCTACAGTGTGTGCTCTCCAGAACTGTTACAGTACACATTGCCACTCATATCTGGTATCTCTAAAGCGTGCTTTTACAAAGAAAAAAGGTTTCCAGTGTAAGCCAATAGCAGCCATTCAGTGTCCTTCAAGCGGCTCTGTCAGGCCTACAGTGTGTGCTCTCCAGAACTGTTCCAATGCACATTGCCAATCATATCTGGTATTTCTATAGCGTGCTTTTACAAACAAAAAAGGTTTCCAGTGTAAGCTAATAGCAGCCAGTCAGTGTCCTTCAAGCGTCTCTGTCAGGCCTACAGTGTTTGCTCTCCAGAACTGTTACAGTACACATTGCCACTCATATCTGGTGTCTCTATAGCGTGCTTTTACAAAGAAAAAAGGATTCCAGTGTAAGCTAATAGCAGCCAGTCAGTGTCCTTCAAGCGGCTCTGTCAGTCCTTCCTTCAGCGTGTGCTCGCCAGAACTGTTCCAGTGCACATTGCCAATCATATCTGGTATCTCTATAGCGTGCTTTTACAAACAAAAAAGGTTTCCAGTGTAAGCTAATAGCAGCCAGTCAGTGTCCTTCAAGCGGCTCTGTCAGGCCTACAGTGTGTGCTCTCCAGAACTGTTACAGTACACATTGCCACTCATATCTGGTGTCTCTATAGCGTGCTTTTACAAAGAAAAAAGGTTTCCAGTGTAAGCTAATAGCAGCCAGTCAGTTTCCTTCAAGCGGCTCTGTCAGGCCTACAGTGTGTGCTCTCCAGAACTGTTCCAGTGCACATTGCCAATCATATCTGGTATCTCTATAGCGTGCTTTTACAAACAAAAAAGGTTTCCAGTGTAAGCTAATAGCAGCCATTCAGTGTCCTTCAAGCGGCTCTGTCAGGCCTACAGTGTGTGCTCTCCAGAACTGTTCCAGTGCATATTGCCAATCATATCTGGTATCTCTATAGCGTGCTTTTACAAAGAAAAAAGGTTTCCAGTGTAAGCTAATAGCAGCCAGTCAGTGTCCTTCAAGCGGCTCTGTCAGGCCTACAGTGTGTGCTCTCCCGATCTGTTACAGTGCACATTGCCACTCATATCTGGTGTCTCTATAGCGTGCTTTTACAAAGACAAAAGGTTTCCAGTGTAAGCTAATAGCAGCCAGTCAGTGTCCTTCAAGCGGCTCTGTCAGGCCTACAGTGTGTGCTCTCCAGAACTGTTCCAGTGCATATTGCCAATCATATCTGGTATCTCTATAGCGTGCTTTTACAAAGAAAAAAGGATTCCAGTGTAAGCTAATAGCAGCCAGTCAGTGTCCTTCAAGCGGCTCTGTCAGGCCTACAGTGTGTGCTCTCCAGAACTGTTCCAGTGCACATTTCCAATCATATCTGGTATCTCTATAGCGTGCTTTTACAAAGAAAAAAGGTTTCCAGTGTAAGCTAATAGCAGCCAGTCAGTGTCCTTCAAGCGGCTCTGTCAGGCCTACAGTGTGTGCTCTCCAGAACTGTTACAGTACACATTGCCACTCATATCTGGTGTCTCTATAGCGTGCTTTTACAAAGAAAAAAGGTTTCCAGTGTAAGCTAATAGCAGCCAGTCAGTGTCCTTCAAGCGGCTCTGTCAGGCCTACAGTGTGTGCTCTCCAGAACTGTTCCAGTGCACATTGCCAATCATATCTGGTATCTCTACAGCGTGCGTTTACATAGAAAAAAGGTTTCCAGTGTAAGCTAATATCAGCCAGTCAGTGTCCTTCAAGCGGCTCTGTCAGGCCTACAGTGTGTGCTCTCCAGAACTGTTCCAGTGCACATTGCCAATCATATCTGGTATCTCTATAGCGTGCTTTTACAAAGAAAAAAGGTTTCCAGTGTAAGCTAATAGCAGCCAGTCAGTTTCCTTCAAGCGGCTCTGTCAGGCCTACAGTGTGTGCTCTCCAGAACTGTTCCAGTGCACATTGCCAATCATATCTGGTATCTCTATAGCGTGCTTTTACAAACAAAAAAGGTTTCCAGTGTAAGCTAATAGCAGCCAGTCAGTGTCCTTCAAGCGTCTCTGTCAGGCCTACAGTGTGTGCTCTCCAGAACTGTTACAGTACACATTGCCACTCATATCTGGTGTCTCTATAGCGTGCTTTTACAAAGAAAAAAGGTTTCCAGTGTAAGCTAATAGCAGCCAGTCAGTGTCCTTCAAGCGTCTCTGTCAGGCCTACATTGTGTGCTCTCCAGAACTGTTCTAGTGCACATTGCCACGCATATCTGGTGTCTCTATAGCGTGCTTTTACAAAGAAAAAAGGATTCCAGTGTAAGCTAATAGCAGCCAGTCAGTGTCCTTCAAGCGGCTCTGTCAGGCCTACAGTGTGTGCTCTCCAGAACTGTTACAGTGCACATTGCCACGTATATCTGGTGTCTCTATAGCGTGCTTTTACAAAGAAAAAAGGATTCCAGTGTAAGCTAATAGCAGCCAGTCAGTGTCCTTCAAGCGGCTCTATCAGTCCTTCCTTTAGCGTGTGCTCGCCAGAACTGTTACAGTGCACATTTCCAATCATATCTGGTATCTCTATTGCGTGCTTTTACAAAGAAAAAAGGTTTCCAGTGTAAGCTAATAGCAGCCAGTCAGTGTCCTTCAAGCGGCTCTGTCAGGCCTACAGTGTGTGCTCTCCAGAACTTTTACACTGCACATTGCCATGCATATCTGGTGTCTCTATAGCGTGCTTTTACAAAGAAAAAAGGATTCCAGTGTAAGCTAATAGCAGCCAGTCAGTGTCCTTCAAGCGGCTCTGTCAGTCCTTCCTTCAGCGTGTGCTCGCCAGAACTGTTCCAGTGCACATTGCCAATCATATCTGGTATCTCTATAGCGTGCTTTTACAAACAAAAAAGGTTTCCAGTGTAAGCTAATAGCAGCCAGTCAGTGTCCTTCAAGCGGCTCTGTCAGGCCTACAGTGTGTGCTCTCCAGAACTGTTACAGTAAACATTGCCACTCATATCTGGTGTCTCTATAGCGTGCTTTTACAAAGAAAAAAGGTTTCCAGTGTAAGCTAATAGCAGCCAGTCAGTGTCCTTCAAGCGGCTCTGTCAGGCCTACAGTGTGTGCTCTCCAGAACTGTTCCAGTACACATTGCCAATCATATCTGGTATCTCTATAGCGTGCTTTTACAAAGAAAAAAGGTTTCCAGTGTAAGCTAATAGCAGCCAGTCAGTGTCCTTCAAGCGGCTCTGTCAGGCCTACAGTGTGTGCTCTGCAGAAATGTTCCAGTGCACATTGCCAATCATATCTGGTATCTCTATAGCGTGCGTTTACAAAGAAAAAAGGTTTCCAGTGTAAGCTAATAGCAGCCAGTCACTGTCCTTCAAGCGGCTCTGTCAGGCCTACAGTGTGTGCTCTCCAGAACTGTTACAGTGCACATTGCCACTCATATCTGGTGTCTCTATAGCGTGCTTTTACAAAGACAAAAGGTTTCCAGTGTAAGCTAATAGCAGCCAGTCAGTGTCCTTCAAGCGGCTCTGTCAGGCCTACAGTGTGTGCTCTCCAGAACTGTTCCAGTGCATATTGCCAATCATATCTGGTATCTCTATAGCGTGCTTTTACAAAGAAAAAAGGTTTCCAGTGTAAGCTAATAGCAGCCAGTCAGTGTCCTTCAAGCGGCTCTGTCAGGCCTACAGTGTGTGCTCTCCAGAACTGTTCCAGTGCACATTGCCAATCATATCTGGTGTCTCTATAGCGTGCTTTTACAAAGAAAAAAGTTTTCCAGTGTAAGCTAATAGCAGCCAGTCAGTGTCCTTCAAGCGGCTCTGTCAGGCCTACAGTGTGTGCTCTCCAGAACTGTTTCAGTGCACATTTCCAATCATATCTGGTATCTCTATAGCGTGCTTTTACAAAGAAAAAAGGTTTCCAGTGTAAGCTAATAGCAGCCAGTCAGTGTCCTTCAAGCGGCTCTGTCAGGCCTACAGTGTGTGCTCTCCAAAACAGTTCCAGTGCACATTGCCAATCATATCTGGTATCTCTATAGCGTGCTTTTACAAAGAAAAAAGGTTTTCAATGTAAGCTAATAGCAGCCAGTCAGTGTCCTTCAAGCGGCTCTGTCAGGCCTACAGTGTGTGCTCTCCAGAACTGTTCCAGTGCACATTGCCAATCATATCTGGTATCTCTATAGTGTGCTTTTACACAGAAGAAAGGTTTCCAGTGTAAGCTATAAAGCAGCCAGTCAGTGTCCTTCAAGCGGCTCTGTCAGGCCTACAGTGTGTGCTCTCCAGAACTGTTACACTGCACATTGCCACGCATATCTGGTGTCTCTATAGCGTGCTTTTACAAAGAAAAAAGGATTCCAGTGTAAGCTAATAGCAGCCAGTCAGTGTCCTTCAAGCGGCTCTGTCAGTCCTTCCTTCAGCGTGTGCTCGCCAGAACTGTTACAGTGCACATTTCCAATCATATCTGGTATCTCTATAGCGTGCTTTTACAAAGAAAAAAGGTTTCCAGTGTAAGCTAATAGCAGCCAGTCAGTGTCCTTCAAGCGGCTCTGTCAGGCCTACAGTGTGTGCTCTCCCGATCTGTTACAGTGCACATTGCCACTCATATCTGGTGTCTCTATAGCGTGCTTTTACAAAGAAAAAAGGTTTCCAGTGTAAGCTAATAGCAGCCAGTCAGTGTCCTTCAAGCGGCTCTGTCAGGCCTACAGTGTGTGCTCTCCAGAACTGTTACAGTGCACATTTCCAATCATATCTGGTATCTCTATTGCATGCTTTTACAAAGAAAAAAGGTTTCCAGTGTAAGCTAATAGCAGCCAGTCAGTGTCCTTCAAGCGGCTCTGTCAGGCCTACAGTGTGTGCTCTCCAGAACTGTTACACTGCACATTGCCACGCATATCTGGTGTCTCTATAGCGTGCTTTTACAAAGAAAAAAGGATTCCAGTGTAAGCTAATAGCAGCCAGTCAGTGTCCTTCAAGCGGCTCTGTCAGTCCTTCCTTCAGCGTGTGCTCGCCAGAACTGTTCCAGTGCACATTGCCAATCATATCTGGTATCTCTATAGCTTGCTTTTACAAACAAAAAAGTTTTCCAGTGTAAGCTAATAGCAGCCAGTCAGTGTCCTTCAAGCGGCTCTGTCAGGCCTACAGTGTGTGGTCTCCAGAACTGTTCCAGTGCACATTGCCAATCATATCTTGTATCTCTATAGCGTGCTTTTACAAAGAAAAAAAGGTTTCCAG
This sequence comes from Pelobates fuscus, assembly GCF_036172605.1. NCBI lineage: Eukaryota > Metazoa > Chordata > Amphibia > Anura > Pelobatidae > Pelobates > Pelobates fuscus. The sequence goes on from NC_086317.1 coordinate 418,766,859, forward strand.
TGTAAGCTAATAGCAGCCAGTCAGTGTCCTTCAAGCGGCTCTGTCAGGCCTACAGTGTGTGCTCTCCCGATCTGTTACAGTGCACATTGCCACTCATATCTGGTGTCTCTATAGCGTGCTTTTACAAAGACAAAAGGTTTCCAGTGTAAGCTAATAGCAGCCAGTCAGTGTCCTTCAAGCGGCTCTGTCAGGCCTACAGTGTGTGCTCTCCAGAACTGTTCCAGTGCATATTGCCAATCATATCTGGTATCTCTATAGCGTGCTTTTACAAAGAAAAAAGGTTTCCAGTGTAAGCTAATATCAGCCAGTCAGTGTCCTTCAAGCGGCTCTGTCAGGCCTACAGTGTGTGCTCTCCAGAACTGTTCCAGTGCACATTGCCAATCATATCTGGTATCTCTATAGCGTGCTTTTACAAAGAAAAAAGGTTTCCAGTGTAAGCTAATAGCAGCCAGTCAGTTTCCTTCAAGCGGCTCTGTCAGGCCTACAGTGTGTGCTCTCCAGAACTGTTCCAGTGCACATTGCCAATCATATCTGGTATCTCTATAGCGTGCTTTTACAAACAAAAAAGGTTTCCAGTGTAAGCTAATAGCAGCCAGTCAGTGTCCTTCAAGCGTCTCTGTCAGGCCTACAGTGTGTGCTCTCCAGAACTGTTACAGTACACATTGCCACTCATATCTGGTGTCTCTATAGCGTGCTTTTACAAAGAAAAAAGGTTTCCAGTGTAAGCTAATAGCAGCCAGTCAGTGTCCTTCAAGCGTCTCTGTCAGGCCTACATTGTGTGCTCTCCAGAACTGTTCTAGTGCACATTGCCACGCATATCTGGTGTCTCTATAGCGTGCTTTTACAAAGAAAAAAGGATTCCAGTGTAAGCTAATAGCAGCCAGTCAGTGTCCTTCAAGCGGCTCTGTCAGGCCTACAGTGTGTGCTCTCCAGAACTGTTACAGTGCACATTGCCACGCATATCTGGTGTCTCTATAGCGTGCTTTTACAAAGAAAAAAGGATTCCAGTGTAAGCTAATAGCAGCCAGTCAGTGTCCTTCAAGCGGCTCTATCAGTCCTTCCTTTAGCGTGTGCTCGCCAGAACTGTTACAGTGCACATTTCCAATCATATCTGGTATCTCTATTGCGTGCTTTTACAAAGAAAAAAGGTTTCCAGTGTAAGCTAATAGCAGCCAGTCAGTGTCCTTCAAGCGGCTCTGTCAGGCCTACAGTGTGTGCTCTCCAGAACTGTTACACTGCACATTGCCATGCATATCTGGTGTCTCTATAGCGTGCTTTTACAAAGAAAAAAGGATTCCAGTGTAAGCTAATAGCAGCCAGTCAGTGTCCTTCAAGCGGCTCTGTCAGTCCTTCCTTCAGCGTGTGCTCGCCAGAACTGTTCCAGTGCACATTGCCAATCATATCTGGTATCTCTATAGCGTGCTTTTACAAACAAAAAAGGTTTCCAGTGTAAGCTAATAGCAGCCAGTCAGTGTCCTTCAAGCGGCTCTGTCAGGCCTACAGTGTGTGCTCTCCAGAACTGTTACAGTAAACATTGCCACTCATATCTGGTGTCTCTATAGCGTGCTTTTACAAAGAAAAAAGGTTTCCAGTGTAAGCTAATAGCAGCCAGTCAGTGTCCTTCAAGCGGCTCTGTCAGGCCTACAGTGTGTGCTCTCCAGAACTGTTCCAGTACACATTGCCAATCATATCTGGTATCTCTATAGCGTGCTTTTACAAAGAAAAAAGGTTTCCAGTGTAAGCTAATAGCAGCCAGTCAGTGTCCTTCAAGCGGCTCTGTCAGGCCTACAGTGTGTGCTCTGCAGAAATGTTCCAGTGCACATTGCCAATCATATCTGGTATCTCTATAGCGTGCGTTTACAAAGAAAAAAGGTTTCCAGTGTAAGCTAATAGCAGCCAGTCACTGTCCTTCAAGCGGCTCTGTCAGGCCTACAGTGTGTGCTCTCCAGAACTGTTACAGTGCACATTGCCACTCATATCTGGTGTCTCTATAGCGTGCTTTTACAAAGAAAAAAGGTTTCCAGTGTAAGCTAATAGCAGCCAGTCAGTGTCCTTCAAGCGGCTCTGTCAGGCCTACAGTGTGTGCTCTCCAGAACTGTTACAGTGCACATTGCCACTCATATCTGGTGTCTCTATAGCGTGCTTTTACAAAGAAAAAAGGTTTCCAGTGTAAGCTAATAGCAGCCAGTCAGTGTCCTTCAAGCGGCTCTGTCAGGCCTACAGTGTGTGCTCTCCAAAACTGTTCCAGAGCACATTGCCACTCATATCTGGTGTCTCTATAGCGTGCTTTTACAAAGAAAAAAGGTTTCCAGTGTAAGCTAATAGCAGCCAGTCAGTGTCCTTCAAGCGGCTCTGTCAGGCCTACAGTGTGTGCTCTCCAGAACTGTTCCAGTGCACATTGCCAATCATATCTTGTATCTCTATAGCGTGCTTTTACAAAGAAAAAAAGGTTTCCAGTGTAAGCTAATAGCAGCCAGTCAGTGTCCTTCAAGCGGCTCTGTCAGGCCTACAGTGTGTGCTCTCCCGATCTGTTACAGTGCACATTGCCACTCATATCTGGTGTCTCTATAGCGTGCTTTTACAAAGAAAAAAGGTTTCCAGTGTAAGCTAATAGCAGCCAGTCAGTGTCCTTCAAGCGGCTCTGTCAGGCCTACAGTGTGTGCTCTCCAGAACTGTTCCAGTGCATATTGCCAATCATATCTGGTATCTCTATAGCGTGCTTTTACAAAGAAAAAAGGTTTCCAGTGTAAGCTAATAGCAGCCAGTCAGTGTCCTTCAAGCGGCTCTGTCAGGCCTACAGTGTGTGCTCTCCAGAACTGTTCCAGTGCACATTGCCAATCATATCTGGTGTCTCTATAGCGTGCTTTTACAAAGAAAAAAGTTTTCCAGTGTAAGCTAATAGCAGCCAGTCAGTGTCCTTCAAGCGGCTCTGTCAGGCCTACAGTGTGTGCTCTCCAGAACTGTTTCAGTGCACATTTCCAATCATATCTGGTATCTCTATAGCGTGCTTTTACAAAGAAAAAAGGTTTCCAGTGTAAGCTAATAGCAGCCAGTCAGTGTCCTTCAAGCGGCTCTGTCAGGCCTACAGTGTGTGCTCTCCAAAACAGTTCCAGTGCACATTGCCAATCATATCTGGTATCTCTATAGCGTGCTTTTACAAAGAAAAAAGGTTTTCAATGTAAGCTAATAGCAGCCAGTCAGTGTCCTTCAAGCGGCTCTGTCAGGCCTACAGTGTGTGCTCTCCAGAACTGTTCCAGTGCACATTGCCAATCATATCTGGTATCTCTATAGTGTGCTTTTACACAGAAGAAAGGTTTCCAGTGTAAGCTATAAAGCAGCCAGTCAGTGTCCTTCAAGCGGCTCTGTCAGGCCTACAGTGTGTGCTCTCCAGAACTGTTACACTGCACATTGCCACGCATATCTGGTGTCTCTATAGCGTGCTTTTACAAAGAAAAAAGGATTCCAGTGTAAGCTAATAGCAGCCAGTCAGTGTCCTTCAAGCGGCTCTGTCAGTCCTTCCTTCAGCGTGTGCTCGCCAGAACTGTTACAGTGCACATTTCCAATCATATCTGGTATCTCTATAGCGTGCTTTTACAAAGAAAAAAGGTTTCCAGTGTAAGCTAATAGCAGCCAGTCAGTGTCCTTCAAGCGGCTCTGTCAGGCCTACAGTGTGTGCTCTCCCGATCTGTTACAGTGCACATTGCCACTCATATCTGGTGTCTCTATAGCGTGCTTTTACAAAGAAAAAAGGTTTCCAGTGTAAGCTAATAGCAGCCAGTCAGTGTCCTTCAAGCGGCTCTGTCAGGCCTACAGTGTGTGCTCTCCAGAACTGTTACAGTGCACATTTCCAATCATATCTGGTATCTCTATTGCATGCTTTTACAAAGAAAAAAGGTTTCCAGTGTAAGCTAATAGCAGCCAGTCAGTGTCCTTCAAGCGGCTCTGTCAGGCCTACAGTGTGTGCTCTCCAGAACTGTTACACTGCACATTGCCACGCATATCTGGTGTCTCTATAGCGTGCTTTTACAAAGAAAAAAGGATTCCAGTGTAAGCTAATAGCAGCCAGTCAGTGTCCTTCAAGCGGCTCTGTCAGTCCTTCCTTCAGCGTGTGCTCGCCAGAACTGTTCCAGTGCACATTGCCAATCATATCTGGTATCTCTATAGCTTGCTTTTACAAACAAAAAAGTTTTCCAGTGTAAGCTAATAGCAGCCAGTCAGTGTCCTTCAAGCGGCTCTGTCAGGCCTACAGTGTGTGGTCTCCAGAACTGTTCCAGTGCACATTGCCAATCATATCTTGTATCTCTATAGCGTGCTTTTACAAAGAAAAAAAGGTTTCCAGTGTAAGCTAATAGCAGCCAGTCAGTGTCCTTCAAGCGGCTCTGTCAGGCCTACAGTGTGTGCTCTCCCGATCTGTTACAGTGCACATTGCCACTCATATCTGGTGTCTCTATAGCGTGCTTTTACAAAGACAAAAGGTTTCCAGTGTAAGCTAATAGCAGCCAGTCAGTGTCCTTCAAGCGGCTCTGTCAGGCCTACAGTGTGTGCTCTCCAGAACTGTTCCAGTGCATATTGCCAATCATATCTGGTATCTCTATAGCGTGCTTTTACAAAGAAAAAAGGTTTCCAGTGTAAGCTAATAGCAGCCAGTCAGTGTCCTTCAAGCGGCTCTGTCAGGCCTACAGTGTGTGCTCTCCAGAACTGTTCCAGTGCACATTGCCAATCATATCTGGTGTCTCTATAGCGTGCTTTTACAAAGAAAAAAGTTTTCCAGTGTAAGCTAATAGCAGCCAGTCAGTGTCCTTCAAGCGGCTCTGTCAGGCCTACAGTGTGTGCTCTCCAGAACTGTTTCAGTGCACATTTCCAATCATATCTGGTATCTCTATAGCGTGCTTTTACAAAGAAAAAAGGTTTCCAGTGTAAGCTAATAGCAGCCAGTCAGTGTCCTTCAAGCGGCTCTGTCAGGCCTACAGTGTGTGCTCTCCAAAACAGTTCCAGTGCACATTGCCAATCATATCTGGTATCTCTATAGCGTGCTTTTACAAAGAAAAAAGGTTTTCAATGTAAGCTAATAGCAGCCAGTCAGTGTCCTTCAAGCGGCTCTGTCAGGCCTACAGTGTGTGCTCTCCAGAACTGTTCCAGTGCACATTGCCAATCATATCTGGTATCTCTATAGTGTGCTTTTACACAGAAGAAAGGTTTCCAGTGTAAGCTATAAAGCAGCCAGTCAGTGTCCTTCAAGCGGCTCTGTCAGGCCTACAGTGTGTGCTCTCCAGAACTGTTACACTGCACATTGCCACGCATATCTGGTGTCTCTATAGCGTGCTTTTACAAAGAAAAAAGGATTCCAGTGTAAGCTAATAGCAGCCAGTCAGTGTCCTTCAAGCGGCTCTGTCAGTCCTTCCTTCAGCGTGTGCTCGCCAGAACTGTTACAGTGCACATTTCCAATCATATCTGGTATCTCTATAGCGTGCTTTTACAAAGAAAAAAGGTTTCCAGTGTAAGCTAATAGCAGCCAGTCAGTGTCCTTCAAGCGGCTCTGTCAGGCCTACAGTGTGTGCTCTCCCGATCTGTTACAGTGCACATTGCCACTCATATCTGGTGTCTCTATAGCGTGCTTTTACAAAGAAAAAAGGTTTCCAGTGTAAGCTAATAGCAGCCAGTCAGTGTCCTTCAAGCGGCTCTGTCAGGCCTACAGTGTGTGCTCTCCAGAACTGTTACAGTGCACATTTCCAATCATATCTGGTATCTCTATTGCATGCTTTTACAAAGAAAAAAGGTTTCCAGTGTAAGCTAATAGCAGCCAGTCAGTGTCCTTCAAGCGGCTCTGTCAGGCCTACAGTGTGTGCTCGCCAGAACTGTTCCAGTGCACATTGCCAATCATATCTGGTATCTCTATAGCGTGCTTTTACAAACAAAAAAGGTTTCCAGTGTAAGCTAATAGCAGCCAGTCAGTGTCCTTCAAGCGGCTCTGTCAGGCCTACAGTGTGTGGTCTCCAGAACTGTTCCAGTGCACATTTCCAATCATATCTGGCATCTCTATAGCGTGCTTTTACAAAAAAAATAGGTTTCCAGTGTAAGCTAATATCAGCCAGTCAGTGTCCTTCAAGCGGCTCTGTCAGGCCTACAGTGTGTGCTCTCCAGAACTGTTCCAGTGCACATTGCCACTCATATCTGCTGTCTGTAAAGCGTGCTTTTACAAAGAAAAAAGGTTTCCAGTGTAAGCTAATAGCAGCCAGTCAGTGTCCTTCAAGCGGCTCTGTCAGGCCTACAGTGTGTGCTCTCCAGAACTGATCCAGTGCACATTGCCAATCATATCTGGTATCTCTATAGCGTGCTTTTACAAAGAAAAAAGGTTTCCAGTGTAAGCTAATAGCAGCCAGTCAGTGTCCTTCAAGCGGCTCTGTCAGGCCTACAGTGTGTGCTCTCCAGAACTGTTCCAGTGCACATTGCCAATCATATCTGGTATCTCTATAGCGTGCTTTTACAAACAAAAAAGGTTTCCAGTGTAAGCTAATAGAAGCCAGTCAGTGTCCTTCAAGCGGCTCTGTCAGGCCTACAGTGTGTGCTCTCCAGAACTGTTACAGTACACATTGCCACTCATATCTGGTGTCTCTATAGCGTGCTTTTACAAAGAAAAAAGGTTTCCAGTGTAAGCTAATAGCAGCCAGTCAGTGTCCTTCAAGCGGCTCTGTCAGGCCTACAGTGTGTGCTCTCCAGAACTGTTCCAGTACACATTGCCAATCATATCTGGTATCTCTACAGCGTGCGTTTACAAAGAAAAAAGGTTTCCAGTGTAAGCTAATAGCAGCCAGTCAGTGTCCTTCAAGCGGCTCTGTCAGGCCTACAGTTTGTGCTCTCCAGAACTGTTACAGTGCACATTGCCACTCATATCTGGTGTCTCTATAGCGTGCTTTTACAAAGAAAAAATGTTTCCAGTGTAAGCTAATAGCAGCCAGTCAGTGTCCTTCAAGCGGCTCTGTCAGGCCTACAGTGTGTGCTCTCCAGAACTGTTCCAGTGCACATTGCCAATCATATCTGGTATCTCTAAAGCGTGCTTTTACAAAGAAAAAAGGTTTCCAGTATAAGCCAATAGCAGCCATTCAGTGTCCTTCAAGCGGCTCTGTAAGGCCTACAGTGTGTGCTCTCCAGAACTGTTCCAATACACATTGCCAATCATATCTGGTATCTCTATAGCGTGCTTTTACAAACAAAAAAGGTTTCCAGTGTAAGCTAATAGCAGCCAGTCAGTGTCCTTCAAGCGTCTCTGTCAGGCCTACAGTGTTTGCTCTCCAGAACTGTTACAGTACACATTGCCACTCATACCTGGTGTCTCTATAGCGTGCTTTTACAAAGAAAAAAGGATTCCAGTGTAAGCTAATAGCAGCCAGTCAGTGTCCTTCAAGCGGCTCTGTCAGGCCTTCCTTCAGCGTGTGCTCGCCAGAACTGTTCCAGTGCACATTGCCAATCATATCTGGTATCTCTATAGCGTGCTTTTACAAACAAAAAAGGTTTCCAGTGTAAGCTAATAGCAGCCAGTCAGTGTCCTTCAAGCGGCTCTGTCAGGCCTACAGTGTGTGCTCTCCAGAACTGTTACAGTACACATTGCCACTCATATCTGGTGTCTCTATAGCGTGCTTTTACAAAGAAAAAAGGTTTCCAGTGTAAGCTAATAGCAGCCAGTCAGTGTCCTTCAAGCGGCTCTGTCAGGCCTACAGTGTGTGCTCTACAGAACTGTTCCAGTGCACATTGCCAATCATATCTGGTATCTCTATAGCGTGCTTTTACAAAGAAAAAAGGTTTCCAGTGTAAGCTAATAGCAGCCAGTCAGTGTCCTTCAAGCGGCTCTGTAAGGCCAACAGTGTGTGCTCTGCAGAACTGTTCCAGTGCACATTGCCAATCATATCTGGTATCTCTATAGCGTGCGTTTACAAAGAAAAAAGGTTTCCAGTGTAAGCTAATAGCAGCCAGTCAGTGTCCTTCAAGCGGCTCTGTCAGGCCTACAGTGTGTGCTCTCCAGAACTGTTCCAGTGCACATTGCCAATCATATCTGGTATCTCTATAGCGTGCTTTTACAAAGAAAAAAGGTTTCCAGTGTAAGCTAATAGCAGCCAGTCAGTGTCCTTCAAGCGGCTCTGTCAGGCCTACAGTGTGTGCTCTCCAGAACTGTTCCAGTGCACAATGCCAATCATATCTGGTATCTCTATAGCGTGCTTTTACAAACAAAAAAGGTTTCCAGTGTAAGCTAATAGCAGCCAGTTCGTGTCCTTCAAGAGGCTCTGTCAGGCCTACAGTGTGTGCTCTCCAGAACTGTTACAGTACGCATTGCCACTCATATCTGTTGTCTCTATAGCGTGCTTTTACAAAAAAAAAAGGTTTCCAGTGTAAGCTAATAGCAGCCAGTCAGTGTCCTTCAAGCGGCTCTGTCAGGCCTACAGTGTGTGCTCTCCAGAACTGTTCCAGTGCACATTGCCAATCATATCTGGTATCTTTATAGCGTGCTTTTACAAAGAAAAAAGGTTTCCAGTGTAAGCTAATAGCAGCCAGTCAGTGTCCTTCAAGCGGCTCTGTCAGGCCTACAGTGTGTGCTCTCCAGAACTGTTCCAGTGCACATTGCCAATCATATCTGGTATCTCTATAGCGTGCTTTTACAAAGAAAAAAGGTTTCCAGTGTAAGCCAATAGCAGCCATTCAGTGTCCTTCAAGCGGCTCTGTCAGGCCTACAGTGTGTGCTCTCCAGAACTGTTCCAATGCACATTGCCAATCATATCTGGTATCTCTATAGCGTGCTTTTACAAACAAAAAAGGTTTCCAGTGTAAGCTAATAGCAGCCAGTCAGTGTCCTTCAAGCGTCTCTGTCAGGCCTACAGTGTTTGCTCTCCAGAACTGTTACAGTACACATTGCCACTCATATCTGGTGTCTCTATAGCGTGCTTTTACAAAGAAAAAAGGATTCCAGTGTAAGCTAATAGCAGCCAGTCAGTGTCCTTCAAGCGGCTCTGTCAGTCCTTCCTTCAGCGTGTGCTAGCCAGAACTGTTACAGTACGCATTGCCACTCATATCTGGTGTCTCTATAGCGTGCTTTTACAAAAAAAAAAGGTTTCCAGTGTAAGCTAATAGCAGCCAGTCAGTGTCCTTCAAGCGGCACTGTCAGGCCTACAGTGTGTGCTCTCCAGAACTGTTCCAGTGCACATTGCCAATCATATCTGGTATCTCTATAGCGTGCTTTTACAAAGAAAAAAGGTTTCCAGTGTAAGCTAATAGCAGCCAGTCAGTGTCCTTCAAGCGGCTCTGTCAGGCCTACAGTGTGTGCTCTCCAGAACTGTTACACTGCACATTGCCACGCATATCTGGTGTCTCTATAGCGTGCTTTTACAAAGAAAAAAGGATTCCAGTGTAAGCTAATAGCAGCCAGTCAGTGTCCTTCAAGCGGCTCTGTCAGTCCTTCCTTCAGCGTGTGCTCGCCAGAACTGTTACAGTGCACATTTCCAATCATATCTGGTGTCTCTATAGCGTGCTTTTACAAAGAAAAAAGGATTCCAGTGTAAGCTAATAGCAGCCAGTCAGTGTCCTTCAAGCGGCTCTGTCAGTCCTTCCTTCAGCGTGTGCTCACCAGAACTGTTCCAGTGCACATTGCCAATCATATCTGGTATCTCTATAGCGTGCTTTTACAAATAAAAAAGGTTTCCAGTGTAAGCTAATAGCAGCCAGTCAGTGTCCTTCAAGCGGCTCTGTCAGGCCTACAGTGTGTGGTCTCCAGAACTGATCCAGTGCACATTGCCAATCATATCTGGTATCTCTATAGCGTGCTTTTACAAAGAAAAAAGGTTTCCAGTGTAAGCTAATAGCAGCCAGTCAGTGTCCTTCAAGCGGCTCTGTCAGGCCTACAGTGTGTGCTCTCCCGATCTGTTACAGTGCACATTGCCACTCATATCTGGTGTCTCTATAGCGTGCTTTTACAAAGAAAAAAGGTTTCCAGTGTAAGCTAATAGCAGCCAGTCAGTGTCCTTCAAGCGGCTCTGTCAGGCCTACAGTGTGTGCTCTCCAGAACTGTTACAGTGCACATTTCCAATCATATCTGGTGCAGGGCCGGACTGGAAACTAAAAGCAGCCCTGGAAAAAAATTCTATACCAGCCCAATAATGCGTCGCGCCAGCATAGTGTGCTGATATAGAGGGTGAAAAAATAACTTGAAATTGAAAACTCTTACTCCAACGAAAGAACGCATATAGGGCTTCAAAATAAACAAAAGAGTGCCTATATTTTAAGTAGACGTACATTTGCATGTAATCAATGTTCCAGTACAACTACTTTGGCCTATTAAGGACATTTTAGTAATGGGACTGAAATGCTGAATGTCTGCAATTGCACAACTAAACAAAAATGAAGTTAGCTTGTTTATTTTGAAGTTCTATGGGTGCGCTCTTCACTTTAAATATGTTATGGTGCATGCATGAGTATGCAACTAGCAACAAGACTGGGCCAATACGTGCTCATTACACACACACACACACACACATATATATATATATATATATATATATATATATATATATATATATATATGTCATTAATATATATATATTAATGACATTTATGTGTGTATTATGCATATATAAATGTATATTACTATATGTGTAAATTTTATAGGCATAAATATATGTTACTAATACACACATCAATGTATATATATATATATATATATATATATATGTGTGTGTGTGTATTACTGTCAGGATCACATCAATTTACGTCTATTACCTTTACCTCGTTTAGTGTATCTTGTCTCCAATTGTCTCCTTTTTTTCTCTTACAGCGACCCTTGTGTTTCTTTTACTTCATCCCAGTCCCTGTGTGTTTCTTTTTACCCTTCTCCAGCCTCTGTATTTCTCTTTCCCTAGCCCCTTTTGTGTTGTTCTTAGCCCCAGCCAACAAACCTTCTGTGTCTCTTCCCCCTCTCCTCCCTGAGTCTCTCTTCCCCCTCTCCTCCCTGAGTCTCTCTTCCCCATCTCCTCCCTGTGTCTCTCTCTTACCCCTCTGTCTCTTTGTACCCCCATCCCATGTGTCTCTCTATTACCCCTCTGCCTCTTTGTCCCCCTTCCCTGGTGTCTCTCTATTACCCCTCTGTCTCTGTGTCCCCCCTTCTCCTATGTCTCTCTATTACCCCTCTGTCTCTTTGTCCCCCCCCCTTCCCTGGTGTCTCACTATTACCCCTCTCTTTATTTCCCCATCCCCTGTCTCTCTATTACCCCTCTGTCTCTTTGTCCCCCCCCCCTTCCCTGGTGTCTCTCTATTACCCCTCTATTTGTCCCCCTTCCCCTCTTTTTGTCCTCCACTTCCCCTCTATTTGTCCCCCCTTCCCCTCTATTTGTCCCCCCCTTCCCCTCTTTTTGTCCCCTTCCCCTTCCCCTTCCCCTATTTTTCTCTGTACCTGCTGCTGCTACAGGAGGACTGAGGGAGGGGGCGGAGCTAACTACCATGCTCCCTCCCGGTTCCCATAATTCCCAGCATCTACAGATCATAGAGTAATCCCTACTCTATGATCTGTAGATGCTGGGAATTATGGGAACCGCGAGGGAGCTTGGTAGTTAGCTCCGCCCCCTCCCTCAGTCCTCCTGTGCTGACAGCTATGCTGCTGTCAGTATCAGTGAGTGTGCTGCTGGATCGCTTAGGCGGCCGCCCGGCACACTCACTGATACTGACAGCAGCATAGCTGTCAGCACAGGAGATGGGGCTGCCGGCCGCAAGGTGAGTAATCACCTCAGAGTGTGCCGCCGGACCGGCCACCCGGCGGCACTGACATGCGGCCGGCGGCCGCGATTTTATTAGACAGCAGGGCTCCCTCTCACTCTCCAGCCCCCCAGGTGCCGCGGCCCACCGGGAAATTTCCCGGTATCCCGGTGGGCCAGTCCGGCCCTGATCTGGTGTCTCTATAGCGTGCTTTTACAAACAAAAAAGGTTTCCAGTGTAAGCTAATAGCAGCCAGTCAGTGTCCTTCAAGAGGCTCTGTCAGGCCTACAGTGTGTGCTCTCCAGAACTGTTACAGTACGCATTGCCACTCATATCTGGTGTCTCTATAGCGTGCTTTTACAAAAAAAAAAGGTTTCCAGTGTAAGCTAATAGCAGCCAGTCAGTGTCCTTCAAGCGGCACTGTCAGGCCTACAGTGTGTGCTCTCCAGAACTGTTCCAGTGCACATTGCCAATCATATCTGGTATCTCTATAGCGTGCTTTTACAAAGAAAAAAGGTTTCCAGTGTAAGCTAATAGCAGCCAGTCAGTGCCCTTCAAGCGGCTCTGTCAGGCCTACAGTGTGTGCTCTCCAGAACTGTTACACTGCACATTGCCACGCATATCTGGTGTCTCTATAGCGTGCTTTTACAAAGAAAAAAGGATTCCAGTGTAAGCTAATAGCAGGCAGTCAGTGTCCTTCAAGCGGCTCTGTCAGTCCTTCCTTCAGCGTGTGCTCGCCAGAACTGTTACAGTGCACATTTCCAATCATATCTGGTGTCTCTATAGCGTGCTTTTACAAAGAAAAAAGGATTCCAGTGTAAGCTAATAGCAGCCAGTCAGTGTCCTTCAAGCGGCTCTGTCAGTCCTTCCTTCAGCGTGTGCTCGCCAGAACTGTTCCAGTGCACATTGCCAATCATATCTGGTATCTCTATAGCGTGCTTTTACAAATAAAAAAGGTTTCCAGTGTAAGCTAATAGCAGCCAGTCAGTGTCCTTCAAGCGGCTCTGTCAGGCCTACAGTGTGTGCTCTCCAGAACTGTTCCAGTGCACATTGCCACTCATATCTGCTGTCTGTAAAGCGTGCTTTTACAAAGAAAAAAGGTTTCCAGTGTAAGCTAATAGCAGCCAGTCAGTGTCCTTCAAGCGGCTCTGTCAGGCCTACAGTGTGTGCTCTCCAGAACTGATCCAGTGCACATTGCCAATCATATCTGGTATCTCTATAGCGTGCTTTTACAAAGAAAAAAGGTTTCCAGTGTAAGCTAATAGCAGCCAGTCAGTGTCCTTCAAGCGGCTCTGTCAGGCCTACAGTGTGTGCTCTCCAGAACTGTTCCAGTGCACATTGCCAATCATATCTGGTATCTCTATAGCGTGCTTTTACAAACAAAAAAGGTTTCCAGTGTAAGCTAATAGAAGCCAGTTAGTGTCCTTCAAGCGGCTCTGTCAGGCCTACAGTGTGTGCTCTCCAGAACTGTTACAGTACACATTGCCACTCATATCTGGTGTCTCTATAGCGTGCTTTTACAAAGAAAAAAGGTTTCCAGTGTAAGCTAATAGCAGCCAGTCAGTGTCCTTCAAGCGGCTCTGTCAGGCCTACAGTGTGTGCTCTCCAGAACTGTTCCAGTACACATTGCCAATCATATCTGGTATCTCTACAGCGTGCGTTTACAAAGAAAAAAGGTTTCCAGTGTAAGCTAATAGCAGCCAGTCAGTGTCCTTCAAGCGGCTCTGTCAGGCCTACAGTTTGTGCTCTCCAGAACTGTTACAGTGCACATTGCCACTCATATCTGGTGTCTCTATAGCGTGCTTTTACAAAGAAAAAATGTTTCCAGTGTAAGCTAATAGCAGCCAGTCAGTGTCCTTCAAGCGGCTCTGTCAGGCCTACAGTGTGTGCTCTCCAGAACTGTTCCAGTGCACATTGCCAATCATATCTGGTATCTCTAAAGCGTGCTTTTACAAAGAAAAAAGGTTTCCAGTGTAAGCCAATAGCAGCCATTCAGTGTCCTTCAAGCGGCTCTGTCAGGCCTACAGTGTGTGCTCTCCAGAACTGTTCCAATACACATTGCCAATCATATCTGGTATCTCTATAGCGTGCTTTTACAAACAAAAAAGGTTTCCAGTGTAAGCTAATAGCAGCCAGTCAGTGTCCTTCAAGCGTCTCTGTCAGGCCTACAGTGTTTGCTCTCCAGAACTGTTACAGTACACATTGCCACTCATACCTGGTGTCTCTATAGCGTGCTTTTACAAAGAAAAAAGGATTCCAGTGTAAGCTAATAGCAGCCAGTCAGTGTCCTTCAAGCGGCTCTGTCAGGCCTTCCTTCAGCGTGTGCTCGCCAGAACTGTTCCAGTGCACATTGCCAATCATATCTGGTATCTCTATAGCGTGCTTTTACAAACAAAAAAGGTTTCCAGTGTAAGCTAATAGCAGCCAGTCAGTGTCCTTCAAGCGGCTCTGTCAGGCCTACAGTGTGTGCTCTCCAGAACTGTTACAGTACACATTGCCACTCATATCTGGTGTCTCTATAGCGTGCTTTTACAAAGAAAAAAGGTTTCCAGTGTAAGCTAATAGCAGCCAGTCAGTGTCCTTCAAGCGGCTCTGTCAGGCCTACAGTGTGTGCTCTACAGAACTGTTCCAGTGCACATTGCCAATCATATCTGGTATCTCTATAGCGTGCTTTTACAAAGAAAAAAGGTTTCCAGTGTAAGCTAATAGCAGCCAGTCAGTGTCCTTCAAGCGGCTCTGTAAGGCCAACAGTGTGTGCTCTGCAGAACTGTTCCAGTGCACATTGCCAATCATATCTGGTATCTCTATAGCGTGCGTTTACAAAGAAAAAAGGTTTCCAGTGTAAGCTAATAGCAGCCAGTCAGTGTCCTTCAAGCGGCTCTGTCAGGCCTACAGTGTGTGCTCTCCAGAACTGTTCCAGTGCACATTGCCAATCATATCTGGTATCTCTATAGCGTGCTTTTACAAAGAAAAAAGGTTTCCAGTGTAAGCTAATAGCAGCCAGTCAGTATCCTTCAAGCGGCTCTGTCAGGCCTACAGTGTGTGCTCTCCAGAACTGTTCCAGTGCACATTGCCAATCATATCTGGTATCTCTATAGCGTGCTTTTACAAACAAAAAAGGTTTCCAGTGTAAGTTAATAGCAGCCAGTTCGTGTCCTTCAAGAGGCTCTGTCAGGCCTACAGTGTGTGCTCTCCAGAACTGTTACAGTACGCATTGCCACTCATATCTGTTGTCTCTATAGCGTGCTTTTACAAAAAAAAAAGGTTTCCAGTGTAAGCTAATAGCAGCCAGTCAGTGTCCTTCAAGCGGCTCTGTCAGGCCTACAGTGTGTGCTCTCCAGAACTGTTCCAGTGCACATTGCCAATCATATCTGGTATCTTTATAGCGTGCTTTTACAAAGAAAAAAGGTTTCCAGTGTAAGCTAATAGCAGCCAGTCAGTGTCCTTCAAGCGGCTCTGTCAGGCCTACAGTGTGTGCTCTCCAGAACTGTTCCAGTGCACATTGCCAATCATATCTGGTATCTCTATAGCGTGCTTTTACAAAGAAAAAAGGTTTCCAGTGTAAGCCAATAGCAGCCATTCAGTGTCCTTCAAGCGGCTCTGTCAGGCCTACAGTGTGTGCTCTCCAGAACTGTTCCAATGCACATTGCCAATCATATCTGGTATCTCTATAGCGTGCTTTTACAAACAAAAAAGGTTTCCAGTGTAAGCTAATAGCAGCCAGTCAGTGTCCTTCAAGCGTCTCTGTCAGGCCTACAGTGTTTGCTCTCCAGAACTGTTACAGTACACATTGCCACTCATATCTGGTGTCTCTATAGCGTGCTTTTACAAAGAAAAAAGGATTCCAGTGTAAGCTAATAGCAGCCAGTCAGTGTCCTTCAAGCGGCTCTGTCAGTCCTTCCTTCAGCGTGTGCTAGCCAGAACTGTTACAGTACGCATTGCCACTCATATCTGGTGTCTCTATAGCGTGCTTTTACAAAAAAAAAAGGTTTCCAGTGTAAGCTAATAGCAGCCAGTCAGTGTCCTTCAAGCGGCACTGTCAGGCCTACAGTGTGTGCTCTCCAGAACTGTTCCAGTGCACATTGCCAATCATATCTGGTATCTCTATAGCGTGCTTTTACAAAGAAAAAAGGTTTCCAGTGTAAGCTAATAGCAGCCAGTCAGTGTCCTTCAAGCGGCTCTGTCAGGCCTACAGTGTGTGCTCTCCAGAACTGTTACACTGCACATTGCCACGCATATCTGGTGTCTCTATAGCGTGCTTTTACAAAGAAAAAAGGATTCCAGTGTAAGCTAATAGCAGCCAGTCAGTGTCCTTCAAGCGGCTCTGTCAGTCCTTCCTTCAGCGTGTGCTCGCCAGAACTGTTACAGTGCACATTTCCAATCATATCTGGTGTCTCTATAGCGTGCTTTTACAAAGAAAAAAGGATTCCAGTGTAAGCTAATAGCAGCCAGTCAGTGTCCTTCAAGCGGCTCTGTCAGTCCTTCCTTCAGCGTGTGCTCGCCAGAACTGTTCCAGTGCACATTGCCAATCATATCTGGTATCTCTATAGCGTGCTTTTACAAATAAAAAAGGTTTCCAGTGTAAGCTAATAGCAGCCAGTCAGTGTCCTTCAAGCGGCTCTGTCAGGCCTACAGTGTGTGGTCTCCAGAACTGATCCAGTGCACATTGCCAATCATATCTGGTATCTCTATAGCGTGCTTTTACAAAGAAAAAAGGTTTCCAGTGTAAGCTAATAGCAGCCAGTCAGTGTCCTTCAAGCGGCTCTGTCAGGCCTACAGTGTGTGCTCTCCCGATCTGTTACAGTGCACATTGCCACTCATATCTGGTGTCTCTATAGCGTGCTTTTACAAAGAAAAAAGGTTTCCAGTGTAAGCTAATAGCAGCCAGTCAGTGTCCTTCAAGCGGCTCTGTCAGGCCTACAGTGTGTGCTCTCCAGAACTGTTACAGTGCACATTTCCAATCATATCTGGTGCAGGGCCGGACTGGAAACTAAAAGCAGCCCTGGAAAAAAATTCTATACCAGCCCAATAATGCGTCGCGCCAGCATAGTGTGCTGATATAGAGGGTGAAAAAATAACTTGAAATTGAAAACTCTTACTCCAACGAAAGAACGCATATAGGGCTTCAAAATAAACAAAAGAGTGCCTATATTTTAAGTAGACGTACATTTGCATGTAATCAATGTTCCAGTACAACTACTTTGGCCTATTAAGGACATTTTAGTAATGGGACTGAAATGCTGAATGTCTGCAATTGCACAACTAAACAAAAATGAAGTTAGCTTGTTTATTTTGAAGTTCTATGGGTGCGCTCTTCACTTTAAATATGTTATGGTGCATGCATGAGTATGCAACTAGCAACAAGACTGGGCCAATACGTGCTCATTACACACACACACACACACACATATATATATATATATATATATATATATATATATATATATGTCATTAATATATATATATTAATGACATTTATGTGTGTATTATGCATATATAAATGTATATTACTATATGTGTAAATATTATAGGCATAAATATATGTTACTAATACACACATCAATGTATATATATATATATATATATATATATATGTGTGTGTGTGTATTACTGTCAGGATCACATCAATTTACGTCTATTACCTTTACCTCGTTTAGTGTATCTTGTCTCCAATTGTCTCCTTTTTTTCTCTTACAGCGACCCTTGTGTTTCTTTTACTTCATCCCAGTCCCTGTGTGTTTCTTTTTACCCTTCTCCAGCCTCTGTATTTCTCTTTCCCTAGCCCCTTTTGTGTTGTTCTTAGCCCCAGCCAACAAACCTTCTGTGTCTCTTCCCCCTCTCCTCCCTGAGTCTCTCTTCCCCCTCTCCTCCCTGAGTCTCTCTTCCCCATCTCCTCCCTGTGTCTCTCTCTTACCCCTCTGTCTCTTTGTACCCCCATCCCATGTGTCTCTCTATTACCCCTCTGCCTCTTTGTCCCCCTTCCCTGGTGTCTCTCTATTACCCCTCTGTCTCTGTGTCCCCCCTTCTCCTATGTCTCTCTATTACCCCTCTGTCTCTTTGTCCCCCCCCTTCCCTGGTGTCTCACTATTACCCCTCTCTTTATTTCCCCATCCCCTGTCTCTCTATTACCCCTCTGTCTCTTTGTCCCCCCCCCCTTCCCTGGTGTCTCTCTATTACCCCTCTATTTGTCCCCCTTCCCCTCTTTTTGTCCTCCACTTCCCCTCTATTTGTCCCCCCTTCCCCTCTATTTGTCCCCCCCTTCCCCTCTATTTGTCCCCCCCTTCCCCTCTTTTTGTCCCCTTCCCCTTCCCCTTCCCCTATTTTTCTCTGTACCTGCTGCTGCTACAGGAGGACTGAGGGAGGGGGCGGAGCTAACTACCATGCTCCCTCCCGGTTCCCATAATTCCCAGCATCTACAGATCATAGAGTAATCCCTACTCTATGATCTGTAGATGCTGGGAATTATGGGAACCGCGAGGGAGCTTGGTAGTTAGCTCCGCCCCCTCCCTCAGTCCTCCTGTGCTGACAGCTATGCTGCTGTCAGTATCAGTGAGTGTGCTGCTGGATCGCTTAGGCGGCCGCCCGGCACACTCACTGATACTGACAGCAGCATAGCTGTCAGCACAGGAGATGGGGCTGCCGGCCGCAAGGTGAGTAATCACCTCAGAGTGTGCCGCCGGACCGGCCACCCGGCGGCACTGACATGCGGCCGGCGGCCGCGATTTTATTAGACAGCAGGGCTCCCTCTCACTCTCCAGCCCCCCAGGTGCCGCGGCCCACCGGGAAATTTCCCGGTATCCCGGTGGGCCAGTCCGGCCCTGATCTGGTGTCTCTATAGCGTGCTTTTACAAACAAAAAAGGTTTCCAGTGTAAGCTAATAGCAGCCAGTCAGTGTCCTTCAAGAGGCTCTGTCAGGCCTACAGTGTGTGCTCTCCAGAACTGTTACAGTACGCATTGCCACTCATATCTGGTGTCTCTATAGCGTGCTTTTACAAAAAAAAAAGGTTTCCAGTGTAAGCTAATAGCAGCCAGTCAGTGTCCTTCAAGCGGCACTGTCAGGCCTACAGTGTGTGCTCTCCAGAACTGTTCCAGTGCACATTGCCAATCATATCTGGTATCTCTATAGCGTGCTTTTACAAAGAAAAAAGGTTTCCAGTGTAAGCTAATAGCAGCCAGTCAGTGCCCTTCAAGCGGCTCTGTCAGGCCTACAGTGTGTGCTCTCCAGAACTGTTACACTGCACATTGCCACGCATATCTGGTGTCTCTATAGCGTGCTTTTACAAAGAAAAAAGGATTCCAGTGTAAGCTAATAGCAGCCAGTCAGTGTTCTTCAAGCGGCTCTGTCAGTCCTTCCTTCAGCGTGTGCTCGCCAGAACTGTTACAGTGCACATTTCCAATCATATCTGGTGTCTCTATAGCGTGCTTTTACAAAGAAAAAAGGATTCCAGTGTAAGCTAATAGCAGCCAGTCAGTGTCCTTCAAGCGGCTCTGTCAGTCCTTCCTTCAGCGTGTGCTCGCCAGAACTGTTCCAGTGCACATTGCCAATCATATCTGGTATCTCTATAGCGTGCTTTTACAAATAAAAAAGGTTTCCAGTGTAAGCTAATAGCAGCCAGTCAGTGTCCTTCAAGCGGCTCTGTCAGGCCTACAGTGTGTGGTCTCCAGAACTGATCCAGTGCACATTGCCAATCATATCTGGTATCTCTATAGCGTGCTTTTACAAAGAAAAAAGGTTTCCAGTGTAAGCTAATAGCAGCCAGTCAGTGTCCTTCAAGCGGCTCTGTCAGGCCTACAGTGTGTGCTCTCCCGATCTGTTACAGTGCACATTGCTATTCATATCTGGTGTCTCTATAGCGTGCTTTTACAAAGAAAAAAGGTTTCCAGTGTAAGCTAATAGCAGCCAGTCAGTGTCCTTCAAGCGGCTCTGTCAGGCCTACAGTGTGTGCTCTCCAGAACTGTTACAGTGCACATTTCCAATCATATCTGGTATCTCTATTGCGTGCTTTTACAAAGAAAAAAGATTTCCAGTGTAAGCTAATAGCAGCCAGTCAGTGTCCTTCAAGCGGCTCTGTCAGGCCTACAGTGTGTGCTCTCCAGAACTGTTACACTGCACATTGCCACGCATATCTGGTGTCTCTATAGCGTGCTTTTACAAAGAAAAAAGGATTCCAGTGTAAGCTAATAGCAGCCAGTCAGTGTCCTTCAAGCGGCTCTGTCAGTCCTTCCTTCAGCGTGTGCTCGCCAGAACTGTTCCAGTGCACATTGCCAATCATATCTGGTATCTCTATAGCGTGCTTTTACAAATAAAAAAGGTTTCCAGTGTAAGCTAATAGTAGCCAGTCAGTGTCCTTCAAGCGGCTCTGTCAGGCCTACAGTGTGTGGTCTCCAGAACTGTTCCAGTGCACATTTCCAATCGTATCTGGTATCTCTATAGCGTGCTTTTACAAAGAAAATAGGTTTCCAGTGTAAGCTAATATCAGCCAGTCAGTGTCCTTCAAGCGGCTCTGTCAGGCCTACAGTGTGTGCTCTCCAGAACTGTTCCAGTGCACATTGCCACTCATATCTGCTGTCTCTAAAGCGTGCTTTTACAAAGAAAAAAGGTTTCCAGTGTAAGCTAATAGCAGCCAGTCAGTGTCCTTCAAGCGGCTCTGTCAGGCCTACAGTGTGTGCTCTCCAGAACTGATCCAGTGCACATTGCCAATCATATCTGGTATCTCTATAGCGTGCTTTTACAAAGAAAAAAGGTTTCCAGTGTAAGCTAATAGCAGCCAGTCAGTGTCCTTCAAGCGGCTCTGTCAGGCCTACAGTGTGTGCTCTCCAGAACTGTTCCAGTGCACATTGCCAATCATATCTGGTATCTCTATAGCGTGCTTTTACAAACAAAAAAGGTTTCCAGTGTAAGCTAATAGAAGCCAGTCAGTGTCCTTCAAGCGGCTCTGTCAGGCCTACAGTGTGTGCTCTCCAGAACTGTTACAGTACACATTGCCACTCATATCTGGTGTCTCTATAGCGTGCTTTTACAAAGTAAAAAGGTTTCCAGTGTAAGCTAATAGCAGCCAGTCAGTGTCCCACAAGCAGCACTGTCAGTCCTTCCTTCAGCGTGTGCTCTCCAGAACTGTTACAGTGCACATTGCCAATCATATCTGGTGTCTCTATAGCGTGCTTTTACAAACAAAAAAGGTTTCCAGTGTAAGCTAATAGCAGCCAGTCAGTGTCCTTCAAGCGTCTCTGTCAGGCCTACAGTGTTTGCTCTCCAGAACTGTTACAGTACACATTGCCACTCATATCTGGTGTCTCTATAGCGTGCTTTTACAAAGAAAAAAGGATTCCAGTGTAAGCTAATAGCAGCCAGTCAGTGTCCTTCAAGCGGCTCTGTCAGTCCTTCCTTCAGCGTGTGCTCGCCAGAACTGTTCCAGTGCACATTGCCAATCATATCTGGTATCTCTATAGCGTGCTTTTACAAACAAAAAAGGTTTCCAGTGTAAGCTAATAGCAGCCAGTCAGTGTCCTTCAAGCGGCTCTGTCAGGCCTACAGTGTGTGCTCTCCAGAACTGTTACAGTACACATTGCCACTCATATCTGGTGTCTCTATAGCGTGCTTTTACAAAGAAAAAAGGTTTCCAGTGTAAGCTAATAGCAGCCAGTCAGTGTCCTTCAAGCGGCTCTGTCAGTCCTTCCTTCAGCGTGTGCTCGCCAGAACTGTTACAGTGCACATTTCCAATCATATCTGGTGTCTCTATAGCGTGCTTTTACAAAGAAAAAAGGATTCCAGTGTAAGCTAATAGCAGCCAGTCAGTGTCCTTCAAGCGGCTCTGTCAGTCCTTCCTTCAGCGTGTGCTCGCCAGAACTGTTCCAGTGCACATTGCCAATCATATCTGGTATCTCTATAGCGTGCTTTTACAAATAAAAAAGGTTTCCAGTGTAAGCTAATAGCAGCCAGTCAGTGTCCTTCAAGCGGCTCTGTCAGGCCTACAGTGTGTGGTCTCCAGAACTGATCCAGTGCACATTGCCAATCATATCTGGTATCTCTATAGCGTGCTTTTACAAAGAAAAAAGGTTTCCAGTGTAAGCTAATAGCAGCCAGTCAGTGTCCTTCAAGCGGCTCTGTCAGGCCTACAGTGTGTGCTCTCCCGATCTGTTACAGTGCACATTGCTATTCATATCTGGTGTCTCTATAGCGTGCTTTTACAAAGAAAAAAGGTTTCCAGTGTAAGCTAATAGCAGCCAGTCAGTGTCCTTCAAGCGGCTCTGTCAGGCCTACAGTGTGTGCTCTCCAGAACTGTTACAGTGCACATTTCCAATCATATCTGGTATCTCTATTGCGTGCTTTTACAAAGAAAAAAGATTTCCAGTGTAAGCTAATAGCAGCCAGTCAGTGTCCTTCAAGCGGCTCTGTCAGGCCTACAGTGTGTGCTCTCCAGAACTGTTACACTGCACATTGCCACGCATATCTGGTGTCTCTATAGCGTGCTTTTACAAAGAAAAAAGGATTCCAGTGTAAGCTAATAGCAGCCAGTCAGTGTCCTTCAAGCGGCTCTGTCAGTCCTTCCTTCAGCGTGTGCTCGCCAGAACTGTTCCAGTGCACATTGCCAATCATATCTGGTATCTCTATAGCGTGCTTTTACAAATAAAAAAGGTTTCCAGTGTAAGCTAATAGTAGCCAGTCAGTGTCCTTCAAGCGGCTCTGTCAGGCCTACAGTGTGTGGTCTCCAGAACTGTTCCAGTGCACATTTCCAATCGTATCTGGTATCTCTATAGCGTGCTTTTACAAAGAAAATAGGTTTCCAGTGTAAGCTAATATCAGCCAGTCAGTGTCCTTCAAGCGGCTCTGTCAGGCCTACAGTGTGTGCTCTCCAGAACTGTTCCAGTGCACATTGCCACTCATATCTGCTGTCTCTAAAGCGTGCTTTTACAAAGAAAAAAGGTTTCCAGTGTAAGCTAATAGCAGCCAGTCAGTGTCCTTCAAGCGGCTCTGTCAGGCCTACAGTGTGTGCTCTCCAGAACTGATCCAGTGCACATTGCCAATCATATCTGGTATCTCTATAGCGTGCTTTTACAAAGAAAAAAGGTTTCCAGTGTAAGCTAATAGCAGCCAGTCAGTGTCCTTCAAGCGGCTCTGTCAGGCCTACAGTGTGTGCTCTCCAGAACTGTTCCAGTGCACATTGCCAATCATATCTGGTATCTCTATAGCGTGCTTTTACAAACAAAAAAGGTTTCCAGTGTAAGCTAATAGAAGCCAGTCAGTGTCCTTCAAGCGGCTCTGTCAGGCCTACAGTGTGTGCTCTCCAGAACTGTTACAGTACACATTGCCACTCATATCTGGTGTCTCTATAGCGTGCTTTTACAAAGTAAAAAGGTTTCCAGTGTAAGCTAATAGCAGCCAGTCAGTGTCCTTCAAGCGGCTCTGTCAGGCCTACAGTGTGTGCTCTCCAGAACTGTTCCAGTGCACATTGCCAATCATATCTGGTATCTCTACAGCGTGCGTTTACAAAGAAAAAAGGTTTCCAGTGTAAGCTAATAGCAGCCAGTCAGTGTCCTTCAAGCGGCTCTGTCAGGCCTACAGTGTGTGCTCTCCAGAACTGTTACAGTGCACATTGCCACTCATATCTGGTGTCTCTATAGCGTGCTTTTACAAAGAAAAAATGTTTCCAGTGTAAGCTAATAGCAGCCAGTCAGTGTCCTTCAAGCGGCTCTGTCAGGCCTACAGTGTGTGCTCTCCAGAACTGTTCCAGTGCACATTGCCAATCATATCTGGTATCTCTAAAGCGTGCTTTTACAAAGAAAAAAGGTTTCCAGTGTAAGCCAATAGCAGCCATTCAGTGTCCTTCAAGCGGCTCTGTCAGGCCTACAGTGTGTGCACTCCAGAACTGTTCCAATGCACATTGCCAATCATATCTGGTATCTCTATAGCGTGATTTTACAAACAAAAAAGGTTTCCAGAGGGGGGCGTGTCCGAGCAGCGCATGTGAGCGGACGTGCGGGACGAGAGCTCTCCCGAACAGCGGCCTTCACAGCCTGATTTAGCCACTAACGCAACCCAAAAACGAGCCGACTACCGAGGGGACACACCACATACCGACATGGCGTCGAGATCTACGAAGAAACTTAAACAACAAAAGCTAAACTCGCACTTTGGAGTGCAACATGCGCTTGAACACGGCGACCAAGATGGCGCCGACAGGCCTACCTCGCCGGCTCAGGATTCCGACATAGGGGACTATACAGCAGACCACGCTGAAATCTCCAACCCAGCAACGGATCTCTCGGTGAGAACCATAATGCAGGAACTAAAAGCCTCACTTAAAGCAGACATCCAGCAAATGACTGCAGAAATAAAGGCTGACATCAACAACATTGGCGAAAGAACAGCAAAGCTGGAAGAACGCACTGATGAACTCGTAGACGCCCACAATTCCATGGCTGAGGCCTACTCATCGCTCAAGACAAAACTTCAATTCCTAGAAGAGAGAGTTGCGGATCATGAGGATAGGAGCAGGAGAAACAATGTCCGCATTAGAGGTATCCCTGAATCAATCCAGAACTCTGATCTCACCAGGTATGTGCAAGACTTATTTAAAGCACTGATACCCTCTTTGAACAACCTAGACTTGATGCTGGATAGAACGCACAGACTCCCTAAACCTAAACACCTGCCTCCAGATACCACCAGAGACGTGATCACGAGAATCCATTTTTATATAGTGAAAGATAAGATCATGCAAGCTTCCAGGAGCTTGTCACAATGGCCGGAATCCTACCAACACATCAAAATCTTCACGGACTTATCTGCCGCTACTATGCTTAAACGACGCGCTTTCGCGCCCATAACCACAGCACTACGGATCGCCAACATCCCTTATAAATGGGGATTCCCCACCAAATTACTAGTGAGGAAGAACGGAGCGGTCAGAGCTATCACCGATCCAAAAGAAGGCAAACGCCTCCTACAAGACTGGCAAATATCGCTCCCCCCACAGATGCGGACCATCCAAATGCCACTACCACCTCTGCACCACACTCTTTGGCCAAAGAATGGTCGCAAGCCCGCAGGACCCAAAGACAACCCACGAACTCTAGTACACCGACTACCTGATCCTGTTAAGGTCACGAAGACGGGTCTTAATGGAGAAGGCCGTACCTTCCTGACTACTACTACTGTAACGTATAGTCCTATAGTGCATTCATACTTAAGGTTTTGATAGATCTATGACTGCTTTATATGTACACCTCTTGATCTTCCCCCCCTCCCTAATGGCTAATTTACTGTTTGAAATGTTACGCTGTTACGGGCGAGATGTAACCCGCTCTTAGTTAAACGTGCTTAGTTAACTGATTGTTAGACTGTATAACCTCTATGCAAATGTCTCAAATGAATCACCCCCACGGCCTACTAATGGCCAGATTTATCCGTTGCCGTGAGCAGCCACATGTCACCTCCAGTGACATACGGAATATTGTAAATAGTTTTCCCCCAGTTCTCCCTACCCCCAAAACAAAGGGCACATTGAATAGGAACAATGGGTTATCCGTGTACGATAAGACACGACTAGTGGGCGTCCACAAGTCCGGTAAAATACTATCCTGGTGGGAACCGAAAGAAGGGGAATGTTGGGCAATACACCTACACCCCAGTAGTAGCACACTTCCTACCTACCCATATGTCGATTAAAATAATGTCTTTAAATACCAAGGGGCTCAACTCTCCGAATAAAAGGAGACTAGCCATAAATGAAGCCAAAAAGTGTAAAGCCCTCATAGCATACTACCAAGAAACGCACTTCACCTGGAGAGGTAGACCAAAATTTAATTCCAAAGACTTCCCTCATGACTTCCACACTTGTTACAAAACTAAGAAACGAGGTGTTTCGACACTGATCAGTAAAGATGCCGCTTTCACATTAATACGCAAAATCAGTGATAAAAAGGGCCGATACCTAATTCTTCAATGTCTCATCAATAATAACCCCTATACCCTGATTAATGTGTACAGCCCCAACACTAATCAACATGACTTCCTACTTATGATTTTAGCGCTTGCAGATTTGTACAAATATGGGGAGGTAATCCTAGGTGGTGACACTAATTTCTTAATCGATAGTAACATGGACTCATCCTCTACAGCTGATATCTCAGTGACCTCTCTCAACCAAAGAGTGGCACTAGCATCTAAGATATGTAACACCCTCTCCTCTCACCAACTAGTTGACCCCTGGCGCATTCAACATCCCGCAGAGGTCGACTTCACCTGCCACACTGCGGCACATAACAGCTACTCCCGAATTGATAGATTTCTGGTCCCAGCCACTTACATGCCTAACATAGAGGAAACTACCATTGGGTTGATTTCATGGTCGGACCATGCGCCTACCACATTGAGCCTAAGAACACCCTTCCCTAGCAAGGGCACAGGTTCCTGGAGACTCAACGAGTCGCTCCTGACAGACCCGCCGTTATCGCACAAATAAAGACAGACCTCACCAATTACTTTAACGAGAACACAAATGAAGAGACCTCCGTAGACCAAATTTGGTTGGCACACAAAGCGTGTATCAGGGGTAGCTTCATAAAACAGGCAAGCCGAGCCAAAAAACTAAGGACCGCAGAGTACAATGCCCTTATAACCGAAATCACCCAATTAACACATTCCAATAAACGCAACCCCAACCCTAAGACGCACACACATCTCCTACAACTGCAATCCAAACTCAGAAATATTGAAATGGCCAAAACGACCTATGCTCTACGCAAAGTTAAGCACAACTTTTTTGCTAATGGGAATAGAGCGGGTGCAAAACTGGCAGCGCAGCTTAAACGAAGAATGACAGCCTCCAGAATAGCTTATCTGGAAGACAAGAAAGGGGAACGCATCATCGACCCACAGAGAATAGTATCCAAATTTGCAAGCTACTACGAAGACCTATATAACTTAAAAGCAGACCCTACTGTTACTCTACCGAACCCACGAACCATTCACGACTTCTTAGACGACTTAGATCTGCCCGGACTGACGGACGAAGACAGAGAAAGATTACAAGGCCCATTTACACTAGATGAACTGACTGATACCGTAGCTCACCTGCCCACCCATAAATCCCCAGGCCCAGATGGTCTTCCCAACGCATACTATCAAACCTTTACCTCTCTCCTTTCTCCACACCTCTTAAAGGTCCTGAATGAGAGTTCCCAAAACGGTACCTTACCAAAAGAGATGCTGCTAGCCCATATCTCTACCCTCCCGAAACCAGGAAAACCCCCGACACAATGTAAAAATTTTAGGCCTATCTCCCTTCTGAATTGTGATGCCAAACTCTATGCGAAACTACTTAGCAACCGACTAGCACCACTACTACACAAACTTATCCATAACGACCAGTCAGGCTTCGTAAAAGGACGTCAAGGCTCAGACAACACTAGAAAGATCCTTAATGTAATAGACGCCATACAAAGACAAGGGTCGGAGGGCCTATTCTTGGCGCTGGACGCCGAGAAGGCCTTCGACCGCCTCAATTGGTCGTACATGACCGAAGTCCTGAAAAAGTTTAAATTCCCGGAGAGCGTCATAACAAGCATTATGGCCTTATACAGTAACCCAGCAGCCAGAGTGTCCCACAATGGCTTCTTATCCCAACCATTTAGGATCACGAACGGCACCCGACAAGGGTGTCCACTATCCCCCCTACTCTATATTCTATCGCTAGAACCCTTAGCACACAAAATACGGACTCACCCTGACATTCATGGAATTACCATACAAGACCGTACATACAGCCTGGCGCTTTTCGCCGACGATATTTTCATAACCCTATCCAAACCACAGCAGTCTCTACCCCCTCTGATGGCCCTATTAAAAAGATTCGGGGACATCTCGCATTACCGCTTGAACCAAGACAAAACGCAAGCATTACCAGTGGGAATGCCGAAATTAATGATAGACTCACTTCAGGACCGCTATCACTTTGACTGGAGAATGACATACATTACATACCTGGGGATGAAGATGGCATCCACTATACCTAAAACAATAACACTTAACTACAGTACCCTAGCCCTAGTGTGTAAAAATGAACTGAATAAATGGAAACACGTCATGCTTTCATGGCTAGGCAGAATCAATGCGTATAAAATGATGATCCTTCCTCGTATCCTTTATTTTTTTAGAATGTTACCCCTACAACTCCCCGCCCAATACTGTAAAGACCTACAGAAAATGTGTAACACATTCGTCTGGGCAGGTAAAAAACCTAGGGTGCCGATACGACTTCTCCAACTTGCACCCAAATTAGGAGGAGTAGGCCTGCCGAACATTGGACAATATTACAAAGCTGCTGCACTGACTGGTGGCGTCCTTCTCCATGCCCAGCCCAACCTCTTACAATGGACAGACATGGAGAGGGCGCAGTGGCCAAACCTACCCATCATTGACTATATGTGGACGCCTCGATGTCTTAGGACTCGGAGACCCACGATCTTCCCGACTACCTCCCACACCATAAACATATGGGACAAATTTCTCTCAAGCCTAGGTTACCACGGAAAATTTCACCCAAAAGCACCCATTTCGGTTGTCAAATTGGTGTCACGAGACATCCCACTCCACCTCTGGACCAATGCAGGGATCACCCACATATCTCAGCTAATGAGGAATAGAGAAATTATTCCCTTCCCAGAATTGCAAACCCAATGGCAGCTACCAAGCCGAGCCACCTTTTCCTACCTACAATTGAAGAGTATCATATTAGCATTCATGCCACAGAGCCGCACTACCCCTAACTCCAACTGGGTTACCCCCACTCTACTCTTAGATAGATGTTGGTCTGCACCAACGAAACCAAAGACCCTGGCACTATGCTATAAAGCATGGCAAGAGATTGCGCCTCCACCACCCATATCCCACAGAAACCAATGGGAGACAGATTGCAATGAAACCCTAACGCAGTGCGACTGGCTGAAAGCCCTGAATGGTCTCTCTAAGCAGACCCGTTGCTACTCTCACATAGAAGCACATAGGAAACTTTTGTACCGATGGTACATGACCCCACAACGTCTCCATCGCATATTCCCCAACACCCCACCTACTTGCTGGAGGTGTAGCAATGCCCTGGGTACATTAAAGCATATTTGGTGGTCCTGCGAAGCTATCCAACCCCTATGGAAACATGCCCGTACCATACTGGACGAATTGAATGTCCCCAACTTTCCCCTAACCCCCACGGTGGGCCTACTCCTACTCCTACCTCCGCAGTTGAACCCGAGTGAGAAACAAATCACTGTACTAACCCTGTTGGCAGCAAGGAGCCTCTTAGCACAATGTTGGAAATCCCAGCAGTGCCCATCCATGCCTCAACTACGAGACAAGTTAGATCAATTTTACTATTATGAAAGATTATCACTCACCACAGTAGAACAAAAACAAAGATTCATCGACACATGGCATATATGGGAGACTACATACCGCAACAATCATATATCTCAACCACCCACACACTCATCACCTCCCACTCACCCTTAATCAAATACCGCTCCAACTCAAATACTACTTCATACTCAACAACCCAACAGCCCTCCTTACCACCAGTCTGTAACTAAACCCATCAATATTACTGGCTCCCCCCGTCAGTGATGCCCTAATCTCCCAAGTTTTCCGAGTTCTACCTCCTTGTTAAGGACTATCCTTACCCCCTCTACATAAACCAGTATACAAAACATTAACTGACAGGCATCTGGTTACACTACTTTACAAATGTAATGGTACATGGACAGTCCCACCTCCAACAGTGGAAAAAAGGTCTATTACAATAAGCTCCTGTTGAATAAGTGTCAGTGGTGTTGATGAAGAAGTGATGTACTTATAAGTTGTAAATAACGACAATGATGTTAACTCCCACACCTGACAATGTACCTTCATGATGTTATCTGTATACTATGTAACCATCGCTAACCCCCCCTACTCTTCTTTCTGTATCCCTGATATTTTAAAATGCAATAAAAACTAAATTTGAAAAAAAAAAAAAAAAAAAAAAAAGGTTTCCAGTGTAAGCTAATAGCAGCCAGTCAGTGTCCTTCAAGCGTCTCTGTCAGGCCTACAGTGTTTGCTCTCCAGAACTGTTACAGTACACATTGCCACTCATATCTGGTGTCTCTATAGCGTGCTTTTACAAAGAAAAAAGGATTCCAGTGTAAGCTAATAGCAGCCAGTCAGTGTCCTTCAAGCGGCTCTGTCAGTCCTTCCTTCAGCGTGTGCTCGCCAGAACTGTTCCAGTGCACATTGCCAATCATATCTGGTATCTCTATAGCGTGCTTTTACAAACAAAAAATGTTTCCAGTGTAAGCTAATAGCAGCCAGTCAGTGTCCTTCAAGCGGCTCTGTCAGGCCTACAGTGTGTGCTCTCCAGAACTGTTACAGTACACATTGCCACTCATATCTGGTGTCTCTATAGCGTGCTTTTACAAAGAAAAAAGGTTTCCAGTGTAAGCTAATAGCAGCCAGTCAGTGTCCTTCAAGCGGCTCTGTCAGGCCTACAGTGTGTGCTCTCCAGAACTGTTCCAGTGCACATTGCCAATCATATCTGGTATCTCTATAGCGTGCTTTTACAAAGAAAAAAGGTTTCCAGTGTAAGCTAATAGCAGCCAGTCAGTGTCCTTCAAGCGGCTCTGTCAGGCCAACAGTGTGTGCTCTGCAGAACTGTTCCAGTGCACATTGCCAATCATATCTGGTATCTCTATAGCGTGCGTTTACAAAGAAAAAAGGTTTCCAGTGTAAGCTAATAGCAGCCAGTCAGTGTCCTTCAAGCGGCTCTGTCAGGCCTACAGTGTGTGCTCTCCAGAACTGTTCCAGTGCACATTGCCAATCATATCTGGTATCTCTATAGCGTGCTTTTACAAAGAAAAAAGGTTTCCAGTGTAAGCTAATAGCAGCCAGTCAGTGTCCTTCAAGCGGCTCTGTCAGGCCTACAGTGTGTGCTCTCCAGAACTGTTCCAGTGCACATTGCCAATCATATCTGGTATCTCTATAGCGTGCTTTTACAAACAAAAAAGGTTTCCAGTGTAAGCTAATAGCAGCCAGTCAGTGTCCTTCAAGAGGCTCTGTCAGGCCTACAGTGTGTGCTCTCCAGAACTGTTACAGTACGCATTGCCACTCATATCTGGTGTCTCTATAGCGTGCTTTTACAAAAAAAAAGGTTTCCAGTGTAAGCTAATAGCAGCCAGTCAGTGTCCTTCAAGCGGCTCTGTCAGGCCTACAGTGTGTGCTCTCCAGAACTGTTCCAGTGCACATTGCCAATCATATCTGGTATCTCTATAGCGTGCTTTTACAAAGAAAAAAGGTTTCCAGTGTAAGCTAATAGCAGCCAGTCAGTGTCCTTCAAGCGGCTCTGTCAGGCCTACAGTGTGTGCTCTCCAGAACTGTTCCAGGGCACATTGCCAATCATATCTGGTATCTCTATAGCGTGCGTTTACAAAGAAAAAAGGTTTCCAGTGTAAGCTAATAGCAGCCAGTCAGTGTCCTTCAAGCGGCTCTGTCAGGCCTACAGTGTGTGCTCTCCAGAACTGTTACAGTGCACATTGCCACTCATATCTGGTGTCTCTATAGCGTGCTTTTACAAAGAAAAAATGTTTCCAGTGTAAGCTAATAGCAGCCAGTCAGTGTCCTTCAAGCGGCTCTGTCAGGCCTACAGTGTGTGCTCTCCAGAACTGTTTCAGTGCACATTGCCAATCATATCTGGTATCTCTATAGCGTGCTTTTACAAAGAAAAAAGGTTTCCAGTGTAAGCCAATAGCAGCCATTCAGTGTCCTTCAAGCGGCTCTGTCAGGCCTACAGTGTGTGCTCTCCAGAACTGTTCCAATGCACATTGCCAATCATATCTGGTATCTCTATAGCGTGCTTTTACAAACAAAAAAGGTTTCCAGTGTAAGCTAATAGCAGCCAGTCAGTGTCCTTCAAGCGTCTCTGTCAGGCCTACAGTGTTTGCTCTCCAGAACTGTTACAGTACACATTGCCACTCATATCTGGTGTCTCTATAGCGTGCTTTTACAAAGAAAAAAGGATTCCAGTGTAAGCTAATAGCAGCCAGTCAGTGTCCTTCAAGCGGCTCTGTCAGTCCTTCCTTCAGCGTGTTTTCGCCAGAACTGTTCCAGTGCACATTGCCAATCATATCTGGTATCTCTATAGCGTGCTTTTACAAAGAAAAAAGGTTTCCAGTGTAAGCTAATAGCAGCCAGTCAGTGTCCTTCAAGCGGCTCTGTCAGGCCTACAGTGTGTGCTCTCCAGAACTGTTCCAGTGCACATTGCCAATCATATCTGGTATCTCTATAGCGTGCTTTTACAAAGAAAAAAGGTTTCCAGTGTAAGCTAATAGCAGCCAGTCAGTGTCCTTCAAGCGGCTCTGTCAGGCCTACAGTGTGTGCTCTCCAGAACTGTTCCAGTGCACATTGCCAATCATATCTGGTATCTCTATAGCGTGCTTTTACAAACAAAAAAGGTTTCCAGTGTAAGCTAATAGCAGCCAGTCAGTGTCCTTCAAGAGGCTCTGTCAGGCCTACAGTGTGTGCTCTCCAGAACTGTTACAGTACGCATTGCCACTCATATCTGGTGTCTCTATAGCGTGCTTTTACAAAAAAAAAGGTTTCCAGTGTAAGCTAATAGCAGCCAGTCAGTGTCCTTCAAGCGGCTCTGTCAGGCCTACAGTGTGTGCTCTCCAGAACTGTTCCAGTGCACATTGCCAATCATATCTGGTATCTCTATAGCGTGCTTTTACAAAGAAAAAAGGTTTCCAGTGTAAGCTAATAGCAGCCAGTCAGTGTCCTTCAAGCGGCTCTGTCAGGCCTACAGTGTGTGCTCTCCAGAACTGTTCCAGGGCACATTGCCAATCATATCTGGTATCTCTATAGCGTGCGTTTACAAAGAAAAAAGGTTTCCAGTGTAAGCTAATAGCAGCCAGTCAGTGTCCTTCAAGCGGCTCTGTCAGGCCTACAGTGTGTGCTCTCCAGAACTGTTACAGTGCACATTGCCACTCATATCTGGTGTCTCTATAGCGTGCTTTTACAAAGAAAAAATGTTTCCAGTGTAAGCTAATAGCAGCCAGTCAGTGTCCTTCAAGCGGCTCTGTCAGGCCTACAGTGTGTGCTCTCCAGAACTGTTTCAGTGCACATTGCCAATCATATCTGGTATCTCTATAGCGTGCTTTTACAAAGAAAAAAGGTTTCCAGTGTAAGCCAATAGCAGCCATTCAGTGTCCTTCAAGCGGCTCTGTCAGGCCTACAGTGTGTGCTCTCCAGAACTGTTCCAATGCACATTGCCAATCATATCTGGTATCTCTATAGCGTGCTTTTACAAACAAAAAAGGTTTCCAGTGTAAGCTAATAGCAGCCAGTCAGTGTCCTTCAAGCGTCTCTGTCAGGCCTACAGTGTTTGCTCTCCAGAACTGTTACAGTACACATTGCCACTCATATCTGGTGTCTCTATAGCGTGCTTTTACAAAGAAAAAAGGATTCCAGTGTAAGCTAATAGCAGCCAGTCAGTGTCCTTCAAGCGGCTCTGTCAGTCCTTCCTTCAGCGTGTTTTCGCCAGAACTGTTCCAGTGCACATTGCCAATCATATCTGGTATCTCTATAGCGTGCTTTTACAAACAAAAAAGGTTTCCAGTGTAAGCTAATAGCAGCCAGTCAGTGTCCTTCAAGCGGCTCTGTCAGGCCTACAGTGTGTGCTCTCCAGAACTGTTACAGTACACATTGCCACTCATATCTGGTGTCTCTATAGCGTGCTTTTACAAACAAAAAAGGTTTCCAGTGTAAGCTAATAGCAGCCAGTTAGTGTCCTTCAAGAGGCTCTGTCAGGCCTACAGTGTGTGCTCTCCAGAACTGTTACAGTACGCATTGCCACTCATATCTGGTGTCTCTATAGCGTGCTTTTACAAAAAAAAAAGGTTTCCAGTGTAAGCTAATAGCAGCCAGTCAGTGTCCTTCAAGCGGCACTGTCAGGCCTACAGTGTGTGCTCTCCAGAACTGTTCCAGTGCACATTGCCAATCATAACTGGTATCTCTATAGCGTGCTTTTACAAAGAAAAAAGGTTTCCAGTGTAAGCTAATAGCAGCCAGCCAGTGTCCTTCAAGCGGCTCTGTCAGGCCTACAGTGTGTGCTCTCCAGAACTGTTCCAGTGCACATTGCCAATCATATCTGGTATCTCTATAGCGTGCGTTTACAAAGAAAAAAGGATTCCAGTGTAAGCAAATAGCAGCCAGTCAGTGTCCTTCAAGCGGCTCTGTCAGGCCTACAGTGTGTGCTCTCCAGAACTGTTACAGTGCACATTGCCACTTATATCTGGTGTCTCTATAGCGTGCTTTTACAAAGAAAAAATGTTTCCAGTGTAAGCTAATAGCAGCCAGTCAGTGTCCTTCAAGCGGCTCTGTCAGGCCTACAGTGTGTGCTCTCCAGAACTGTTCCAGTGCACATTGCCAATCATATCTGGTATCTCTATAGCGTGCTTTTACAAAGAAAAAAGGTTTCCAGTGTAAGCCAATAGCAGCCATTCAGTGTCCTTCAAGCGGCTCTGTCAGGCCTACAGTGTGTGCTCTCCAGAACTGTTCCAATGCACATTGCCAATCATATCTGGTATCTCTATAGCGTGCTTTTACAAACAAAAAAGGTTTCCAGTGTAAGCTAATAGCAGCCAGTCAGTGTCCTTCAAGCGTCTCTGTCAGGCCTACAGTGTTTGCTCTCCAGAACTGTTACAGTACACATTGCCACTCATATCTGGTGTCTCTATAGCGTGCTTTTACAAAGAAAAAAGGATTCCAGTGTAAGCTAATAGCAGCCAGTCAGTGTCCTTCAAGCGGCTCTGTCAGTCCTTCCTTCAGCGTGTGCTCGCCAGAACTGTTCCAGTGCACATTGCCAATCATATCTGGTATCTCTATAGCGTGCTTTTACAAACAAAAAAGGTTTCCAGTGTAAGCTAATAGCAGCCAGTCAGTGTCCTTCAAGCGGCTCTGTCAGGCCTACAGTGTGTGCTCTCCAGAACTGTTACAGTACACATTGCCACTCATATCTGGTGTCTCTATAGCGTGCTTTTACAAAGAAAAAAGGTTTCCAGTGTAAGCTAATAGCAGCCAGTCAGTGTCCTTCAAGCGGCTCTGTCAGGCCTACAGTGTGTGCTCTCCAGAACTGTTCCAGTGCACATTGCCAATCATATCTGGTATCTCTATAGCGTGCTTTTACAAAGAAAAAAGGTTTCCAGTGTAAGCTAATAGCAGCCAGTCAGTGTCCTTCAAGCGGCTCTGTCAGGCCTACAGTGTGTGCTCTCCAGAACTGTTACAGTACACATTGCCACTCATATCTGGTGTCTCTATAGCGTGCTTTTACAAAGAAAAAAGGTTTCCAGTGTAAGCTAATAGCAGCCAGTCAGTGTCCTTCAAGCGGCTCTGTCAGGCCTACAGTGTGTGCTCTGCAGAACTGTTCCAGTGCACATTGCCAATCATATCTGGTATCTCTATAGCGTGCGTTTACAAAGAAAAAAGGTTTCCAGTGTAAGCTAATAGCAGCCAGTCAGTGTCCTTCAAGCGGCTCTGTCAGGCCTACAGTGTGTGCTCTCCAGAACTGTTCCAGTGCACATTGCCAATCATATCTGGTATCTCTATAGCGTGCTTTTACAAAGAAAAAAGGTTTCCAGTGTAAGCTAATAGCAGCCAGTCAGTGTCCTTCAAGCGGCTCTGTCAGGCCTACAGTGTGTGCTCTCCAGAACTGTTACAGTACACATTGCCACTCATATCTGGTGTCTCTATAGCGTGCTTTTACAAAGAAAAAAGGTTTCCAGTGTAAGCTAATAGCAGCCAGTCAGTGTCCTTCAAGCGGCTCTGTCAGGCCTACAGTGTGTGCTCTCCAGAACTGTTCCAGTGCACATTGCCAATCATATCTGGTATCTCTATAGCGTGCTTTTACAAACAAAAAAGGTTTCCAGTGTAAGCTAATAGCAGCCAGTCAGTGTCCTTCAAGAGGCTCTGTCAGGCCTACAGTGTGTGCTCTCCAGAACTGTTACACTGCACATTGCCACGCATATCTGGTGTCTCTATAGCATGCTTTTACAAAGAAAAAAGGATTCCAGTGTAAGCTAATAGCAGCCAGTCAGTGTCCTTCAAGCGGCTCTGTCAGTCCTTCCTTCAGCGTGTGCTCGCCAGAACTGTTACAGTGCACATTTCCAATCATATCTGGTATCTCTATAGCGTGCTTTTACAAAGAAAAAAGGTTTCCAGTGTAAGCTAATAGCAGCCAGTCAGTGTCCTTCAAGCGGCTCTGTCAGGCCTACAGTGTGTGCTCTCCAGAACTGTTCCAGTGCACATTTCCAATCATATCTGGTATCTCTATAGCGTGCTTTTACAAAGAAAAAAGGTTTCCAGTGTAAGCTTATAGCAGCCAGTCAGTGTCCTTCAAGCGGCTCTGTCAGGCCTACAGTGTGTGCTCTCCAGAACAGTTCCAGTGCACATTGCCAATCATATCTGGTATCTCTATAGCATGCTTTTACAAAGAAAAAAGGTTTCCAGTGTAAGCTAATAGCAGCCAGTCAGTTTTACTTCAAGCGGCTCTGTCAGGCCTACAGTGTGTGCTCTCCAGAACTGTTCCAGTGCACATTGCCAATCATATCTGGTATCTCTATAGCGTGCTTTTACAAAGAAGAAAGGTTTCCAGTGTAAGCTAATAGCAGCCAGTCAGTGTCCTACAAGCGGCTCTGTCAGGCCTACAGTGTGTGCTCTCCAGAACTGTTACACTGCACATTGCCACGCATATCTGGTGTCTCTATAGCGTGCTTTTACAAAGAAAAAAGGTTTCCAGTGTAAGCTAATAGCAGCCAGTCAGTGTCCTTCAAGCGGCTCTGTCAGTCCTTCCTTCAGCGTGTGCTCGCCAGAACTGTTACAGTGCACATTTCCAATCATATCTGGTGTCTCTATAGCGTGCTTTTACAAAGAAAAAAGGTTTCCAGTGTAAGCTAATAGCAGCCAGTCAGTGTCCTTCAAGCGGCTCTGTCAGGCCTACAGTGTGTGCTCTCCAGAACTGTTACAGTGCACATTGCCACTCATATCTGGTGTCTCTATAACGTGCTTTTACAAAGAAAAAAGGTTTCCAGTGTAAGCTAATAGCAGCCAGTCAGTGTCCTTCAAGCGGCTCTGTCAGGCCTACAGTGTGTGCTCTCCAGAACTGTTACAGTGCACATTGCCACTCATATCTGGTGTCTCTATAGCGTGCTTTTACAAAGAAAAAAGGTTTCCAGTGTAAGCTAATAGCAGCCAGTCAGTGTCCTTCAAGCGGCTCTGTCAGGCCTACAGTGTGTGCTCTCAAGAACTGTTGCAGTGCACATTGCCACTCATATCTGGTGTCTTTATAGCGTGCTTTTACAAAGAAAAAAGGTTTCCAGTGTAAGCTAATAGCAGCCAGTCAGTGTCCTTCAAGCGGCTCTGTCAGGCCTACAGTGTGTGCTCTCCAGAACTGTTCCAGTGCACATTGCCAATCATATCTGGTATCTCTATAGCGAGCTTTTACAAAGAAAAAAGGTTTCCAGTGTAAGCTAATAGCAGCCAGTCAGTGTCCTTCAAGCGGCTCTGTCAGGACTACAGTGTGTGCTCTCCAAAACTGTTCCAGTGCACATTGCCAATCATATCTGGTATCTCTATAGCGTGCTTTTACAAAGAAAAAAGGTTTCCAGTGTAAGCTAATAGCAGCCAGTCAGTGTCCTTCAAGCGGCTCTGTCAGGCCTACAGTGTGTGCTCTCCAGAACTGTTACAGTGCACATTGCCACTCATATCTGGTGTCTCTATAGTGTGCTTTTACAAAGAAAAAAGGTTTCCAGTGTAAGCTAATAGCAGCCAGTCAGTGTCCTTCAAGCGGCTCTGTCAGGCCATCAGCGTGTGCTCTCCAGAACTGTTCCAGTGCACATTGCCAATCATATCTGGTATCTCTATAGCATGCGTTTACAAAGAAAAAAGGTTTCCAGTGTAAGCTAATAGCAGCCAGTCAGTGTCCTTCAAGCGGCTCTGTCAGGCCTACAGTGTGTGCTCTCCAGAACTTTTACAGTGCACATTGCCACTCATATCTGGTGTCTCTATATCGTGCTTTTACAAAGATATAAGGTTTCCAGTGTAAGCTAATAGCAGCCAGTCAGTGTCCTTCAAGCGGCTCTGTCAGTCCTTCCTTCAGCGTGTGCTCTCCAGAACTGTTACAGTGCACATTGCCACTCATATCTGGTGTCTCTATAGCATGCTTTTACAAAGAAAAAAGGTTTCCAGTGTAAGCTAATAGCAGCCAGTCAGTGTCCTTCAAGCGGCTCTGTCAGGCCTACAGTGTGTGCTCTCCAGAACTGTTACGGTGCACATTGCCAATCATATCTGGTGTCTCTATAGCGTTCTTTTACAAAGAAAAAAGGTTTCCAGTGTAAGCTAATAGCAGCCAGTCAGTGTCCTTCAAGCGGCTATGTCAGGCCTGCAGTGTGTGCTCTCCAGAACTTTTACAGTGCACATTGCCACTCATATCTGGTGTCTCTATAGCGTGCTTTTACAAAGAAAAAAGGTTTCCAGTGTAAGCTAATAGCAGCCAGTCAGTGTCCTTCAAGCTGCTCTGTCGGGCCTACAGTGTGTGCTCTCCAGAACTATTCCAGTGCACATTGCCAATCATATCTGGTATCTCTATAGCGTGCTTTTACAAAGAAAAAAGGTTTCCAGTGTAAGCTAATAGCAGCCAGTCAGTGTCCTTCAAGCGGCTCTGTCAGGCCTACAGTGTGTGCTCTCCAGAACTGTTACAGTGCACATTGCCACTCATATCTGGTGTCTCTATAGCGTGCTTTTACAAAGAAAAAAGGTTTCCAGTGTAAGCTAATAGCAGCCAGTCAGTGTCCTTCAAGCGGCTCTGTCAGTCCTTCCTTCAGCGTGTGCTCTCCAGAACTGTTACAGTGCACATTGCCACTCATATCTGGTGTCTCTGTAGCGTGCTTTTACAAAGAAAAAAGGTTTCCAGTGTAAGCTAATAGCAGCCAGTCAGTGTCTTTCAAGCGGCTCTGTCAGGCCTACAGTGTGTGCTCTCCAGAACTGTTCCAGTGCACATTGCCAATCATATCTGGTGTCTCTATAGCGTGCTTTTACAAAGAAAAAAGGTTTCCAGTGTAAGCTAATAGCAGCCAGTCAGTGTCCCACAAGCAGCACTGTCAGTCCTTCCTTCAGCGTGTGCTCTCCAGAACTGTTACAGTGCACATTGCCAATCATATCTGGTGTCTCTATAGCGTGCTTTTACAAACAAAAAAGGTTTCCAGTGTAAGCTAATAGCAGCCAGTCAGTGTCCTTCAAGCGTCTCTGTCAGGCCTACAGTGTTTGCTCTCCAGAACTGTTACAGTACACATTGCCACTCATATCTGGTGTCTCTATAGCGTGCTTTTACAAAGAAAAAAGGATTCCAGTGTAAGCTAATAGCAGCCAGTCAGTGTCCTTCAAGCGGCTCTGTCAGTCCTTCCTTCAGCGTGTGCTCGCCAGAACTGTTCCAGTGCACATTGCCAATCATATCTGGTATCTCTATAGCGTGCTTTTACAAACAAAAAAGGTTTCCAGTGTAAGCTAATAGCAGCCAGTCAGTGTCCTTCAAGCGGCTCTGTCAGGCCTACAGTGTGTGCTCTCCAGAACTGTTACAGTACACATTGCCACTCATATCTGGTGTCTCTATAGCGTGCTTTTACAAAGAAAAAAGGTTTCCAGTGTAAGCTAATAGCAGCCAGTCAGTGTCCTTCAAGCGGCTCTGTCAGGCCTACAGTGTGTGCTCTCCAGAACTGTTACAGTACACATTGCCACTCATATCTGGTGTCTCTATAGCGTGCTTTTACAAAGAAAAAAGGTTTCCAGTGTAAGCTAATAGCAGCCAGTCAGTGTCCTTCAAGCGGCTCTGTCAGGCCTACAGTGTGTGCTCTGCAGAACTGTTCCAGTGCACATTGCCAATCATATCTGGTATCTCTATAGCGTGCGTTTACAAAGAAAAAAGGTTTCCAGTGTAAGCTAATAGCAGCCAGTCAGTGTCCTTCAAGCGGCTCTGTCAGGCCTACAGTGTGTGCTCTCCAGAACTGTTCCAGTGCACATTGCCAATCATATCTGGTATCTCTATAGCGTGCTTTTACAAAGAAAAAAGGTTTCCAGTGTAAGCTAATAGCAGCCAGTCAGTGTCCTTCAAGCGGCTCTGTCAGGCCTACAGTGTGTGCTCTCCAGAACTGTTACAGTACACATTGCCACTCATATCTGGTGTCTCTATAGCGTGCTTTTACAAAGAAAAAAGGTTTCCAGTGTAAGCTAATAGCAGCCAGTCAGTGTCCTTCAAGCGGCTCTGTCAGGCCTACAGTGTGTGCTCTCCAGAACTGTTCCAGTGCACATTGCCAATCATATCTGGTATCTCTATAGCGTGCTTTTACAAACAAAAAAGGTTTCCAGTGTAAGCTAATAGCAGCCAGTCAGTGTCCTTCAAGAGGCTCTGTCAGGCCTACAGTGTGTGCTCTCCAGAACTGTTACACTGCACATTGCCACGCATATCTGGTGTCTCTATAGCATGCTTTTACAAAGAAAAAAGGATTCCAGTGTAAGCTAATAGCAGCCAGTCAGTGTCCTTCAAGCGGCTCTGTCAGTCCTTCCTTCAGCGTGTGCTCGCCAGAACTGTTACAGTGCACATTTCCAATCATATCTGGTATCTCTATAGCGTGCTTTTACAAAGAAAAAAGGTTTCCAGTGTAAGCTAATAGCAGCCAGTCAGTGTCCTTCAAGCGGCTCTGTCAGGCCTACAGTGTGTGCTCTCCAGAACTGTTCCAGTGCACATTTCCAATCATATCTGGTATCTCTATAGCGTGCTTTTACAAAGAAAAAAGGTTTCCAGTGTAAGCTTATAGCAGCCAGTCAGTGTCCTTCAAGCGGCTCTGTCAGGCCTACAGTGTGTGCTCTCCAGAACAGTTCCAGTGCACATTGCCAATCATATCTGGTATCTCTATAGCATGCTTTTACAAAGAAAAAAGGTTTCCAGTGTAAGCTAATAGCAGCCAGTCAGTTTTACTTCAAGCGGCTCTGTCAGGCCTACAGTGTGTGCTCTCCAGAACTGTTCCAGTGCACATTGCCAATCATATCTGGTATCTCTATAGCGTGCTTTTACAAAGAAGAAAGGTTTCCAGTGTAAGCTAATAGCAGCCAGTCAGTGTCCTACAAGCGGCTCTGTCAGGCCTACAGTGTGTGCTCTCCAGAACTGTTACACTGCACATTGCCACGCATATCTGGTGTCTCTATAGCGTGCTTTTACAAAGAAAAAAGGTTTCCAGTGTAAGCTAATAGCAGCCAGTCAGTGTCCTTCAAGCGGCTCTGTCAGTCCTTCCTTCAGCGTGTGCTCGCCAGAACTGTTACAGTGCACATTTCCAATCATATCTGGTGTCTCTATAGCGTGCTTTTACAAAGAAAAAAGGTTTCCAGTGTAAGCTAATAGCAGCCAGTCAGTGTCCTTCAAGCGGCTCTGTCAGGCCTACAGTGTGTGCTCTCCAGAACTGTTACAGTGCACATTGCCACTCATATCTGGTGTCTCTATAACGTGCTTTTACAAAGAAAAAAGGTTTCCAGTGTAAGCTAATAGCAGCCAGTCAGTGTCCTTCAAGCGGCTCTGTCAGGCCTACAGTGTGTGCTCTCCAGAACTGTTACAGTGCACATTGCCACTCATATCTGGTGTCTCTATAGCGTGCTTTTACAAAGAAAAAAGGTTTCCAGTGTAAGCTAATAGCAGCCAGTCAGTGTCCTTCAAGCGGCTCTGTCAGGCCTACAGTGTGTGCTCTCAAGAACTGTTGCAGTGCACATTGCCACTCATATCTGGTGTCTTTATAGCGTGCTTTTACAAAGAAAAAAGGTTTCCAGTGTAAGCTAATAGCAGCCAGTCAGTGTCCTTCAAGCGGCTCTGTCAGGCCTACAGTGTGTGCTCTCCAGAACTGTTCCAGTGCACATTGCCAATCATATCTGGTATCTCTATAGCGAGCTTTTACAAAGAAAAAAGGTTTCCAGTGTAAGCTAATAGCAGCCAGTCAGTGTCCTTCAAGCGGCTCTGTCAGGACTACAGTGTGTGCTCTCCAAAACTGTTCCAGTGCACATTGCCAATCATATCTGGTATCTCTATAGCGTGCTTTTACAAAGAAAAAAGGTTTCCAGTGTAAGCTAATAGCAGCCAGTCAGTGTCCTTCAAGCGGCTCTGTCAGGCCTACAGTGTGTGCTCTCCAGAACTGTTACAGTGCACATTGCCACTCATATCTGGTGTCTCTATAGTGTGCTTTTACAAAGAAAAAAGGTTTCCAGTGTAAGCTAATAGCAGCCAGTCAGTGTCCTTCAAGCGGCTCTGTCAGGCCATCAGCGTGTGCTCTCCAGAACTGTTCCAGTGCACATTGCCAATCATATCTGGTATCTCTATAGCATGCGTTTACAAAGAAAAAAGGTTTCCAGTGTAAGCTAATAGCAGCCAGTCAGTGTCCTTCAAGCGGCTCTGTCAGGCCTACAGTGTGTGCTCTCCAGAACTTTTACAGTGCACATTGCCACTCATATCTGGTGTCTCTATATCGTGCTTTTACAAAGATATAAGGTTTCCAGTGTAAGCTAATAGCAGCCAGTCAGTGTCCTTCAAGCGGCTCTGTCAGTCCTTCCTTCAGCGTGTGCTCTCCAGAACTGTTACAGTGCACATTGCCACTCATATCTGGTGTCTCTATAGCATGCTTTTACAAAGAAAAAAGGTTTCCAGTGTAAGCTAATAGCAGCCAGTCAGTGTCCTTCAAGCGGCTCTGTCAGGCCTACAGTGTGTGCTCTCCAGAACTGTTACGGTGCACATTGCCAATCATATCTGGTGTCTCTATAGCGTTCTTTTACAAAGAAAAAAGGTTTCCAGTGTAAGCTAATAGCAGCCAGTCAGTGTCCTTCAAGCGGCTATGTCAGGCCTGCAGTGTGTGCTCTCCAGAACTTTTACAGTGCACATTGCCACTCATATCTGGTGTCTCTATAGCGTGCTTTTACAAAGAAAAAAGGTTTCCAGTGTAAGCTAATAGCAGCCAGTCAGTGTCCTTCAAGCTGCTCTGTCGGGCCTACAGTGTGTGCTCTCCAGAACTATTCCAGTGCACATTGCCAATCATATC
The DNA here is from genome assembly GCF_036172605.1 of Pelobates fuscus. Taxonomy (NCBI): domain Eukaryota; kingdom Metazoa; phylum Chordata; class Amphibia; order Anura; family Pelobatidae; genus Pelobates; species Pelobates fuscus. Next base: position 418,809,729 of record NC_086317.1, read on the forward strand.
TGGTATCTCTATAGCGTGCTTTTACAAAGAAAAAAGGTTTCCAGTGTAAGCTAATAGCAGCCAGTCAGTGTCCTTCAAGCGGCTCTGTCAGGCCTACAGTGTGTGCTCTCCAGAACTGTTACAGTGCACATTGCCACTCATATCTGGTGTCTCTATAGCGTGCTTTTACAAAGAAAAAAGGTTTCCAGTGTAAGCTAATAGCAGCCAGTCAGTGTCCTTCAAGCGGCTCTGTCAGTCCTTCCTTCAGCGTGTGCTCTCCAGAACTGTTACAGTGCACATTGCCACTCATATCTGGTGTCTCTGTAGCGTGCTTTTACAAAGAAAAAAGGTTTCCAGTGTAAGCTAATAGCAGCCAGTCAGTGTCTTTCAAGCGGCTCTGTCAGGCCTACAGTGTGTGCTCTCCAGAACTGTTCCAGTGCACATTGCCAATCATATCTGGTGTCTCTATAGCGTGCTTTTACAAAGAAAAAAGGTTTCCAGTGTAAGCTAATAGCAGCCAGTCAGTGTCCCACAAGCAGCACTGTCAGTCCTTCCTTCAGCGTGTGCTCTCCAGAACTGTTACAGTGCACATTGCCAATCATATCTGGTGTCTCTATAGCGTGCTTTTACAAACAAAAAAGGTTTCCAGTGTAAGCTAATAGCAGCCAGTCAGTGTCCTTCAAGCGTCTCTGTCAGGCCTACAGTGTTTGCTCTCCAGAACTGTTACAGTACACATTGCCACTCATATCTGGTGTCTCTATAGCGTGCTTTTACAAAGAAAAAAGGATTCCAGTGTAAGCTAATAGCAGCCAGTCAGTGTCCTTCAAGCGGCTCTGTCAGTCCTTCCTTCAGCGTGTGCTCGCCAGAACTGTTCCAGTGCACATTGCCAATCATATCTGGTATCTCTATAGCGTGCTTTTACAAACAAAAAAGGTTTCCAGTGTAAGCTAATAGCAGCCAGTCAGTGTCCTTCAAGCGGCTCTGTCAGGCCTACAGTGTGTGCTCTCCAGAACTGTTACAGTACACATTGCCACTCATATCTGGTGTCTCTATAGCGTGCTTTTACAAAGAAAAAAGGTTTCCAGTGTAAGCTAATAGCAGCCAGTCAGTGTCCTTCAAGCGGCTCTGTCAGGCCTACAGTGTGTGCTCTCCAGAACTGTTACAGTACACATTGCCACTCATATCTGGTGTCTCTATAGCGTGCTTTTACAAAGAAAAAAGGTTTCCAGTGTAAGCTAATAGCAGCCAGTCAGTGTCCTTCAAGCGGCTCTGTCAGGCCTACAGTGTGTGCTCTGCAGAACTGTTCCAGTGCACATTGCCAATCATATCTGGTATCTCTATAGCGTGCGTTTACAAAGAAAAAAGGTTTCCAGTGTAAGCTAATAGCAGCCAGTCAGTGTCCTTCAAGCGGCTCTGTCAGGCCTACAGTGTGTGCTCTCCAGAACTGTTCCAGTGCACATTGCCAATCATATCTGGTATCTCTATAGCGTGCTTTTACAAAGAAAAAAGGTTTCCAGTGTAAGCTAATAGCAGCCAGTCAGTGTCCTTCAAGCGGCTCTGTCAGGCCTACAGTGTGTGCTCTCCAGAACTGTTACAGTACACATTGCCACTCATATCTGGTGTCTCTATAGCGTGCTTTTACAAAGAAAAAAGGTTTCCAGTGTAAGCTAATAGCAGCCAGTCAGTGTCCTTCAAGCGGCTCTGTCAGGCCTACAGTGTGTGCTCTCCAGAACTGTTCCAGTGCACATTGCCAATCATATCTGGTATCTCTATAGCGTGCTTTTACAAACAAAAAAGGTTTCCAGTGTAAGCTAATAGCAGCCAGTCAGTGTCCTTCAAGAGGCTCTGTCAGGCCTACAGTGTGTGCTCTCCAGAACTGTTACACTGCACATTGCCACGCATATCTGGTGTCTCTATAGCATGCTTTTACAAAGAAAAAAGGATTCCAGTGTAAGCTAATAGCAGCCAGTCAGTGTCCTTCAAGCGGCTCTGTCAGTCCTTCCTTCAGCGTGTGCTCGCCAGAACTGTTACAGTGCACATTTCCAATCATATCTGGTATCTCTATAGCGTGCTTTTACAAAGAAAAAAGGTTTCCAGTGTAAGCTAATAGCAGCCAGTCAGTGTCCTTCAAGCGGCTCTGTCAGGCCTACAGTGTGTGCTCTCCAGAACTGTTCCAGTGCACATTTCCAATCATATCTGGTATCTCTATAGCATGCTTTTACAAAGAAAAAAGGTTTCCAGTGTAAGCTTATAGCAGCCAGTCAGTGTCCTTCAAGCGGCTCTGTCAGGCCTACAGTGTGTGCTCTCCAGAACAGTTCCAGTGCACATTGCCAATCATATCTGGTATCTCTATAGCATGCTTTTACAAAGAAAAAAGGTTTCCAGTGTAAGCTAATAGCAGCCAGTCAGTTTTACTTCAAGCGGCTCTGTCAGGCCTACAGTGTGTGCTCTCCAGAACTGTTCCAGTGCACATTGCCAATCATATCTGGTATCTCTATAGCGTGCTTTTACAAAGAAGAAAGGTTTCCAGTGTAAGCTAATAGCAGCCAGTCAGTGTCCTACAAGCGGCTCTGTCAGGCCTACAGTGTGTGCTCTCCAGAACTGTTACACTGCACATTGCCACGCATATCTGGTGTCTCTATAGCGTGCTTTTACAAAGAAAAAAGGTTTCCAGTGTAAGCTAATAGCAGCCAGTCAGTGTCCTTCAAGCGGCTCTGTCAGTCCTTCCTTCAGCGTGTGCTCGCCAGAACTGTTACAGTGCACATTTCCAATCATATCTGGTGTCTCTATAGCGTGCTTTTACAAAGAAAAAAGGTTTCCAGTGTAAGCTAATAGCAGCCAGTCAGTGTCCTTCAAGCGGCTCTGTCAGGCCTACAGTGTGTGCTCTCCAGAACTGTTACAGTGCACATTGCCACTCATATCTGGTGTCTCTATAACGTGCTTTTACAAAGAAAAAAGGTTTCCAGTGTAAGCTAATAGCAGCCAGTCAGTGTCCTTCAAGCGGCTCTGTCAGGCCTACAGTGTGTGCTCTCCAGAACTGTTACAGTGCACATTGCCACTCATATCTGGTGTCTCTATAGCGTGCTTTTACAAAGAAAAAAGGTTTCCAGTGTAAGCTAATAGCAGCCAGTCAGTGTCCTTCAAGCGGCTCTGTCAGGCCTACAGTGTGTGCTCTCAAGAACTGTTGCAGTGCACATTGCCACTCATATCTGGTGTCTTTATAGCGTGCTTTTACAAAGAAAAAAGGTTTCCAGTGTAAGCTAATAGCAGCCAGTCAGTGTCCTTCAAGCGGCTCTGTCAGGCCTACAGTGTGTGCTCTACAGAACTGTTCCAGTGCACATTGCCAATCATATCTGGTATCTCTATAGCGAGCTTTTACAAAGAAAAAAGGTTTCCAGTGTAAGCTAATAGCAGCCAGTCAGTGTCCTTCAAGCGGCTCTGTCAGGACTACAGTGTGTGCTCTCCAAAACTGTTCCAGTGCACATTGCCAATCATATCTGGTATCTCTATAGCGTGCTTTTACAAAGAAAAAAGGTTTCCAGTGTAAGCTAATAGCAGCCAGTCAGTGTCCTTCAAGCGGCTCTGTCAGGCCTACAGTGTGTGCTCTCCAGAACTTTTACAGTGCACATTGCCACTCATATCTGGTGTCTCTATATCGTGCTTTTACAAAGATATAAGGTTTCCAGTGTAAGCTAATAGCAGCCAGTCAGTGTCCTTCAAGCGGCTCTGTCAGTCCTTCCTTCAGCGTGTGCTCTCCAGAACTGTTACAGTGCACATTGCCACTCATATCTGGTGTCTCTATAGCATGCTTTTACAAAGAAAAAAGGTTTCCAGTGTAAGCTAATAGCAGCCAGTCAGTGTCCTTCAAGCGGCTCTGTCAGGCCTACAGTGTGTGCTCTCCAGAACTGTTACGGTGCACATTGCCAATCATATCTGGTGTCTCTATAGCGTTCTTTTACAAAGAAAAAAGGTTTCCAGTGTAAGCTAATAGCAGCCAGTCAGTGTCCTTCAAGCGGCTCTGTCAGTCCTTCCTTCAGCGTGTGCTCGCCAGAACTGTTACAGTGCACATTTCCAATCATATCTGGTGTCTCTATAGCGTGCTTTTACAAAGAAAAAAGGTTTCCAGTGTAAGCTAATAGCAGCCAGTCAGTGTCCTTCAAGCGGCTCTGTCAGGCCTACAGTGTGTGCTCTCCAGAACTGTTACAGTGCACATTGCCACTCATATCTGGTGTCTCTATAACGTGCTTTTACAAAGAAAAAAGGTTTCCAGTGTAAGCTAATAGCAGCCAGTCAGTGTCCTTCAAGCGGCTCTGTCAGGCCTACAGTGTGTGCTCTCCAGAACTGTTACAGTGCACATTGCCACTCATATCTGGTGTCTCTATAGCGTGCTTTTACAAAGAAAAAAGGTTTCCAGTGTAAGCTAATAGCAGCCAGTCAGTGTCCTTCAAGCGGCTCTGTCAGGCCTACAGTGTGTGCTCTCAAGAACTGTTGCAGTGCACATTGCCACTCATATCTGGTGTCTTTATAGCGTGCTTTTACAAAGAAAAAAGGTTTCCAGTGTAAGCTAATAGCAGCCAGTCAGTGTCCTTCAAGCGGCTCTGTCAGGCCTACAGTGTGTGCTCTACAGAACTGTTCCAGTGCACATTGCCAATCATATCTGGTATCTCTATAGCGAGCTTTTACAAAGAAAAAAGGTTTCCAGTGTAAGCTAATAGCAGCCAGTCAGTGTCCTTCAAGCGGCTCTGTCAGGACTACAGTGTGTGCTCTCCAAAACTGTTCCAGTGCACATTGCCAATCATATCTGGTATCTCTATAGCGTGCTTTTACAAAGAAAAAAGGTTTCCAGTGTAAGCTAATAGCAGCCAGTCAGTGTCCTTCAAGCGGCTCTGTCAGGCCTACAGTGTGTGCTCTCCAGAACTTTTACAGTGCACATTGCCACTCATATCTGGTGTCTCTATATCGTGCTTTTACAAAGATATAAGGTTTCCAGTGTAAGCTAATAGCAGCCAGTCAGTGTCCTTCAAGCGGCTCTGTCAGTCCTTCCTTCAGCGTGTGCTCTCCAGAACTGTTACAGTGCACATTGCCACTCATATCTGGTGTCTCTATAGCATGCTTTTACAAAGAAAAAAGGTTTCCAGTGTAAGCTAATAGCAGCCAGTCAGTGTCCTTCAAGCGGCTCTGTCAGGCCTACAGTGTGTGCTCTCCAGAACTGTTACGGTGCACATTGCCAATCATATCTGGTGTCTCTATAGCGTTCTTTTACAAAGAAAAAAGGTTTCCAGTGTAAGCTAATAGCAGCCAGTCAGTGTCCTTCAAGCGGCTATGTCAGGCCTGCAGTGTGTGCTCTCCAGAACTTTTACAGTGCACATTGCCACTCATATCTGGTGTCTCTATAGCGTGCTTTTACAAAGAAAAAAGGTTTCCAGTGTAAGCTAATAGCAGCCAGTCAGTGTCCTTCAAGCTGCTCTGTCGGGCCTACAGTGTGTGCTCTCCAGAACTATTCCAGTGCACATTGCCAATCATATCTGGTATCTCTATAGCGTGCTTTTACAAAGAAAAAAGGTTTCCAGTGTAAGCTAATAGCAGCCAGTCAGTGTCCTTCAAGCGGCTCTGTCAGGCCTACAGTGTGTGCTCTCCAGAACTGTTACAGTGCACATTGCCACTCATATCTGGTGTCTCTATAGCGTGCTTTTACAAAGAAAAAAGGTTTCCAGTGTAAGCTAATAGCAGCCAGTCAGTGTCCTTCAAGCGGCTCTGTCAGTCCTTCCTTCAGCGTGTGCTCTCCAGAACTGTTACAGTGCACATTGCCACTCATATCTGGTGTCTCTGTAGCGTGCTTTTACAAAGAAAAAAGGTTTCCAGTGTAAGCTAATAGCAGCCAGTCAGTGTCTTTCAAGCGGCTCTGTCAGGCCTACAGTGTGTGCTCTCCAGAACTGTTCCAGTGCACATTGCCAATCATATCTGGTGTCTCTATAGCGTGCTTTTACAAAGAAAAAAGGTTTCCAGTGTAAGCTAATAGCAGCCAGTCAGTGTCCCACAAGCAGCACTGTCAGTCCTTCCTTCAGCGTGTGCTCTCCAGAACTGTTACAGTGCACATTGCCAATCATATCTGGTGTCTCTATAGCGTGCTTTTACAAACAAAAAAGGTTTCCAGTGTAAGCTAATAGCAGCCAGTCAGTGTCCTTCAAGCGTCTCTGTCAGGCCTACAGTGTTTGCTCTCCAGAACTGTTACAGTACACATTGCCACTCATATCTGGTGTCTCTATAGCGTGCTTTTACAAAGAAAAAAGGATTCCAGTGTAAGCTAATAGCAGCCAGTCAGTGTCCTTCAAGCGGCTCTGTCAGTCCTTCCTTCAGCGTGTGCTCGCCAGAACTGTTCCAGTGCACATTGCCAATCATATCTGGTATCTCTATAGCGTGCTTTTACAAACAAAAAAGGTTTCCAGTGTAAGCTAATAGCAGCCAGTCAGTGTCCTTCAAGCGGCTCTGTCAGGCCTACAGTGTGTGCTCTCCAGAACTGTTACAGTACACATTGCCACTCATATCTGGTGTCTCTATAGCGTGCTTTTACAAAGAAAAAAGGTTTCCAGTGTAAGCTAATAGCAGCCAGTCAGTGTCCTTCAAGCGGCTCTGTCAGGCCTACAGTGTGTGCTCTCCAGAACTGTTACAGTACACATTGCCACTCATATCTGGTGTCTCTATAGCGTGCTTTTACAAAGAAAAAAGGTTTCCAGTGTAAGCTAATAGCAGCCAGTCAGTGTCCTTCAAGCGGCTCTGTCAGGCCTACAGTGTGTGCTCTGCAGAACTGTTCCAGTGCACATTGCCAATCATATCTGGTATCTCTATAGCGTGCGTTTACAAAGAAAAAAGGTTTCCAGTGTAAGCTAATAGCAGCCAGTCAGTGTCCTTCAAGCGGCTCTGTCAGGCCTACAGTGTGTGCTCTCCAGAACTGTTCCAGTGCACATTGCCAATCATATCTGGTATCTCTATAGCGTGCTTTTACAAAGAAAAAAGGTTTCCAGTGTAAGCTAATAGCAGCCAGTCAGTGTCCTTCAAGCGGCTCTGTCAGGCCTACAGTGTGTGCTCTCCAGAACTGTTACAGTACACATTGCCACTCATATCTGGTGTCTCTATAGCGTGCTTTTACAAAGAAAAAAGGTTTCCAGTGTAAGCTAATAGCAGCCAGTCAGTGTCCTTCAAGCGGCTCTGTCAGGCCTACAGTGTGTGCTCTCCAGAACTGTTCCAGTGCACATTGCCAATCATATCTGGTATCTCTATAGCGTGCTTTTACAAACAAAAAAGGTTTCCAGTGTAAGCTAATAGCAGCCAGTCAGTGTCCTTCAAGAGGCTCTGTCAGGCCTACAGTGTGTGCTCTCCAGAACTGTTACACTGCACATTGCCACGCATATCTGGTGTCTCTATAGCATGCTTTTACAAAGAAAAAAGGATTCCAGTGTAAGCTAATAGCAGCCAGTAAGTGTCCTTCAAGCGGCTCTGTCAGTCCTTCCTTCAGCGTGTGCTCGCCAGAACTGTTACAGTGCACATTTCCAATCATATCTGGTATCTCTATAGCGTGCTTTTACAAAGAAAAAAGGTTTCCAGTGTAAGCTAATAGCAGCCAGTCAGTGTCCTTCAAGCGGCTCTGTCAGGCCTACAGTGTGTGCTCTCCAGAACTGTTCCAGTGCACATTTCCAATCATATCTGGTATCTCTATAGCGTGCTTTTACAAAGAAAAAAGGTTTCCAGTGTAAGCTTATAGCAGCCAGTCAGTGTCCTTCAAGCGGCTCTGTCAGGCCTACAGTGTGTGCTCTCCAGAACAGTTCCAGTGCACATTGCCAATCATATCTGGTATCTCTATAGCATGCTTTTACAAAGAAAAAAGGTTTCCAGTGTAAGCTAATAGCAGCCAGTCAGTTTTACTTCAAGCGGCTCTGTCAGGCCTACAGTGTGTGCTCTCCAGAACTGTTCCAGTGCACATTGCCAATCATATCTGGTATCTCTATAGCGTGCTTTTACAAAGAAGAAAGGTTTCCAGTGTAAGCTAATAGCAGCCAGTCAGTGTCCTACAAGCGGCTCTGTCAGGCCTACAGTGTGTGCTCTCCAGAACTGTTACACTGCACATTGCCACGCATATCTGGTGTCTCTATAGCGTGCTTTTACAAAGAAAAAAGGTTTCCAGTGTAAGCTAATAGCAGCCAGTCAGTGTCCTTCAAGCGGCTCTGTCAGTCCTTCCTTCAGCGTGTGCTCGCCAGAACTGTTACAGTGCACATTTCCAATCATATCTGGTGTCTCTATAGCGTGCTTTTACAAAGAAAAAAGGTTTCCAGTGTAAGCTAATAGCAGCCAGTCAGTGTCCTTCAAGCGGCTCTGTCAGGCCTACAGTGTGTGCTCTCCAGAACTGTTACAGTGCACATTGCCACTCATATCTGGTGTCTCTATAACGTGCTTTTACAAAGAAAAAAGGTTTCCAGTGTAAGCTAATAGCAGCCAGTCAGTGTCCTTCAAGCGGCTCTGTCAGGCCTACAGTGTGTGCTCTCCAGAACTGTTACAGTGCACATTGCCACTCATATCTGGTGTCTCTATAGCGTGCTTTTACAAAGAAAAAAGGTTTCCAGTGTAAGCTAATAGCAGCCAGTCAGTGTCCTTCAAGCGGCTCTGTCAGGCCTACAGTGTGTGCTCTCAAGAACTGTTGCAGTGCACATTGCCACTCATATCTGGTGTCTTTATAGCGTGCTTTTACAAAGAAAAAAGGTTTCCAGTGTAAGCTAATAGCAGCCAGTCAGTGTCCTTCAAGCGGCTCTGTCAGGCCTACAGTGTGTGCTCTACAGAACTGTTCCAGTGCACATTGCCAATCATATCTGGTATCTCTATAGCGAGCTTTTACAAAGAAAAAAGGTTTCCAGTGTAAGCTAATAGCAGCCAGTCAGTGTCCTTCAAGCGGCTCTGTCAGGACTACAGTGTGTGCTCTCCAAAACTGTTCCAGTGCACATTGCCAATCATATCTGGTATCTCTATAGCGTGCTTTTACAAAGAAAAAAGGTTTCCAGTGTAAGCTAATAGCAGCCAGTCAGTGTCCTTCAAGCGGCTCTGTCAGGCCTACAGTGTGTGCTCTCCAGAACTGTTACAGTGCACATTGCCACTCATATCTGGTGTCTCTATAGTGTGCTTTTACAAAGAAAAAAGGTTTCCAGTGTAAGCTAATAGCAGCCAGTCAGTGTCCTTCAAGCGGCTCTGTCAGGCCATCAGCGTGTGCTCTCCAGAACTGTTCCAGTGCACATTGCCAATCATATCTGGTATCTCTATAGCATGCGTTTACAAAGAAAAAAGGTTTCCAGTGTAAGCTAATAGCAGCCAGTCAGTGTCCTTCAAGCGGCTCTGTCAGGCCTACAGTGTGTGCTCTCCAGAACTTTTACAGTGCACATTGCCACTCATATCTGGTGTCTCTATATCGTGCTTTTACAAAGATATAAGGTTTCCAGTGTAAGCTAATAGCAGCCAGTCAGTGTCCTTCAAGCGGCTCTGTCAGTCCTTCCTTCAGCGTGTGCTCTCCAGAACTGTTACAGTGCACATTGCCACTCATATCTGGTGTCTCTATAGCATGCTTTTACAAAGAAAAAAGGTTTCCAGTGTAAGCTAATAGCAGCCAGTCAGTGTCCTTCAAGCGGCTCTGTCAGGCCTACAGTGTGTGCTCTCCAGAACTGTTACGGTGCACATTGCCAATCATATCTGGTGTCTCTATAGCGTTCTTTTACAAAGAAAAAAGGTTTCCAGTGTAAGCTAATAGCAGCCAGTCAGTGTCCTTCAAGCGGCTATGTCAGGCCTGCAGTGTGTGCTCTCCAGAACTTTTACAGTGCACATTGCCACTCATATCTGGTGTCTCTATAGCGTGCTTTTACAAAGAAAAAAGGTTTCCAGTGTAAGCTAATAGCAGCCAGTCAGTGTCCTTCAAGCTGCTCTGTCGGGCCTACAGTGTGTGCTCTCCAGAACTATTCCAGTGCACATTGCCAATCATATCTGGTATCTCTATAGCGTGCTTTTACAAAGAAAAAAGGTTTCCAGTGTAAGCTAATAGCAGCCAGTCAGTGTCCTTCAAGCGGCTCTGTCAGGCCTACAGTGTGTGCTCTCCAGAACTGTTACAGTGCACATTGCCACTCATATCTGGTGTCTCTATAGCGTGCTTTTACAAAGAAAAAAGGTTTCCAGTGTAAGCTAATAGCAGCCAGTCAGTGTCCTTCAAGCGGCTCTGTCAGTCCTTCCTTCAGCGTGTGCTCTCCAGAACTGTTACAGTGCACATTGCCACTCATATCTGGTGTCTCTGTAGCGTGCTTTTACAAAGAAAAAAGGTTTCCAGTGTAAGCTAATAGCAGCCAGTCAGTGTCTTTCAAGCAGCTCTGTCAGGCCTACAGTGTGTGCTCTCCAGAACTGTTCCAGTGCACATTGCCAATCATATCTGGTGTCTCTATAGCGTGCTTTTACAAAGAAAAAAGGTTTCCAGTGTAAGCTAATAGCAGCCAGTCAGTGTCCCACAAGCAGCACTGTCAGTCCTTCCTTCAGCGTGTGCTCTCCAGAACTGTTACAGTGCACATTGCCAATCATATCTGGTGTCTCTATAGCGTGCTTTTACAAAGAAAAAAGGTTTCCAGTGTAAGCTAATAGCAGCCAGTCAGTGTCCTTCAAGCAGCTCTGTCAGGCCTACAGTGTGTGCTCTGCAGACCGGTTCCAGTGCACATTGCCACTCATATCTGGTCTCACAGTAGCTTGCATGCATAGTACCACGAATGCCCCAAAAAATGACAGGCAGAGGCAGGCCAACCCGCAGGGGCCGTCGAGGTCGTGGTGCTGTGATTCCCTTTTGCCCTAGAATAATGCCCAGTTTTAAGAAGCCACGTACCCTGAACTTGAAAAGTTCTGAGGACATAGTTGACTGACTAACACAGGACACCCAATCTTCTACAGCCTCCGCTCGGAACCTTGACGCACCATCCTCCTCCAGCTTAGCTTCAGGCACCTCTCAAGATACCACTCACCCGCCTGCCGCCACCACCAAAACTAGCACCACAGCCGCTTTACTTGGTATGTCAGAGGAGTTATTCACACATCCGTTTGAAGAAATGAGTGATGCGCAACCATTATTGCCAGAGGATGTAGATAACAGGGATATGTCAACCACTGCTGTCCTCCTTGCCCCCTCTCAACCATCCGCCACTCTGTCTCCCGCCTTGAGCAGTTCCCTCTCATCTGCCACAGTCATGTGTCTGTCAAGGACATGTTTGAGCGTAAGAAGCCAATGTCACCAAGTCACCCCCTTGCCCAGCGTCTGACAGCTGGCTTGTCCGAACTATTAGCCCGCCAGCTTTTACCATACAATCTGGTTGAGTCTGAGGCGTTCAAAAAATTTGTAGCTATTGGGACACCGCAGTGGAAGGTACCCGGCCGGAATTTCTTTTCACAAAAGGCAATCCCCAACCTGTACTCGATTGTGCAAAAGGAAGTCATGGCATGTCTGGCACACAGTGTTGGGGCAAGGGTCCATCTGACCACTGATACCTGGTCTGCAAAGCATGGTCAGGGCAGGTATATCACCTACACTGCGCATTGGGTAAACCTGCTGACGGCTGACAAGCATGGAATGCGTGGCATTGCAGAGGAGTTGGTGACACCGCCACGACTTGCAGGCAGTCCTGCTGCCACCTCCTCTACTCCTCCTACTCCATCCTCTTCCATAACCTCCTCGGCTGAGTCCTCTTGTGCTGCTGCGTCTTGCTCCACATCAACGGCACCCCCCAGGTACTATTCCACATCCCGGATACGGCAGTGTCACGCCGTCTTGGGTTTGAGTTGCTTAAAAGCAGAGAGTCACACCGGACAAGCACTCCTGTCCGCCCTGAACGCAGAGGTGGAAAAGTGGCTGACTCCGCAGCAACTGGATATCGGCAAAGTGGTGTGTGACAACGGAAAAAATTTGATAGCGGCATTGAAGTTGGGCAAGTTTACACATGTGCCGTGCATGGCACATGTGTGTAATCTGATCGTACAACACTTTGTGCATAAGTACACAGGCTTACAGGACGTCCTGAAGCAGGCCAGGAAGGTGTGTGGCCATTTCAGGCATTCCTTCACGCCCATGGCTCACTTTGCCGATATCCAGCGGCGAAACAACATGCCAGTGAGGCGCTTGATTTGCGACAGCCCTACACGTTGGAATTTAACACTCCTAATGTTCGACCGCCTGCTCCAACAAGAAAAAGCTGTTAATGAATATTTGTATGACCGGGGTGCTAGGACAGCCTCTGGGGAGCTGGGAATTTTTTTGCCACGTTACTGGACGCTCATGCGCAATGCCTGTAGGCTCATGCGTCCTTTTGAGGAGGTGACAAACCTAGTCAGTCGCACCGAAGGCACCATCAGCGACAGCATACCATTTGTTTTCTTCCTGGAGCGTGCCCTGTGAAGAGTGCTGGATCAGGCTGTAGATGAGCGTGAAGAGGAAGAGGAAGAGTTGTGGTCACCATCACCACCAGAAACAGCCTTATCAGCATCGCTTGCTGGACCTGCGGCAACGCTGGAAGAGGATTGTGAGGAAGAGGAGTCAGAGGAGGAATGTGGCTTTGAGGAGGAGGAGGAGCAAGACCAAACACAACAGGCATCCCAGGGTGCTCGTTGTCAGCTATCTGGTACCCGTGGTGTTGTACGTGGCTGGGGGGAAGAACATACCTTCAATGACATCAGTGAGGAGGAGGAACGGGAAATGAGTAGCTCGGCATCCAACTTTATGCAAATGGGGTCTTTCATGTTGTCCTGCCTGTTGAGGGACCCTCGTATAAAAAGGCTGAAGGAGAACGACCTGTACTGGGTGTCCACGCTACTAGACCCCCGGTATAAGCAGAAAGTGGCGGAAATGTTACCGAATTACAACAAGTCGGAAAGGATGCAGCATTTGCAAAATAAATTAAAAAGTATGCTTTACACAGCGTATAAGGGTGATGTCACAGCACAACGGGAATCTAACAGGGGGAGAGGTGGAAGTCATCCTCCTCCTCCTCCTCCCACGACCACGCCGGCAAGGACAGGACGCTTTAAAGATGTGTTGTTGATGGAGGACATGCGGACCTTTTTAAGTCCTACGCATCGCCACAGCCCTTCGAGATCCACCCTCAGAGAGCTACTCGACCGACAGGTAGCAGACTACCTCGCCTTAACTGCTGATATCGACACTCTGAGGAGCGATGAACCACTTGACTACTGGGTGTGCAGGCTTGACCTGTGGCCTGAGCTATCCTAATTTGCGATAGAACTTCTGGCCTGCCCACGCTTTAAGTGTCCTGTCAGAAAGAACCTTCAGTGCAGCAGGAGGTATTGTCACTGAGAAGAGAAGTCGCCTAGGTCAAAAAAGTCTAGATTACCTCACCTTTATTAAGATGAATGAGGGATGGATCCCGAAGGGACTGACACTGGGCGATACATTCGATTAAAAAAGGCCTGATGAGATGAGCTGGCTTGGGCTAAAAATGGTCCACACGCTGCAGTATTTTAGATCTGAATGACGTTTGACTTGCGTGACTTATCCGCCACCAACTAGGGTTCAAGCCGCCATGTTTTAGGGCACTTTCTGCCTGTGAAACAAACATACATTTTTCTGGCCGTAGCAGCGGCTGCAACAATACCAAATTTTTCAGGCATGTGTACATGCCTAATTTTTAGGCCCACTGGTGCAGCATGTAGCGTTACTCACCTTTCCCAGGGGCCGGCCGCGGTCTTCTCTTCAAGCCGCGCGCGGTCCTGCGGCTGCACGAGCCGCGCGCGGCTCATCCGACGCTTCAGACAGGAAGGCGGGCAGTGACCGCGAGATGTGGCCACATGTCCCGCCTGAATCTAAGAGCGCGCCGCGAGTCTCGGGCGCGCTCTTAAAGAGACAGTGGGAGCCTAAATTTCCAAAAGGCTCCCATTGGCCCCTGTCATCCCACACACCCCATACACTTACCTTTTGGGGGTGTGGAAATGACAGAAGCCAATCACATTAGTTTTGAACCTATTTATACTTACCCTTTTCCCTTAGTTCCTTGCCCTATCGTGGTTTCTGCTACAGTTCCCTTTAGCGCTTGTTGTGTCCAGTTGTGTTCCTCCGTATTTGACCTTGGCTTTGTATTCTGACTTCGTTTTCGCTTTATCCTTGTCTGTTCTGTTTGCCGGCTTGCTGTTTCCTGTGTACCAGACCCCGGCTTGTCCTCGTTTACGCTGTCTCTTTGTGCCCTTGACCTCGGATTGTTCCTGACTCTGTACTTCTCCTATATACGTCGAGTCCGGCCATTCTAAGGTCCGGTAGACGTATCTCTCCTCTGTTCTGCCTTCTGTTTAGCTGGATCCTGTGTGTAGGGGTATATTCTCGTTACATTACGATAGGGCCATGGACCCCGCAGATTTAGCTCAACAGATGGCGTCCCATGAGGCTAGATTTGTAGAGCAGGATCACCGAATGGATCAGATAGCCCAGGCTCTCCAGACGCTCTTAGCTAGAACCATTCCAGCAACCACACCTAACCCTCCTACACCCCTTCTTCCTGAAGTATCGACTGTGCCTAATGCTACGGCCCATTTAACACCTCATCCTAGGTATGGAGGGGATTCTAAGACATGCAGAGGGTTTATTAACCAAATAGAGTTTCACTTTGAGATGTATCCACGTTCATTTCCCACAGAGAGGTCTAAGGTTGGGTTCTTTATGCACCAACTTACCGACAAAGCACTTGAATGGGCAAATCCTATTTGGGAAGCTAATGGACCTATGGTCGATGACTTTCACAGTTTTCTTACAGCTTTTCGCAGAACTTTTGACACTATGAAAAGGTCTAAGTATGCCGCAAGAGCATTAATGAGAGTTAAACAGGGTTCTAGGTCTGTGGCTGATTTCGCTATTCAGTTTCGTACCCTTGCCTCACAGGTAGATTGGACCAACAATGGGTTAACTACTGCCTTCATGGAAGGCTTATCAGACTCTATATTGGATGAGGTAGCAGCTAAGGAGCTTCCTGTTGCCTTAGAGGACCTTATTGACTACCTCATTGATATAGATAATAGGATTCGTGACAGGTACTATACCAAGAACAGAAATAGACGTTTTGTTACAAACACCCCAGAGTTAATACACCGGAGAGTGTTAAAGTATCTGAAGAGGAACCTATGCAATTAGGGGTTGCCAAACTCTCTGATAATGAAAAATTACATAGGAGAAGGGAGGGACTCTGCCTATATTGTGGTAGGAGAGACCATATGGTAAAGGAATGTCCTTTGCTCCCGGAAAACTCTCGCACCTAAGACCTTATAGGGGACTGGCCTTGGGTGTGATTTCTAAGTCTCCTACATTGCCTCCTAACCGACTGCTTCTCCCTGTTTCTTTACATATGGGAGAGAGTTGTATAGTTGAAAATATATACGCCTTGGTTGACTCTGGGGCAGCTGAGAATTTTATAGACTCTGGTTTTGTAAAGAAAAACAACATTCCCATCAGGGAGAAGGAGATACCCTTGGCCGTTGAGGCCATAGATGGTAGACCATTGATATCTCCAGTTGTTACTCATGAGACTGCACCGTTACACATGTACACAGGGGTTTTACACTATGAAACCATTCGGTTCCAGGTCATCACCTCTCCCTCTTCACAGTTAAAGTTAGGGTATCCATGGTTACGTGCCCACAATCCCATTTTTGACTGGGAGACAGGGCAGATAAAATCATGGAGTGAAGCCTGCCATGAGTCATGTACTATTGAAGTCACGCCTGTGAATTCTATTAATGTTCCTACCACTCCTCCTTTGTCTACGGCTATACCCTCTCAGTATTTATCTTTAAAGACTGTCTTTGATAAAAGAGAGGCTGACAAATTACCGCCTCACAGACCCTACGATTGTGCTATTGACTTGTTGCCTGGCACTATACCTCCAAAGGGCAGGGTGTACCCCTTATCGGTTCAAGAAAACCGTGTCATGGAGGAATATATTAAAGAATCATTAGACAAGGGATTTATTAGGAGATCCTCTTCTCCGTCTGGAGCGGGGTTCTTCTTTGTATCGAAGAAAGAAGGTGATTTAAGACCTTGCATTGATTATAGATGTCTTAATAAAATCACCATCAAAAATGCTTACCCTATACCATTAATAACAGAATTGTTTGACAGGCTCAAACGTGCTACGGTATTCACCAAATTAGATCTTAGAGGAGCATACAATTTGATACGTATAAAAAAGGACCACGAATGGAAGACAGCCTTCAACACTAGGTCAGGTCATTATGAGTATACCGTCATGCCATTTGGGCTTTGCAATGCCCCAGCAGTATTCCAAGAATTTATTAATGATGTCTTAAGAGACTTTATTCACTCGTTTGTGATTGTGTACTTGGACGACATTTTAATATATTCTACAGACTTACACACTCATCACAGACATGTTACGACCGTTCTGAAGACCCTTCTTGCTAATGGTCTTTACTGTAAATTAGAAAAATGTCTATTCGACCAATCCGAAGTCCAGTTTTTGGGGTATTTGATTTCCGCTAAAGGTTTTCGTATGGATCCCCGGAAGCTCGCTGCTGTCATAGAATGGCCTCTGCCGCAAGGTCTAAAAGCCATCCAGCGTTTTCTGGGTTTCTCTAATTATTATAGACGTTTTATCAAAGGTTTTTCGTCTATTGTAGCACCTATTACTCGTATGACAAAAAAGGATGGCAATACTCGTGTCTGGTCTACCGAGGCACTTCAAGCTTCTGCCTTCCTTAAGATTAAGTTCGCCTCTGCACCTATTTTACAGCATCCTGTCCCCTCATTGCCCTATATACTTGAAGTTGATGCTTCAGATATCGGGGTAGGTGCTGTTTTATCTCAAAGAGAGTCTCCTGAAAAGCCATTGCATCCTTGTGGCTTCTTTTCTAAACAAATGTCCAAAGCAGAGAAGAATTATGATGTGGGTAATCGCGAACTCCTTGCTATCATTTTAGCACTCAAAGAATGGAGACATTTGTTAGAAGGCACTAAGGATCCCATCCTCATATTTACGGATCATAAGAACCTGTCCTACCTTAGCAAAGCTAAAAGATTGTCTTCCAGGCATGCTAGGTGGTCACTGTTCTTGTCCCATTTCAATTATATAATCACCTATAGGCCAGGTGATCGGAACACTAAAGCGGACGCTCTGTCCAGACAGTTTGAACTATTGACAAACAGGAGATTGATGTTACTCCTGTCATTCCCCCAGACAGGATAATACTAACTACTGTATTGTCTATTTCCTCGTCCCTCTTGCAGGCCATACAAGCGAAACAAAGCATGGCACCTAACGAGAGGCCTAATGATAAATTGTTCGTTGACGTTCCCGAGAGACGGGATATTCTGTCACTATATCACGATACAAAGACTGCTGGACATCCTGGTATTTCCAAAACAGTGTCAGCTGTTTCTCGGTATTTTTGGTGGGATTCCTTACGAAAGGATGTCACTGACTATATAAGTGCTTGTACTACTTGTGCCTGTATGAAATCCTCTCGTAGAGTTCCTTGTGGGCTGTTGCATCCGTTACCCGTTCCCGAGAGACCTTGGTCCAACCTATCTGTGGATTTTATTGTTGAATTACCCCCTTCGAATGGTAACACAGTCATCCTGATGATAGTTGACCGGTTTTCCAAAATGGCTCACTTTGTGTCTCTTCGCAAGTTGCCCACATCCAAGGAACTGGCCCTTATCTTCACTAGAGAAGTATTTCGGTTACATGGCATTCCCTTATCTATTGTGTCCGATAGGGGTAGCCAATTTATTTCCAGGTTCTGGAAAGCCTTTTGTACAGAAATGGGTATTTCTCTCTCGTTTTCTTCCGCTTACCATCCCCAGTCTAATGGAGCTGCTGAACGTGCCAACCAGTCTCTGGAGCAGTACCTCCGTTGTTTTGTGTCTCACCATCAGGACAATTGGTCTGACCTGCTTCCTGTATCAAAACAGTACAGTAGCTTGAACAAAGGGACACTTGTATAAAAATTGTCAGTATACAAGTGGTACCCTTTGTTCATCAGGGGGAATATCAGGTCCCAGACAATCTTGCCACTGGTTCCCATATGTTCTGGGCAACCTGGAGGGTCAGGTCCTCATACACCCGGAAGGCCTGAGTATACCCAGTCTCGCTATCACAGAGCTTATACATCTTTACACCATACCTAGAGCGCTTGGAAGGAACATACTGCTTGAATCCCAGCCTTCCCTTATACTTCATCAGGGATTCATCCACGCATATATTCCTTCCAGGTGTATAAGCCTCTGCAAACCTGGCAGCAAAGTGGGTAATCAGGGGCCGAATTTTATACACCCTGTCAAACTGGGGATGCTCCCTAGGGGGACACAGGCTGTTGTCGCTGAAGTGCATGAAATGTAGAATCATTTCATACCTCTTCCTCGACATACATTGGGAGTAAATGGGGGTAGAGCAGATGGGGCTACTGCTCCAGTAGGAGCGAATGGAGGGCTTCTTTATGATGCCCATCAGCATAGTCAATGCCCAGAATTTTTTAAATTCTGGCACAGATTGTATCTTTGCTCAGAATTGATGGGGCATATAAATTAGTTTGGGCGACAATGTTCACCAATACAGGGATCCTTAGGACAGGTGTCAATACATACCTGCCAAATGACCCTATGTAGGGGGAACAGTCCCTATTCTGCTCTGTGTCAGTGTGTATCAGGGATCCTTAGGACATGTGTCAATCCATATCTGCCAAATGACCCTATGTAGGGGGAACAGTCCCTATTCTGCTCTGTGTCAGTGTGTATCAGAGATCCTTAGGACATGTGTCAATCCATATCTGCCAAGTGACCCTATGTAGGGGGAACAGTCTCTATTCTGCTCTGTGTCAGTGTGTATCATGGATCCTTAGGATAGGTGTAAATCCATATCTGCCAAGTGACCCTATGTAGGGGGAACAGTACCTATTCTGCTCTGTGTCAGTGTGTATCAGGGGTTTTGAGGACAGGTGTCAATCCATATCTGCCAAGTGACCCTATGTAGGGGTAACAGTCTCTATTCTGCTCTGTGTCAGTGTGTATCATGGATCCTTAGGATAGGTGTCAATCCATATCTGCCAAGTGACCCTATGTAGGGGGAACAGTACCTATTCTGCTCTGTGTCAGTGTGTATCATGGATCCTTAGGACAGGTTTCAATCCATATCTTCCAAGTGACCCTATGTAGGGGGAACAGTCTCTATTATGCTCTGTGTCAGTGTGTATCAGGGGCTTTGAGGACAGGTGTCAATCCATAACTGCCAAGTGACCCTATGTAAGGGGAACAGTCCCTATTCTGCTCTGTTTCAGAGTGTATCAGGGGTTTTGAGGACAGGTGTCAATCCATATCTGCCAAGTGACCCTATGTAGGGGGAACAGTCTCTATTCTGCTCTGTGTGAGGAGGAGGAACAGGAAATGAGTAGCTCGGCATCCAACCTTGTGCAAATGGGGTCTTTCATGCTGTCGTGCCTGTTGAGGGACCCACGTATAAAAAGGCTGAAGGAGAATGACCTGTTCTGGGTGTCCACGCTACTAGACCCCCGGTATAAGCAGACAGTGGTGGAAATGTTACCGAATTACAAGTCGGAAAGGATGCAGCATTTGCAAAATAAATTAAAAAGTATGCTTTACACAGCGTATAAGGGTGATGTCACAGCACAACAGGAATCTAACAGGGGAAGAGGTGAAAGTCATCCTCCTCCTCCTGCTCCCACGACCACGCCATATCTGCCAAGTGACCCTATGTAGGGGGAACAGTCTCTATTCTGCTCTGTGTCAGTGTGTATCATGGATCCTTAGGATAGGTGTCAATCCATATCTGCCAAGTGACCTTATGTAGGGGGAACAGTACCTATTCTGCTCTGTGTCCAGTGTGTATCAGGGGTTTTGAGGACAGGTGTCAATCCATATCTGCCAAGTGACCCTATGTAGGGGGAACAGTCTCTATTCTGCTCTGTGTCAGTGTGTATCATGGATCCTTAGGACAGGTGTCAATCCATATCTGCCAAGTGACCCTATGTAGGGGGAACAGTCTCTATTCTGCTCTGTGTCAGTGTGTATCATGGATCCTTAGGACAGGTGTCAATCCATATCTTCCAAGTGACCCTATGTAGGGGGAACAGTCTCTATTCTGCTCTGTGTCAGTGTGTATCAGGGGCTTTGAGGACATGTGTCAATCCATAACTGCCAAGTTACCCTATGTAAGGTGAACAGTCCCTATTCTGCTCTGTTTCAGAGTGTATCAGGGGTTTTGAGGACAGGTGTCAATCCATATCTGCCAAGTGACCCTATGTAGGGGGAACAGTCGCTATTCTGCTCTGTGTCAGTGTGTATCATGGATCCTTAGGACAGGTGTCAATCCATATCTGCCAAGTGACCCTATGTAGGGGGAACAGTCTCTATTCTGCTCTGTGTCAGTGTGTATCAGGGATCATTAGGATAGGTGTCAATCCATATCTGCCAAGTGACCCTATGTAGGGGGAACAGTCCCTATTCTGCTCTGTGTCAGTGTGTATCAGGGGTTTTGAGGACAGGTGTCAATCCATATCTGCCAAGTGACCCTATGTAGGAGGAACAGTCCCTATTCTGCTCTGTGTCAGTGTGTATCAGGGGTTTTGAGGACAGGTGTCAATCTATATCTGCCAAGTGACCCTATGTAGGGGGAACAGTCTCTATTCTGCTCTGTGTGAGGAGGAGGAACGGGAAATGAGTAGCTCTACATCCAACCTTGTGCAAATGGGGTCTTTCATGCTGTCGTGCCTGTTGAGGGACCCTCGTATAAAAAGGCTGAAGGAGAACGACCTGTTCTGGGTATCCACGCTACTAGACCCCCGGTATAAGCAGACAGTGGCGGAAATGTTACCGAATTACAAGTCGGAAAGGATGCAGCATTTGCAAAATAAATTAAAAAGTATGCTTTACACAGCTTATAAAGGTGATGTCACAGCACAACGGGAATCTAACAGGGGAAGAGGTGAAAGTGATCCTCCTCCTCCTCCCACGACCATGCCATATCTGCCAAGTGACCCTATGTAGGGGGAACAGTCCCTATTCTGCTCTGTGTCCATGTGCATCAGGGTCTCTGAGGACAGGTGTCAATCCATATGTCAAGGTGTCAATATGTCATATGTTAGGTGTCAATCCATATCCATTGTGATTTAGGAATGTTAGGTGATTTCTGCCCTTTATGGATTAAAAGCAGACTCTGCATCAACTGTGTAATTTTCCATGGGAGTTTTGCCATGGATCCCCCTCCGGCATGCCACAGTCCAGGTGTTAGTCCCCTTGAAACAACTTTTCCATCACTTTTGTGGCCAGAAAGAGTCCCTGTTGGTTTTAAAATTCGCCTGCCCATTGAAGTTAATGGCGGTTCGCGCAGTTTGCCGGTTCGCGAACATTTGAGGAAGTTCGCGTTCGCCGTTCGCGAACCGAAAATTTCGGGTTCGCGACATCACTAATGATAATCAATAATGATGGGTGGGTGGACGCAGTGGGGATGTCATTCCTACCTTTGACACAGGCAGCCTAAAGGCTGGATATCATGATGCGTTTCGCCCATACAGGTTTTATCTAATATTGGTTTTGCTACTCTTTTCTTAATTTAAATTTCCTGTTGTCAGTGTCAATTAACTTCTAGTGTTACGATTACCTTAAAGGGACTCTATAGTCAACATATAAAAGCAAGAAAGACAGGTCCCCCAGCCTTCCTTCTTGCTTCAATATGTACTTTCATTTATTAAAAATTATTTTCGAAGCGTTTTTATATTAAAAACTTACCTCCATTCCAGCGCCGAGCTCCCTGCAAGGCCACGCCCCCTTTTTCGTCAAAATGACGAAATCGCAGGGCTCAGACGCTTCTCTCAGAGAAGCGTCATCGCGATGTGGTGCGCATGCGCGGCTTCGCGCTGCACCAATCGCGTTCTTCATAGAGCGGCATTGAATGCCGCCCCATGAAAACACTCAGCGCTATACCGTGCTTGTGCGCGGTATGCGCGTTCGCGAGCTGAGCTGAGTGACAGCTCAGCCCGCTGTGTGCCCGCCCCCCTCCTACGGCAACTCTCCTACTCCAAACTTTGCATGCAAACACTATATATAGAGACTTCTCTATATATAGTGTTTGCATACAAACACACACATATTGTTAACCCCTTAACGCCGTTACGGCGTGCTATGCCGTCACCGGTTAAGTGGGCTTTAAAGCCGTTATGACGGCATAGCACGCCGTAACGGCTTGCAGCCCCAGGAGGTAAGATGTACTTACCTCCGCCGCGATCCGCTTCGGGAGGACTGCCTCACAGCCCAGGCAGCCCTCCCACGGCAAATGAGGCCCCCGGGGGCCATGTGATTGCTCTCAAAGAGCGATCACATGGCCCCCTATAGCTGGCTGTGGATCTGCCAGCAGGGGGACTGTTTGAAATATCAGACAGTCCCCCTGCTGGTGGGAAGTATAAAAAATAAATAAAACACAAGTGTAAAAATAAATTAAATATATTTTTATATATATATATAATATGTATATATATATTATATATATAATATATATACACATATTATATATATGTAACGTCATACAAAGTGTATTTTAATATTAATATAAGTATATATATTAATATTAAAATACACTTAGAATGACGTTACATATATATAATATGTATATATATTATATATATAATAGATGTACATATATTATATATAAATACGTATAATTAAAATAATAAATAAAATAATAAAATAAATAAAATATTGAAACAAAATTTAATATAAATTATATATGCATATGTAATTTCATTCTAACTGTATTTTGTTATTAATATATATATATATCGGTAACAAAATACACTTAGAATGACATTCTATATATATCTATATATATATATATATAAAATACAAATAACCGCAAATATATATATATATATATAGATAAATACATATAATTACATGAAAGATTACATTAGTATACACGTAGAATTTAAATACCTATAAAAGCATATATATTAAAATTCTACATGTATATTTAAATAATCTTTTAACGTAATTATGTGATTTGATTAATTAAAATTTGATTGACATGCCTGACAACACAGGGAGAAAGTGCAGAGAATTTAATTAGCAAGCACTATATTTGACCCTGTAACTCTCCAATACACCATAAAATGTGTACATAGGGGGTACTGTTTTACTCGGGAGACTTCGCTGAACTCAAATATTCATGTTTCAAACTGGTAAATTGTATTACAACGATGATATTTTAAGTAAAATTGACGTTTTTTGCATTTTTTACAAGCGAACTGCACTTTTATGGTCTATATTATTGTTGTAATATGTTTTACTGTTTTAAAACACTAGTATTTGTGTTTAGTGAAGTCTCCCGAGAATAACAGTACCCCCCATGTACAGGTTTTATGGTGTTTTGGAAAGTTAGAGAGTCACATATAAGGCTTGCATTTCATTTTTTTCACATTGAAATTTGCCAGATTGGTTATGTTGCCTTTGAGAGCGTATGATAGCCCAGGAATGAGAATTACCCCCATGATGGCATACCATTTGCAAAAGTAGACAACCCTAGGTATTGCAAGTGGGGTATGTCCAGTCTTTCTTAGTAGCCACTTAGTCACAAACACTGGCCAAATATTCGTTTTTTGCTTTTTTCACACAAAAACAAATATGAACGCTAACTTTGGCCAGTGTTTGTGACTAAGTGGCTACTAAAAAAGACTAAACATACCCCACTTTCAATACCTTGGCTTGTCTACTTTTTCAAATGGTATGCCATTATGGGGGTAATTCTCATTCCTGGGCTACCACACCGTCTCAAAGGTAACATTACCAATCTGGCAAATTTCAATTTGAAAATGTAATGTTCTATATTTGACCCTGTAACTTTCCAAAACAACATAAAACCTGTTAATGGGGGGTACTGTTGTACTCGTGAGACATCGCTGATTACAAATATGTGCATTTTTTTTGCAGTAAAACCTAACAGTATTATGACATTCACAGTTAAAATGTCAGACGGAAATGCAAATTTAAAAAAAAATCTTATTTTCTCACATTTTTTTTACTTTTATTCATAATAAATGATGTTCCATATATGAATAGTTAATGATAGATTAAAGCCCTGTTTCTCCTGAACAAAATGATATATAATAAGTGTGGGTGCATATAATTTGAAAGAGGGGAACTACGGGTGAACAGACATATAGCGCAAATTCCAGTTTTTGTTTACGTTTTGTTTTGATCAGAACGTGCACTATTGACTCCGTCCTGAAGGGGTTAATCATACACACACTTTAACCCCTTAAGACCGGAGGGCGTACTATTACGTCCTTTTAAAAGCGTCTCTAAACGCCGCCGGACGTAATAGTACGCCCTCCGGTTTTTAGTAACTTACCCGGTCGCTGGCGGTCCCACGCCGGCGATCGCGGTTCGGGGGACTCCCAGGGAGCCCCCCGCGGCACGTCCGCCCTCCAGGAGCCCTCCCGGCCATGTGAGAGTGAGGTCCTTGCGAGGACCTCACAATCACATGGCCGGTATAGCTGCCTGCTGCATTGCCAGCAGGGGGACTAACTGTAATGACAGTTGGTCCCCCTGCTGGCTGAAAATCAAATAATTTTTTTTTAAAACAGTGTAAAAATAAATAAATTATATACTTAGATCATATATATATATATATATATATTATATATATATGATCTAAGTATATATATACACATATACACACATACACATACACCGTCTAGGTGTATTTTAATATTAATATATATATAATTATATATATATATATATATATATATATATATTAATATCAAATTACACGTAGACTGATACTGATTAAATATATATATAATTATTGTTATATATATATATTTATAAATAATATAAAAAAAATTAATATGTAAATACGTAAAAAAATTAAATAAAAAAATAATTAAAAATAAAATATTAAAAAATATATAGATGTTTTATTTCGTTCTAACTGTATTCTGATATTAATATATATATATTTATATCAAAATACACTTATAACGAAATAATATATATATCTATATACATAAATATATACGTATATATCACTATATATATACCTATATATAAATAAAATATTAAAAAAATATATATATATATATATACGTGTATATATACACATATGTATATATATACATATATTAATTCTACACATATATTTATGTAATAATTTTACATAATTAGGTATCCTAATTAATTACAACTAGCGGGACCTGCCTGACCACCCATGCCGAAAGTATAGGGAATTTAATTTGCTAGCACTATATTTAACCCTATAACTTTCCAAGACACCATAAAACCTGTACATGGGGGGTACTGTTTTACTCGGGAGACTTCGCTGAACACAAATATTAGTGTTTCAAAACAGTAAAATGTATTACAACCATGATATCGCCAGTAAAAGTGACGTTTTTTGCATTTTTCACGCACAAACAGCACTTACAGGGACGATATTATTGCTGCAATACTTTTTACTGTTTTGAAACACAAATATTTGTGTTCAGCGAAGTCTCCTGAGTACAACAGTACCCCTCATGTACAGGTTTTATGGTGTTTTCAAAAATTACAGCGTCAAATATAAGGCTTGTGTTTAATTTTTTTCACATTAAAATTCGCCAGATTGCTTACGTTGCCTTTATGACCCTATGGTAGCCCAAGAATGAAAATTACCCCTATGATGGCATACCATTTGCAATAGTAGACAACCAAAGGTATTGCAAATGGGGTATGTCCAGTCTTTTTTAGTAGCCACTTAGTCACAAACACTGGCCAAAATTGGCGTTTTTTGCATTTTTCACACACAAACAAATACAAATGCTAACTTTGGCCAGTGTTTGTGACCAAATGGCTACTAAAAAAGACTGGACATCGCTTATTTGCAATACCTTGGGTCGTCTACTATTGCAAATGGTATGCCATTATGGGTGTAAATTTATTTCCTGGGCTACTATACAGTCTCAAAGGCAACGTAACCAATCTGGCGAATTTCAATTTCTAATGTAACACGCTATATTTGACCCTGTAACTTCCCAAAACACCATAAAACCTGTACATAGGGGGTACTGTTTTACACGTGAGACTTTGCTGAATACAAATATGTGTATTTTATTGCAGTAAAAGCAAACAGTATTATGACATTGACAGTTAAAATGTCATGAAGAACGAAAAAAATCTTATTTTCTCCCATTTTTTTCATATTAAATTATGTTTCATAGCTAAATATTTGATATTAAATGAAAGCCCTGTTTCCCCTGAATAAAATGATATATAATAAGGGGGGGTGCATTTAATATGAAAGAGGTGAATTACGGTTGGACAGACATATAGCGCAAATGCCAGGTTTTGTTTACGTTTTGTTTCGTTCACAACTTGTACATTTGGCTGCGGTGTTAAGGGGTTAAATAAATGTTGTTAAACACATACACACTATTTCTACTTCTTTCTATTTATATTTTTCTATTTCTTTCTATCTATATCTATCTAATTCTTTCTATTTCTATCTCTTTCTATCTATTCCTTTCTATCTATATCTCTCTATCTTTTTTGTCTATTTCCTTCTATCTATCTATTTCTAACTACCTATCTATCTACTTCTTTCTATCTATATCTATCTATTTCTATTTCTCTTTCTATCAATCCATTTCTATCTAATTCTTTTTATTTCTATCTATTTCTTTCTATCTTTCTATTTCTATCTAATTCTTTCTATCTATATCTATTTCTTTCTTTCTATCTATATCTATCTTTTTCTTTCTTTGTTTCTTTCTATCTATATCAATATATTTCTTTCTATCTATATCTATCTATTTCTATCAATCTATTTCTTTCTTTATTTCTTTCTTTCTATCTATTTCTATCTATCTATTTCTATCTATCTATCTATATCTATCTATTTCTATCTATCTATATCTATCTACCTCTTTCTTTCTTTCTTTCTTTCTATCTATCTATATCTATCTAAATCTATCTATTTCTATCTATCTATCTTTCTTTCTATCTATATCTATCTACCTCTTTCTTTCTTTCTATCTATCTATATCTATCTATTTCTATCTATCTATATCTATCTATATCTCTCTTTCTTTCTATCTATATCTATCTATCTATCTTGTTCTATCTGTCTATATCTATCTATATTTCTTTCTATCTCTTTCTTTCTATCTATCTATTTCTTTCTATTTATATATTTTTCTTTCTATCTATCTATATCTATTTATTTCTATCTATATCTATCTTTTTCTATCTATTTCTATCTATTTCTTTCTATCTATTTCTGTCTATATCTATCTATCTATCTCTTTCTATCTATATCTATCTATCTATTTCTTTAAATCTATCTATATCTATCTATTTCTTTATATCTATCTATATCTATCTATTTCTTTCTTTCTTTCTATATCTATCTATCTCTTTCTATCTATCTATCTATCTATCTATCTATCTATCTATCTATATCTATTTATTTCTATCTATATCTATCTCTTTATATCTATATCTATTTCTTTCTATCTATCTATATCTATCTATTTCTGTGTATCTATTTCTATCTATCTATTTTTATCTATATCTATCTATATCTATTTCTTTCTATCTATCTATATCTATCTATTTCTTTCTATCTATATCTATCTATTTCTTTCTATCTATATCTATCTTTTTCTATCTATTTCTATCTATTTCTTTCTTTCTATCTATATCTATCTATTCCTGTCTATCTATCTATCTATCTATCTCTCTCTTTCTATCTATCTATCTATCTCTTTATTTCTATTTCTTTATATCTATCTATATATTTCTTTCTATCTATATCTATCTATTTCTTTATATCTATCTATATCTATCTATATCTATCTATTTCTTTCTTTCTATATCTATCTATCTATTTCTTTCTTTCTATCTATCTATATATCTATTTCTTTCTATCTATATCTCTCTTTCTTTCTATCTATCTATATCTATCTCTTTCTTTCTATTTATCTATATATTTCTTTTATCTATCTATCTATTTCTTTCTATCTATCTATCTCTATCTATTTCTTTCTATCTATCTATATTTCTATCTATCTATTTTTATCTATATCTATATCTATCTATTTCTTTCTATCTATCTATCTCTATCTATTTCTTTCTATCTATCTATATTTATATCTATCTATTTTTATCTATATCTATATCTATCTATTTCTTTCTATCTATCTATTTTTATCTATATCTATATCAATCTATTTCTTTCTATCTATATCTATCTATTTCTATCTATATCTATCAATCTATTTCTTTCTATCTATTTCTTTATAGCTATCTCTTTCTATCTTTCTCTATATATATCTATCTCTTTCTTTCTTTCTATCTATATCTATCTCTATATATTTATTTCTATCTATCTATCTCTTTCTATCTATCTTTATCTATCCATTTCTATCTTTATCTATCTATTTCTTTCTATCTATCTATCTATATAGATATATATATTTCTATCTATATATCTCTTTCTATTTCTTTCTTTCTATATCTATCTATCTCTATCTCTTTCTTTCTATCTATCTATCCATATCTATCTATATCTCTCTTTCTTTCTTTCTTTCTTTCTATCTATATCTATCTCTCTTTCTATCTATATCTATCTCTTTTTTTCTATCTATCTATATCTATCTATCTATATCTATCTATATCTATCTATTTCTATCTATATCTATTTCTTTCTATCTCTTTCTTTCTTTCTATCTATCTATATCTATTTCTTTCTATTTATATCTCTTTCTTTCTCTTTCTTTCTATCTATCTATATCTATTTATTTCTATCTATATCTATCTTTTTCTATCTATTTCTTTCTTTCTATATCTATCTATCTATTTCTGTCTATATCTATCTATCTCTATCTCTTTCTATCTCTTTCTTTCTATCTATATCTTTCTTTCTATCTATATCTATCTATTTCTTTATATCTATCTATATCTATCGATCCATCCATCTATCTATATCTATCTATTTCTTTCTTTCTATATCTATCTATTTCTTTCTATCTATCTATCTCTTTATTTCTATCTATCTATCTATCTATATCTATCTATATCTATTTCTTTCTATCTACATCTATTTCTATCTATCTATTTTTATCTATATCTATCTATTTCTTTCTATCTATATCTATTTATTTCTATCTATATCTATCTTTTTCTATTTCTATCTATTTCTTTCTTTCTATCTATCTATTTCTGTCTATCTCTCTCTTTCTATCTATCTATCTATTTCTGTCTATCTCTCTCTTTCTATCTATCTATCTCTTTCTTTCTTTCTATCTATTTCTTTCTATCTATCTATATCTATCTCTTTCTTTCTATCTATCTATATCTATCTCTTTCTTTCTATTTATCTATCTATTTCTTTTTATCTATCTCTTTCTATCTAAATCTATCTATCTATTTCTTTCAATCTATCTATCTCTTTCTATCTATCTATATCTATCTATTTCTTTCTATCTATCTATCTATTTTTATCTATATCTATCTATCTATATCTATCTCTTTCTTTCTATCTATCTATATCTATCTATCTCTTTCTATCAATCTATATCCATCTATTTCTTTCTATCTATCTATCTCTATTTCTATCTATCTATTTTATCTATATCTATCTATCTATCTATC
The DNA here is from genome assembly GCF_036172605.1 of Pelobates fuscus. Taxonomy (NCBI): domain Eukaryota; kingdom Metazoa; phylum Chordata; class Amphibia; order Anura; family Pelobatidae; genus Pelobates; species Pelobates fuscus. The sequence continues at coordinate 418,839,415 of NC_086317.1, forward strand.
TATATCTATCTATTTCTTTCTATCTATCTATATCTATCTATTTCTTTATTTCTTTCTATCGATATCTATCTATATCTATCTATATCTATCTCTCTTTCTTTCTTTCTCTTTCTTTCTATCTATATCTATTTCTTTCTATCTATATCTATCTCTTTCTTTCTATATCAATCTATCTATTTCTATCTCTTTATTTCTACCTATCTATATCTATCTATCTATCTATCTATCTCTATCTATCTACAGGGAGTGCAGAATTATTAGGCAAATTAGTATTTTGACCACATCATCCTCTTTATGCATGTTGTCTTACTCCAAGCTGTATAGGCTCGAAAGCCTACTACCAATTAAGCATATTAGGTGATGTGCATCTCTGTAATGAGAAGGGGTGTGGTCTAATGACATCAACACCCTATATCAGGTGTGCATAATTATTAGGCAACTTCCTTTCCTTTGGCAAAATGGGTCAAAAGAAGGACTTGACAGGCTCAGAAAAGTCAAAAATAGTGAGATATCTTGCAGAGGGATGCAGCACTCTTAAAATTGCAAAGCTTCTGAAGCGTGATCATCGAACAATCAAGCGTTTCATTCAAAATAGTCAATAGGGTCGCAAGAAGCGTGTGGAAAAACCAAGGCGCAAAATAACTGCCCATGAACTGAGAAAAGTCAAGCGTGCAGCTGCCAAGATGCCACTTGCCACCAGTTTGGCCATATTTCAGAGCTGCAACATCACTGGAGTGCCCAAAAGCACAAGGTGTGCAATACTCAGAGACATGGCCAAGGTAAGAAAGGCTGAAAGACGACCACCACTGAACAAGACACACAAGCTGAAACGTCAAGACTGGGCCAAGAAATATCTCAAGACTGATTTTTCTAAGGTTTTATGGACTGATGAAATGAGAGTGAGTCTTGATGGGCCAGATGGATGGGCCCGTGGCTGGATTGGTAAAGGGCAGAGAGCTCCAGTCCGACTCAGACGCCAGCAAGGTGGAGGTGGAGTACTGGTTTGGGCTGGTATCATCAAAGATGAGCTTGTGGGGCCTTTTCGGGTTGAGGATGGAGTCAAGCTCAACTCCCAGTCCTACTGCCAGTTTCTGGAAGACACCTTCTTCAAGCAGTGGTACAGGAAGAAGTCTGCATCCTTCATGAAACATGATTTTCATGCAGGACAATGCTCCATCACACGCGTCCAAGTACTCCACAGCATGGCTGGCAAGAAAGGGTATAAAAGAAGAAAATCTAATGACATGGCCTCCTTGTTCACCTGATCTGAACCCCATTGAGAACCTGTGGTCCATCATCAAATGTGAGATTTGCAAGGAGGGAAAACAGTACACCTCTCTGAACAGTGTCTGGGAGGCTGTGGTTGCTTCTGCACGCAATGTTGATGGTGAACAGATCAAATCACTGACAGAATCCATGGATGGCAGGCTTTTGAGTGTCCTTGCAAAGAAAGGTGGCTATATTGGTCACTGATTTGTTTTTGTTTTGTTTTTGAATGTCAGAAATGTATATTTGTGAATGTTGAGATGTTATATTGGTTTCACTGGTAAAAATAAATAATTGAAATGGGTATATATTTGTTTTTTGTTAAGTTGCCTAATAATTATGCACAGTAATAGTCACCTGCACACACAGATATCCCCTAAAACAGCTAAAACTAAAAACAAACTAAAAACTACTTTCAAAAATATTCAGCTTTGATATTAATGAGTTTTTTGGGTTCATTGAGAACATGGTTGTTGTTCAATAATAAAATCAATCCTCAAAAATACAACTTGCCTAATAATTCTGCACTCCCTATCTATCTATTTCTTTCTTTCAATCTATATCTATCTATTTCTTTCTTTCAATCTATATCTATCTATCTATTTCTTTCTATATCTATCTATTTCTTTCTTTCTATATCTATCTATTTCTTTCTATATCTATTTCTATCTATCTATATCTATTTCTTTCTTTTTCTCTCTCCCCCCCCACTCTCTCCCCCCCACTCTCTCACTCCCAAATAATATAATATGGAATTGCAAACAGTTTAATTGCATGGGAAATGTAACATCTGATAAGTTTGTAAAGAATGCATTTATAAAATTATTTTTTTTTAGTCACCCACCCACAGTCACTCACTCACACTCCGTCACCCACCCACTCACACTCAGTCACCAACCCACACTCACAATCACTCAGTCACCAACCCACACTCACAATCACTCACTCACCTGCCCACACTCTTAATCACTCACTCACCTGCCCACACTTACTCACCAACCCACACTCACAATCACTCAGTCACAACCCACACTCACTCAGTCACCCCCACTCACAATCACTCACCTGCCCACACTCACAATCACTCACTCACCTGCCCACACTTACTCGCCAGCCCCCACTCACAATCACTCACCTGCCCACACTCACAATCACTCACTAACCTACACTCAGTCACTTTTCATTTTGAGATATATATATATATATATATATATATATATATATATATTTGTGTTAGGTGCTTATGATAGTACAGTGTGAAATACCATAGATAAATGTAGGATAATAAAAAGAGCAAGTCAGTTGTGGTTTGCCGGAACCGACGATGAGGTAGGCCTGAGAAAGAAGAGGGCAAAATTGAAGTAAACAAATGTATTTACAGACAACCAATACATATACATTTTATCAACCAGACATGTTTTTGAAAGCATCCCTTAATTCTTGAACTGGGTTTTGTATGTACCGTGAGTAAGCGGATGACTTCCAGCGCCCCAGTGTTTTGATAACATGAGTTGGGATGTTTACACTGAAGGCTGTGGACACGGCTCTTATACGAAAGGAGTGCCCTGAGTAGTTGGCTACGTTGAGGCCCAGTTGTGTGAGCAAAGACCTGAAGGTTGTAGTGGTGAGTACTGAACCTTGCAGCTGTAGTAATGGTTGTGAGGGTAGTAAGTTATGATGCTGTATGTAGGCATCAAGAACCCTGACTGGACACCATCTGTTGTGCGTGGGATAGTACGGAATGTTTACGGGTATGTGCTGACTGGTTTTGGAGTGAGGTAAAGTCAGGATGTAACGATCCATATGTTTTGTCAAGTGGGAATAGAGGAGGAAAGGAGTAGTTTGGGTCGTGGAGGTTGTAGTGAATTCTCGGTCTTAGAAATCCATAGAAAGCTATGTATATTGCTGTTTTGATGATAGAGTTTGTATTGGTCTCAAACGGTTTTAAGTCAAGCAGGTTAGATAATGCTTTAAAGATATGGTTATCTATTGGTAGCCTCTGGGCTGTATGTGTGGGTTCTGATTTCTGAATACCTCTGAGTATGGTCTTAATTTGGTGAGAGGCCATGAAACTGTTGTTATCTGCGTGTAAGATTAGCATGTGGTGTTGAATGCCAGTGAGATAGAGTTTGATGGTGTTATTTTTTTTTTTTTTTTAAATAATTTATTTGATTTTAGTTGACAGACATACAAAAACATACAAAAAGACAATACACGCTACACAATGCATTGCCATCAACAGAAATATATATATAAAGTGCATAGTTAGTAATTTCTCTCCTTTGAGAGGATATTACTGCCTTATCCCTAATTCAAGATTAATCCACCTATCTTGTACTATCTTGTACTCAGAAGTGTCATAACATATCGTGAATCCATTCTTAGAGTTAAAGTGGAGTTATTTCTATACATGTGGAATTCTCGTGTTCTTCTTTTCGTCTCTCTTTCCTTTCTCTCACTTTCAATTCCCTCTTCTCCTCCCTCTTTACTTCACTCTTTACTCCTCCCTCTCCCAGTGGAGGCACTTCTCAACTATCTAAATTCATGTGCCTTCATTACTGTGATGGACTTAACATACACAAAACACTAATATGCATTGCAAGACTCTTCTTGGGGAACATCCGTGGGCCGCTATAATTAGCCTATGTTCAAAAAAGCAAAAGAAAAATGATATTATCCTAATTGTTTTGTCCAGGAATTTGTCTGATCAATCTCTCTATTTTTTCCTTCCAGAATTTACTGACTTCTCTGATTTTTGTGGACTGGTACCCCAAGGCCTCCATAGTTAATTGGTATTGGACTTGTGAATATAATTGGTCCTGTGTAAAAATCGCACTACTCTTCCAATTTCTTGCGATTATTATTTTTGTTGCAGCAACAAAGTGGACATATATAAATCTTTCTTTAAAGTGAAGTAATTGTAGGTTTAAATGAAATAGGCCGTTATGCTGACCTCTAGGAATATTTGTCTCTGTAATATACTCCAAAGATTCAAAGGTCATGTACCACAAATTTTTAACTTTACTACATTCCCACCATATATGACCAAAAGACCCCTCTTTTTCGTTACATCTCCAACACAATGAAGAGTTAGAGGTATACATTTTGGACATTCTGGTGGGAACTAAATACCATCGATTCATTAATTTAAATAATACCTCAAGAAGATTCAGACAGTGGATTATTTTACCTGTTTGAAATATTACTTGATCCCATTCAACCTTGAAAATCTGTACATTAATTTCGCTACTCCATTTCTGCATATTAACATTCATACTAGGTGCCTCAATTTGTAGGAGAGCGCTTCTTGCCTTCGACACTATTTGCGATACATTATCATTTTTTAATAGAGCTGTCAAATTTTCTATTCCCTCTATGGGTCGATATAACAAAAATTGTTGGATAAAACCTCTGATTCTTAGGTAATTATACCACTCCTGCCTGGGTAGCGAATATTCATGTACCAGGGTTTCAAATGGTTTGATTTTATCTCCCAATATTATTTGATTTATAAAGTTAATACCCTTCGTTGTCCATGCACTTATATTTATATCCTTCATCCTTAGATGAATAATATTGAAGTTAAAATTTCCCAATATTTTATTACTTATTCCGCATTTCGTCCTCAACTTTTCCCATTCCATCAGAATTGATTGCAAACAACTATTTGAGGAACACACCTTCTTAATTCTTTCATCTTGTTTGGTTAACCAGATTAATTGGTACAAATTATCTGTTTCTGTCATCTCCTTTTCTAATTGGTACCAACCCAGTTCCTCAGAACTTAAGAGTTGCGTTTTATAAATATGAAACATCATATTAGCTAAATAGATTGTATTAATATTCGGAAAATTTATCCCTCCTTTCCTAATTTTCTGCATCAAAAGTTGTTTATTCATCCTCGGCCTTTTTCCTTTCCAGATAAAGTTATTTATATCTCGTTGTATCATGTATAGCCATGGTTGTGGCATTCTCAAGGGGATCATGCGGAATAGGTAGGACCATTTGGGAAGTAAATATGAATTGACCAAATTAATTCTACCCCACCAGGACAGTTCAGTTTGTCTCCATCTTTTTAATGACTCGTGGGTTGATCTATGTTTTTAAAAAAATTATTTGCATTGTATCTTTTAAGTCATCAGTAATCATTATTCCCAGATAAGATATTATGTTTTTGTTACAGTTCAATTTATATTTGTCTCTTATATATTGACAACATTCTCTAGAGATATTTATAGCTATATAAGTGGATTTATTTACATTTATTTTATAATTTGAAATCAAACCATATTTATCTACCTCTTCCATCAAGGCACCAAGCGATTCGACAGTGTCGGTTAAGGTCAAAATCAGATCATCTGCATATAGATTTAATTTGAATTCTTTCTCTTTATAGCTAAAGCCTTTTATTTGAAGATTATTTCTTATATTAATAGCTAGTATCTCCATTGTCATAATATATAAAATGGGCGATAGGGGGCAACCCTGTCTCGTTCCATTTTTTAATGTGAACCAGTCAGCGCATATATTTGGAGCCACTGTTCTTGCTTCTGGACCTTCATATAGTGCCAGAATTGCTTTAACCCCTTAAGGACCAAACTTCTGGAATAAAAGGGAATCATGACGTGTCACACACGTCGTGTGTCCTTAAGGGGTTAAGGAATTAAGCATCCACCCCTGTATGCCGAACTTTTCCATAGTTTTCCTTAAGAAGACCCAACCGACCCTGTCGAAAGCTTTCTCCGCGTCTACTGCCAAAATAAACAGAGATGTTTTGTTCCTTTGAGCTGCATCTATCAGATCGAGTAATCTTCTAGAGTTGTCAACTGGATCTCTCCCCTGTATAAAGCCAATTTGATCATTTTTTATAATCTTATCCATGAGTCCCTTTAGTCTATTAGCCAAAACTGATGAAAAAAATCTTAACGTCCGTGTTGATTAAAGAAATAGGTCTGTAATTTTCCACCTTTAAGGGATCCTTATTTTCTTTTAAAATTGGAAGGATATTTGCTCTTAGCATCTCTGGAGGAAATTTACCTACTGAGACTATTTCATTAAACATATTGGTTAAATGACAAACTATATGGTTTTTAAAGGATTTATAAAATACATTTACAAAACCGTCTGGGCCTGGCGTCTTATCTGGTTTTAAATTGTTTATTACTGCCTCCACTTCCTAGACTGTAATAGGAACATTTAACTTATTTCTTTGCTCCACCTTTAGTTTAGGTATATTACTGTTACTCAAAAAATCCTCATCATTCATTTTCGAAGGAATTAAATTATACAGGGCCTCATAATATTTATTAAATCTCTCACCTATTTTTTTGGATCTAGATAGACCCCTTCCTCATCCACTATCTTTACTATTTTATTGGAGCTGATTTTATCTCTTAATTTTTTTGTCATAATCCTGTTTGCTCGGTTTCCTTTATAATAGTAATTCGCTTTCAGTTTCTTCATAACCTTAGAGTTTTTTTCTATAAGGAAGTTATTAATTTTATTTTGGATTTTTTTCAGGGCATCTGCATTTAATTTAGAAGGAGATTGCTTATTCTCATTCGAAGCCTTTTTTAGTTCCTCTTGAAGTTCCAGAAAAAATGTATTATTTTGTGCCTTATACCTTGTTTGTATACTTATTATATTGCCTCTAATGGTAGATTTAAATGCACACCAGTTGTTTGTATATGAAGTGTCATTTGGATCATTTTCAAGAAAAAAAGTTTCAATTTGTTTTTCCTAATATATCAATATGGATCTTAGATTTTAACAAATTATCATTCATGCGCCAGGTTTCACGATTGATCCTGGTCCATTGGTTTTTTGTCTCTCACATATTAATACTGTGGTCTGACCAGGTATTATCCAATATCTTACAGTATTTGATATTTGATAATGCTGTTATGTTACCCCAGACCATATCGATTCGGGAGTGGGACAGATGCACATGCGAAAAATAAGTATATTCCAATGAGTCAGGATTAATCGTTCTCCATAGATCGAAAGAGTCAAAGTTAATCATGTTTCTCTTAATAGATTTCACTAACTTGTCTGTTCTTTTTTGATGTAATAAAGTTACTGTTGTCTTTTTATCTAGTATCGGGTCCAATACACTATTGAAATCCCCAGCTACCAGACACATACCTATTTTAATGGGTTCCATTAAACCCAGAACTTTTTTTAGGGTTGGGGCGGGAAAATCGTTAGGAAGATATATGTTCGTCAGTGTATAGGGTATCTCATTCAATTTACAGCAAACTATTACATATCTACCGTTCTTATCTATAATTTGATGTAATATGTCTACTTTTAGTGTGTGAGAAAAGACTATTGCTACACCTCTTTGCTTTTTCCCACTTAATGCAGAATGTATCACAATAGGGAATTTTTCACCCCCCCAACCATGGTTATCCGTATCTGACCAGTGGGTTTCTTGAAAGAAACCCACTTCTACTTTATTTCTTAGCATGTAGTTATATATTAAAGATTTTTTATTTGAAGTATTTAGACCCTGGACATTAACCGAAATCATCTTAACCATTTTAAATCATAGACCCTAAATACCACTGTCCCCAAGAGAGTTGCAATGCATTTACATAGAACACAAATAGTCCATTTATCATAGACCAAAAATAGCCTTATGGGCAATACACCCAGTCTGGCCCAACACAGCCTAGCTCCTAGAGGGTTGTCTCTCAACCTGCCCCCCAAGGGCCATCTATGTCCACGTGATATGATATCTTTAGTTACCCTATCTCGGTATTTGTGTCAACGAAAAGTTGACACTTGGTGGGGCGATATAGTATTGAGGTGACAAAAATCCTATCCTATTCCTTAATTTGGAAACGCTCTACCAACTCGGGTGACTACTTTTCCTCCTTTTCCCTTCTTTTTATTTTTCTCTTTTTTTTCCCTTAAAAAAAAAAAAAACGTGATTTATTCACATATATATTCCTCATCAATTTATGTATACCCCCACTAAATTCATATGAATTTAAGTCTACTGAAACACATAGCCAATCCACCCAAAAACTGTATAGGTTTCCCCACAGTGTAACACAATCAATCCTGTTATAGTAATAGTTCTTCCCCTACTACTTGTGCATATTACCAATTACCAATACTGCTGGGTTTCTATTACATCAGTGCTAAAAATAAAAAAAAAAAAAAAAAAAAAAATTTCCTTAAGCCTTCTGTTTCGAAGCTTAGCAAAACTACTTAAACCTATAACCGATATACCATTACTTTTTATAAATTCTCTGTGTAAACTAATCCATCCTTTATAGTACTAACACTTTCCCAGGTTCTTACACGTGTTACCAATATATCTAACTTCCTATTGCATCAGTGCTTATTCTATAAATATTAATTGTAAAATTCAACAAAAAAAAAAAGAAAAAAAAAAAAAACAAAAAAAAAGAGAGAATCTTCCTAGTCCTAAATAAAAGTTATAATTGTCCTCTTTCATCCGGAGAGCTTCAGGGCTTCTGCAGTTAATAATTGTTATGTTGGTCCTGATGTTAATGTTTCTTCCATCCATTTTCTCAACGCGACCAAAGTTGTAAATTTTTCATTTTTTCCTTTCCAGAAGATCCTTAAACATTTGGGGAATCCCCATATATATTTCACTTCTTTAGCTCTTAACACACTTAATTCTTGATTGAAGCTTTTCCGCCATGTTCTTGTGTAAAAAGATAGATCTGGAAAAATCTTCAAATTCTTAAATCTCTCTTCCAAGACCGGATTATTTCTTAACGAACTCATTATTTGATTTTTAATATGGAAAGATTGAAATTTAACAATTACATCTCTTGGTAATGTTTCTGCTACATTTCTGGGTCTGGGTAGCCTGTGGAATCTATCCAATTCAGAATCTTTTAAATCATCTTGGGATAACTGAGGCTAGTGGTGTTGTGCAGAGAGGCACTGAGGCTAGTGGTGTTGTGCAGAGAGGCACTGAGGCTAGTGGTGTTGTGCAGAGAGGCACTGAGGCTAGTGGTGTTGTGCAGAGAGGCACTGAGGCTAGTGGTGTTGTGCAGAGAGGCACTGAGGCTAGTGGTGTTGTGCAGAGAGGCACTGAGGCTAGTGGTTTGTGCAGAGAGGCACTGAGGCTAGTGGTGTTGTGCAGAGAGGCACTGAGGCTAGTGGTGTTGTGAAGAGAGGCACTGAGGCTAGTGGTGTTGTGAAGAGAGGCACTGAGGCTAGTGGTGTTGTGAAGAGAGGCATTGAGGCTAGTGGTGTTGTGCAGAGAGGCACTGAGGCTAGTGGTGTTGTGCAGAGAGGCACTGAGGCTAGTGGTGTTGTGCAGAGAGGCTTGGTGAGGCCTAATAGAAAGCAGTTGTTGGTGGGGGATTCCATCATAAGAGGTGTGGAGATGGACAATGGTGGTCTTGTGAGGTGTCTTCCCGGAGCTACTGCTCACAGAGACAGGAGACGTATCGGTAATATTGTTAAGCAAGCAAAGCAGGAAGGGGAATTGGATGTACTTGTCCATTTAGGGACAAATGACTTGGCTTGCAATGAGGTTTCAGAGGTTAAGGAAGTTTTTAGTGTTTTTGCCAATGATATACGGCAGTTTGCTTCCACATTGTCATTCTCTGAAGTTCTGCCTGTGCATAACACTCAGAATGACAGGCGGATGCGTATTAGGGACTTTAACTTGTGGCTTGGTGAATGGTGTCGGGAGCAAGGATTTGGCTTTATTGCTCATGGTAGCTCTGTTTGGAATGGAAATAAACTGTACAAAAAAGATGGTTTGCATCTTTCTCAAAAGGGAACAAATGTTCTCAGTGAGCAGTTCAGAGGTTTTGCTAGGATGTATTTAAACTAGGAGGGGGGGGGCAAAAGGGTGATAAAACATCAATCAAATTGTCCCCCAAAACAAGGACAGAAGGTGCCTGTAGCAAGTGTGTTAAAAAATGATAAGCTTAGAGTCATGTCTACAAATGCTCGCAGTTTAGTGAATAAGATCCATGAACTTGTGGCAATAATGGCAACTGATAGTGTAGATTTAGTCGCTGTTACTGAGACATGGTATAATGAGAAAAATGACTGGGACATAGCAATACCAGGGTACTCTTTATATAGAAAAGACAGGGAAGGCAAGAAAGGGGGAGGGGTGGCCCTGTATGTAAAGAATAGCATAAAATCTAGCCTAATAAAGGTTAGTGAGGCGAACATAGAGTCAGTTTGGGTTACGTTAGAATTTGGTAATCACACAGTAACTCGTGTAGGTGTGATTTATAGGCCCCCAGGACAAATTGAAGAGTTAGATAATCTACTAGTTGAAGAAATAGCTAAAATGACAATGAAGGGGGAAGTTATCATCATGGGTGACTTTAATCTTCCTGATATAAATTGGAAAACAAAAATAGCTACTTGTGCCAGGAGCACACATATTCTAAACTCCCTACTGGGATTGTCTCTAAAACAAGTCGTTGAGGAGCCAACTCGTAAAGAGGCCATACTAGATTTAGTGTTAACAAATGGAGATTTGGTATCAGATATTACTGTAGGTGAAAGTTTAGGATCCAGTGATCATCAGTCAGTGTGGTTTAATATAAGAACAGTGACTGAGTCACACCACACAAAAACAAAAGTTTTAGACTTTAGAAAAACAGACTTTTCCAACATTAGAATATGTGTAAAGGAGTCATTATCAGACTGGAGCAATTTAAATGGAGTCCAAAAGAAATGGGATTATTTAAAAGTTGCACTACTGAAGGCAACAGAAAATTGCATTAGGCTTGTCAGTAAAAGCAAAAAATTCAAGAAACCACTGTGGTACTCCACAGATGTAGCCAAAATAGTAAAAAACAAAAAGTTAGCATTTAGTAATTATAAAAAAACCCAGAGTGAGGAAGATAGAATTACCTATAAGATTAGGCAGAAAGAGGCTAAGCAAGTTATAAGAGCTTCCAAATCACACACAGAAGAGAAAATAGCACAGTCAGTAAAAAAGGGGGACAAAACCTTTTTTAGATACATAAATGAGAAAAGAAAAGTAAAACAAGGATTAGTTAGATTAAAAACAAAAGAAGGAAGGTATGTAGAAGAGGATAAAGGTCTAGCTGACTGCCTCAATGAATATTTTTGTTCTGTATTTACAGATGAAAATGAAGGAAAGGGACCTCAGTTAAGAAAAAGGATAAATGAGTCATTTATTACACGTGAGTTTACAGAGGAAGAGGTTCTATTTCAACTGTCAAAAGTAAAGACAAATAAGTCAATGGGACCTGATGGAATACACCCAAAGCTATTAAAAGAGCTTAGTGGTGTACTAGCAAAACCATTAACAGATTTATTTAACCAATCATTGATAACAGGAGTAGTCCCAGAAGATTGGAAGTTAGCAAATGTTGTGCCCATTCACAAGAAAGGTAATAGGGAGGAGTCGGGCAACTATAGGCCAGTAAGCCTAACTTCAGTAGTGGGGAAAGTGATGGAAACCATGTTAAAGGATAGGATTGTTGAACATCTAAAAACACATGGATTTCAAGATCAGAGACAACATGGGTTTACTTCAGGGAGATCATGCCAAACTAATCTTATTGATTTTTTTGATTGGGTAACTAAAATTATAGATCAGGGTGGTGCAGTAGACATTGCTTACCTCGATTTCAGTAAGGCTTTTGACACTGTTGCACATAGAAGGCTTATCAACAAACTACAATCTTTGAGTTTGGATTCCAATATTGTTGAATGGGTAAGGCAGTGGCTGAGTGACAGGCAACAGAGGGTTGTAGTCAATGGAGTATATTCGAAGCTTGGGCTTGTCACCAGTGGGGTACCTCAGGGATCTGTACTTGGACCCATTCTCTTTAATATTTTTATTAGTGATATTGCAGAAGGTCTTGATGGTAAGGTGTGTCTTTTTGCGGATGATACTAAGATATGTAACAGGGTTGATGTTCCAGGAGGGATAAGCCAAATGGAAAATGATTTAGGTAGACTAGAAAAATGGTTAGAGTTGTGGCAACTGACATTTAATGTGGATAAGTGCAAGATAATGCATCTTGGACGTAAAAACCCAAGGGCAGAGTACAGAATATTTGATAGAGTCCTAACCTCAACATCTGAGGAAAGGGATTTAGGGGTGATTATTTCTGATGACTTAAAGGTAGGCAGACAATGTAATAGAGCAGCAGGAAATGCTAGCAGAATGCTTGGTTGTATAGGGAGAGGTATTAGCAGTAGAAAGAGGGAAGTGCTCATGCCATTGTACAGAACACTGGTGAGACCTCACTTGGAGTACTGTACACAGTACTGGAGACCCTATCTTCAGAAGGATATTGATACCTTAGAGAGAGTTCAAAGAAGGGCTACTAAACTGGTTCATGGATTGCAGGATAAAACTTACCAGGAAAGGTTAAAGGATCTTAACATGTATAGCATGGAGGAAAGACGAGACAGGGGGGATATGATAGAAACATTTAAATACATAAAGGGAATCAACACAGTAAAGGAGGAGACGATATTTAAAAGAAGAAAAACTACCACAACAAGAGGGCATAGTCTTAAATTAGAGGGACAAAGGTTTAAAAATAATATCAGGAAGTATTACTTTACTGAGAGGGTAGTGGATGCATGGAATAGCCTTCCAGCTGAAGTGGTAGAGGTTAACACAGTAAAGGAGTTTAAGCATGCGTGGGATAGGCATAAGGCTATCCTAACTATAAGATAAGGCCAGGGACTAATGAAAGTATTTATAAAACTGGGCAGACTAGATGGGCCGAATGGTTCTTATCTGCCGTCACATTCTATGTTTCTATGTTTCTATAATACAGACTCAAAATATTCCATTAGAAATTTTTTCAATATAGAGTCAGTGACTTGTTCAGGAATGTTACGAATTCTTATGTTAGTTCTCTTGGAACGATCTTCCAAGTCATTTAGTTTATCCTCTAGTTGTTCTACTCTTGATTGTAGATCTGTTGTTATTGACTCCATATGTGCATATTTTATATCAGTTTGCGTCAACTTGGCCTCTATAGATTCCAATTGGACTTTCATAGTTCTCAATTCTTGTTTTAAATCCGATGAGCCTTTTTGGATATCTTCTTTAATGCTCTCCTGAAATTTATCCAGGTAATTAATTAAGATCTCTTCAGTGAGGGGTTTACCCACTTGTGCAGCATGAGAGGGATTGTGGTTGGGGATGGGGGGAGGGGAATGATCCTGATTTTCAGAAGGCAATTGGGATTTATTTTGAGAAGGAGAAAAATAACCTGATAATCTTTTCTCAATAACAAGATCTTTTTTTTCTCTCTTTCTTTTCTCCTCCTGTGGTTTTCTAGTTGTCATTTTGTGTTATTACTTTATTTTATTTTTATATATTTTTCTTTTCTTTCTATTTTTTTTCCCCTTTTTTCTTCACTCTTTGGTATTTTTTTTTTCCGGCTTTATTCCTTCCTCCTTATTTTTCTTTTTCTTCTCCCTTCTTTCTTATTATTTATTCTCTTTTCCCTTCTGCTTTCTCTGCGTTTTTTTTTTTTTTTTTTAATTTGTCTCTTTAACTGTCAGGGAGCAAAACTTTGTTTCTTGTTCTCTGGGAAAAAAAATATATATATATATATTTTTTTTTATATATATCAGCTTTATTTAGTCTTTTTATGATCTCTATATGATCTTAAAGTTTCCGTTTTTTTTTTTTTCTTTTTTTACTCTCCTCCCGTATCTCCTTTCTTCTTTGTAATAGTTCTCCGTTTTGTACTATCTGCCCTCCTCACGACCCACCACTCTTCCACCCTCTCACTTCAAATTTTGCAAGCGTAAAGAAAAACACAATCACTTATCTTGTTGCTGCAGTTTTGCGGCTCCCTACTCCTCCTCAAGACCTGAGTGCATCTCCAAACCAGGGGCTCCCAGAAACCAGCTCAGTCAGCAGCATTCCGTCCTCCAAGAAAAAAAAATGTTGAACGCTGTCGCACATGTGTCGAGCACTAAACAGAGACCCCGGTCGTTGTGATATTGCGGTTGCTGCAGGTATCGTCCTCTCGAGCGTTCCTACCAGCCGCCAAGAAAGCTCCCGCCGGTCACCCCTCAACACATCGCCCCTCCTCCTCCGTTGACGCTCACACACGCGCCCACGCGCCTACGTCATCATCACGTCCGGAGATGTATCAAAAGGGAATTCTACTGCAAATCGGAATCTTGAGTTTGATGGTGTTATGTGACATTTTAAGTCTAAGGTGGCAAAAGGAAGCAAACCCCAAAAAAGATGTCATAACAAATGGTTGCATGATGTTATGTTCCAGAAGGAATCTTTTGAATAGTGTGAAAGCTCAGTTGTATGTTTTGTGTGTATTGTTTGAAAGTGCCATTTGGGACAATGTCCTGCTATGCTGCATGATGGTTTCTAGTCCAGTATGAGTTGTTGAAATGTTGGAGTGATGGTGGCTGTGGGCGCCACTGACGGGAGTGCTTGATGAAATGCCTGAAATTTAAAGGGAGACAAATTGTCAGCAGCTGTGTTACATACACCTGGAACATGGAAACAACATAGGAAAAAAATATGACAAGCTGCCAACCAAGTGAGTTTCCTCAGAAATCTCATGATCGTAAGGGATTTGGAACGACCTTTGTTGATGATGTGACAGGTTGCCTGGTTATCTGAGTAGCAAAGAACTGGCATGTTTGCCCATAAATGACCCCATGCTACGGCAGCCGCCACGATGGGATAGATCTCAAAAAGAGCTGATGTAGTGGAAAAACCTTCCAAATCCTGAACTGCTGAAGGCCAGCTGCCCCAAAGCCATTCGTTCCCAAAAATTGCTGCAAAACCAGTGGTAGATGCCGCATCTGACCAAATGGTGGGAGATGAGTCAGTCAATTGAGGGAGGAACATACTTTTACCATTCCAAGTGGATAAAAATCTCTTCCACATGTTTAGATCTGCCGTAGCTCGGGTATCTAAGGACAACCTGTGCGTGTCATGTAGGAAAAGTGAAAAAAGATGCAATAGTCGTGATATAAAGGAGCGGCCTTGAGGTATGATGCGCATAGCAAAATTTAGCTCTTTGCGGTTGCATGTACAGAGCAGAAGGTAGCTGTTTATGTAAGTAAGAATATTCTCTATCTTGTCATGTGGTAGGCTCGCTTGCATTGTGGCTGAGTCTAATTGGATACCCAGAAAAGTGATAACCGTGTCTGGCCCTTCTGTTTCCTTAGGGGAGATAGGTACACCTAGTTGCTCAAATAGCTTAGTGGTAGCTTTGAGACTAGTAGGAGGGGAAGTGTTCTCCTCAACCAGTAGGAAATCGTCCAGGTAATGTAATACCGTAGGGCATCTGGCTATGTTCAATAGTAACCAGCATAATGCTTCGGCAAATGTGTCAAAAATAGCTGGGCTACTTTTGGACCCAAAGGTTAACCAGAAGAAAAAATAGTAGTTCCCGGACCACTTGATGCCATGCAGGTGCCACAGTGTGGGGTGGATTGGTAGTAATTTAAAGGCGTTGGTAATGTCGGTCTTACTGAGCCAGGCTCCAACCCCTGCTTGTATGATAGCGGTAATGGCGTGATCTATGGTGGTGTATTGCAGGGAGAATTCCTCAGAGGGGATGAGGGAATTAAGACTGGGGTTGGCCGATGAGTGGGGTGCCGATAAGTCCCACTCTCTCACTCCCACTCTCTCACTCACAAATAATATAATATGGAATTGCAAACAGTTTAATTGCATGGGAAATTTAACATCTGATAAGTTTGTAAAGAATGAGTCTCTGTTTTTGGGAAGATTTCCCTGTGACAATACCAATGGGGTTAGTGCGCCATTCTGTGAATGGGGGAGTTTTGAAAGGCCCCAATACGAAGCCCTCAGCCACTTCTTGAGCTATGAGGGTGTCAACCGCTGTGGGGTTGTGTTGGGCGGATTGTAGATTAGGGCATTCCAGAGTTCCGACTGGTAAGTGTAGGATACCTGTATGGAAACCTTCTGTTAAACCAGAGATAAGAAAGTCTATTAGGTGTCTAGATGGGTGCTGAGACATAAATACAGTGAATACTGGCATATTAATGGAAGTTAGGTAAGGCTTGGAATACATTTTATTAGGACACATGGTCTTTGCATGTGCCCTAAAACATTTTGAACAGACATGCAATAGTCTACAACCACTGTAATTACAAGACCCAACATTAAAATTATTACATATCTGGGACTTGCCCAGAAACTTGATTGGGCGTCCCAGTTTGTCTCGTGACAACTTCTCTGGAACAACAGAGGAACTAGCTCCTTGCGTGGAGGCATGTTCGTCTGCCGTGTTGGGACAAAAGTTTGTAGTATGGGCTGTGGAGGAGCAGTATGCACAAGCTGGTGTTCTTAGACCTGCAAAGTGTCTGCAAAAAATGACGGTATCAATCCTTCCTCAGTTGGATCGTGTTCCGTACTGGGAGAAGGCTCCAGACACTTTTGCAGAAAAAGACCTATGGTAGTCATAGAAGGCTGAACCACCATATTTGTTGCCCAGGTCTACCAGCTTGTGCATATAGAGATCAAACTCCTCTCTTCTGTTGGGATAGACCGCACAGATGACATCCCTGTAAATACCAAAAGCTAATACAAATTCAGGGATAGTCAGTTTCCTGTTTAGGTGGGCATCCCCAGACCTGACAACAACAGATACATCATCATAAGCATACGTTTTATTCTCAACAATATCCTGGGAGGCAATCAACAGGGAAGCCAGGTTGACGTCTTTACCTTCCAGGATATCCCTTTTTATATGCTCAGGTATCATATGAGCTGGGCTAACTTCCTGGTCATCCAGGGTGATGGCTGGAGCAACTAATGGCAAGTCGGCTGGTGCTTGTGAAGCAGCAGCGGGTGGCCCTGCTAGAGTAAGGGCCGTGGTGACCGACTCAAGTTTCTCCAGCCTGGAGTTGACATTGCTCATGGACGCCATGAGTGAGGATAACATGGCATGTATATCTCCTAGGTTGGACTGGCTAGGTCCTTCCCCGGCATCCATGTGCGTAGCAGTTTGAAAAGTTCTGCTTTCCTTGCTGTAGCGGGGTAGGGGATTTGTCGTCTCCTCAATTCCGTGGTTATACGTGGGATCGTCCAGGATCTGATCGATGCTGGACTGGCTAGCTCTCCTCCTTGTGTGGGAGTGACAGCTCTAGCCGGGGTGCTAGGCAGGGAGAAATCCTCTACCCCTTCCTGAGACATACTATACACAAAACAATTAATTAGTATAGGAAACCAACAAATTGTACTGGCAGGCTAGCTAGGCCGGATGACGAAAACATTATACTTGTTTGGTGACAGATGAGGCCCTGCTAATTGCCAAGCGGCTTGAGAGGCTCTATGCGTTGGCGCGAGGGGTTATTGAGGCCACTCGTCATAGTGGTAGGAGTTTTAGGCCTCTCGGTGACTGTAAGACAGAAAACAGGGGAAGGGAGTGACAGGTGAGGCCCTCTCTATGCAACATGCGAGGCGGCTAGCTAATGTATGGCCCGATGGGTGTTTGCCTCTGAAACGTTTGAGGCGGGGTGTTGGCCTCGCGGGACCACTAACTGATGGCGATTGCCAAGATGGGGTAAATACCTATTGGGATGCCTGTGACCCTATTGCCAGCACTCTAACCTAGGGGTTGAAATGAAATGTATGGTAGAAATACCATATGAGCAGGTGTACGTACCTGGTAGTAAGTGGATTGTTGGAAAGAAAACAGACTTATAGCCTGTAGCAGCAATGTTTTAAGGTTTGCTTGCGTATGAATGCAAATAAAATGTTGATACTATGCAATAGATATGTGTTACTCAGAAATGTTGGCATGGCTTTAATAAGATATCTGAGGGAGGCCGTGGCCTATGTACCAACAACATATGTGTTATATAATAATGGTGAGTAAGGGGAACATAAAATGTAAGTTATATATATATATGTATATTACTGAGCAGGAAACGTATGATTGGTTGGATCAGTACGTGTGATTCAACCCGAGTATGCATGAAAAGGAATTAATTGTAATGAAATGGATAATTATAAAAAAAACTCCAGTAAGCGTGGGAGTCCAATGTCTATACAGAAATGTTAGCTGGTTTCATACCCTTGATGTAATAAGTGATACCTTAAAAATAGCATGAAAATGGTCTGTCTATTTAACCAAGCAACTTTTTAACCAAATGTAAATACATGAAATGATGAAATGTAACTCACGAAAAAGATCTATGTGAATACATAGCAGAATAACCGAATCTTAGTATGAAGGGAAACAGAAGTTAGCATGAATAGCATAACCGTATGCATTTTAATGTGAACAGCAATCGTGCATAGAATATACTATGAATAAGTGCCGACCAGAAAACAAACCGAAATGACAATCGTTTAAATGAAGCAAGGTTGGTTTTTACATGAAATGCAATAATGTCTGAGAAGCCTGTAGTACACTGAATGACCGGTAGGGGTCAGTGTGTAGGCGAAAATGCAGTGGTTCGATGGTTTGTACATGAAATGCAATAATGTCTGAGAAGCCTGTAGTACACCGAATGACCGGTAGGGGTCAGTGTGTAGGCCAAAATGCAGTGGTTCAGTGGTTTGTACATGAAATGCGATAATGTCTAAGAAGCCTGTAGTACACCCAAAGACCGGTAGGGGGTTTAAACAAATGATATGCATGAACATGCAATGGTTTTAGAACAGAATTAGACTGTTACCGGGAAACTGACGGAGGCCAAACACAGAGAGATAGACACAGGTTTCTTCAGGAAGGAAGAGATCTTTATTCGATTCACCGACCGGGACTCAGAGGGACTTATGTCACCAAAAACAGCAAAGATCTGAGCCCAGAACTGACTGTGTAAATGCATGATATAGACATATAGCTCCTCCTATAGTTAACTCTACCTACATATACTCTTTACCCAATCAGCTGAACAAAGCCTAACTTCCCTTACCTGTTAGACCACATGGCTCACCCAGAACAATGGAGGAGGGGAAGTGTTTTCAGTTCCTGCATTCCTGCACTTGCTCAGTACACTGTTGATTGTATCTTAGCTACGTGTACCTGACTAACTGATAAACCAACATATGCACAAACACATGCCACGTGGCAATCCTGGCCTACTAAATTTAATTTCTACCGAGCTTCCACCACATTCCCCCCTTTGATGCTTCTGATATATATAATAATTCCAGATGCATCACCTAATCATCGCTTACTTACACCTCAAGTTGCCATGAATCAGAACAGACCTCGTAAGCATCTTAGCGTCATTACAAATTCCTTCAGCACTCCTCATCCTGAATATATTCTCTCTGGGCTAAGGGTTCATACTTGCAAACAGCCATTACATGTGCAGCTGTTTTCCATTCTGTGTGCTCTCTATGACACTCTGTATGGACCTGATTACCAATGGAACCAAACATGGTAGAAAGAGACACAACACTATAATCAACATGACTCCTCCTACCAATGTCTTGATCCCTCCAAGCTGCTCGTACCTACTTCCAAACCAACTACTAGAATTGTACCCGTTCCAGGCTTATCCCCTTAAGGACTAAACTTCTGGAATAAAAGGGAATCGTGACATGTCACACACGTCATGTGTCCTTAAGGGGTTAAGTCGGTACATGCGTCAGTTTAGCCATGTGGCTTGTGAGATCAGCCACTGCCTGCCTTTCATCATCTATGTGCAGACAACAGTTGCTGAGATTGAACTTTCCACATACACCTCCTTCTATTTGCACTGGAAGTGAATGGAGGACTTTATCAACAGCCCAACTGGTTTACCTGGTAAGAAGGCTATGTGCTTTACAGAGGAATCCATAATTGCCTAATGGTAGAATGAGGCTTGAATCCCTGTATTAGAATACAATAACACTTCATGGGCATACAGTTTGGCTGTTAACCAGTGCCCTCACATATTACATCCCTCTTATTGGCAATGAAGCGCGCTAAGGTAGCCAGTGCCACTCATTATCTTCCCAGCTACCTACATTCAAGGATGCCAACTTCTTTTTATGATTCACATCATAAACCTAAACTCCCAAGGTCTCTCCTGTTTCAATTGGCAACAAGAAGAAGGATGGTTTGAGCATACCTAATACACATGCCCCTTCCCAGTCCTGTGGTAATTCAGAATAGGCTTTCTTACCACAGATCCAGTACAAATTTGCTGGGGCATTCCAACTAGATGTAGCAGATAGGTCAAACCACACATCCTTTAAATTGGTATAAATTGCAAACGGATTAGGTGGTTCTGAGACATTTGAAGCTGACCACCAAGTTGTATCTTTTGTACTATCATTATAAGCTTTTTGCCCTAGACAACTCAATTCTCCTACAGATGTATTAAACATTATTCCTTTCCTTGCTATGCAAACATAACCTATAATGGAGGTCTTTAATCGCCACTCAGATTTACCTCTAACACTCACTTGATAATCAGTTTGAGAAGATATTAACTGTTCAACTGTCTCAGAACCAGAATACATTACCTCCTTTGCTTCCCATGGCCATTGGTCTCCCATATTAGTACCTCCACACACATAGCAGTTGGTTACATTAAGACTACCAGCAATGCTTTCGGCTAGATCTATAAATACGTTTTTCGCATTATGGGGGATCTTATTTTCCACACTCATCTCCTCATAGAAGGAATGAAAGACCTGATGAGTCTGGGTTGCCACAGTATCGGTCTCTATTCCTATAAATAATATTGTCCCAGGATCCAAACCTGTTCCATATATCTGGAACCCAAATAAGTTCCCAAACCTATCTATGAATCGTTCTGGGTCATTGATAAGTATATGGACTGGGTTACACTCCCTAGACAATATGGCTTGGTAGGCAACTTAGTGACGATCATATCCTTATCTACTGTCTGTCCCCAGGTTGCCCACCCCACACAGGACCAATACGGACAATAATTGTATTCTTTATTTGGGCATTTTGGATCTATATATTTATACTTACTACTGGGGCAAATATACTTATCATTAGACCCATACGTTCTTTCCCATTTAAGATCGCCACATACATTCCACGGTTTTCTACCACCTGATATCGCCTTACATGCATCAAATAGCAAAACACCTGGAGAATGTATGGTTTCTAGTATGGTCTTATTTATCAGGGTCCCCTGTGAGTCTCCATTCCGAATAGTCAACCAAATTTTACGAGGTTGATACTCAGGGCTAAAACACTTAGGTTCTCCTGCTCCTAAATGGCATACACTATAATCTATGCCTAAGTATCTACACTTAGATACATGTCCTTTACACTCATACTGTGAATGCCAAATAAGGGTAGAGGGAAATGTGATTGCCTGTTTTCGTAGTCTTAATGCAAACCTCGCAGCCTGGTGTGTCGGTACCTCTACCTTCCTGAATAATAAAAAATACACATAAATACATTATCAAACACATCACTCCTGACATCTTCTTCCTAGCTCTTCGACCGTGCAACGGCACCTCAGCTTCCAGGTATGTGAGGGCTGCAGGGAATGGAGTCCTTCTGATCCTCACTGTTCTTCACAGAGGTTTTTTTCCTCTGGCTTAACGTTGGTAGGTGGTCAGGCTTTATTGTGGCCATCAAAACACCTACTTGTAGATCTTTGTTGATGTTCCCTTTTAACAATATTCTCTTCGCAAAAAACACTTTTAACCCAACTGGGTCACACGTTTCAACCGGATCTTGCAAGGATTCTCTGGATCTATGGTAGCTTCTCAGGAATCTGCCGCTGGTTTTTACCCTAGAGTGATGAATCCACGGAGTCACTTCTACAACCTTTACAACTGTTGGGTTAGATAAAAGAACAACATAGGGACCTCTCCACTTGGAACCTAATGGAACAGTGTTCCATTCTTTTATCCACACTTGATCCCCTGGATGGTAAGAATGAACAGGTGGATATATGCTCACAGGTAACCTATCTTGCACCTATTTCTGTACCTTCATCATAGTTTTACTCAACTCAGCCACCTACAGCCGAGTAATTCCATCATCAAACTGACATAAATCTCCTCCTAAATTACTGAGTATGGAAGGTAGATGCCCATACATAATTTTTCAGCAGTACCCCAGAAACAAAAGAAAGCATCTTTGAGGTCTAGGAAGGTATAGTAGGTTGCCCCACCTGGTATTAAAGCAAGCAGATTATAGGGGATGGGTACCACTGGGTGTATATTAACTACTGCATTATTAACTGCTTTTAGATCTTGTACAGGATGATACTCATCTGATCCCGGCTTCTGAACAGGTAATAATGGAGTGTTCCAAGGGGAGGTACAGAATTTTAGGATGTCATACTTTACACACTTATCCACATAGGTTTGTATATTTTTCTTAGCCCTCTATAATATATGGTACTAACTAAGGCTAACAGGATACGCTCCAAGCTTTAATTCAATGTGTATTGGTGGAATATTGCGAGCAAGTCCTGGAGGATTATTCTCTGTCCATATTCTTGAAATGTCAAATAAGGATTCATCACTCTTAGGGTCTGTATTTGTTATTATAGAGTAGAAGTGCCATTCTTCTTCCCTTTGCACCGATACTGATATTATGCCTGGTGATCTATTAAGCTTCACAGACGTTGATCCGTTGGGTTTAAAAGTTATCTGGGCTTGAAGCTTTGATAATAGATCTCATCCTAGAAGCTGAACTGGACACTCCAGCATATATAGGAACTGGTGCTTAACAAAATGGCCTCCTAGAATACAAGTATGACTCCTGAGAATTGGTCTAGCAGCGCTTTTCCCAGTAGCTTCTATCATAGTTATAGTCTTCCTGAAGGAGGAGCAACTAGGTTAGTTACCACAGAGTACTCAGCACCAGTGTCAATCATGAAAGAGCTCCTCTTTCCCTCTATTGATACATCGACCATAGGCTGCACTCGGCTAAAGGGGGATGGAGCCCAGTCGGTATCAATAGTCTTCCATGACAGTGTCAGCCAGACCGACAAAATCTCTATCTTCTCTATCCCTTAATCTCTAGGTAGGGGAATAGTATCTACTTCCCTGAACACCTCCTCTGTTACTACTGTCATTCCCTCCAAGACTTTCTCTATAGCCACCTCTATAACCATCTCGTAACCATCTCTCTTGTCTTATCTATAACTTGCTTTATATTCCCTCTGTGTGCAGTCACTTTTCCAATATCCTTCCTCTCTACAATACGCACAGTGATTCCTACTTCCTCCCTTACTCTCCTACTCTTCCTACTCCCCTTACTACCTCCCTTAGCCTATTCTCAACTCCTCTATTCACCTCCCTTCCCTGTCTCTCTACACTTATGATAGCTACTGCTAGCATATCTGCCTTCATCCTCATTTTACGTTCTTCCTCCTGCTTTGTTTCAATCTCCCTGACGCCTGACTTGCAATTTCCATTAACTGTGATATGGACATTCCTACAAATCCCTTTAACTTTAGCAATTTTCTTTTGATATCACCTTGGGTCTGGCTGACAAATGCTGAGTTGTTCATTCGAGAGTTCTCAGGGGCCTCTGGATTAAAAGGAGTATATAATCTATATGACTCCAGCAATCTCTCATAGAAAGCACTAGGTGACTCGTCGGTTTTCGTAGAGGAATTATGGGTCTTCCAATTAAACAAATCAGTCATGGTGAAAGGGACATAAACAAATACAGGGTCTGCCAACTGTAATTGACCATTAATATCAATGTGTGGTGGACCAGGGGTAAGCTGCAGTGGCATTTGTAAATGTCAAAGTTGGAGGGCACCGGTCATTTGTCAGGTTAGGGTGGGACTAAGATAGGGTTGTTTAGTTATAGGTTCCGGTCGGGGAGTGGTGAGGTAGGTGGAAATGGATAAATTAATTTTACTGGTCAGTAACTCGGTTAACAAAATGTTTCGGACAGGGCTAGGAGGAGCCTGACCAGTAACCAAAAATGGTAAAAGTGTATTAAAGCATCCTATACCATTGACCATTTCATCCAGTTGTATTTCAAAACTAATTTACTGTTACTAAAGACACACAAGGCTCAGTAATTATAGTGTTATGTCAGTGGTTATGGTGTTTTCAGTGGTTATGGTATTATCAGTGGTTATGGTGTTTTCAGTGATTATGGTATTGTCAGTGGTTATGGTATAGTCAATGGTTATGGTATAGTCAATGGTTATGGTATAGTCAATGGTTATGGTATTGTGTAATTGCTGAGAATTATCTGATTCAGTGGACTCAGTTACTGTTATTAAGAATTCTCCTCACAATTTTGACTGCTAATAATAAAACTGAACAATAATTAAAAAAAACACTAAAATACCCTTCCACCAAAAAGGGCCTCAGGGTACAAAGAACCAGTTGGGGGGGGGGGGGGTAGGTAGGCACATAAATAGGAGAGCTTAAAGCAAGGGGACAGGCATTTGAGAGCCAGGGACAATAGAGCACAGGTGGACATACCAGCTATACCAGTTCTTGCTAAATAATTTAGTCGAGGGATGGTCAGATGGGTCAGATTCCATTGGGGATGGACAAACCAGTTTTGGTAACCATCTAGTAACACAAACTGTTTAACCCCTTAAGGACACATGACATGTCTGACATGTTATGATTCCTTTTTATTCCAGAAGTTTGGTCCTTAAGGGGTTAACAGTCAAAATATGGAAACTGGTCATAGAATTCAAGCATAATAGATACAGCCACATGTACACGCTGCACTAGATTTAAATCAAGACAGATTACCACAGAGGCCATTCTCTACTACATAAGGTGATTTGGAGCCAATTTAACCCCAAAATCACACACATTATATCCCTTTTTAAAGTTATTTAGCATACATTCTAAGGGATCAACAATCTTTGAATCCGGCGCACCCATACTTAGAAACGGAGCGTCTAATTCAAAGAAACACAACAAACACACCTCCAACAGTCACACTCGTTTCCTTGGCAACAGCACCAGTTACTAGGTCAAACTCATACACCAAAACATACAGGGAATTTCCATATACACACAGCTGTTACACCAAACACTAAATACCTATTACTGTACTTTTGGTGAAACTATACAATTACCCACGCTATAATTCTAAATTTTCAAATTACCCATCTATAACACACCCTAGTAACATCGTCTTTACAAACAGTAGTTATAGTACGGTTAGCATTGGTTAAAGTACAATTTTAAAGTCACAGGTCAGTTAGTAGTAGTTATGGTGTTAAACATACAACATAAACGACAGTTGTTAGTGGTTATTTACAGTATCAGTAATTATAATACATGGTTATGGTACCGTGCGCTATTATACAGTTACACACTATTCACACTCTCGCTAGACGGCAGAGCTCACGCTATCTAGCAAGATATACACTCTACTACAATAAATTTTAACACATTTACAGTTCCCCAACTAATCTATTGGACAGTACCTCGAAGGACTACCTAAAACTATTTACATCCGTTTTGGTTAGCCGTCGCTGCCCAAGCACCACATATAGCGAACCAGAGGGCGGAATTTACAACAAATACCCTTTTAGTCTATCTACTCTATCAATAGTCTAGTGGGTTCCAAATTTACACGCCTTCCCACTTAGCCAAGATAGGTTGAGAGCTAGCAAACGATAATGTACACCAGAGTCTGCTTAGTCTCCCGGTCCCTCCGACCTAGCGAACGAAATGTACACCCTAGATACGCTAGTCTAGACAAGACACAGGTGTCCGGCTTGGGCTATTTACACAGGACCCAGCCTGACTCCAAACCAAGATTAAACGGGCTGACTACAGGGTGTTTAAATTATGAGTGGTGCGCCTTCGCTCCTTCCCTCCACTGGAGGGGGCCAATTCCATATACAATTCCAATTCAAACCCCTTATGGGCCTACCGCACCATCGGTATCCAATACCCCTAGTGGGTCCACCATCTAAAACAGTAGTCGTCTTACCTCCTCGTTCCTGAACCTGAGTTCACACTCATCGACGGGGACACCCAAGCACTTACTACGTAGAGACCGATGATCTCCTGGACAACAGACCAGTGGCGCCGAGACGAAGGGAGGTCCACGCAGAAGTTCAGGGGTGCAGCCGTAGAGAACGTGGGCAAAGATAGACCGTCTCACGCCTCTGCTTCCTAGCCACCGTTAACGATGAGATTCCTGGCCAATGCACCAAAGATGTTACCGGGAAACTGACGGAGGCCAAGCACAGAGATATGGACACAGGTTTCTTCAGGAAGGAAGAGTTCTTTATCCGATTCACCGACCGGGACTCAGAGGGACTTATGTCACCAAAAACAGCAAAGATCTGAGCCAAGAAATGACTGTGTAAATGCATGATATAGACATATAGCTCCTCCTATAGTTAACTCTACCCACATATACTCTTTACCCAATCAGCTGAACAAAGCTTAAGTTCCCTTACCTGTTAGATCACATGGCTCACCCAGAACAATGGAGGAGGGGAAGTGTTTTCAGTTCCTGCATTCCTGCACTTGCTCAGTACACTGTTGATTGTATCTTAGCTACGTGTACCTGACTAACTGATACACCAACATATGCACAAACACATGCCACGTGGCAATCCTGGCCTACTAAATTTAATTTCTACCGAGCTTCCACCACAAGACAAAATGCAGCCATAAAGTGAGTACCTGACCCGTGCATGGTGCCG
Source organism: Pelobates fuscus (assembly GCF_036172605.1). Lineage (NCBI taxonomy): Eukaryota > Metazoa > Chordata > Amphibia > Anura > Pelobatidae > Pelobates > Pelobates fuscus. The sequence continues at coordinate 418,866,250 of NC_086317.1, forward strand.
TGGGACTGATGCCTGGCATAACGGGTAGGTCGACTTACAGTTTGAGAGTCACTTGGACACCATCCACGGCGATGGATTGAAGAAAGAAGGTGGTAGGCCGGAAAAGCCTGTGGCTGGATTCCTGACACAGCTCTGCTTAGAAAACCTCATGGAGTAATCAGGTAAAATGGCGTCTGGATGACCCGGAAGGGGAAATCATTCTGATGCTGACCTCAAGCGATATGAGTCAGGTAAGGGGTGTCCCTTATATAGGGGAGTGAATTAATTTAAGCCCTTCCCACAAATACAGGCCAAACGGCCTTAATACATATATATATATATATATATATATAATATTGCACATATGTTTAAAAAACAGTATATGCAGTTTATCCAAATCCATCCAATCCCATCATCCATCCACTCCCATCATCCATATCATCCATCCACTCCCATCATCCAAATCCATCCCCAAATCCATCCAATCCCATCATCCAAATCCATCCCCAAATCCATCCAATCCCATCATCCATCCACTCCCATCATCCATATCATCCATCCACTCCCATCATCCACTCCCATCATCCAAATCCATCAACTCCCATCATCCATCCACTCCCAAATCCATCCATCCACTCCTATAATCCATATCATCCATCCACTCCCATCATCCAAATCCATCCACTCCCATCATCCATCCACTCCCATCATCCAAATCCATCCACTCCCATCATCCATCCTCACCCACTCACCCACACTCACTAAATAAATTTTCTTGCTGTTTGAATGCTCTCCTCCTCGGTCTTCAGCCTTTTCAGACCTGTCAGCTCAAGCCACTCCCACGCAGTGCTGACACAGGATACAAAGCTCAGTCTGTAGTATTCACCCATGCGTGAATACGTCAGACGTGAGGCCTTTTTAGGGCTTCTGAACTCGGAAGTCCCTCTGGTGGGCGTCTGATTGACTGCAACTGGAGGTGTTCCAAGCTTAGAATGTAAACACTGAATTTTCTCAGAAAATACAGTGCTTACAAGAAAAAGGCTGCAGGGAGCTGTAGCACTCACCTGAACAACCTCATTAAGCTGAAGTTGTTCAGGTGACTATAGTGTCCCTTTAATACCTCTAATGGGTTCCAATCCATTTATCCACACTAATAAAACATACACAAATGTTTATGTTCATTTCAAGGTTAAAATTAGCTTGTAATAAAAAATGAGTATGCCTTTGAAAAACTATATAAATCAAATAAAATAAACACAATAAAACCAATCTTAATCTAAAAAATACTTTGAATCCATGTATCCCATGTATCTTAGATGGGAGCTTAAATCACTTAATAACATTTTACTGTCCATAACAAAGCAATATATAACTCTAAATAACCACATTAAACTCTGATAAGAGCTTAGTGCGTGATATAAAATGAGGTATAAAAAGAAAACATAAAAAAATATTTCTGTATGTATTATGAAATAACTCAAAAATTCACAAAGCAAATTATAACTTTATTGGTTTGAATTTGAAATTCTAGGCCAACGTAGCTAAATCATTTAGTGTAGTGAATAACTCTGTTAACACTAAAGATAATAAAATGTTAAACATATTGCCATAAAAAATAAACCAAGGCTCCATTCTTAAACCAAAGGATACAGATTATTATTTAGCTAAATAGCAATACAAGTATATCCCCTTAAGGACACATGACATGTGTGACATGTCATGATTCCCTTTTATTCCAGAAGTTTGGTCCTTAAGGGTATATAGTTAAATATATGAATAAATATAAAAAAAAATCTTAAAATCTTTAACAATTGGTAATTAACAGCTGCTAACATTTTTATTGCTTCCCATAGTTCCCAAAATAAATTCTAAGTAACACAAAGTAGTAGCCTTCCAGCTGAAGTGGTAGAGGTTAACACAGTGAAGGAGTTTAAGCATGCGTGGGATAGACATATGGCTATCCTAACTATAAGATAAGGCCAGGGACTAATGAAAGTATTTAGAAAATTGGGCAGACTAGATGGGCCGAATGGTTTGTATCTGCCGTCACATTCTATGTTTCTATGTAACACTTGGTTTCCACTCCAATAAATGCGGTCACTATCTCACTCAAATTTCTGCTAGGTATTAACAGCAAGAAAAACAAGTTAGCAAATGCAAACTCTCAAAATATCTACATTTCAGTATGTTTAAAAATAACCTTTATATAGCGTTTATATTATATTATATATAGACAGGCATCAGTGATGAAGAGTAAACAAGTTGGTGAATCTTAAATTATAATTATTTAATGTCCCTTATAATTAGGTATACTATATCCACCATGTTTTCAGAGACACAAATCATTTATACAAATTCATGGGCAAAATACAGAAAGTGCTGCCCTAAAGTAAGTAGAAGTCAAATGTGTCAGATAATAAATCAGGTGATACATCAATCAGGAATTTGGCAACATATACATTATTCATAACACAGAGAAACATTTTCAGATGCTGCCAGTCAACATGATAAAATTATGTTTGTCCCAGAAAACGTGGCAGATATCGCAACCCTACTATAATGCCATCATAGTTAGCTATCTGGGGGATGCTCTGCCTTGGTCCCAATTAGAGTTGAGCGAACCCGAACTGAAAAGTTCGTACCAAACATTACGTTTTTTTGGACCCCGGACCTAAACACGGACATATCACTGTATGTTCGGGTTGGAGTTCGGAGTTTGTCGATTTAATTACGCGATTTGAAAGGCTGCAGGGCAGCCAATCAACAAGCGTTTGACTTGTGTGTCCTTAGAAGCCATCACAGCCATGTTTACTAATGGCATGGCTGTGATTGGCCAGTGCAGCAAGTGACCTAGCCTCTATAGAAGATGGTCACTTAATATTAGCAAATTATGCCCCTACTCGCTATACCGCGAGTAGGGGCGTGTCTATTAAACAGTGAGCAGTCTGTGGTTGCTCACTGTTAAAAATGAAAGAATTCCCCCCTCCTGAGCCCCCACCGTGATGCACGAGTGGGAGCTTTTAAACTTAAGGGGGGACCTATTGCCCCCCCAGCCCCCACCACTGAGTGGTGGGTGGGGGCCCTAAATAACAATAAGGGGGTCTTTTTGTCCTCCCCCAGCCCGCATCCCTGAGCGGCGGGTGGGGGCCCTAAATAACAATAAGGGGGGTCCTTTTGTCCTCCCTCCGGCCCCCACCCCTGAGCGGTGGGTGGAGGACATAAATAAAAATAGGGGGGGACCTAATGTACTCCGCCCAACCCCCACCCCTGTGTGGCGGGTGGGGGCCCTAAATAACCATAGGGGGGACCTACTGTCTTCCCCCCCAGCCCCCACCCCTGAGCGGTGGGTGGGGGCCATAAATACAAATTGGGGGGGACCCAATGTCCTCCCCCTGGCCCCCACCCCTGCATGGCGGGTGGGGGCCCTAAATAACAATAAGGGGGGACCTAATGTCCTCCCCCCGGCCCCCACCCCTGCGCTCAGGGGTGGGGGCCATAAATAAAAATCCTCCCCAGGTGAGTCCCCAAACCCCTAGTCACCCCCTTCCCCCCAAAAAAATTACCCCTACTTACCCCCCTCATCCTAAAAATAATGAGGGGGGACCCTTGTCTAAATACCTGTAATACCTTCTTTTTTCAGCCCCCAAAAAGGCCAAATAAAAATTCAGAATAACCGACGCAATAAAAAAACAAACAAAAAATCAAGCGCAAATAAATAATAATCCTTCTTCACCCATGGAGACTGAGCTCTTCACGGTGGAGGAAGGTTTATAAAGCCTTGCCCCGCCCTGCAATTAGGCTCAGAGCACTCTGATTGGTGGGTTTAAGCCATCCAATCAGAGTGCTCTGACAGGTAAATGAAGAGACTGACATGTAAGTCTCTACATTTACCTGTCACAGCTCTCTGATTGGTTGGCTTGAAATCCACCAATCAAGTGCTCTGTGTCATTTTACCCAGCTTGGGAAAGTTCTTTGGAATTTTCCCACGCTGTGTAAAATGGCACAGAGCACTCTGATTGGTGGATTAAGTAACCAATCAGAGTGTTATGAGTCAAATTACACAGCGTGGGAAAGTTCCAAAGAACTTTCCCACGCTGTGTAAAATGACACAGAGCACTCTGATTGGCTGTATTTCAAGCTAACCAATCAGAGTGCTCTGTGTCATTTTACACAGCGTGGGAAAGTTCTTTGGAATTCTTTGGATTTCAAGCCAACCAATCAGAGAGCTGTGACAGGTAAATGTAGAGACTTACCTGTCACCCCGCTCAGGGGTGGGGGCCGGGGGTGAGGACATTAGGTCCCCCCCTTATTGTTATTTAGGGCCCCCAGCCTCACAGGGGTGGGGGCTGGGGGGAGGACATTAGATCCCCCCCTTATTGTTATTTAGGGCCCCCACCCACCACGCAGGAGTGGGGGCCAGGGGGAAGGACATTAGGTCCCCCCAATTTTTATTTACGGCCAGTGGCTGCTCACTGTTTACTAGACATGCCCCTACTCGTGGTATAGCGAGTAGGGGCTGAATTTACTAATACTAAGTAATCTTTACCTAGTATTAGTAAATTAGGTCTTTCAGTATTTTGGTAGATAGCTCACTAATACCATGTGAATAAGCGGCTGCTTATTTTATCTTATTTTTAATTGATTTCACTATCCACATTTGTTTGCAGGGCACTTGTCCTACTCTTACCCCCATTTTACTTCCTTTTGCAGCCCTCTAGCCTCTAGAGTTTTTTAGAGCCATTTTTGTAGCCAAAAGTTCGGGTCCCCATTGACTTCAATGGGGTTCGGGTTCGGGGTCAAGTTCAGGGTCAAGTTCGAGCCCAAACCCGGACTTTTTTTCAAAGTTCGGCCGAACCCGCCGGACCCGAACATCCAGGTGTCCGCTGAACTCTAGTCCCAATTCCTCTAACCACGCTTGTGTCTGTCCCTGATCTTTCTTGAGCTCTGAGTTATGGAGTTTTAGAGCTTAATATATAGAGTCGAAAACAAAGAAAAATAAAGAGCCAGTGTTTTCTCAAAAACAGAATCCTATAGTACAGACTGGTAAAAAATAATGACAAAAAAGGTAGTAATAACAAAGCAAAATTGGAACTATTTTCAAACTAACTCTATACAGAAAACATCCTAGCCTTATAAGGCATTCCTATACCTTGCACTGCAAGTCTACCTATTGGTGCACATACCTGGCTTTATTGCATATTGCCAAAATGGCCATAATATGAGGTAGATATGTGTAAATTATACAGACTCCTGTCCAAAGTGAGCTAAAACTCACGATGAAAGATAAACCTAATGATAAAGATAGTCTAAATTACTAATAATGTAAGCCGTCTCGTAATCAATGCCATGTAATAGGAGATAACATGGCAAAAAGAAGAAAGAATACATATCAAATAATAATTAGTCAGAGTAAATCAAATCAAATCATTATAGGTATCGAATGCATCAAAAGACAGGAGAAAGTGAGAGAAGGAAAGCCAAAGATAAGCCTTTCTCCCTGAAAATCTAACTGGATAGGTAATAGGAAAAGAAAAAGATGGTTAGTCAGTTAGCATATTGATCAACCAGTGAACATGAGATTAAAAGTGTTTGGATGTAACCAAGCATGTAATTAGTGCCAAAGTGAGATAATTAAGCACCGTGCCCATATTGTCAAAAAGCCGGAATCAAAATGTCAGGTTTCTTATTAGATAAGGTACAGATGCATGTATGGAGTGTCTCACTGGTGTACCCTTTCTGTGACTGTGGACACACCTCAGGACACACGCAGTGTTACGCTGGTTTCCTGGTGTTATCCAATCATAGAAATCCCCCTATTATTTTCTAATATATAGAGTGGTCTTCCCTACATCCTTCAACCCATAGAGCCTATGAAATAAACCCATATTAAGGCGTAAGTAATTCCGAAATGTCATTGGAGTCTTCAGGCTCCTTGAGTGCAATGTCAGCAGTTGCAAAATTTGCATTGTCCCTCCTCACAACCCTCAATTACTTTGCAATCAGTTTGCCCAATCTGAGTGAGATAGTACAGTTAGCTATTTGGAAAACTGCCATAGCAATCTTAAGTCACAAAATCATAGATTCAAATTTCAGCATGGCCAACTTATCTGAGGTTGATTAAATGAATGCCGTGGTGTTATATCTTATATTTAAAAAAATATAGGAACTGCCCACATGAACAAATGCTGTCTATTGCTGCAACTGCATATTTTTTAAAGACAATTGAACTTCAATTATTTGTGCAGGGTTATCCTTTAAGTCTCTACTGTCAAAGTTTGATTCCTGAAATAGTACATCGAATTTCTAATGGCTTGTTAATGTCAGCCAATCCAGCAGTGACTGTGATTGCACTTTGATGGCGTGAGACATTTAAATCTATAATTTCTTAACTGTTCTAATTTGAGTTCAGTAATTACTTCATGCATACTCTTCTAAGTAGTATGCTTATCAAACATGCCAGTTACTGAAAGCTGTGTGTGATTAATATTTTGCTATTTATTGATATCATAACCTACTTCCATGACCAGATGATTCGGTGTAATCATGATCCAGGTTTCAAATTGGTATATTGTAGCAGACTTGATGAATACACCATGCTTATATATAGTTCCAGTTAAAAACGTAGGAGCTTACTTTCTAATTGAAATGAGAATTAGCAAATGTAGCTCAAAATTTTCAAATTTAAAAATCCATCTAACCTCTGTGAATAACTGATTGATACATTCATATTTACAAAGAAAAATAGAATCTAATTATATTAGTATATCTATATTACCTTTTACCCCTAAATCAGTCAAGGATGCAGTTTTAGACATTACTGTAGCAATCACACATTTAATTTACATTTGTATATCATGCATGATTCCAATAGATTCATTTAAGTTCTATTATCCTGATATATGGAAGCGACCTCAGACTTTTGGTTTGTATGGCTGACAAACACTCTGGATTGCCTGTGATGATTATGCACAAACAATTGATAGTTTGTATACCCCTTTGAAGCTCTGTGAGTTTAAGTATCTCGGATTGTAAAGTCCCATTAAGTAATAAACCATTGTTCTCGTTACCCTTGTACACATTTAGCTCACAAATTAAAATGTAGATATGTAATCCTCCTGTTTACTTCTTAAGGTTACAAAATACAAAGTTCCTTTGACCTGTGTTGAAACAGCATTACATAATGTCCAGGCTAAGTTCACCAGCATCCACATTGTTTTTCTTTTAATATTAAAAATTATGGGGCACCAAATAGCACAACAATCCAAAAGAAGGCAAAAAACCCAGTCTGAAGTGCTTTAAATTTTGCAACAAACTAGGAAAAAATTCCTTCTTGGCCCCAAAATAGCAGTCAGATGTCTCCTTGCATCAAGCAGCTATTACCCCACTAATTAGAAATTATATCCCTGTATGTTATGTTTTTGCAAGTATTCATCCAATTGCAGTTTAAACATCTGTATGGACTCTGATAAAACCACCTTTTCAGGCAGAGGTGTATGTCTCTTTTGCCCCTTCCCTAGCCTTTCTGTGTATCTTTTTGTCCCCTAGCTCCTCTGGGTGTCTTTCCCTCCATGCCCCTGTCTGTCTCTTTTCCCACTTCCCCAGCTTCTGTGTGCCTCTTTGTCCCCCCTTTGAGGTCTCTTTTCTCCAATCCTGTGCCTGCTCACCTCCCCTAGGTAGCATTAACGAGCTGCTCAGCCATGCTACATGGAGTGACTGGCTTAGGGGGGGGGGGGTGCTATGGTCTGTCCTCCTGCTGGTCAAACAGATCTTGTGCCCCACACGACAGTGCGCCTGTCGGGGATAAAATCAGGCAGCCACCTTATGGTTGTGCCGGCCCTGTATGGAACCTATCTGAAAATGGGTAAGATGTCTCACATTTCAGTGGTTGTCAGGTGCTCTTCAAAGTACTTCAAAGTACTTTTTTACTATAAGTAATACAGAAAGCTCACAGTCATTTTGTAACATGCATGTGGCTACTTTTACATTGAGAGTAGTGATTTGGTTTTAATGGAAAACTTGCATCACACAGAAAAATCATTTCTACAACAGAGTCTAGGCTAACAAATTAATTAGCAAAAGAGCACGTAAATAAAAATGTTTATAGAAGGTGTTTAATTACAGAGTACAAAATTCCAAGAGAAGGTAATTCTGAGATCCAGCACCTGTCAACATTTCTGACAAGTAGAATGATGAAATTTCCAAATTGTGATTTTATTTCTTCCTCATAGACTAGCAAACAATTTTAGTTTTTATAGATATGAAAATAGCCATCTTTAAACACTTACTTACTTTAATATTGTTGTAGGTGTGTTGCTGTTTCGGTGTTTGGCACTGCAGTGCCAGCGTTTGAAACTAATAAAAAGCAATGATAGGGTCTCTTTTTATTCAATAAAATTGACACACCTTATCTTAAAATATATAAGGGGAAGCTGAAAGTGTTCCAGAAGGTCTACATTTGAGCATCTGCTAAAGTTGCCTTTATCATAACCCCACTTGTCACCAAACACCATGCCACTCCACTCCATTCGTAGCGGCTGTGGATACAGAAATTTTAGCTCATCCTCAGCCTGTTTACCCAAGAATGTGTGCAGATACAGCGTCAGCTCTGTCTCTTCAAGAAGAGGGGGCAGTTGTGGTGCTCAACTGTTACCAAATTTCAGCAGCAGAAGTGCCTGCAATGTCGGTGTTGGAGGAGCTCAAAGGATGTCATTTGGAAGTTGTCAAGCTGGAATGAGTGGATGTGGATATGGTGGATCCAGTTCTGGCTGTGGTTTTGGGTCTGGTATTGGATTGGGTGCTGGATTAAGCCTTGGCGGTCGTGGCTTTGGACCTTGCGGAGCATTTCCTCAAGGATGCATTACACCAGTAACTGTAAACAAAAGCCTTCTAGCACCGATCAAATTAGATGTTGACCCAGCCATCCAGAGACTTAAAAAAGAAGAGAAAGAACAAATCAAGACTCTAAATAACAAATTTGCATCATTTATTGACAAGGTAAGATATAGTAGATATACTCACACTTGAGTTGAGGATGAACACATTTCCTAAGTCCTCCTTAGATTGAGTAATTTAAGCAGTACTATATTTCAACTACTAGTAAAAGTATTGTGTTTTATATAATGTTTAATTTCTCTTGATGTTTATAACGAAAACATAGTATTTTGTATAATATAAATTAAACAATTAGCTTATTTTAAGAAAAAATAACAACAAAGTAGTAATAATTCAAATGAAGATATGTTAATATGGATGCATGTGTCAATGTGATTGTTGTTCTAGGTACGATTTTTGGAGCAACAGAATAAGGTGCTTGAGACGAAGTGGTGTTTTCTGCAAGAGCAAAAAACAGCCAAATTTAATTTTGAGCCGCTATTTGAAGCATATTTGTGCAACCTCCGAAGACAGCTCGATTTCTTAGAATGTGAGAAAGCTCGACTAGAAGGAGAAAGGAAAACTATGGAGGATTTAGTAGATGAATTCAAGAGAAAGTATGCATATTCTTTACCATGACTTAATTATTACTTATTAATTAATCATTAATAATTATTTGTTAACATTAGCGTGCACTAAACATTGTGAAAAAAACAAAGAATACAGAGTTCTTAAATTAATTCAACAGATACGAAGAGGAAATCCATAAGCGGACAGCTGCTGAAAATGAATTTGTAGCACTTAAAAAGGTATTTAGGAAGAATGAACAAGAATATGAACAAGAAATTCTAAAATCAAATTGAATGTTTTCTTAATATTATTTTTTTTTCTCCAAATTGATCTACAGGACGTTGATGCTGCTTTTCTCAAGAAAACTGAATTACAGTCAAAGGTGGACTGTTTGAGTGATGAAATTGCCTTCTTGCGGTCTATATATGAAATGGTAAAAATATATACTTTTTTTTTCTGTTTAAATATTTACTTGTAAATATGAATAAATACTAAAAAAAAAATTCTAGAGGAAATATAGTAACCTGTAGTCATGACAAAGTAGGGTTGAATATCTTATTTAAATCTCTAAATAACTTGATGAATCACTAAGCATTAGTTTGGCATATATGTGTGCTTTCTAGGTACCATTCAGTTAGCAACATAGAAACATAGAAACATAGAATGTGACGGCAGATAAGAACCATTCGGCCCATCTAGTCTGCCCAATTTTCTAAATACTTTCATTAGTCCCTGGCCTTATCGTATAGTTAGGATAGCCTTATGCCTATCCCACGCATGCTTAAACTCCTTTACTGTGTTAACTTCTACCACTTCAGCTGGAAGGCTATTCCATGCATCCACTACCCTCTCAGTAAAGTAGTACTTCCTGATATTATTTTTAAACATTTGCCCCTCTAATTTAAGACTATGTCCTCTTGTTGTGGTAGCTTTTCTTCTTTTAAATATGGTCTCCTCCTTTACTGTGTTGATTACCTTTATGTATTTAAATGTTTCTATCATACCCCCCCTGTCTCGTCTTTCCTCCAAGCTATACATGTTAAGACCCTTTAACCTTTCCTGGTAAGTGTTATTCTGCAATCCATGAACCAATTTAGTAGCCCTTCTCTGAACTCTCTCTAAAGTATCAATATCCTTCTGAAGATATGGTCTTCAGTACTGCGTACAATACTCCAAGTGAGGTCTCACCAGTGTTCTGTACAATGGCAAGAGCATTTACCTCTTTCTACTGCTAATACCTCTCCCTATGCAACCAAGCATTCTGCTGGCATTTCCTGGTGCTCTATTACATTGTCTGCCTACCTTTAAGTCATCAGAAATAATCACCCCTAAATCCCTTTCCTCAGATGTTGAGGTTAGGACTCTATCAAATATTCTGTACTCTGCCCTTGGGTTTTTACGTCCAAGATGCATTATATTGCACTTATCTACATTAAATGTCAGTTGCCACAACTCTGACCATTTTTCTAGTTTACCTAAATCATTTGCCATTTGGCTTATCCCTCCTGGAACATCAACCCTGTTACATATCTTAGTATCATCAGCAAAAAGACATAACTTACCATCAAGACCTTCTGCAATATCACTAATAAAAATATTAAAGAGAATGGGTCCAAGTACAGATCCCTGAGATGCCCATGCTTTGAATATACTCCATTGACTACAAAACTCTGTTGCCTGTCACTCAGCCACTTCCTTACCCATCAACAATATTGCAATCCAAACTTAAAGATTGCAATTTATTGATAAGCCTTCTATGTGCAACAGTGTCAAAAGCCTTACTGAAATCTAGGTAAGCAATGCCTACTGCACCACTCTGATCTATTACTTTAGTTACCCAATCAAAAAAATCAATAAGATTAGTTTGGCATGATCTCCCTGAAGTAAACCCATGTTGACTCTGATCTTGAAATCCATGTGTTTTTAGATGTTCAACAATCCTATCCTTTAACATGGTTTCCATTACTTTCCCCACTACTGAAGTAAGGCTTAGCTTACTGGCCTATAGTTGCCCGACTCCTCCCTACTACCTTTCTTGTGAATGGGCACAACATTCGCTAACTTCCAATCTTCTGGGACTACTCCTGTTAACAATGATTGGTTAAATAAATCTGTTAATGGTTTTGTTAGTACACCACTAAGCTCTTTTAATAACTTGGGTGTATTCCATCAGGTCCCATTGCCTTACTACTGCATGACTTTTGCAAACACTGGTGGTAATTATTTTGAAAAAAATGTTTTAACTATTTAAAATAATCTCTTTTTTTCTACCATCATTATATGCCATGTTCCTTTCCATTATAAACTGCACATAGTAAAATGATTTTCAGTAATTCTTGATATGTTTTAACATGATCACATTCATTTACTTTATTGTATTCTTCTTTTGGCGAGGTATTGATGCCCATCTTAAAGACAAGTATATAGTTGTTGCTGCATTGTTTGATTCTAATAACTGGTAACCATAAGGAATTGTACCCTGATTTCAGAAATCAGGCTCACTGAGATGTATGTTTTGGTGATGCAGATTTATCTGAACCTCTAAATCAGTGGTTCTCAAACAAGTCCTCAAGACCAACCAACAGTCCAGGTTTGGTTAGTATCTCCATTGGAATAAAACATAATACATAAATCCTGGACTGTTGGTGGGCCATGAGGACTGGTTTTATAACCACTGCTCTAAATCGAATATAATGCAATATCAGATAACTCAAACAAGGCAAAACTAAATTAAATGAAGAGTGCATCATATTATATTGAAGTCCCAAACTGGCACACTTGTACAAGGACTCCAAAGGTTGGCACCTAAAGATGTACTGGATACTAACTCATCATTTAAATTGTGTATGAGAAACCATTTTATTTGCCAAAAGATGACATACACTTTGTTTACTTTTATTATGTACAAAACATGCTATTAAATTATAAATGGTGTGGTGTGTCTAGCATTTCTTACAATAAGTAAATTCAAAAGATGAACATAAAATGTTCTAGGGCATTTTCAGAACCATATATTTGATCACATTTTTCAACCAATCTGGTTATTTGACTACCAACGTTTGCTTCTAGAACAATCTATGGTGTGTAGCCTTTGGAGCCTAGAGTAAAATAAATTGACCTTTTTCAGTTTTTGACTAATGAAAAAGCATCGTGAAATTTGTTAAAGTGCCCTGTTCTAAAACGTGGTGCAAAAATGTAAACATTGAGTAGCAGGCCATGGAATGTGCCTGCCGGATGCACTGGTTTATATGGTAATTGTCTTAGTTTTAGTACTTTAGAACTTGGTTTAGAACAGAGCACTGTTAGAATCTCACAGACAGTCTTTTAAATATGATACTAAAAAAATGAAAAAGTTAAAATTATTAAACACTAGACACTTCTTGCAGGATTTTGGATCTAGTGGTAAAAAGTAATAAAAGTGATACGGCTTGTGTTTTTGCAGGAAATATGCCAGCTGCAGTCTCAGATCTCAGATACTTCAGTGACTGTGACCATGGATAACAACCGAGATCTGAATCTGGATGGAATCATTGCTGACGTTAAAGCTGAGTATGAAGACATTGCTAGGAAGAGCAGAGCTGAAGCTGAGTGCTGGTATCAATCAAAAGTAGGTCTTATTACCTTCACTTAGAACACATTTCTCTCAAACAATCAATACACAGCTCATGGAAAGCTACATTTAGTTATAACTTTCTCTTTTACAAATGGTGGGTCACAAATCATAACATGTAAGTGTTCAAGCAAGCACCCTTCAACCCTGCAGATGCTTTTAAAAAAATGTCAAGCACGTATACACATTTTGTGTTTTGTTGCCGAAGAAGCCCTTCCCTCCAATGAACACTGGCAAAGCATCATGGGAGTTTAAGTAAAATACTAGCTTAGAATCAACCATTGGCCACCACTGGCATAAGAAAAACAAACATACTGGGCATTTATATAATTGATTAAGTTGCAGAGGTGTTAGGGAGAGCATTTCTGAAAATTATGGAGATTGGTAGCAAGAAAAGGCAATGCTTGTCCTAAATAATAAAAATCATACAGCACTTGCTGGTCTTTGGTTCTTTGTATTTTTGAGTATTTGAAAGCTGCAAAATATATTTAGTCAAACAAATGTTTTTTTTAAACCTCCATAGTAACTGTCTTTGTTGTATCTCTACTGTGGAACATAAAAACTTTCCTGCGTTAATATATTCAATTCCCCACAGTACGAAGAGTTAAAGGTAGCTGCAGGCAAACGTGGAGAAGATTTAAGATGCACCAAAAATGAAATTGCTGATTTGAACCGACTCATTAATAGATTGAAGGGGGAGATCGATAATGCCAGAGCACAGGTAAAGTCACAATATTTAAAGAGATCATTAGGAGAAGTGGAGAAAAAGTTATGTCACAAATTATTTACAGTCTGTCATGTGACAGTGTTATAATTTGACTTATGACCACTGTTTTATTATACTAAAATTTAGTATGTTTCTTGTACGTAAGTAATCTTCTGCCATTACAGTTATATTGGAATAATATCAATTCACATATTGATTAAATATATTTATATCATTTTCCCTTTAATTAGTCAAGAAGGAATTATCAGAAAACAAAAACAGTATTTTAATTCTATTAATTAATACAAAATAACATAATATGGATAGAAGATATGCACAACAAATATTTGATTCATTCTGAAAACATAATATTCTACAAACTTTAGAATTAAATAGAGTGTTACTTCTATCCAGTTTATAAAATTCATTTGTAATCCTTTAAGAGCAAAATGAGATATGGAAACATCCTGGCACCGACATTTTAATCTTTCCTTTTAGTGTCTTGAAACATGATTAATCTAGCTTTGTTGCAGACTAGTATTAGTGCCATGATTTCAGGGTAGTGCCAGTACATAAACCAACAGTGAATGAAAGCATTCATTACTGGACCAGCAAAACAACAATGAATGCGGAGACAATTAAGATGAAATTAAAGTATCTTAATGCAGAACATATTTAAAGTAATTCTATAGATATATTTTTGAAATATTTAGAATATTTTAGAATAAGCTTTTTTTAAAACATTTGTATTATGGTTAAAATAAAAAAAAAAAAGCATAATGGAAATGTAAAACCATTTGGTTTATACACCGTCCACTCCTCTTGTCTAAAACTATTTTAGCGTACCAAACTTGAAGCTGCAATTTCAGAAGCAGGGGATCGTGGGGAAATGGCTGTCAATGATGCAAAGATAACTTTCATTTCTTTATTTATTTCATTAAAGAAAAGTCATTATTACATTTTCTTTTGACTTCTTAGCGTTGTAAACTGGAAGCTGCTATAACTGAGGCAGAAGAACGCGGAGAAGCCGCTGTCAAAGATGCCAGGAACAAACTTTGTGAATTGGAGGATGCCCTGCAGAAAGCCAAGCAGAACATGGCTTGCCAACTCCGAGAATACCAGGAGCTGATGAATGTGAAACTGGCTCTGGATGTTGAGATCGCCACCTACAGGAAACTCCTGGAAGGAGAGGAGTGCAGGTTTGCACAAAGTAGAATTTGCAATGAAAATATATTATTAGAACACATTAACGTCAGTGGGGGGAAATCATGAATATATTATGTTTTAAATTACCCCTATGCTTTTATTTTTTTCATATACTAAAAAGATGAAAAGTGTATGTTATAATTAGTACAATCTGAAGGTATCAGAGGTTGAATTTGATGACTATTGTATTTAAAACTAGTACTGTGTGGTTTATTTAATAATCTCCAAACCGTGGCAAATTAAAATATGAAAATAAGTAGGCAACAAAATGTAGGCAACAATAACGTACTTTGAAAAATTAATCAACTCAACTCTTCTCTGTTCTAGTCTAGAGATGTTGGCTTATTATTGCATCCATTTTATTCTATCACTTACCAATGATATGGAGATTTTATCTTTATTATGAGCCTTGTGTACTTGAGAAAATTCAGTACTGCTGAAAAAAATGACACACACCAACAAGTAAATTAGTTAAAACGTGCTTGATAAATTTTACCTTTTAATAATAAAATAAAGTCTGTCATTTTATTTTTAGGCTCGCTGGAGAAGGATCAGATTCGGTTAAGATCTGTAAGTAAGATGATATTTATAGGACTAAAATAGTCCACACTAATGTTGAAAATGCAGTGTGTTTAAATGCATTGAATATTAAATCTTTGACTTTATTTTTTGTTAGCTGTTGTAACTTCAACTTGTGGAGGAGCATACAATAGCTGTGGATCCATAGGAGGTGGTGGATTCTACGGTAGTGGAGGATCAACATGCAGAGGCAATTATAGTTGCTCTGGACTGGATACACCTCTAATTCAGCTTCCAAAATGCTGAAAAAGCTGACCGAAGAATTAATGGTTAACAACAGATTTTGTTTTATATTGATAGCTTCAATACATAGTAGTGATGATCTTGTCTTTTACATTAATAAATGCATATTGAGATTCTAAATTGAAAATCCACCGTAGAGTACAATTTTCAGACACACAGGGGTAGTCACTATAGTGAGAATTTAAAGTGAATTTCAAATTTAAAAGCAAAGTAGCTGAGCTGGAAGGTGATTTGACCTTAAATTTGAAATTTACAATGAATTCTCACTTTAGTGAAAAACCCTTTAATTTTGTGGAATCATCTCAAAGCTGTGTTTTTTTTTTTTTTTTTATTCTACCAGGTTTAAAATCCCCAATATAATTAAAACGAATTGAGGAGTTTTGCACATGTAAGATGATTAAACATGTTTTAAAGTATATGAATGTTTTAATGAAAGTTTTAAATGGTAGATGAATGTTTAATGTAAGCATGTATTTGAGATATATAATACAAGTGATTGTTGAAGCTGTCAGTATATGAGCAGTAATCTAGGCTAGCCATAGTTATTCATATGTTAAACTGAACTCTATGTTCAAGGTTGAGTGGGTACTTTTAACTTTTCCTCAAAACTCTTTTTTCCTGATACTAGTAGATATTATTAGCAGAAACATACTATCAGGCATACTAACATAGATAGAAAATTGGTCCATTAAACCAAAAGGTATATGCATAACTTATACAAGGATTATATATACTCAATATATAACTATATATACATTGATACTTTAAGGGTTTAACACTAAATAGTGTCCCTTACCCCTCAAAATGCTAAACTACGTGCTTGAAAAAATATATAGTGTCATATTCCTGCAAAATATGTATTACTGCTTTCTAATTTCCCGGTTCTGTTGTTTTGTGTTCCTTCAGTTTGGTCAATAAACTGCAATTTATGCATTTGCTTCACAATATGTTGCTGTTGTAGTTATTACATTTACATTATTCAATTTAGTGTTTTACTAGAAAGAGTACATTGACATTTCTTTCCTTTTCATGTACCTTCTAGAAGGCACACACAATGCAAAATGTCTTTCTTTCTTTCTTTCCTAGTGCAATATTGTTACGTTAGAACAAATGTACAACAAAAAGGAACATGTATGAATGCCCACTCACACATTGCTGAGCCACTTCATTTGCTCACAATTAATGCTTAAAATGAGAGGATTAGAATGACCCAGTTGTGATCTTGCTGCTTTGCATTAGTGGATGTTACATATTTCAGATTGAATATTAGCCATATAAATAATGAAACAGCAGAAAATAGGGATCATAGTATATACCATTTGGATAGATCAGATTGAATTAATTAGAACTGAACTATCATGCTCCCGGGTCATGGGGTCCTTCAACAATCCTGTCCTGGTTACCGCCTCTCGAAGTCTTGTAATAGGTAGATAAGGTCTTACATTCTCTCTAGTTCCTCTGTTATGATCAGAGATGGCTATAGCTTTGATCATAATGATCATAATCAGCCTAGATGATTGCCCATCCATATCCTCTAGCTCTGGTTGCCTGCTCAGTATCTTTAGTAGCATTGGCCAAGCAGTCATCACCATTGTCTAGGTGCCTCATGCTCTACCACAACATGCATGACTGTTGGCAGTGAAACAGTGGTGGGAAGATTACTTTACTGACTGCCGTGAGTCGATGGGATGTGTGTATGTTGAACATGAGCAGAAGACACAGAGGGAAAGTTATGTAAGCTCTGCCACACTACAAAAGTATGATACTGTCAGTAATAGCAATATGAACTGCATAGGGGGTTGAAGGAACACAGTGTGTGAAACAAATCAAAACACATTGGAATTTAAACCTGCATCTGTAGACACTATGTCACCAATTGGAAAAATGATTAGAGTGATTTTTTTTTAGTTAGTGCTAAATTATGGATGGAACCCATAAATGGAGAGTAGAAGAGCTATAAATGTGATGTATAGATGAAAGAGAGGGTAGGTGGGAGGAAAGGTGAAGGAGAGAAGGAAAATAGGGGAAGAAATGCTGTCAAAACTAGAAGCTCAGTTAGGAGGTTATTTAAAATATATGTGATATGTAATGCCCACAATGCCTGGCCAACACTTAAGTCTAGGTGGGTATCATAGTCATCCCTGCAATGCTAGTTAGTCGGTATAGTATACTGAGCATAATGTTACAAAGCACATGTATTGTCTGATAAAACTGGCTGATCATCATGGAATTTGCACATTATTTGACATCTGACTAGACATTGCACATAAGCCGATGCACACACACACAACACACACATATATAATAATATATACATACAAATAAATTACTGTTATGCATCACCTGCACATCTCATGATGGACTTCAAGGGTTTTTTGGGGGGCATAGAAAATCAAAAATAATGTTTCCGTAACTATTTTAGAGTTCCCAGCTTTACATCTAAATGAGTACAGACACGGATTGTGTTTCAGACTTCACATTGCATTTCTGCAGATACCCTTACAAATAAACACAGATTAAAAAAAAAAAAAAAGCATGGGTGGTAATCCAAAAGGATCAGTGGCCAGAAACTAGCCATGGACAGCAGTTTCAACCTTGTGGGTCTCATAAGCTGGTTCTGGTTTGGAAATATATAAACATAAAGACATCCATTACATTACATTACATATATACAAACACACACACACAAAAATACCTAAGTACACATACTGACATTGCTGTATTATCCTATCGACATTGGAATATCAACGTGCAAGTGTGTTAAAAAAATGATAAGCTTAGAGTCATGTCTACAAATGTTTGCAGTTTAGGGAATAAGATCCCTGAACTTGTGGCAATAATGGCAACTGATAGTGTAGATTTAGTCGCTGTTACTGAGACATGGTATAATGAGAAAAATGACTGGGACATAGCAATACCAGGGTACTCTTTATATAGAAAAGACAGGGAAGGCAGGAAAGGGGAAGGGGTGGCCCTGTTTGTGAAGGATAGCATAAAATCTAGCCTAACAAAAGTTAGTGAGGTGAACATAGAGTCCGTTTGGGTTACGTTAGAATTTGGTAATCACACAGTAACTCGTGTAGGTGTGATTTATAGGCCCCCAGGACAAATTGAAGAGTTAGATAATGTACTAGTTGATGAAATAGCTAAAATGACAATGAAGGGGGAAGTTATCATCATGGGTGACTTTAATCTTCCTGATGTGAATTGGAAATCAAAAATAGCTGCTTGTGCCAGGAGCACACATATTCTAAACTCCCTACTGGGATTGTCTCTAAAACAAGTCGTTGAGGAGCCAACTCATAAAGAGGCCATACTAGATTTAGTGTTAACAAATGGAGATTTGGTATCCGATATTACTGTAGGTGAAAGTTTAGGATCCAGTGATCATAAGTCAGTGTGGTTTAATATAAGAACAGTGACTGAGTCAGACCACACAAAAACAAAAGTTTTAGACTTTAGAAAAACAGACTTTTCTAAAATTAGAATATGTGTAAAGAAGTCATTATCAGACTGGAGCAATTTAAATGGAGTCCAAGAGAAATGGGATTATTTAAAAGTTGCACTATTGAAGGCAACAGAAAATTGCATTAGGTTTGTCAGTAAAAGCAAAAAACTCAAGAAACCACTGTGGTACTCCGCAGATGTGGCCAAAATAGTAAAAAACTAAAAGTTAGCATTTAGTAATTATAAAAAAAACCAGAGTGAGGAAGACAGAATGATATATAAGATTAGGCAGAAAGAGGCTAAGCAAGTTATAAGAGCTTCCAAATCACACACAGAAGAGAAAATAGCACAGTCAGTAAAAAGGGGGGACAAAACTTTTTTTAGATACATAAATGAGAAAAGAAAAGTAAAACAAGGATTAGTTAGATTAAAAACAAAAGAAGGAAGGTATGTAGAAGAGGATAAAGGTCTAGCTGACTGCCTCAATGACTATTTCTGTTCGTTATTTACAGATGAAAATGAAGGAAAGGTACCTCAGTTAAGAAAAAGGATAAATGAGTCATTTATTACATGTGAGTTTAAAGAGGAAGAGGTTCTATTTCAACTCTCAAAAGTAAAGACAAATAAGTCAATGGGACCTGATGGAATACACCTAAAGCTATTAAAAGAGCTTAGTGGTGTACTAGCAGAACCATTAACAGATTTATTTACCAATCATTGATAACAGGAGAAGTCCCAGAAGATTGGAAGTTGGCGAATGTTGTGCCCATTCACAAAAAGGTAATAGGGAGGAGGCGGGCAACTATAGGCCAGTAAGCCTTACTTCAGTAGTGGGGAAAGTGATGGAAACCATGTTAAAGGATAGGATTGTTGAACATCTAAAAACACATGGATTTCAAGATCAGAGACAACATGGATTTACTTTTTTTGATTGGGTAACTAAAATTATAGATCAGGGTTGTGCAGTAGACATTGCTTACCTAGATTTCAGTAAAGCTTTTGACACTGTTGCACATAGAAGGCTTATCAATAAACTGCAATATTTAAGTTTGGATTGCAATATTGTTGAATGGGTAAGGCAGTGGCTGAGTGACAGGCAACAGAGGGTTGTAGTCAATGGAGTATATTCAAAGCTTGGGCTTGTCACCAGTGGGGTACCTCAAGGATCTGTACTTGGACCCATTCTCTTTAATATTTTTATTAGTGATATTGCAGAAGGTCTTGATGGTAAGGTATGTCTTTTTGCTGATGATACTAAGATATGTAACAGGGTTGATGTTCCAGGAGGGATAAGCCAAATGGCTAATGATTTAGGTAAACTAGAAAAATGGGCAGAGTTTTGGCAACTAACATTTAAAGTGGATAAGTGCAAGATAATGCATCTTGGACGTAAAAACCCAAGGGCAGAGTACAGAATATTTGATAGAGTCCTAACCTCAACATCTGAGGAAAGGGATTTAGGGGTGATTATTTCCGATGACTTAAAGGTAGGCAGACAATGTAATAGAGCAGCAGGAAATGCTAGCAGAATGCTTGATTGTATAGTGAGAGGCATTGGCAGTAGAAAGAGGGAAGTGCTCATGCCATTGTACAGAACACTGGTGAGACCTCACTTGGAGTATTGTACGCAATACTGGAGATCGTATCTTCAGAAGGATATTGATACCTTAGAGAGAGTTCAGAGAAGGGCTACTAAACTGGTTCATGGATTGCAGGATAAAACTTACCAGGAAAGGTTAAAGGATCTTAACATGTATAACTTGGAGGAAAGACGAGACAGGGAGGATATGATAGAAACATTTAAATACATAAAGGGAATCAACACAGTAAAGGAGGAGACTATATTTAAAAGAAGAAAAACTTCCACAACAAGAGGACATAGTCTTAAATTAGAGGGACACAGGTTTAAAAATAATATCAGGAAGTATTACTTTACTGAGAGGGTAGTGGATGCATGGAATAGCCTCCAGCTGAAGTGGTAGAGGTTAACACAGTAAAGGAGTTTAAGCATGCGTGGGATAGGCATAAGGCTAACCTAACTATAGGATAAGGCCAGGGACTAATGAAAGTATTTAGAAAATTGGGCAGACTAGATGGGCCGAATGGTTCTTATCTGCCGTCACATTCTATGTTTCTATGTAAATACTGATTCTGCACACACAATAACACCAACATACAAACAAACTAACATTGTGTACATACATAAACAAAACTACGCAGTGACACTCTTCACAAACAATACATGCTATTGCATTTGCATTCATTCAATTATTTTTTACATACAGACACCCTCAAATGCACATATATTGCACAAACGATATAACATGTCATATTTTAAAGCCACTTATAACATTACTAGACATACTCAGACAGTCTTTCATACATGTGTTTGTGAGAGATTGTCATGTTTATGTCATAAGTGGCTGTCACAACAGTTTGCATTAAATGATAATTAGTGATGTACCGAACTGTTCGCCGGCGAATAGTTCCCGGCGAACTTAACGTGTTCGCGTTCGCTGCGGCGGGCGGACACATGCGCGGTTCGATCCGCCCCCTATTTGTCATCATTGAGCAAACTTTGACCCTGTGCCTCTCGGTCAGCAGACACATTCCAGCCAATCAGCAGCACTCCCTCCCTTCCACACCCTCCAACCTCCCTCCCAGCATCCATTTTCGATTCATTCTGAAGCTGCATGCTTAGTGAGAGGAGGGAAAGTTTAGCTGCTGCTGATTAGATAGGGAAATTGATAGCTAGGCTAGGGTATTCAGTGTCCACTACAATCCTGAAGGACTCATCTGATCTCTGCTGTAAGGACAGCACCCCAAAAAGCCCTTTTTAGGGCTAGAACAACAGGCTGCTTTTTTATTTATTTTTTCTGTGTAATGTAATTGCAGATGCCTGCCTGCCTGCCAGCTTCTGTGTGAGGCTCACAGTGGACCACTTATATCTGTTGTGACAATAGCTTAAGCTTTAGATTTAAAAAAATACAACATTTTCACTGTAATAGAAGAGCAGTTGCCTGCCTGCCAACTTCTGTGTCAGGCTGGATGCTGTGCCCATTTGCACAGTCAGTGCCACCACTCATATCTGTTGTGACAATAGCTTAAGCTTTAGATTTAAAAAAATATATATTTTTTTCACTGTAATAGAAGAGCAGTTGCCTGCCTGCCATCATCTGTGTCAGGCTGGATGCTGTGCCCATTTGCACAGTCAGTGCCACCACTCATATCTGTTGTGACAATAGCTTAAGCTTTAGATTTAAAAAAAATAAAAATTCACAGTAATAGAAGAGCAGTTAGTTGTCTGCAAGCGTCTGGGTGTCAGGCCTCCTTCAGCATGTGCTCTGCAGACCTGTGCCAGCGTACTTTGACAGTCGCCACTCATACCTGGTGTCTCTGTAGCGTGCTTTTACAAAGAAAAAAGGTTTCCAGTGTAAGCTAATAACAGCGAGTCAGTGTCCTTCAAGCGGCTCTGTCAGGCCTACAGTGTGTGCTCTCCAGAACTGTTCCAGTGCACATTGCCAATCATATCTGGTGTCTCTATAGCGTGCTTTTACAAAGAAAAAAGGTTTCCAGTGTAAGCTAATAGCAGCCAGTCAGTGTCCTTCAAGCGGCTCTGTCAGTCCTTCCTTCAGCATGTGCTCTCCAGAACTGTTACAGTGCGCATTGCCACTCATATCTGGTGTCTCTGTAGCGTGCTTTTACAAACAAAAAAGGTTTCCAGTGTAAGCTAATAGCAGCCAGTCAGTGTCCTTCAAGCGGCTCTGTCAGTCCTTCCTTCAGCATGTGCTCTCCAGAACTGTTACAGTGCGCATTGCCACTCATACCTGGTGTCTCTGTAGCGTGCTTTTACAAAGAAAAAAGGTTTCCAGTGTAAGCTAATAGCAGCCAGTCAGTGTCCTTCAAGCGGCTCTGTCAGGCCTACAGTGTGTGCTCTCCAGAACTGTTCCAGTGCACATTGCCAATCATATCTGGTGTCTCTATAGCGTGCTTTTACAAAGAAAAAAGGTTTCCAGTGTAAGCTAATAGCAGCCAGTCAGTGTCCTTCAAGCGGCTCTGTCAGGCCTACAGTGTGTGCTCTCCAGAACTGTTCCAGTGCACATTGCCAATCATATCTGGTGTCTCTATAGCGTGCTTTTACAAAGAAAAAAGGTTTCCAGTGTAAGCTAATAGCAGCCAGTCAGTGTCCTTCAAGCGGCTCTGTCAGTCCTTCCTTCAGCATGTGCTCTCCAGAACTGTTACAGTGCGCATTGCCACTCATATCTGGTGTCTCTGTAGCGTGCTTTTACAAACAAAAAAGGTTTCCAGTGTAAGCTAATAGCAGCCAGTCAGTGTCCTTCAAGCGTCTCTGTCAGTACTTCCTTCAGCGTGTGCTCTCCAGAACTGTTACAGTGCACATTGCCACTCATATCTGGTGTCTCTATAGCGTGCTTTTACAAAGAAAAAAGGTTTCCAGTGTAAGCTAATAGCAGTCAGTCAGTGTCCTTCAAGCGGCTCTGTCAATCCTTCCTTCAGCGTGTGCTCTCCAGAACTGTTCCAGTGCACATTGCCACTCATATCTAGTGTCTCTGTAGCGTGCTTTTACAAAGAAAAAAGGTTTCCAGTGTAAGCTAATAGCAGCCAGTCAGTGTCCTTCAAGCGTCTCTGTCAATCCTTCCTTCAGCGTGTGCTCTCCAGAACTGTTCCAGTGCACATTGCCACTCATATCTAGTGTCTCTGTAGCTTGCTTTTACAAAGAAAAAAGGTTTCCAGTGTAAGCTAATAGCAGCCAGTCAGTGTCCTTCAAGCGGCTCTGTCAGTCCTTCCTTCAGCGTGTGCTCTCCAGAACTGTTACAGTGCACATTGCCACACATATCTGGTGTCTCTGTAGCGTGCTTTTACAAACAAAAAAGGTTTCCAGTGTAAGCTAATAGCAGCCAGTCAGTGTCCTTCAAGCGGCTCTGTCAGTCCTTCCTTCAGCGTGTGCTCTCCAGAACTGTTACAGTGCACATTGCCACTCATATCTAGTGTCTCTGTAGCGTGCTTTTACAAAGAAAAAAGGTTTCCAGTGTAAGCTAATAGCAGCCAGTCAGTGTCCTTCAAGCGGCTCTGTCAGGCCTACAGTGTGTGCTCTCCAGAACTGTTCCAGTGCACATTGCCAATCATATCTGGTATCACTATAGCGTGCTTTTACAAAGAAAAAAGGTTTCCAGTGTAAGCTAATAGCAGCCAGTCAGTGTCCTTCAAGCGGCTCTGTCAGGCCTACAGTGTGTGGTCTGCAGAACTGTTACAGTGCACATTGCCAATCATATCTGGTGTCTCTATAGTGTGCTTTCACAAAGAAAAAAGGTTTCCAGTGTAAGCTAATAGCAACCAGTCAGTGTCCTTCAAGCGGCTCTGTCAGGCCTACGGTGTTTGCTCTCCAGAACTGTTACAGTGCACATTGCCACTCATACCTGGTGTCTCTATAGCGTGCTTTTACAAAGAAAAAAGGTTTCCAGTGTAAGCTAATGGCAGCCAGTCAGTGTCCTTCAAGCGGCTCTGTCAGGCCTACAGTGTGTGCTCTCCAGAACTGTTAAAGTGCACATTGCCAATCATATCTGGTGTCTCTATAGCGTGCTTTTACAAAGAAAAAAGGTTTCCAGTGTAAGCTAATAGCAGCCAGTCAGTTTCCTTCAAGCGGCTCTGTCAGTCCTTCCATTAGCGTGTGCTCGCCAGAACTGTTACAGTGCACATTGCCAATCATATCTGGTGTCTCTATAGCGTGCTTTTACAAAGAAAAAAGGTTTCCAGTGTAAGCTAATAGCAGCCAGTCAGTGTCCTTCAAGCGGCTCTGTCAGGCCTACAGTGTGTGCTCTCCAGAACTGTTACAGTGCACATTTATACAAAAGGTAGAAGAAAATCGGTGTCTATACCTATAAGAAAAAATTAACAATACATAGTGAAGATCGTCATGAGCATGTTATCAAGACACGCTAGCAGATACACTCACAAGATGTCAGAAGTAATGCGCATTCAGGACGTCACCCCTATTGCTGGAGGGGGAATATGCAACACTGGGACCGCTGGATGTACTCGGTCCACAGGTCCGGAAACCAAGGAAAGCAGGAACAAGTAGTATGATTCAGATAATTTATTAGTAAAATAAGGCACTGGTCCAACGCGTTTCGTTCGATTAGAACTTCATCAGGGACCTCTTAATTTTAAAAAAATCATACAATGTGAACAATCTTCATACAGGACAAATCCCCACTATACCCTCCCTCTTCCCACAGTCCCAATATATAGGAGAACTCTCCTTCCTATTGGTAGTGTGGTGGGTGTGTTCCGGATCGATCATTATCCTGCCGCATATCAGCTGATCGTCTTAAATTTCCCGCTTTCAGATAGTTCCAACATCACCAGGAAGTGATGTCTGCGTTCCACCTTGCACTTCCGTGCGTTCCAACGTTCCAGGAAGTGATGTCAGCGTTCCACCTAGCACTTCCGTGCGTTCCAACGGTATCATTACGTCCAAAGGGTATTCATTGCCGTGAATGCATATGGTCTGTCTTGCGCATGCGTGATAAAACAGATCTCAATACTTATGAAAAAATCCTCAAAAACGTAAAACCATTAGTTTGCAACACTAGAAGCAAAACATAATGTCAGTAAAAGGACACAAATAAATCAGTAAAAAAGACCCTCTACGGGATCCCAAAATGAAATAGTAAAACATCAAATATCATATCGAACTATTCATAGGTACTCTTCACATTTGAATCAATTCATAATCAATATCATATAACAATTCATATGTACAAAATATAAAAACTCCATATTTCCTAATAGTAAACAATATATATGTTATCTCAGTATATATACAATTTCAGAGAAAGCAAACTAAATCTATGTCTACATTTAAACCCTTCGGTTCCAATGTTTGAAGACGGTGTATCCAATAAGTCTCTTTTTGACACAATTTCCTGAGTCTATCGCCCCCTCTCCAATGGGGGGAAACATATTCAATACCCCTACAAATGAATTTCTTAAAGTCAAACAGGGGACATGATTGACAATGCATTGGGGCCGAATGAGTGGTGAGACCCTTTTTTATATTGTTAAGATGTTCCATAATTCTCACTTTTAATAATCTTTTAGTACGTCCCACATATTGCTTACCGCACGGATACTGTAGTAAATAAACCACAAAGTCCGTGCGGCAGCCAACATATGATTTAATTGAGAAAGATTCTCCCGTTATGTTGCTTTGAAAAGTACTAGAGTCGGGTAAAGAAGCTGTCCTACACGCCACACAACTTCTACAACTCCTAAAGCCTTTGATGGTAACTACAGGGGGCGCTTGCTCAATAGGTTTGATGTAGCTTGGTGCTAACATATTCTTAAGATTCTTATTTTTTCTAAAAATCATAGTGGGGTTTTTAGGTAGTACTTGTCCCATAACAGGGTCACATTGTAAAATCGACCAATGTTTACGGAATATCTTTTTGATCTCATTATGATGGGTATTAAATCTTGTTTTAAAAGAAAACTCGAATATCTGGTGTCTCTATAGCGTGCTTTTACAAAGAAAAAAGGTTTCCAGTGTAAGCTAATAGCAGCCAGTCAGTGTCCTTCAAGCGGCTCTGTCAGGCCTACAGTGTGTGCTCTCCAGAACTGTTCCAGTGCACATTGCCAATCATATCTGGTATCTCTATAGCGTGCTTTTACAAAGAAAAAAGGTTTCCAGTGTAAGCTAATAGCAGCCAGTCAGTGTCCTTCAAGCGGCTCTGTCGGTCCTTCCTTCAGTGTGTGCTCTCCAGAACTGTTCCAGTGCACATTGCCAATCATATCTGGTATCTCTATAGCATGCTTTTACAAAGAAAAAAGGTTTCCAGTGTAAGCTAATAGCAGCCAGTCAGTGTCCTTCAAGCGGCTCTGTCAGTCCTTCCTTCAGCGTGTGCTCTCCAGAACAGTTAAAGTGCACATTGCCACTAATATCTGGTGTCTCTATAGCGTGCTTTTACAAAGAAAAAAGTTTTCCAGTGTAAGCTAATAGCAGCCAGTCAGTGTCTTTCAAGCGGCTCTGTCAGGCCTACAGTGTGTGCTCTCCAGAACTGTTCCAGTGCACATTGCCAATCATATCTGGTGTCTCTATAGCGTGCTTTTACAAATAAAAAAGGGTTTCCAGTGTAAGCTAATAAAAGCCAGTCAGTGTCCTTCAAGCGGCTCTGTCCAGTGCACATTGCCAATCATATCTGGTATCTCTACAGCGTGCTTTTACAAAGAAAAAAGGTTTCCAGTGTAAGCTAATAGCAGCCAGTCAGTGTCCTTCAAGCGGCTCTGTCAGGCCTACAGTGTGTGCTCAGCAGAACTGTTACAGTACACATTGCCAATCATATCTGGTGTCTCTATAGCGTGCTTTTACAAAGAAAAAAGGTTTCCAGTGTAAGCTAATAGCAGCCAGTCAGTGTCCTTCAAGCGGCTCTGTCAGTCCTTCCTTCAGTGTGTGCTCTCCAGAACTGTTCCAGTGCACATTGCCAATCATATCTGGTATCTCTATAGCATGCTTTTACAAAGAAAAAAGGTTTCCAGTGTAAGCTAATAGCAGCCAGTCAGTGTCCTTCAAGCGGCTCTGTCAGTCCTTCCTTCAGCGTGTGCTCTCCAAAACAGTTAAAGTGCACATTGCCACTCATATCTGGTGTCTCTATAGCGTGCTTTTACAAAGAAAAAAGTTTTCCAGTGTAAGCTAATAGCAGCCAGTCAGTGTCTTTCAAGCGGCTCTGTCAGGCCTACAGTGTGTGCTCTCCAGAACTGTTCCAGTGCACATTGCCAATCATATCTGGTGTCTCTATAGCGTGCTTTTACAAATAAAAAAGGGTTTCCAGTGTAAGCTAATAAAAGCCAGTCAGTGTCCTTCAAGCGGCTCTGTCCAGTGCACATTGCCAATCATATCTGGTATCTCTACAGCGTGCTTTTACAAAGAAAAAAGGTTTCCAGTGTAAGCTAATAGCAGCCAGTCAGTGTCCTTCAAGCGGCTCTGTCAGGCCTACAGTGTGTGCTCAGCAGAACTGTTACAGTACACATTGCCAATCATATCTGGTGTCTCTATAGCGTGCTTTTACAAAGAAAAAAGGTTTCCAGTGTAAGCTAATAGCAGCCAGTCAGTGTCCTTCAAGCGGCTCTGTCAGTCCTTCCTTCAGCATGTGCTCTCCAGAACTGTTACAGTGCACATTGCCAATCATATCTGGTGTCTCTATAGCGTGCTTTTACAAAGAAAAAAGGTTTCCAGTGTAAGCTAATAGCAGCCAGTCAGTGTCCTTCAAGCGGCTCTGTCAGGCCTACAGTGTGTGCTCTCCAGAACTGTTACAGTGCACATTGCCAATCATATCTGGTGTCTCTATAGCATGCTTTTACAAAGAAAAAAGGTTTCCAGTGTAAGCTAATAGCAGCCAGTCAGTGTCCTCCAAGCGGCTCTGTCAGGCCTACAGTGTGTGCTCTCCAGAACTGTTCCAGTACACATTTCAAATCATATCTGGTATCTCTATAGCGTGGTTTTACAAAGAAAAAAGGTTTCCAGTGTAAGCTAATAGCAGCCAGTCAGTGTCCTTCAAGCGGCTCTGTCAGGCCTACAGTGTGTGCTCTGCAGAACTGTTACAGTGTACATTGCCAATCATATCTGGTGTCTCTATAGCGTGCTTTTACAAAGAAAAAAGGTTTCCATTGTAAGCTAATAGCAGCCAGTCAGTGTCCTTCAAGCGGCTCTGTCAGGCCTACAGTGTGTGCTCTCCAGAACTGTTCCAGTGCACATTGCCAATCATATCTGGTATCTCTATAGCGTGCTTTTACAAAGAAAAA
The DNA here is from genome assembly GCF_036172605.1 of Pelobates fuscus. Lineage (NCBI taxonomy): Eukaryota > Metazoa > Chordata > Amphibia > Anura > Pelobatidae > Pelobates > Pelobates fuscus. Next base: position 418,895,277 of record NC_086317.1, read on the forward strand.
AGGTTTCCAGTGTAAGCTAATAGCAGCCAGTCAGTGTCCTTCAAGCGGCTCTGTCAGGCCTACAGTGTGTGCTCTCCCGATCTGTTACAGTGCACATTGCCACTCATATCTGGTGTCTCTATAGCGTGCTTTTACAAAGAAAAAAGGTTTCCAGTGTAAGCTAATAGCAGCCAGTCAGTGTCCTTCAAGAGGCTCTGTCAGGCCTACAGTGTGTGCTCTGCAGAACTGTTACAGTGCACATTGCCAATCATATCTGGTATCTCTATAGCGTGCTTTTACAAAGAAAAAAGGTTTCCAGTGTAAGCTAATAGCAGCCAGTCAGTGTCCTTCAGGCGGCTCTGTCAGGCCTACAGTGTGTGCTCTCCAGAACTGTTCCAGTGCACATTGCCAATCATATCTGGTGTCTCTATAGCGTGCTTTTACAAAGAAAAAAGGTTTCCATTGTAAGCTAATAGCAGCCAGTCAGTGTCCTTCAAGCGGCTCTGTCAGGCCTACAGTGTGTGCTCTCCAGAACTGTTCCAGTGCACATTGCCAATCATATCTGGTATCTCTATAGCGTGCTTTTACAAAGAAAAAAGGTTTCCAGTGTAAGCTAATAGCAGCCAGTCAGTGTCCTTCAAGCGGCTCTGTCAGGCCTACAGTGTGTGCTCTCCAGAACTGTTAAAGTGCACATTGTCAATCATATCTGGTGTCTCTATAGCGTGCTTTTACAAAGAAAAAAGTTTTCCAGTGTAAGCTAATAGCAGCCAGTCAGTGTCCTTCAAGCGGCTCTGTCAGGCCTACAGTGTGTGCTCTCCAGAACTGTTCCAGTGCACATTGCCAATCATATCTGGTATCTCTATAGCGTGCTTTTGCAAAGAAAAAAGGTTGAACAGTGTAAGCTAATAGCAGCCAGTCAGTGTCCTTCAAGCGGCTCTGTCAGGCCTACAGTGTGTGCTCTGCAGAACTGTTACAGTGCACATTGCCAATCATATCTGGTGTCTCTATAGCGTGCTTTTACAAAGAAAAAAGGTTTCCATTGTAAGCTAATAGCAGCCAGTCAGTGTCCTTCAAGCGGCTCTGTCAGGCCTACAGTGTGTGCTCTCCAGAACTGTTAAAGTGCACATTGTCAATCATATCTGGTGTCTCTATAGCGTGCTTTTACAAAGAAAAAAGTTTTCCAGTGTAAGCTAATAGCAGCCAGTCAGTTTCCTTCAAGCGGCTCTGTCAGTCCTTCCTTCAGCGTGTGCTCTCCAGAACTGTTACAGTGCACATTGCCAGTCATATCTGGTGTCTCTATAGCGTGCTTTTACAAAGGAAAAAGGTTTCCAATGTAAGCTAATAGCAGCCAGTCAGTGTCCTTCAAGCGGCTCTGTCAGGCCTACAGTGTGTGCTCTCCAGAACTGTTACAGTGCACATTTCCAATCATATCTGGTATCTCTATAGCGTGCTTTTACAAAGAAAAAAGGTTTCCAGTGTAAGCTAATAGCAGCCAGTCAGTGTCCTTCAAGCGGCTCTGTCAGTCCTTACTTCAGTGTGTGCTCTCCAGAACTGTTCCAGTGCACATTGCCAATCATATCTGGTATCTCTATAGCGTGCTTTTACAAAGAAAAAAGGTTTCCAGTGTAAGCTAATAGCAGCCAGTCAGTGTCCTTCAAGCGGCTCTGTCAGTCCTTCCTTCAGCGTGTGCTCTCCAGAACTGTTACAGTGCACATTGCCACTCATATCTGGTGTCTCTATAGCGTGCTTTTACAAAGAAAAAAGGTTTCCAGTGTAAGCTAATAGCAGCCAGTCAGTGTCCTTCTAGCGGCTCTGTCAGTCCTTCCTTCAGCGTGTGCTCTCCAGAACTGTTACAGTGCACATTGCCACTAATATCTGGTGTCTCTATAGCGTGCTTTTACAAAGAAAAAAGGTTTCCAGTGTAAGCTAATAGCAGCCAGTCAGTGTCCTTCAAGCGGCTCTGTCAGGCCTACAGTGTGTGCTCTGCAGAACTGTTCCAGTGCACATTCCCAATCATATCTGGTGTCTCGATAGTGTGCTTTTACAAAGAAAAAAGGTTTCCAGTGTAAGCTAATAGCAGCCAGTCAGTGTCCTTCAAGCGGCTCTGTCAGGCCTACAGTGTGTGCTCTCCAGAACTGTTACAGTGCACATTGCCACTCATATCTGGTATCTCTATAGAGTGGCTTTTACAAAGAAAAAAGGTTTCCAGTGTAAGCTAATAGCAGCCAGTCAGTGTCCTTCAAACGGCTCTGTCAGGCCTACAGTGTGTGCTCTCCAGAACTGTTACAGTGCACATTGCCACTCATATCTGGTATCTCTATAGCGTGCTTTTACAAAGAAAAAAGGTTTCCAGTGTAAACTAATAGCAGCCAGTCAGTGTCCTTCAAGCGGCTCTGTCAGGCCTACAGTGTGTGCTCTCCAGAACTGTTCCAGTGCACATTGCCAATCATATCTGTTGTTTCTATAGCGTGCTTTTACAAAGAAAAAAGGTTTCCAGTGTAAGCTAATAGCAGCCAGTCAGTGTCCTTCAAGCGGCTCTGTCAGGCCTACAGTGTGTGCTCTCCAGAACTGTTACAGTGCACATTGCCACTCATATCTGTTGTTTCTATAGCGTGCTTTTACAAAGAAAAAAGGTTTCCAGTGTAAGCTAATAGCAGCCAGTCAGTGTCCTTCAAGCGGCTCTGTCAGGCCTACAGTGTGTGCTCTCCAGAACTGCTCCAGTGCACATTGCCAATCATATCTGGTATCTCTATAGCGTGCTTTTACAAAGAAAAAAGGTTTCCAGTGTAAGCTAATAGCAGCCAGTCAGTGTCCTTCAAGCGGCTCTGTCAGGCCTACAGTGTGTGCTCTGCAGAACTGTTACAGTGCACATTGACAATCATATCTGGTGTCTCTATAGCGTGCTTTTACAAAGAAAAAAGTTTTCCAGTGTAAGCTAATAGCAGCCAGTCAGTGTCCTTCAAGCGGCTCTGTCAGGCCTACAGTGTGAGCTCTCCAGAACTGTTACAGTGCACATTGCGACTCATATCTGGTGTCTCTATAGCGTGCTTTTACAAAGAAAAAAGGATTCCAGTGTAAGCTAATAGCAGCCAGTCAGTGTCCTTCAAGCGGCTCTGTCAGTCCTTCCTTCCGCGTGTGCTCTCCAGAACTGTTACAGTGCACATTGCCAATCATATCTGGTGTCTCTATAGCGTGCTTTTACAAAGAAAAAAGGTTTCCAGTGTAAGCTAATAGCAGTCAGTCAGTGTCCTTCAAGCGGCTCTGTCAGTCCTTGCTTTAGCGTGTGCTCTCCAGAACTGTTACAGTGCACATTGCCAATCATATCTGGTGTCTCTATAGCGTGCTTTTACAAAGAAAAAAGGTTTCCAGTGTAAGCTAATAGCAGCCAGTCAGTGTCCTTCAAGCGGCTCTGTCAGGCCTACAGTGTGTGCTCTGCAGAACTGTTACATTGCACATTGCCAATCATATCTGGTGTCTCTATAGCGTGCTTTTACAAAGAAAAAAGTTTTCCAGTGTAAGCTAATAGCAGCCAGTGAGTGTCCTTCAAGCGGCTCTGTCAGGCCTACAGTGTGAGCTCTCCAGAACTGTTACAGTGCACATTGCGACTCATATCTGGTGTCTCTATAGCGTGCTTTTACAAAGAAAAAAGGTTTCCAGTGTAAGCTAATAGCAGCCAGTCAGTGTCCTTCAAGCGGCTCTGTCAGTCCTTCCTTCAGCGTGTGCTCTCCAGAACTGTTACAGTGCACATTGCCACTCATATCTGGTGTCTCTATAGCGTGCTTTTACAAAGAAAAAAGGTTTCCAGTGTAAGCTAATAGCAGCCAGTCAGTGTCCTTCTAGCGGCTCTGTCAGTCCTTCCTTCAGCGTGTGCTCTCCAGAACTGTTACAGTGCACATTGCCACTAATATCTGGTGTCTCTATAGCGTGCTTTTACAAAGAAAAAAGGTTTCCAGTGTAAACTAATAGCAGCCAGTCAATGTCCTTCAAGCGGCTCTGTCAGGCCTACAGTGTGTGCTCTGCAGAACTGTTCCAGTGCACATTGCCAATCATATCTGGTGTCTCGATAGTGTGCTTTTACAAAGAAAAAAGGTTTCCAGTGTAAGCTAATAGCAGCCAGTCAGTGTCCTTCAAGCGGCTCTGTCAGGCCTACAGTGTGTGCTCTCCAGAACTGTTACAGTGCACATTGCCACTCATATCTGGTATCTCTATAGAGTGGCTTTTACAAAGAAAAAAGGTTTCCAGTGTAAGCTAATTGCAGCCAGTCAGTGTCCTTCAAGCGGCTCTGTCAGGCCTACAGTGTGTGCTCTCCAGAACTGTTACAGTGCACATTGCCACTCATATCTGGTATCTCTATAGCGTGCTTTTACAAAGAAAAAAGGTTTCCAGTGTAAACTAATAGCAGCCAGTCAATGTCCTTCAAGCGGCTCTGTCAGGCCTACAGTGTGTGCTCTCCAGAACTGTTTCAGTGCACATTGCCAATCATATCTGTTGTTTCTATAGCGTGCTTTTACAAAGAAAAAAGGTTTCCAGTGTAAGCTAATAGCAGCCAGTCAGTGTCCTTCAAGCGGCTCTGTCAGGCCTACAGTGTGTGCTCTCCAGAACTGCTCCAGTGCACATTGCCAATCATATCTGGTATCTCTATAGCGTGCTTTTACAAAGAAAAAAGGTTTCCAGTGTAAGCTAATAGCAGCCAGTCAGTGTCCTTCAAGCGGCTCTGTCAGGCCTACAGTGTGTGCTCTGCAGAACTGTTACAGTGCACATTGACAATCATATCTGGTGTCTCTATAGCGTGCTTTTACAAAGAAAAAAGTTTTCCAGTGTAAGCTAATAGCAGCCAGTCAGTGTCCTTCAAGCGGCTCTGTCAGGCCTACAGTGTGAGCTCTCCAGAACTGTTACAGTGCACATTGCGACTCATATCTGGTGTCTCTATAGCGTGCTTTTACAAAGAAAAAAGGATTCCAGTGTAAGCTAATAGCAGCCAGTCAGTGTCCTTCAAGCGGCTCTGTCAGGCCTACAGTGTGAGCTCTCCAGAACTGTTACAGTGCACATTGCGACTCATATCTGGTGTCTCTATAGCGTGCTTTTACAAAGAAAAAAGGTTTCCAGTGTAAGCTAATAGCAGCCAGTCAGTGTCCTTCAAGCGGCTCTGTCAGTCCTTCCTTCAGCGTGTGCTCTCCAGAACTGTTACAGTGCACATTGCCACTCATATCTGGTGTCTCTATAGCGTGCTTTTACAAAGAAAAAAGGTTTCCAGTGTAAGCTAATAGCAGCCAGTCAGTGTCCTTCTAGCGGCTCTGTCAGTCCTTCCTTCAGCGTGTGCTCTCCAGAACTGTTACAGTGCACATTGCCACTAATATCTGGTGTCTCTATAGCGTGCTTTTACAAAGAAAAAAGGTTTCCAGTGTAAGCTAATAGCAGCCAGTCAGTGTCCTTCAAGCGGCTCTGTCAGGCCTACAGTGTGTGCTCTGCAGAACTGTTCCAGTGCACATTGCCAATCATATCTGGTGTCTCGATAGTGTGCTTTTACAAAGAAAAAAGGTTTCCAGTGTAAGCTAATAGCAGCCAGTCAGTGTCCTTCAAGCGGCTCTGTCAGGCCTACAGTGTGTGCTCTCCAGAACTGTTCCAGTGCACATTGCCAATCATATCTGGTGTCTCTATAGCGTGCTTTTACAAAGAAAAAAGGTTTCCATTGTAAGCTAATAGCAGCCAGTCAGTGTCCTTCAAGCGGCTCTGTCAGGCCTACAGTGTGTGCTCTCCAGAACTGTTAAAGTGCACATTGTCAATCATATCTGGTGTCTCTATAGCGTGCTTTTACAAAGAAAAAAGTTTTCCAGTGTAAGCTAATAGCAGCCAGTCAGTGTCCTTCAAGCGGCTCTGTCAGGCCTACAGTGTGTGCTCTCCAGAACTGTTCCAGTGCACATTGCCAATCATATCTGGTATCTCTATAGCGTGCTTTTGCAAAGAAAAAAGGTTTAACAGTGTAAGCTAATAGCAGCCAGTCAGTGTCCTTCAAGCGGCTCTGTCAGGCCTACAGTGTGTGCTCTGCAGAACTGTTACAGTGCACATTGCCAATCATATCTGGTGTCTCTATAGCGTGCTTTTACAAAGAAAAAAGGTTTCCATTGTAAGCTAATAGCAGCCAGTCAGTGTCCTTCAAGCGGCTCTGTCAGGCCTACAGTGTGTGCTCTCCAGAACTGTTAAAGTGCACATTGTCAATCATATCTGGTGTCTCTATAGCGTGCTTTTACAAAGAAAAAAGTTTTCCAGTGTAAGCTAATAGCAGCCAGTCAGTTTCCTTCAAGCGGCTCTGTCAGTCCTTCCTTCAGCGTGTGCTCTCCAGAACTGTTACAGTGCACATTGCCAGTCATATCTGGTGTCTCTATAGCGTGCTTTTACAAAGGAAAAAGGTTTCCAATGTAAGCTAATAGCAGCCAGTCAGTGTCCTTCAAGCGGCTCTGTCAGGCCTACAGTGTGTGCTCTCCAGAACTGTTACAGTGCACATTTCCAATCATATCTGGTATCTCTATAGCGTGCTTTTACAAAGAAAAAAGGTTTCCAGTGTAAGCTAATAGCAGCCAGTCAGTGTCCTTCAAGCGGCTCTGTCAGTCCTTACTTCAGTGTGTGCTCTCCAGAACTGTTCCAGTGCACATTGCCAATCATATCTGGTATCTCTATAGCGTGCTTTTACAAAGAAAAAAGGTTTCCAGTGTAAGCTAATAGCAGCCAGTCAGTGTCCTTCAAGCGGCTCTGTCAGTCCTTACTTCAGCGTGTGCTCTCCAGAACTGTTACAGTGCACATTGCCACTCATATCTGGTGTCTCTATAGCGTGCTTTTACAAAGAAAAAAGGTTTCCAGTGTAAGCTAATAGCAGCCAGTCAGTGTCCTTCTAGCGGCTCTGTCAGTCCTTCCTTCAGCGTGTGCTCTCCAGAACTGTTACAGTGCACATTGCCACTAATATCTGGTGTCTCTATAGCGTGCTTTTACAAAGAAAAAAGGTTTCCAGTGTAAGCTAATAGCAGCCAGTCAGTGTCCTTCAAGCGGCTCTGTCAGGCCTACAGTGTGTGCTCTGCAGAACTGTTCCAGTGCACATTCCCAATCATATCTGGTGTCTCGATAGTGTGCTTTTACAAAGAAAAAAGGTTTCCAGTTTAAGCTAATAGCAGCCAGTCAGTGTCCTTCAAGCGGCTCTGTCAGGCCTACAGTGTGTGCTCTCCAGAACTGTTACAGTGCACATTGCCACTCATATCTGGTATCTCTATAGAGTGGCTTTTACAAAGAAAAAAGGTTTCCAGTGTAAGCTAATAGCAGCCAGTCAGTGTCCTTCAAACGGCTCTGTCAGGCCTACAGTGTGTGCTCTCCAGAACTGTTACAGTGCACATTGCCACTCATATCTGGTATCTCTATAGCGTGCTTTTACAAAGAAAAAAGGTTTCCAGTGTAAACTAATAGCAGCCAGTCAGTGTCCTTCAAGCGGCTCTGTCAGGCCTACAGTGTGTGCTCTCCAGAACTGTTCCAGTGCACATTGCCAATCATATCTGTTGTTTCTATAGTGTGCTTTTACAAAGAAAAAAGGTTTCCAGTGTAAGCTAATAGCAGCCAGTCAGTGTCCTTCAAGCGGCTCTGTCAGGCCTACAGTGTGTGCTCTCCAGAACTGCTCCAGTGCACATTGCCAATCATATCTGGTATCTCTATAGCGTGCTTTTACAAAGAAAAAAGGTTTCCAGTGTAAGCTAATAGCAGCCAGTCAGTGTCCTTCAAGCGGCTCTGTCAGGCCTACAGTGTGTGCTCTGCAGAACTGTTACAGTGCACATTGCCAATCATATCTGGTATCTCTATAGCGTGCTTTTACAAATAAAAAAGTTTTCCAGTGTAAGCTAATAGCAGCCAGTCAGTGTCCTTCAAGCGGCTCTGTCAGGCCTACAGTGTGTGCTCTCCAGAACTGTTACAGTGCACATTGCCACTCATATCTGTTGTTTCTATAGCGTGCTTTTACAAAGAAAAAAGGTTTCCAGTGTAAGCTAATAGCAGCCAGTCAGTGTCCTTCAAGCGGCTCTGTCAGGCCTACAGTGTGTGCTCTCCAGAACTGCTCCAGTGCACATTGCCAATCATATCTGGTATCTCTATAGCGTGCTTTTACAAAGAAAAAAGGTTTCCAGTGTAAGCTAATAGCAGCCAGTCAGTGTCCTTCAAGCGGCTCTGTCAGGCCTACAGTGTGTGCTCTGCAGAACTGTTACAGTGCACATTGACAATCATATCTGGTGTCTCTACAGCGTGCTTTTTCAAAGAAAAAAGTTTTCCAGTGTAAGCTAATAGCAGCCAGTCAGTGTCCTTCAAGCGGCTCTGTCAGGCCTACAGTGTGAGCTCTCCAGAACTGTTACAGTGCACATTGCGACTCATATCTGGTGTCTCTATAGCGTGCTTTTACAAAGAAAAAAGGATTCCAGTGTAAGCTAATAGCAGCCAGTCAGTGTCCTTCAAGCGGCTCTGTCAGTCCTTCCTTCCGCGTGTGCTCTCCAGAACTGTTACAGTGCACATTGCCAATCATATCTGGTGTCTCTATAGCGTGCTTTTACAAAGAAAAAAGGTTTCCAGTGTAAGCTAATAGCAGTCAGTCAGTGTCCTTCAAGCGGCTCTGTCAGTCCTTGCTTTAGCGTGTGCTCTCCAGAACTGTTACAGTGCACATTGCCAATCATATCTGGTGTCTCTATAGCGTGCTTTTACAAAGAAAAAAGGTTTCCAGTGTAAGCTAATAGCAGCCAGTCAGTGTCCTTCAAGCGGCTCTGTCAGGCCTACAGTGTGTGCTCTGCAGAACTGTTACATTGCACATTGCCAATCATATCTGGTGTCTCTATAGCGTGCTTTTACAAAGAAAAAAGTTTTCCAGTGTAAGCTAATAGCAGCCAGTCAGTGTCCTTCAAGCGGCTCTGTCAGGCCTACAGTGTGAGCTCTCCAGAACTGTTACAGTGCACATTGCGACTCATATCTGGTGTCTCTATAGCGTGCTTTTACAAAGAAAAAAGGTTTCCAGTGTAAGCTAATAGCAGCCAGTCAGTGTCCTTCAAGCGGCTCTGTCAGTCCTTCCTTCAGCGTGTGCTCTCCAGAACTGTTACAGTGCACATTGCCACTCATATCTGGTGTCTCTATAGCGTGCTTTTACAAAGAAAAAAGGTTTCCAGTGTAAGCTAATAGCAGCCAGTCAGTGTCCTTCTAGCGGCTCTGTCAGTCCTTCCTTCAGCGTGTGCTCTCCAGAACTGTTACAGTGCACATTGCCACTAATATCTGGTGTCTCTATAGCGTGCTTTTACAAAGAAAAAAGGTTTCCAGTGTAAGCTAATAGCAGCCAGTCAGTGTCCTTCAAGCGGCTCTGTCAGGCCTACAGTGTGTGCTCTGCAGAACTGTTCCAGTGCACATTGCCAATCATATCTGGTGTCTCGATAGTGTGCTTTTACAAAGAAAAAAGGTTTCCAGTGTAAGCTAATAGCAGCCAGTCAGTGTCCTTCAAGCGGCTCTGTCAGGCCTACAGTGTGTGCTCTCCAGAACTGTTACAGTGCACATTGCCACTCATATCTGGTATCTCTATAGAGTGGCTTTTACAAAGAAAAAAGGTTTCCAGTGTAAGCTAATTGCAGCCAGTCAGTGTCCTTCAAGCGGCTCTGTCAGGCCTACAGTGTGTGCTCTCCAGAACTGTTACAGTGCACATTGCCACTCATATCTGGTATCTCTATAGCGTGCTTTTACAAAGAAAAAAGGTTTCCAGTGTAAGCTAATAGCAGCCAGTCAGTGTCCTTCAAGCGGCTCTGTCAGGCCTACAGTGTGTGCTCTCCAGAACTGCTCCAGTGCACATTGCCAATCATATCTGGTATCTCTATAGCGTGCTTTTACAAAGAAAAAAGGTTTCCAGTGTAAGCTAATAGCAGCCAGTCAGTGTCCTTCAAGCGGCTCTGTCAGGCCTACAGTGTGTGCTCTGCAGAACTGTTACAGTGCACATTGACAATCATATCTGGTGTCTCTATAGCGTGCTTTTACAAAGAAAAAAGTTTTCCAATGTAAGCTAATAGCAGCCAGTCAGTGTCCTTCAAGCGGCTCTGTCAGGCCTACAGTGTGAGCTCTCCAGAACTGTTACAGTGCACATTGCGACTCATATCTGGTGTCTCTATAGCGTGCTTTTACAAAGAAAAAAGGATTCCAGTGTAAGCTAATAGCAGCCAGTCAGTGTCCTTCAAGCGGCTCTGTCAGTCCTTCCTTCCGCGTGTGCTCTCCAGAACTGTTACAGTGCACATTGCCAATCATATCTGGTGTCTCTATAGCGTGCTTTTACAAAGAAAAAAGGTTTCCAGTGTAAGCTAATAGCAGTCAGTCAGTGTCCTTCAAGCGGCTCTGTCAGTCCTTGCTTTAGCGTGTGCTCTCCAGAACTTTTACAGTGCACATTGCCAATCATATCTGGTGTCTCTATAGCGTGCTTTTACAAAGAAAAAAGGTTTCCAGTGTAAGCTAATAGCAGCCAGTCAGTGTCCTTCAAGCGGCTCTGTCAGGCCTACAGTGTGTGCTCTGAAGAACTGTTACATTGCACATTGCCAATCATATCTGGTGTCTCTATAGCGTGCTTTTACAAAGAAAAAAGTTTTCCAGTGTAAGCTAATAGCAGCCAGTCAGTGTCCTTCAAGCGGCTCTGTCAGGCCTACAGTGTGAGCTCTCCAGAACTGTTACAGTGCACATTGCGACTCATATCTGGTGTCTCTATAGCGTGCTTTTACAAAGAAAAAAGGTTTCCAGTGTAAGCTAATAGCAGCCAGTCAGTGTCCTTCAAGCGGCTCTGTCAGTCCTTCCTTCAGCGTGTGCTCTCCAGAACTGTTACAGTGCACATTGCCACTCATATCTGGTGTCTCTATAGCGTGCTTTTACAAAGAAAAAAGGTTTCCAGTGTAAGCTAATAGCAGCCAGTCAGTGTCCTTCTAGCGGCTCTGTCAGTCCTTCCTTCAGCGTGTGCTCTCCAGAACTGTTACAGTGCACATTGCCACTAATATCTGGTGTCTCTATAGCGTGCTTTTACAAAGAAAAAAGGTTTCCAGTGTAAGCTAATAGCAGCCAGTCAGTGTCCTTCAAGCGGCTCTGTCAGGCCTACAGTGTGTGCTCTGCAGAACTGTTCCAGTGCACATTGCCAATCATATCTGGTGTCTCGATAGTGTGCTTTTACAAAGAAAAAAGGTTTCCAGTGTAAGCTAATAGCAGCCAGTCAGTGTCCTTCAAGCGGCTCTGTCAGGCCTACAGTGTGTGCTCTCCAGAACTGTTACAGTGCACATTGCCACTCATATCTGGTATCTCTATAGAGTGGCTTTTACAAAGAAAAAAGGTTTCCAGTGTAAGCTAATTGCAGCCAGTCAGTGTCCTTCAAGCGGCTCTGTCAGGCCTACAGTGTGTGCTCTCCAGAACTGTTACAGTGCACATTGCCACTCATATCTGGTATCTCTATAGCGTGCTTTTACAAAGAAAAAAGGTTTCCAGTGTAAACTAATAGCAGCCAGTCAGTGTCCTTCAAGCGGCTCTGTCAGGCCTACAGTGTGTGCTCTCCAGAACTGTTTCAGTGCACATTGCCAATCATATCTGTTGTTTCTATAGCGTGCTTTTACAAAGAAAAAAGGTTTCCAGTGTAAGCTAATAGCAGCCAGTCAGTGTCCTTCAAGCGGCTCTGTCAGGCCTACAGTGTGTGCTCTCCAGAACTGCTCCAGTGCACATTGCCAATCATATCTGGTATCTCTATAGCGTGCTTTTACAAAGAAAAAAGGTTTCCAGTGTAAGCTAATAGCAGCCAGTCAGTGTCCTTCAAGCGGCTCTGTCAGGCCTACAGTGTGTGCTCTGCAGAACTGTTACAGTACACATTGCCAATCATATCTGGTGTCTCTATAGCGTGCTTTTACAAATAAAAAAGTTTTCCAGTGTAAGCTAATAGCAGCCAGTCAGTGTCCTTCAAGCGGCTCTGTCAGGCCTACAGTGTGTGCTCTCCAGAACTGTTACAGTGCACATTGCCACTCATATCTGTTGTTTCTATAGCGTGCTTTTACAAAGAAAAAAGGTTTCCAGTGTAAGCTAATAGCAGCCAGTCAGTGTCCTTCAAGCGGCTCTGTCAGGCCTACAGTGTGTGCTCTGCAGAACTGTTACAGTGCACATTGCCAATCATATCTGGTGTCTCTATAGCGTGCTTTTACAAAGAAAAAAGTTTTCCAGTGTAAGCTAATAGCAGCCAGTCAGTGTCCTTTAAGCGGCTCTGTCAGGCCTACAGTGTGAGCTCTCCAGAACTGTTACAGTGCACATTGCGACTCATATCTGGTGTCTCTATAGCGTGCTTTTACAAAGAAAAAAGGATTCCAGTGTAAGCTAATAGCAGCCAGTCAGTGTCCTTCAAGCGGCTCTGTCAGTCCTTCCTTCCGCGTGTGCTCTCCAGAACTGTTACAGTGCACATTGCCAATCATATCTGGTGTCTCTATAGCGTGCTTTTACAAAGAAAAAAGGTTTCCAGTGTAAGCTAATAGCAGCCAGTCAGTGTCCTTCAAGCGGCTCTGTCAGGCCTACAGTGTGTGCTCTCCAGAACTGTTCCAGTGCACATTGCCAATCATATCTGGTATCTCTATAGCGTGCTTTTGCAAAGAAAAAAGGTTTAACAGTGTAAGCTAATAGCAGCCAGTCAGTGTCCTTCAAGCGGCTCTGTCAGGCCTACAGTGTGTGCTCTGCAGAACTGTTACAGTGCACATTGCCAATCATATCTGGTGTCTCTATAGCGTGCTTTTACAAAGAAAAAAGGTTTCCATTGTAAGCTAATAGCAGCCAGTCAGTGTCCTTCAAGCGGCTCTGTCAGTCCTTGCTTTAGCGTGTGCTCTCCAGAACTTTTACAGTGCACATTGCCAATCATATCTGGTGTCTCTATAGCGTGCTTTTACAAAGAAAAAAGGTTTCCAGTGTAAGCTAATAGCAGCCAGTCAGTGTCCTTCAAGCGGCTCTGTCAGGCCTACAGTGTGTGCTCTGAAGAACTGTTACATTGCACATTGCCAATCATATCTGGTGTCTCTATAGCGTGCTTTTACAAAGAAAAAAGTTTTCCAGTGTAAGCTAATAGCAGCCAGTCAGTGTCCTTCAAGCGGCTCTGTCAGGCCTACAGTGTGTGCTCTCCAGAACTGTTACAGTGCACATTGCCACTCATATCTGTTGTTTCTATAGCGTGCTTTTACAAAGAAAAAAGGTTTCCAGTGTAAGCTAATAGCAGCCAGTCAGTGTCCTTCAAGCGGCTCTGTCAGGCCTACAGTGTGTGCTCTGCAGAACTGTTACAGTGCACATTGCCAATCATATCTGGTGTCTCTATAGCGTGCTTTTACAAAGAAAAAAGGTTTCCAGTGTAAGCTAATTGCAGCCAGTCAGTGTCCTTCAAGCGGCTCTGTCAGGCCTACAGTGTGTGCTCTCCAGAACTGTTACAGTGCACATTGCCACTCATATCTGGTATCTCTATAGCGTGCTTTTACAAAGAAAAAAGGTTTCCAGTGTAAGCTAATAGCAGCCAGTCAGTGTCCTTCAAGCGGCTCTGTCAGGCCTACAGTGTGTGCTCTCCAGAACTGCTCCAGTGCACATTGCCAATCATATCTGGTATCTCTATAGCGTGCTTTTACAAAGAAAAAAGGTTTCCAGTGTAAGCTAATAGCAGCCAGTCAGTGTCCTTCAAGCGGCTCTGTCAGGCCTACAGTGTGTGCTCTGCAGAACTGTTACAGTGCACATTGACAATCATATCTGGTGTCTCTATAGCGTGCTTTTACAAAGAAAAAAGTTTTCCAATGTAAGCTAATAGCAGCCAGTCAGTGTCCTTCAAGCGGCTCTGTCAGGCCTACAGTGTGAGCTCTCCAGAACTGTTACAGTGCACATTGCGACTCATATCTGGTGTCTCTATAGCGTGCTTTTACAAAGAAAAAAGGATTCCAGTGTAAGCTAATAGCAGCCAGTCAGTGTCCTTCAAGCGGCTCTGTCAGTCCTTCCTTCCGCGTGTGCTCTCCAGAACTGTTACAGTGCACATTGCCAATCATATCTGGTGTCTCTATAGCGTGCTTTTACAAAGAAAAAAGGTTTCCAGTGTAAGCTAATAGCAGTCAGTCAGTGTCCTTCAAGCGGCTCTGTCAGTCCTTGCTTTAGCGTGTGCTCTCCAGAACTTTTACAGTGCACATTGCCAATCATATCTGGTGTCTCTATAGCGTGCTTTTACAAAGAAAAAAGGTTTCCAGTGTAAGCTAATAGCAGCCAGTCAGTGTCCTTCAAGCGGCTCTGTCAGGCCTACAGTGTGTGCTCTGAAGAACTGTTACATTGCACATTGCCAATCATATCTGGTGTCTCTATAGCGTGCTTTTACAAAGAAAAAAGTTTTCCAGTGTAAGCTAATAGCAGCCAGTCAGTGTCCTTCAAGCGGCTCTGTCAGGCCTACAGTGTGAGCTCTCCAGAACTGTTACAGTGCACATTGCGACTCATATCTGGTGTCTCTATAGCGTGCTTTTACAAAGAAAAAAGGTTTCCAGTGTAAGCTAATAGCAGCCAGTCAGTGTCCTTCAAGCGGCTCTGTCAGTCCTTCCTTCAGCGTGTGCTCTCCAGAACTGTTACAGTGCACATTGCCACTCATATCTGGTGTCTCTATAGCGTGCTTTTACAAAGAAAAAAGGTTTCCAGTGTAAGCTAATAGCAGCCAGTCAGTGTCCTTCTAGCGGCTCTGTCAGTCCTTCCTTCAGCGTGTGCTCTCCAGAACTGTTACAGTGCACATTGCCACTAATATCTGGTGTCTCTATAGCGTGCTTTTACAAAGAAAAAAGGTTTCCAGTGTAAGCTAATAGCAGCCAGTCAGTGTCCTTCAAGCGGCTCTGTCAGGCCTACAGTGTGTGCTCTGCAGAACTGTTCCAGTGCACATTGCCAATCATATCTGGTGTCTCGATAGTGTGCTTTTACAAAGAAAAAAGGTTTCCAGTGTAAGCTAATAGCAGCCAGTCAGTGTCCTTCAAGCGGCTCTGTCAGGCCTACAGTGTGTGCTCTCCAGAACTGTTACAGTGCACATTGCCACTCATATCTGGTATCTCTATAGAGTGGCTTTTACAAAGAAAAAAGGTTTCCAGTGTAAGCTAATTGCAGCCAGTCAGTGTCCTTCAAGCGGCTCTGTCAGGCCTACAGTGTGTGCTCTCCAGAACTGTTACAGTGCACATTGCCACTCATATCTGGTATCTCTATAGCGTGCTTTTACAAAGAAAAAAGGTTTCCAGTGTAAACTAATAGCAGCCAGTCAGTGTCCTTCAAGCGGCTCTGTCAGGCCTACAGTGTGTGCTCTCCAGAACTGTTTCAGTGCACATTGCCAATCATATCTGTTGTTTCTATAGCGTGCTTTTACAAAGAAAAAAGGTTTCCAGTGTAAGCTAATAGCAGCCAGTCAGTGTCCTTCAAGCGGCTCTGTCAGGCCTACAGTGTGTGCTCTCCAGAACTGCTCCAGTGCACATTGCCAATCATATCTGGTATCTCTATAGCGTGCTTTTACAAAGAAAAAAGGTTTCCAGTGTAAGCTAATAGCAGCCAGTCAGTGTCCTTCAAGCGGCTCTGTCAGGCCTACAGTGTGTGCTCTGCAGAACTGTTACAGTACACATTGCCAATCATATCTGGTGTCTCTATAGCGTGCTTTTACAAATAAAAAAGTTTTCCAGTGTAAGCTAATAGCAGCCAGTCAGTGTCCTTCAAGCGGCTCTGTCAGGCCTACAGTGTGTGCTCTCCAGAACTGTTACAGTGCACATTGCCACTCATATCTGTTGTTTCTATAGCGTGCTTTTACAAAGAAAAAAGGTTTCCAGTGTAAGCTAATAGCAGCCAGTCAGTGTCCTTCAAGCGGCTCTGTCAGGCCTACAGTGTGTGCTCTGCAGAACTGTTACAGTGCACATTGCCAATCATATCTGGTGTCTCTATAGCGTGCTTTTACAAAGAAAAAAGTTTTCCAGTGTAAGCTAATAGCAGCCAGTCAGTGTCCTTTAAGCGGCTCTGTCAGGCCTACAGTGTGAGCTCTCCAGAACTGTTACAGTGCACATTGCGACTCATATCTGGTGTCTCTATAGCGTGCTTTTACAAAGAAAAAAGGATTCCAGTGTAAGCTAATAGCAGCCAGTCAGTGTCCTTCAAGCGGCTCTGTCAGTCCTTCCTTCCGCGTGTGCTCTCCAGAACTGTTACAGTGCACATTGCCAATCATATCTGGTGTCTCTATAGCGTGCTTTTACAAAGAAAAAAGGTTTCCAGTGTAAGCTAATAGCAGCCAGTCAGTGTCCTTCAAGCGGCTCTGTCAGGCCTACAGTGTGTGCTCTCCAGAACTGTTCCAGTGCACATTGCCAATCATATCTGGTATCTCTATAGCGTGCTTTTGCAAAGAAAAAAGGTTTAACAGTGTAAGCTAATAGCAGCCAGTCAGTGTCCTTCAAGCGGCTCTGTCAGGCCTACAGTGTGTGCTCTGCAGAACTGTTACAGTGCACATTGCCAATCATATCTGGTGTCTCTATAGCGTGCTTTTACAAAGAAAAAAGGTTTCCATTGTAAGCTAATAGCAGCCAGTCAGTGTCCTTCAAGCGGCTCTGTCAGTCCTTGCTTTAGCGTGTGCTCTCCAGAACTTTTACAGTGCACATTGCCAATCATATCTGGTGTCTCTATAGCGTGCTTTTACAAAGAAAAAAGGTTTCCAGTGTAAGCTAATAGCAGCCAGTCAGTGTCCTTCAAGCGGCTCTGTCAGGCCTACAGTGTGTGCTCTGAAGAACTGTTACATTGCACATTGCCAATCATATCTGGTGTCTCTATAGCGTGCTTTTACAAAGAAAAAAGTTTTCCAGTGTAAGCTAATAGCAGCCAGTCAGTGTCCTTCAAGCGGCTCTGTCAGGCCTACAGTGTGTGCTCTCCAGAACTGTTACAGTGCACATTGCCACTCATA
This sequence comes from Pelobates fuscus, assembly GCF_036172605.1. NCBI lineage: Eukaryota > Metazoa > Chordata > Amphibia > Anura > Pelobatidae > Pelobates > Pelobates fuscus. The sequence goes on from NC_086317.1 coordinate 418,912,219, forward strand.
TCTGTTGTTTCTATAGCGTGCTTTTACAAAGAAAAAAGGTTTCCAGTGTAAGCTAATAGCAGCCAGTCAGTGTCCTTCAAGCGGCTCTGTCAGGCCTACAGTGTGTGCTCTGCAGAACTGTTACAGTGCACATTGCCAATCATATCTGGTGTCTCTATAGCGTGCTTTTACAAAGAAAAAAGTTTTCCAGTGTAAGCTAATAGCAGCCAGTCAGTGTCCTTTAAGCGGCTCTGTCAGGCCTACAGTGTGAGCTCTCCAGAACTGTTACAGTGCACATTGCGACTCATATCTGGTGTCTCTATAGCGTGCTTTTACAAAGAAAAAAGGATTCCAGTGTAAGCTAATAGCAGCCAGTCAGTGTCCTTCAAGCGGCTCTGTCAGTCCTTCCTTCCGCGTGTGCTCTCCAGAACTGTTACAGTGCACATTGCCAATCATATCTGGTGTCTCTATAGCGTGCTTTTACAAAGAAAAAAGGTTTCCAGTGTAAGCTAATAGCAGCCAGTCAGTGTCCTTCAAGCGGCTCTGTCAGGCCTACAGTGTGTGCTCTCCAGAACTGTTCCAGTGCACATTGCCAATCATATCTGGTATCTCTATAGCGTGCTTTTGCAAAGAAAAAAGGTTTAACAGTGTAAGCTAATAGCAGCCAGTCAGTGTCCTTCAAGCGGCTCTGTCAGGCCTACAGTGTGTGCTCTGCAGAACTGTTACAGTGCACATTGCCAATCATATCTGGTGTCTCTATAGCGTGCTTTTACAAAGAAAAAAGGTTTCCATTGTAAGCTAATAGCAGCCAGTCAGTGTCCTTCAAGCGGCTCTGTCAGTCCTTGCTTTAGCGTGTGCTCTCCAGAACTTTTACAGTGCACATTGCCAATCATATCTGGTGTCTCTATAGCGTGCTTTTACAAAGAAAAAAGGTTTCCAGTGTAAGCTAATAGCAGCCAGTCAGTGTCCTTCAAGCGGCTCTGTCAGGCCTACAGTGTGTGCTCTGAAGAACTGTTACATTGCACATTGCCAATCATATCTGGTGTCTCTATAGCGTGCTTTTACAAAGAAAAAAGTTTTCCAGTGTAAGCTAATAGCAGCCAGTCAGTGTCCTTCAAGCGGCTCTGTCAGGCCTACAGTGTGAGCTCTCCAGAACTGTTACAGTGCACATTGCGACTCATATCTGGTGTCTCTATAGCGTGCTTTTACAAAGAAAAAAGGTTTCCAGTGTAAGCTAATAGCAGCCAGTCAGTGTCCTTCAAGCGGCTCTGTCAGTCCTTCCTTCAGCGTGTGCTCTCCAGAACTGTTACAGTGCACATTGCCACTCATATCTGGTGTCTCTATAGCGTGCTTTTACAAAGAAAAAAGGTTTCCAGTGTAAGCTAATAGCAGCCAGTCAGTGTCCTTCTAGCGGCTCTGTCAGTCCTTCCTTCAGCGTGTGCTCTCCAGAACTGTTACAGTGCACATTGCCACTAATATCTGGTGTCTCTATAGCGTGCTTTTACAAAGAAAAAAGGTTTCCAGTGTAAGCTAATAGCAGCCAGTCAGTGTCCTTCAAGCGGCTCTGTCAGGCCTACAGTGTGTGCTCTGCAGAACTGTTCCAGTGCACATTGCCAATCATATCTGGTGTCTCGATAGTGTGCTTTTACAAAGAAAAAAGGTTTCCAGTGTAAGCTAATAGCAGCCAGTCAGTGTCCTTCAAGCGGCTCTGTCAGGCCTACAGTGTGTGCTCTCCAGAACTGTTACAGTGCACATTGCCACTCATATCTGGTATCTCTATAGAGTGGCTTTTACAAAGAAAAAAGGTTTCCAGTGTAAGCTAATTGCAGCCAGTCAGTGTCCTTCAAGCGGCTCTGTCAGGCCTACAGTGTGTGCTCTCCAGAACTGTTACAGTGCACATTGCCACTCATATCTGGTATCTCTATAGCGTGCTTTTACAAAGAAAAAAGGTTTCCAGTGTAAACTAATAGCAGCCAGTCAGTGTCCTTCAAGCGGCTCTGTCAGGCCTACAGTGTGTGCTCTCCAGAACTGTTTCAGTGCACATTGCCAATCATATCTGTTGTTTCTATAGCGTGCTTTTACAAAGAAAAAAGGTTTCCAGTGTAAGCTAATAGCAGCCAGTCAGTGTCCTTCAAGCGGCTCTGTCAGGCCTACAGTGTGTGCTCTCCAGAACTGTTACAGTGCACATTGCCACTCATATCTGTTGTTTCTATAGCGTGCTTTTACAAAGAAAAAAGGTTTCCAGTGTAAGCTAATAGCAGCCAGTCAGTGTCCTTCAAGCGGCTCTGTCAGGCCTACAGTGTGTGCTCTCCAGAACTGCTCCAGTGCACATTGCCAATCATATCTGGTATCTCTATAGCGTGCTTTTACAAAGAAAAAAGGTTTCCAGTGTAACTAATAGCAGCCAGTCAGTGTCCTTCAAGCGGCTCTGTCAGGCCTACAGTGTGTGCTCTGCAGAACTGTTACAGTGCACATTGACAATCATATCTGGTGTCTCTATAGCGTGCTTTTACAAAGAAAAAAGTTTTCCAGTGTAAGCTAATAGCAGCCAGTCAGTGTCCTTCAAGCGGCTCTGTCAGGCCTACAGTGTGAGCTCTCCAGAACTGTTACAGTGCACATTGCGACTCATATCTGGTGTCTCTATAGCGTGCTTTTACAAAGAAAAAAGGATTCCAGTGTAAGCTAATAGCAGCCAGTCAGTGTCCTTCAAGCGGCTCTGTCAGTCCTTCCTTCCGCGTGTGCTCTCCAGAACTGTTACAGTTCACATTGCCAATCATATCTGGTGTCTCTATAGCGTGCTTTTACAAAGAAAAAAGGTTTCCAGTGTAAGCTAATAGCAGCCAGTCAGTGTCCTTCAAGCGGCTCTGTCAGGCCTACAGTGTGTGCTCTCCAGAACTGCTCCAGTGCACATTGCCAATCATATCTGGTATCTCTATAGCGTGCTTTTACAAAGAAAAAAGGTTTCCAGTGTAAGCTAATAGCAGCCAGTCAGTGTCCTTCAAGCGGCTCTGTCAGGCCTACAGTGTGTGCTCTGCAGAACTGTTACAGTGCACATTGCCAATCATATCTGGTGTCTCTATAGCGTGCTTTTACAAAGAAAAAAGTTTTCCAGTGTAAGCTAATAGCAGCCAGTCAGTGTCCTTTAAGCGGCTCTGTCAGGCCTACAGTGTGAGCTCTCCAGAACTGTTACAGTGCACATTGCGACTCATATCTGGTGTCTCTATAGCGTGCTTTTACAAAGAAAAAAGGATTCCAGTGTAAGCTAATAGCAGCCAGTCAGTGTCCTTCAAGCGGCTCTGTCAGTCCTTCCTTCCGCGTGTGCTCTCCAGAACTGTTACAGTGCACATTGCCAATCATATCTGGTGTCTCTATAGCGTGCTTTTACAAAGAAAAAAGGTTTCCAGTGTAAGCTAATAGCAGCCAGTCAGTGTCCTTCAAGCGGCTCTGTCAGGCCTACAGTGTGTGCTCTCCAGAACTGTTCCAGTGCACATTGCCAATCATATCTGGTATCTCTATAGCGTGCATTTGCAAAGAAAAAAGGTTTCCAGTGTAAGCTAATAGCAGCCAGTCAGTGTCCTTCAAGCGGCTCTGTCAGGCCTACAGTGTGTGCTCTGCAGAACTGTTACAGTGCACATTGCCAATCATATCTGGTGTCTCTATAGCGTGCTTTTACAAAGAAAAAAGGTTTCCATTGTAAGCTAATAGCAGCCAGTCAGTGTCCTTCAAGCGGCTCTGTCAGGCCTACAGTGTGTGCTCTCCAGAACTGTTAAAGTGCACATTGTCAATCATATCTGGTGTCTCTATAGCGTGCTTTTACAAAGAAAAAAGTTTTCCAGTGTAAGCTAATAGCAGCCAGTCAGTTTCCTTCAAGCGGCTCTGTCAGTCCTTCCTTCAGCGTGTGCTCTCCAGAACTGTTACAGTGCACATTGCCAGTCATATCTGGTGTCTCTATAGCGTGCTTTTACAAAGGAAAAAGGTTTCCAATGTAAGCTAATAGCAGCCAGTCAGTGTCCTTCAAGCGGCTCTGTCAGGCCTACAGTGTGTGCTCTCCAGAACTGTTACAGTGCACATTTCCAATCATATCTGGTATCTCTATAGCGTGCTTTTACAAAGAAAAAAGGTTTCCAGTGTAAGCTAATAGCAGCCAGTCAGTGTCCTTCAAGCGGCTCTGTCAGTCCTTACTTCAGTGTGTGCTCTCCAGAACTGTTCCAGTGCACATTGCCAATCATATCTGGTATCTCTATAGCGTGCTTTTACAAAGAAAAAAGGTTTCCAGTGTAAGCTAATAGCAGCCAGTCAGTGTCCTTCAAGCGGCTCTGTCAGTCCTTCCTTCAGCGTGTGCTCTCCAGAACTGTTACAGTGCACATTGCCACTCATATCTGGTGTCTCTATAGCGTGCTTTTACAAAGAAAAAAGGTTTCCAGTGTAAGCTAATAGCAGCCAGTCAGTGTCCTTCTAGCGGCTCTGTCAGTCCTTCCTTCAGCGTGTGCTCTCCAGAACTGTTACAGTGCACATTGCCACTAATATCTGGTGTCTCTATAGCGTGCTTTTACAAAGAAAAAAGGTTTCCAGTGTAAGCTAATAGCAGCCAGTCAGTGTCCTTCAAGCGGCTCTGTCAGGCCTACAGTGTGTGCTCTGCAGAACTGTTCCAGTGCACATTCCCAATCATATCTGGTGTCTCGATAGTGTGCTTTTACAAAGAAAAAAGGTTTCCAGTGTAAGCTAATAGCAGCCAGTCAGTGTCCTTCAAGCGGCTCTGTCAGGCCTACAGTGTGTGCTCTCCAGAACTGTTACAGTGCACATTGCCACTCATATCTGCTATCTCTATAGAGTGGCTTTTACAAAGAAAAAAGGTTTCCAGTGTAAGCTAATAGCAGCCAGTCAGTGTCCTTCAAACGGCTCTGTCAGGCCTACAGTGTGTGCTCTCCAGAACTGTTACAGTGCACATTGCCACTCATATCTGGTATCTCTATAGCGTGCTTTTACAAAGAAAAAAGGTTTCCAGTGTAAACTAATAGCAGCCAGTCAGTGTCCTTCAAGCGGCTCTGTCAGGCCTACAGTGTGTGCTCTCCAGAACTGTTCCAGTGCACATTGCCAATCATATCTGTTGTTTCTATAGCGTGCTTTTACAAAGAAAAAAGGTTTCCAGTGTAAGCTAATAGCAGCCAGTCAGTGTCCTTCAAGCGGCTCTGTCAGGCCTACAGTGTGTGCTCTCCAGAACTGCTCCAGTGCACATTGCCAATCATATCTGGTATCTCTATAGCGTGCTTTTACAAAGAAAAAAGGTTTCCAGTGTAAGCTAATAGCAGCCAGTCAGTGTCCTTCAAGCGGCTCTGTCAGGCCTACAGTGTGTGCTCTGCAGAACTGTTACAGTGCACATTGCCAATCATATCTGGTGTCTCTATAGCGTGCTTTTACAAATAAAAAAGTTTTCCAGTGTAAGCTAATAGCAGCCAGTCAGTGTCCTTCAAGCGGCTCTGTCAGGCCTACAGTGTGTGCTCTCCAGAACTGTTACAGTGCACATTGCCACTCATATCTGTTGTTTCTATAGCGTGCTTTTACAAAGAAAAAAGGTTTCCAGTGTAAGCTAATAGCAGCCAGTCAGTGTCCTTCAAGCGGCTCTGTCAGGCCTACAGTGTGTGCTCTCCAGAACTGCTCCAGTGCACATTGCCAATCATATCTGGTATCTCTATAGCGTGCTTTTACAAAGAAAAAAGGTTTCCAGTGTAAGCTAATAGCAGCCAGTCAGTGTCCTTCAAGCGGCTCTGTCAGGCCTACAGTGTGTGCTCTGCAGAACTGTTACAGTGCACATTGACAATCATATCTGGTGTCTCTATAGCGTGCTTTTACAAAGAAAAACGTTTTCCAGTGTAAGCTAATAGCAGCCAGTCAGTGTCCTTCAAGCGGCTCTGTCAGGCCTACAGTGTGAGCTCTCCAGAACTGTTACAGTGCACATTGCGACTCATATCTGGTGTCTCTATAGCGTGCTTTTACAAAGAAAAAAGGATTCCAGTGTAAGCTAATAGCAGCCAGTCAGTGTCCTTCAAGCGGCTCTGTCAGTCCTTCCTTCCGCGTGTGCTCTCCAGAACTGTTACAGTGCACATTGCCAATCATATCTGGTGTCTCTATAGCGTGCTTTTACAAAGAAAAAAGGTTTCCAGTGTAAGCTAATAGCAGCCAGTCAGTGTCCTTCAAGCGGCTCTGTCAGGCCTACAGTGTGTGCTCTCCAGAACTGCTCCAGTGCACATTGCCAATCATATCTGGTATCTCTATAGCGTGCTTTTACAAAGAAAAAAGGTTTCCAGTGTAAGCTAATAGCAGCCAGTCAGTGTCCTTCAAGCGGCTCTGTCAGGCCTACAGTGTGTGCTCTGCAGAACTGTTACAGTGCACATTGCCAATCATATCTGGTGTCTCTATAGCGTGCTTTTACAAAGAAAAAAGTTTTCCAGTGTAAGCTAATAGCAGCCAGTCAGTGTCCTTTAAGCGGCTCTGTCAGGCCTACAGTGTGAGCTCTCCAGAACTGTTACAGTGCACATTGCGACTCATATCTGGTGTCTCTATAGCGTGCTTTTACAAAGAAAAAAGGATTCCAGTGTAAGCTAATAGCAGCCAGTCAGTGTCCTTCAAGCGGCTCTGTCAGTCCTTCCTTCCGCGTGTGCTCTCCAGAACTGTTACAGTGCACATTGCCAATCATATCTGGTGTCTCTATAGCGTGCTTTTACAAAGAAAAAAGGTTTCCATTGTAAGCTAATAGCAGCCAGTCAGTGTCCTTCAAGCGGCTCTGTCAGGCCTACAGTGTGTGCTCTCCAGAACTGTTCCAGTGCACATTGCCAATCATATCTGGTATTTCTATAGCGTGCTTTTGCAAAGAAAAAAGGTTTAACAGTGTAAGCTAATAGCAGCCAGTCAGTGTCCTTCAAGCGGCTCTGTCAGGCCTACAGTGTGTGCTCTGCAGAACTGTTACAGTGCACATTGCCAATCATATCTGGTGTCTCTATAGCGTGCTTTTACAAAGAAAAAAGGTTTCCATTGTAAGCTAATAGCAGCCAGTCAGTGTCCTTCAAGCGGCTCTGTCAGGCCTACAGTGTGTGCTCTCCAGAACTGTTAAAGTGCACATTGTCAATCATATCTGGTGTCTCTATAGCGTGCTTTTACAAAGAAAAAAGTTTTCCAGTGTAAGCTAATAGCAGCCAGTCAGTTTCCTTCAAGCGGCTCTGTCAGTCCTTCCTTCAGCGTGTGCTCTCCAGAACTGTTACAGTGCACATTGCCAGTCATATCTGGTGTCTCTATAGCGTGCTTTTACAAAGGAAAAAGGTTTCCAATGTAAGCTAATAGCAGCCAGTCAGTGTCCTTCAAGCGGCTCTGTCAGGCCTACAGTGTGTGCTCTCCAGAACTGTTACAGTGCACATTTCCAATCATATCTGGTATCTCTATAGCGTGCTTTTACAAAGAAAAAAGGTTTCCAGTGTAAGCTAATAGCAGCCAGTCAGTGTCCTTCAAGCGGCTCTGTCAGTCCTTACTTCAGTGTGTGCTCTCCAGAACTGTTCCAGTGCACATTGCCAATCATATCTGGTATCTCTATAGCGTGCTTTTACAAAGAAAAAAGGTTTCCAGTGTAAGCTAATAGCAGCCAGTCAGTGTCCTTCAAGCGGCTCTGTCAGTCCTTCCTTCAGCGTGTGCTCTCCAGAACTGTTACAGTGCACATTGCCACTCATATCTGGTGTCTCTATAGCGTGCTTTTACAAAGAAAAAAGGTTTCCAGTGTAAGCTAATAGCAGCCAGTCAGTGTCCTTCTAGCGGCTCTGTCAGTCCTTCCTTCAGCGTGTGCTCTCCAGAACTGTTACAGTGCACATTGCCACTAATATCTGGTGTCTCTATAGCGTGCTTTTACAAAGAAAAAAGGTTTCCAGTGTAAGCTAATAGCAGCCAGTCAGTGTCCTTCAAGCGGCTCTGTCAGGCCTACAGTGTGTGCTCTGCAGAACTGTTCCAGTGCACATTCCCAATCATATCTGGTGTCTCGATAGTGTGCTTTTACAAAGAAAAAAGGTTTCCAGTGTAAGCTAATAGCAGCCAGTCAGTGTCCTTCAAGCGGCTCTGTCAGGCCTACAGTGTGTGCTCTCCAGAACTGTTACAGTGCACATTGCCACTCATATCTGGTATCTCTATAGAGTGGCTTTTACAAAGAAAAAAGGTTTCCAGTGTAAGCTAATAGCAGCCAGTCAGTGTCCTTCAAACGGCTCTGTCAGGCCTACAGTGTGTGCTCTCCAGAACTGTTACAGTGCACATTGCCACTCATATCTGGTATCTCTATAGCGTGCTTTTACAAAGAAAAAAGGTTTCCAGTGTAAACTAATAGCAGCCAGTCAGTGTCCTTCAAGCGGCTCTGTCAGGCCTACAGTGTGTGCTCTCCAGAACTGTTCCAGTGCACATTGCCAATCATATCTGTTGTTTCTATAGCGTGCTTTTACAAAGAAAAAAGGTTTCCAGTGTAAGCTAATAGCAGCCAGTCAGTGTCCTTCAAGCGGCTCTGTCAGGCCTACAGTGTGTGCTCTCCAGAACTGCTCCAGTGCACATTGCCAATCATATCTGGTATCTCTATAGCGTGCTTTTACAAAGAAAAAAGGTTTCCAGTGTAAGCTAATAGCAGCCAGTCAGTGTCCTTCAAGCGGCTCTGTCAGGCCTACAGTGTGTGCTCTGCAGAACTGTTACAGTGCACATTGCCAATCATATCTGGTGTCTCTATAGCGTGCTTTTACAAATAAAAAAGTTTTCCAGTGTAAGCTAATAGCAGCCAGTCAGTGTCCTTCAAGCGGCTCTGTCAGGCCTACAGTGTGTGCTCTCCAGAACTGTTACAGTGCACATTGCCACTCATATCTGTTGTTTCTATAGCGTGCTTTTACAAAGAAAAAAGGTTTCCAGTGTAAGCTAATAGCAGCCAGTCAGTGTCCTTCAAGCGGCTCTGTCAGGCCTACAGTGTGTGCTCTCCAGAACTGCTCCAGTGCACATTGCCAATCATATCTGGTATCTCTATAGCGTGCTTTTACAAAGAAAAAAGGTTTCCAGTGTAAGCTAATAGCAGCCAGTCAGTGTCCTTCAAGCGGCTCTGTCAGGCCTACAGTGTGTGCTCTGCAGAACTGTTACAGTGCACATTGACAATCATATCTGGTGTCTCTATAGCGTGCTTTTACAAAGAAAAAAGTTTTCCAGTGTAAGCTAATAGCAGCCAGTCAGTGTCCTTCAAGCGGCTCTGTCAGGCCTACAGTGTGAGCTCTCCAGAACTGTTACAGTGCACATTGCGACTCATATCTGGTGTCTCTATAGCGTGCTTTTACAAAGAAAAAAGGATTCCAGTGTAAGCTAATAGCAGCCAGTCAGTGTCCTTCAAGCGGCTCTGTCAGTCCTTCCTTCCGCGTGTGCTCTCCAGAACTGTTACAGTGCACATTGCCAATCATATCTGGTGTCTCTATAGCGTGCTTTTACAAAGAAAAAAGGTTTCCAGTGTAAGCTAATAGCAGTCAGTCAGTGTCCTTCAAGCGGCTCTGTCAGTCCTTGCTTTAGCGTGTGCTCTCCAGAACTGTTACAGTGCACATTGCCAATCATATCTGGTGTCTCTATAGCGTGCTTTTACAAAGAAAAAAGGTTTCCAGTGTAAGCTAATAGCAGCCAGTCAGTGTCCTTCAAGCGGCTCTGTCAGGCCTACAGTGTGTGCTCTGCAGAACTGTTACATTGCACATTGCCAATCATATCTGGTGTCTCTATAGCGTGCTTTTACAAAGAAAAAAGGTTTCCAGTGTAAGCTAATAGCAGCCAGTCAGTGTCCTTCAAGCGGCTCTGTCAGGCCTACAGTGTGAGCTCTCCAGAACTGTTACAGTGCACATTGCGACTCATATCTGGTGTCTCTATAGCGTGCTTTTACAAAGAAAAAAGGTTTCCAGTGTAAGCTAATAGCAGCCAGTCAGTGTCCTTCAAGCGGCTCTGTCAGTCCTTCCTTCAGCGTGTGCTCTCCAGAACTGTTACAGTGCACATTGCCACTCATATCTGGTGTCTCTATAGCGTGCTTTTACAAAGAAAAAAGGTTTCCAGTGTAAGCTAATAGCAGCCAGTCAGTGTCCTTCTAGCGGCTCTGTCAGTCCTTCCTTCAGCGTGTGCTCTCCAGAACTGTTACAGTGCACATTGCCACTAATATCTGGTGTCTCTATAGCGTGCTTTTACAAAGAAAAAAGGTTTCCAGTGTAAGCTAATAGCAGCCAGTCAGTGTCCTTCAAGCGGCTCTGTCAGGCCTACAGTGTGTGCTCTGCAGAACTGTTCCAGTGCACATTGCCAATCATATCTGGTGTCTCGATAGTGTGCTTTTACAAAGAAAAAAGGTTTCCAGTGTAAGCTAATAGCAGCCAGTCAGTGTCCTTCAAGCGGCTCTGTCAGGCCTACAGTGTGTGCTCTCCAGAACTGTTACAGTGCACATTGCCACTCATATCTGGTATCTCTATAGAGTGGCTTTTACAAAGAAAAAAGGTTTCCAGTGTAAGCTAATAGCAGCCAGTCAGTGTCCTTCAAGCGGCTCTGTCAGGCCTACAGTGTGTGCTCTCCAGAACTGCTCCAGTGCACATTGCCAATCATATCTGGTATCTCTATAGCGTGCTTTTACAAAGAAAAAAGGTTTCCAGTGTAAGCTAATAGCAGCCAGTCAGTGTCCTTCAAGCGGCTCTGTCAGGCCTACAGTGTGTGCTCTGCAGAACTGTTACAGTGCACATTGCCAATCATATCTGGTGTCTCTATAGCGTGCTTTTACAAATAAAAAAGTTTTCCAGTGTAAGCTAATAGCAGCCAGTCAGTGTCCTTCAAGCGGCTCTGTCAGGCCTACAGTGTGTGCTCTCCAGAACTGTTACAGTGCACATTGCCACTCATATCTGTTGTTTCTATAGCGTGCTTTTACAAAGAAAAAAGGTTTCCAGTGTAAGCTAATAGCAGCCAGTCAGTGTCCTTCAAGCGGCTCTGTCAGGCCTACAGTGTGTGCTCTCCAGAACTGCTCCAGTGCACATTGCCAATCATATCTGGTATCTCTATAGCGTGCTTTTACAAAGAAAAAAGGTTTCCAGTGTAAGCTAATAGCAGCCAGTCAGTGTCCTTCAAGCGGCTCTGTCAGGCCTACAGTGTGTGCTCTGCAGAACTGTTACAGTGCACATTGACAATCATATCTGGTGTCTCTATAGCGTGCTTTTACAAAGAAAAAAGTTTTCCAGTGTAAGCTAATAGCAGCCAGTCAGTGTCCTTCAAGCGGCTCTGTCAGGCCTACAGTGTGAGCTCTCCAGAACTGTTACAGTGCACATTGCGACTCATATCTGGTGTCTCTATAGCGTGCTTTTACAAAGAAAAAAGGATTCCAGTGTAAGCTAATAGCAGCCAGTCAGTGTCCTTCAAGCGGCTCTGTCAGTCCTTCCTTCCGCGTGTGCTCTCCAGAACTGTTACAGTGCACATTGCCAATCATATCTGGTGTCTCTATAGCGTGCTTTTACAAAGAAAAAAGGTTTCCAGTGTAAGCTAATAGCAGCCAGTCAGTGTCCTTCAAGCGGCTCTGTCAGGCCTACAGTGTGTGCTCTCCAGAACTGCTCCAGTGCACATTGCCAATCATATCTGGTGTCTCTATAGCGTGCTTTTACAAAGAAAAAAGTTTTCCAGTGTAAGCTAATAGCAGCCAGTCAGTGTCCTTTAAGCGGCTCTGTCAGGCCTACAGTGTGAGCTCTCCAGAACTGTTACAGTGCACATTGCGACTCATATCTGGTGTCTCTATAGCGTGCTTTTACAAAGAAAAAAGGATTCCAGTGTAAGCTAATAGCAGCCAGTCAGTGTCCTTCAAGCGGCTCTGTCAGTCCTTCCTTCCGCGTGTGCTCTCCAGAACTGTTACAGTGCACATTGCCAATCATATCTGGTGTCTCTATAGCGTGCTTTTACAAAGAAAAAAGGTTTCCAGTGTAAGCTAATAGCAGCCAGTCAGTGTCCTTCAAGCGGCTCTGTCAGGCCTACAGTGTGTGCTCTCCAGAACTGTTCCAGTGCACATTGCCAATCATATCTGGTATCTCTATAGCGTGCTTTTGCAAAGAAAAAAGGTTTAACAGTGTAAGCTAATAGCAGCCAGTCAGTGTCCTTCAAGCGGCTCTGTCAGGCCTACAGTGTGTGCTCTGCAGAACTGTTACAGTGCACATTGCCAATCATATCTGGTGTCTCTATAGCGTGCTTTTACAAAGAAAAAAGGTTTCCATTGTAAGCTAATAGCAGCCAGTCAGTGTCCTTCAAGCGGCTCTGTCAGGCCTACAGTGTGTGCTCTCCAGAACTGTTAAAGTGCACATTGTCAATCATATCTGGTGTCTCTATAGCGTGCTTTTACAAAGAAAAAAGTTTTCCAGTGTAAGCTAATAGCAGCCAGTCAGTTTCCTTCAAGCGGCTCTGTCAGTCCTTCCTTCAGCGTGTGCTCTCCAGAACTGTTACAGTGCACATTGCCAGTCATATCTGGTGTCTCTATAGCGTGCTTTTACAAAGGAAAAAGGTTTCCAATGTAAGCTAATAGCAGCCAGTCAGTGTCCTTCAAGCGGCTCTGTCAGGCCTACAGTGTGTGCTCTCCAGAACTGTTACAGTGCACATTTCCAATCATATCTGGTATTTCTATAGCGTGCTTTTACATAGAAAAAAGGTTTCCAGTGTAAGCTAATAGCAGCCAGTCAGTGTCCTTCAAGCGGCTCTGTCAGTCCTTACTTCAGTGTGTGCTCTCCAGAACTGTTCCAGTGCACATTGCCAATCATATCTGGTATCTCTATAGCGTGCTTTTACAAAGAAAAAAGGTTTCCAGTGTAAGCTAATAGCAGCCAGTCAGTGTCCTTCAAGCGGCTCTGTCAGTCCTTCCTTCAGCGTGTGCTCTCCAGAACTGTTACAGTGCACATTGCCACTCATATCTGGTGTCTCTATAGCGTGCTTTTACAAAGAAAAAAGGTTTCCAGTGTAAGCTAATAGCAGCCAGTCAGTGTCCTTCTAGCGGCTCTGTCAGTCCTTCCTTCAGCGTGTGCTCTCCAGAACTGTTACAGTGCACATTGCCACTAATATCTGGTGTCTCTATAGCGTGCTTTTACAAAGAAAAAAGGTTTCCAGTGTAAGCTAATAGCAGCCAGTCAGTGTCCTTCAAGCGGCTCTGTCAGGCCTACAGTGTGTGCTCTGCAGAACTGTTCCAGTGCACATTCCCAATCATAT